>NC_079491.1:121798210-122442019 GCF_020520425.1 Spinacia oleracea
AGAGCAAAATAGAATTTCTAATTGTACGGTGGTCACTTTGCTTTAAAGATTGATTTAAGGAACCTAAGGCCGGTTTGTCCAAAAATATCTTTGTTAAGCGTGATGTAACCTTTGCATTTTGTTGTATTTAGCATGTTAGTGATGAAAGCGATAAAGCATATAAAGCAACATCACAATACTAAATAAAGTGCGGAATTAGTAAATACAAGACCCCCTAGAAAAGGACTAGGGAGTAGGTCCACATTGCCTAGAAATGGACTAGGCTAGTAAAGATGCGGAATTGAAAGTGCGGAATTGAAATTGCGGTATTGAAATTGCGGCATTGAAAGTGCGATATTGAAAGTGCGATATTGAAAGGTGCGATATTGAAATTGCAATATTGAAAGGTGCATAAATGAAATTTGTACTTGGGAACATGAGATTCGAATGCCAAGCGACTCCTTAAAAATAAGTGCGCCTGACACTAATTCAAAGCCAAAAATCTCAACTTGCGAGAGGTTGCTCAACCCAAATATCCTAGATTTTGCATATTGAACTTGAAATTGAAAGCTTGAATATTGAAATGTTTGAACTTGAAATGATTGAAATTTGAACTCGAAATGATTGAAATTATGAATAACCCTAAACATGGCAAGATCTTTTGAAAATCAAAGACTTAAACTTGTATATTGAAAATGGAGTTTTGAATCTCAAAGACTAAACCTTTAAATGTTAAAAGGAAACATCTTTGATTACCCCATGTTTGATGGTGATTCTAGCCCAAGAGATGATTGTAAACAACTTGGACATCCTTGAATCTTTGAAAATTGTATTTTGTATTTTGAAAAAGTTTGTATTTTTGGAAAACATGTGTGATTGTTGCAAGTGGTGTTTTTTATTGATTAAAAACACCAACTTGCTAATCATTTAGAAATCAAAGCAACATAGTAGATTAGAATGGGATTCGGATTTACCTACTTAGATTTAGGCAAGAGCTCCCAATTGCTTTGGCTTTTAGGAATTTTGTATGTGTTTTTGAGGAGTTTTGAGTTGTATTTTGAGGCGTAATGTCAAAATTACGACGTTGTATTGTTGTGCCCCCCTTTTTTCGATTGAAATGAGGGGTATTTATAGGAGGGAATGGTGCAAAATGCCAGCACACGCCAGCGCCGGGCGCCAGGCCAGCGCTGTGCGCTGCTGACGTGGCTTGAATACCGCCAAAGCAAGGACGGGGAATTGTCCTTGTTTCGTCTTGTAGCGTTGTACATGTTGTACGAATAGTACTAGGTTTGGCGTTTTGTATTTTCTTGGAGGTTAAGGCATCGTTTAGCGTCTAAAAACAAGCCTTTCTCGGGTTTTTGAATTCCGGTTTTACGGGACGGGGCCCGGCATGCTCGATTTTGTGGGTTGGCGCCCGAATTTGACTTGCCTTATATGATTTTGAGTGGAAAAGGCCTAGTAAAACCAATGGGATGGTCTACTAGTTGAGTTTGTACTTGGATTTTGAAATTGGATTTGGAAAGTTGTATTTTGTACCGAGTTCCGGGAGGGGAACGGTGTCGGGGGTTGGATTTTGGATCTTGAATTTGGAAATATTCTTAGCAATGGGGATTTCCGCCTGGAGTTACTCCAATCACCTAACAAGGATAATGGTATCGTTATCATCCTAAAGGGGAGACACAAATTAGGTGTCTACAGAATCCCCCACTTTGACTGAGCGTTCGGTTAGGAAAGCGCAAGTCAAAGTATTTCGAAAGGGATGGAGAATGGTCAAGATGTTCTGCAATCGAGACCACTCTTTGTACGCCAGTACCTGCATAAAACAGGTGTTAGAAAAAGGATAGAGTCGACCTCAGTGCGGTTGGTGATGACTCCGGTTTGTACTTGTATTTTTCCGCCTTCATTTCAGGACGGAGCTTGGCATCGAAAATTTTTGAATCTTGAATTTTTGAATATTGAATTTTTGAATCTTGACATTTGAATCTTGAATTTTTGAATACCCGGAGTTAATCCGTTGGGGATGTGCTTTGCTGGGGATAAGAGCTTTTTGCTGGCCCTTAGGTTTTTTGAAATTTCGACTGACTTTCCCGGAGCTTGGGTCCGTTGGGAGTTGGGCGCCTGAGTCATTGTATTTTTTGGACTTTGTATTCTTGAAATATTAATCTGTTTGCACTTGGGGATACAGGTGTATACCCGTATTTTCGATGGATGGTTCGATGCGAAGTTTGATGCTTAGTGCGGAAGACCGTAGCAGCAATGGACGTGCAATCAGCACCGGAGACCGCGCGCGCTGCAGACTCGCGCATCCAGCAGGGCAGCGCAGTGCGCTGGGGCGGTGCCTGGCGCGGGGCTGAGCTATAAAAGCTCCCCTTGCCGTGCCATTTTGAGGCACATTCTCTTGAATTCTTTGCTCTTTTCTCTCTCAAAGGTCGATTAGGCTCTTCCCTTGGTCTTGTTCTTGCCTTGTCCATGTAGATATTTCATGTTTTTGCTTATGAAATAACTCTAGGATTGCATGTAGTTTTGATTTTCTCGTACTTTGAAATGATGCTCGTATGCTTAAGCTTCTTGAATCTTGTAGAAAACTGTTTGATAGCCACTTGAATTTGAACTGTTGGAACTTGTACTTTTGATTTTTTGTTTTTTGAACTTGTATCTACTTCAGCATGGATAGCCTAGGCGTTGATGTAGAACTTGTATACCTGCTTCGGCGTGGGTAGCCTAGGCGTTGGTGTAGGAACTTGAATACCTGCTTCGGCGTGGGTAGCCTAGGCGTTGGTGTAGGAATTTGTATCTTGAACTAGAGGTCCACTGGGGATTGTTGTTTTGAATCTTTTGACTTTGTATAGGCCAGCATAGGATAGCCCCCAGTTTAGAATTTTGACACTTTGTATGCTACTTGATTTAGTATGCCTCGTCACACTCGGATGAAACTCGCTGAATCATCTGTGGTTCGAGCTGCCGAGGAAGACGCTTCGGATGATGAAGCGACTGCAATAAATGCGCCAGGTGGGGGTATGGTTCCCCGAGATGCTCCCGCTTTCCCTAGTACTGGTTGGATCCCTTCTGACCTGGTGTTTTGGCCGGATTGGCACTTGTCTCAGCGGCCTCGCGCTGGCATGGTGAGTCTTGTACTGTGTTTTGGGTTTGTACTTTGTAATTGTATAGGTCTTGAGCTAACTCGTTCACCTTTAGGCCGATGGAAAGCCGTTCCGTACTTAAAGTCTTCGTGCTGATGCGGAGGCTATGGAGATTTGATCGCAGATGGGCCTGGCCGATTTCTGGCGCACCATGGGAGGTTCTCCGAGGAGAACGGGGATTAAAAACCGTTTGTGGGCTTTGTTAGAGCGGTGGTGGGATACCACCAACACTTTCCACATGGCATGGGGGGATATTACTATCACCCCTCTTGAATTTGCTATGATTACAGGTCTTCCTTTTTCTGAGAGGAACGTGACCTTTGATTGTGAGCTGACGTGGCGCTCGGCCGCTGCCAAGGACTTGCTCGGCCCTGTTGTTGACTTGTCTGATGATGATGCTCACGCTTCTGTGAAGGTGATTGTGGAGGCTATCTGCGGTGGGGGGGTGTCCGCGGAGCAGAGGGTTAGGCTTTTCCTCCTAGCCTTGGTGAGCAGAGTGATGGCCCGGAGTAGGAATAGTCGGGTGCACATCAAATTCTTGTCCGCTTTACGGGACTTGGGAGCTGTTTCGAGCTATAACTGGGGTGGCTTGGCATACAGCCACCTTTTGTACGAGATGAAGCGAGCCTCCCAGACTGCACTAGGGAATGACCCGAGCATGGCTGCTCTTTGGAGCGTGCTGGAGGTATTCGAGACTCCTTGTACTTTGTACTTTGTACTTATATGCTTGTATTTTGAACTTGACTGATGTTTTGCTTGTTCCTCGAAAGATTTGGATCTATGAGCACTTTCCGACTTTGGCGCTCGAGCGTACTAGAGATGCGGCTTACCCGTATGTTGCCTCTTGGATAGGAGCGGTGCGCGTTGGTGCGTCTCTGGCGGCTTCTCGCAGGGCTTGGAGAGTTCTATCCGCTGAAGATGTAATCTTTTGTACTGTTTTGCTTTCTTGTATTTGTATTTGTACTGTTGCCTGAATTGTTTGCTTTTGCAGGTGGTATGGCGTCCTTTCGTCAACGCGGTTGTACCTGTCTCGGCTGCTCGTGCCCATTTCCTGTCTGGGCGGCGGGTTTTGCTTCCAGGGGTGTACCGCCATATGTGGTATCTGGGGGAGCGAGTGTCCCTTCAACACCATTCAGGTGATAGGCTTGTCCCCAAGGATCCACTGGAGTCCATGCTGGCTCTGGATGAAGATCTTGCCCGGCTCTATGCGGAGGCTAGGGGCGAGGCTGTTTGCCGCTCTTGGAGGGAGTTTGTACACAGGAAGGGGAGCTATGACGACTTCCTGAGGAGGCTGGCTCCACCAGTACGCTTCGTACTGCCGGTGAGATTTTGAATCTTGTATTCTTGTGTTCTTGTATTCTTGTATGATTGTATGATTGTATGTAGGAGGAGGAGGTTGATCCTGAGGACATTCCTCGTGCTGATAGGATCCTCCGCTATGAGAACTCGGATGGGGAAGAGGTGGTGGAGACCATTCCTTGGGCTTCTCCTCCGCACCGGAAATCATATGATGATGTACCTGAGCATACGCCCCTGTAAGTACTGTTGCATTTTTGAAACTGTTTGTAACTTTGTATGGGGAAATTGATCTTGAACTTTGTATGCAGGCGCCTCGGGCGAGAGTGCGTCGCTGGATGCTCTTGCTTGATTCTTGGAAGAGGCAGTGTGTCAAGCTGACCCGGTAGCTTTCTGGCCGGAACAAAGAGGTACCTCACTTGATCTTGAAACTTTTATACTGGAAATTCCAACTGGGAAATTGATTCTTGAAATTTTATTTTGTATAGGAGTGCCGTCGAGACCGTAGACTCTATGTTGACAGGGAGCATCAGGCTGAGACGTCCTTGGGACAGGAGGGACCGAGCTTGGACCTGGGACAGGGGTCCTGTGCTGGTGCTCATTAGAGGCATTCTGATGCTGAGCGGGGAGCTTCCCCTTTTGTACATGTTGATCCCACCAGGCATTCATTTGGAGGTGCTAGCGGTTCACGACCCTTTGTTCCTCCTTCCGGTTACTACTTTGGAGGATGTGGTCCTCAGCCTTGGGGTGCAGGTTCATGGGCTTGCTATGCGGAGATGGAGAGGATGCGCCAGACACAGATGTTTGGGTCGTACCCGTATATGCCGATGCCGCCGCTTTATCAGTATTCCTCTTCTCAGGAGGGAGCTCATCCCTCCACTAGCACACTTCGTATCTCGGAGGAGGATCCTAGTACCCCTGGGACGGAGCTGGATCGGGAGCTGGAGTGCCTTAGGAGGCTAAACAGGACAAGGCGCTTGTGGTTGACGTCACCGCTGATGATGACTCAGACTGACCCTGCATGGTAGCGAGTTCCAACTTGCCTGAGTTGATTTTGTATAGGCTGGATTGTATTGTATTTGTATGGCTTGAATTTTGTATGGTTTGTATGGCTTTGAACTTTGAATTGGTTCGCAAAATTTGAAGATTGGTTTTGTATGTTTGAATGCTTGAAATTGTATGCGTTGTGTGTGCCTTGGAATTTTGTAGCTATATGCATGCATGATAATTTTGCAAAAAATTTGAAAAAATATGCCCATTTTTTCGGGTGTATATACCCACTATAAGCCCCCACTTTGACTGAGGTTTTTTGGTTAGGAAAAGCGCAAGTCAAAGTATATTCAACTTTTTCTAATGCACATGCAGACTCAACTTAGGACGCCGGTCTAGGACTAGAATGCTTGAATTTTTAAAGAATTGACCCGAAATCTGCCCGAAGCGTTGGTCCGGACTTCTTGAAATTGCGCGGCTTGCGGTTTTGGAATCTTGAATAATGGAGGTTGTACTCTGCTGCCCGAAACACTAAAGAGTGTGTACTCGGAGTCATAAGAGAGGATGGTGGCCTCGTCCTTTGGTGCAGGCTCCCGGCGTCTGGCGTGAGCTTGGTGCCTGGCGCCTGTGGGCTTACCTACAAGCCGACTCTTGTATAAATAGGAGCTTGTTGGATCATTTCTTGCATCAATTCCCTTCCCTGACATCATTGCATACTGCTTCCTCTCGAAAAGAAAAGAAAGTATGGCTATGTCCTTTGAAAGTGCCTTGAACTTGTGGCTTGGTTCGCTAAGCAAATTGGAGAAAAGAGAGCTTGATGGCATGCATCTTGGGGTGCTCGTCTCTTTCCGGTTTGCAAAATTGGATTTGCACTTCATTCTTGCTGCTCTGGAGGCTTGGGACCCGAATCATCATGTCTTCCGTTTTGGAAATAATGAGGTATGTCCCCTCCCTGAGGAATTTAGTGCCATATTGGGGTGGCCCTTGATGCTGGAGCCATGCATGCCTAGTGTTGAAGAACACTTTTTCTTGAGTTTTGAAAGGTATTTGGGCTTGAAGCCCCCATTTTTGAGTGCTGTTGTATATGGCAGACGGGTGGATTTGTCCCTCTTTGTCACCTACTTTGCTGGGCTTGATGTTCCCAAAGTTTTTTGCCTGAGAGCCTTGAGTTTTTGTATATTCGCTCGCTTCCTCTTTTTGAAGCAGGGGTTTGGCAATGGTGATGCCTCCCTAATAGAGATTGTAGAGCAGTTTGCTAATGGTCGGGACCCAATGCCGCTTGTGATTGTCGAAACATTGATGGGCCTTGATATGCTGAAGTTGGACCCCTCTTCTTTGCCATCGGGAAGTCCGGTGTTACTCCAAGTAAGGATCTGGAGCTCTCTTGTATGTTGAATTTTATACTTGTATTTGAATTTTGAATGTTGAATTTTGAAGTGTGCTTCTTGTATACTCCCCAAGGTTTGGCTTATGGAGAGGCTCATGTTGGTGGCACCACTGGAGAACATGGCGAGCTATAATAGAAAGGGATTCACTGTGCGACCCATGCTGCATGGCCGGCTTTGGTTGGATGAGTGGCGGTGTACACTCTCTAGGGTTGAATCTTGTATAAGGTGGGTAGTTCCTTGGTGGGGGATTGCTGCTATGAAACATGCCCCTGGTTTTATTTCTTTGAGGGTGCCGAGCCTCACAATGCTGGTCTTCTACTCGCCTGCTCGAGTGATGAGACAATATGGCTTGAAACAGGAGATCCCGGACTGTATTGAAGAGAACCCGAAACCTGTTGTGCTGAATGCAAATCGACTTGAAGTTTGGAGGCGGTAATGGGTCGTCAAACCATTCTTGAGTATCCAGTTCCCACCTGAGTCAGTTATTCTGTCTGCGGGGTACATTGTATGGATGAGAGACCTAAGCCAGAGGGACATTTCTCTCTCCGGACCAGCTAGAGTCCGAGGTTCTAGAGCTAGACGTCCTGCATCAACTGAGTATGAGGAAGGTGACGGGGGTGTGGCCCAACCGGTGCTTGACCGTTCGGAATCCAAAGGAGGTTCGTCGTCCTCCCGTCTTGGAAGGCTTGCAAGTTTCTTCTCCCGCCGCTTGGGCAAGGGGAAGATTGATGATTGATTGCGGGAGGAGCTAGGGGATAGTACTCAAGGTGCCAAGACTCGAGAGCATAGTCGCCTGACCCTAGATCTTTGTAGGCTACATGCGTTTGAAATTGTATTCGAAGGAATTGTGTTTGGAAGATGTGTTTGGAAGATGTGTTTGGAAAATGTGTTTAGGAAGTGAAAAGGCTTTTGAACTTTGCTTCACTTGATCCTGACTTTGTATTCCAATTAGCTTTGAAGGCCTTAGGGCCAAATAAGTTATTGTGTTAAATTCCGCTTGAACATGCTTTGCTTTGAATTGGCACATTTGGAATAAAGACGACAACAACTGAGTTTTGAAATTTGATTTGATTTTTAGGATGCCCTTAATTGAGGATATTTTGAATTTTTTCGTATTAAAGTGGCCGGGCCTCGTGATGAGGTTGCCTACGTGTCCCGTTAGGGAATCAGGTCGGACGTAGTTCTGACTACCTTACAGGACCTGAATTTGGATTCTTGAATTTGAAAATGGAACTTAGACATAGAACTTCTTGAGTTGATCGAGGTTGGTCAGGGGTCTGAATTTTGTCCCGTCGATGTCTGTTAGTTCGACTGCTCCCCCGGAGAGGATTTTCTTGACAATGTATGGGCCTGCCCAGTTGGGTTTGAATTTTCCCCTTGGGTCCATGGTGCTTTTGCGAAGGGCTTTCAGGACAAGCTCGCCTTCCTTGATGTTTCGGGTTCTGACCCTTTTGTTGAAATGTCTGGCCACTCGGCGCTGATAGACTTGTACATGGTGAGCGGCTTGAAGCCGTCGCTCATCGAGAATGACTAGTTCGTCATATCTGGCTTGTACCCATGCAGCTTCTAGGATTTTGCTTTCGAGGACTATCCTTAGAGAAGGTATCTCTAGCTCGATAGGTTGTACTGCTTCCATTCCATAGACCAATGAGAACGGAGTTGCACCAGTTGAAGTGCGAATTGAAGTTCGATATCCCCACAATGCGAAATGCAGCTTTTGCGGCCAGTCCTTGTAATTGGTAGTCATTTTCATGATGATGGTCTTGACATTCTTGTTGGCTGCTTCGACTGCCCCATTGGTTTGTGGGCGATAAGGTAGCGATGATGTTGAATTTCCCGGAGCATGGGTCCGTTGGGATTGCTGTATTGAAGATGGTACGGTATCCCCTTTTGAAGTTTGAACTATTGAAGCTTGTAGATGTTTCTAGAACTTGAATCTTTGGAATTTGTAACTTGAATTTTGTACTTAAAAATTGTAGATGCCTTGCTTGGCACAACCTTGCTCGGTTAGAGATTATAGAACTTGAATTTTGAATCTTGTACTTGTTAAATGTGTTTTCACATTCTGCTTGGAAATGGGTTCCCTGATCACTGATGAACTTCTGAGGAACACTTTATCTGCATATAATGCTTTCTTGAATGAACTGGGACACTTGCTTGGAACCCAATACTTTGAAAGATCTGGATGCTTGGACTCTGGAATAAACCCGGCCTCTAGCTGCTTGCAGACCTCTTCTTGAATTTCGAGGGAAACATCCGGTTTCATGCGACGGAGTTTCTGCTTGATGGGTTTTGAACCTGGAATAAGGGGAATTGTATGCTTACCGATGCTTGGATCAACCCCTGGCATATCATGATAGGACCATGCGAAGACGTCTACATACTCTGAAAGTAGCTTGATAAGATCATCCCGCTCTGCTTGAGAATGAGTTAAACCAATCTGAACTAATTTTGAGTCACCGTTGTTAGAAAGGTTGATTTTTTTGTTTCCTCAATTATGGGCGTCCTGTTTTCATGATTTTCGATAGCTTTTAGAATGTCAAGGTCAGTTTCTTGTGAAGCAAAGTTTTGTGGATTAGGATTTGATTTTGAATTAGGACTCGAAGCGTAAGTAGAAATTGAAGTGTTATTGGAATCAGCAATCATTACATAGACTGTTTTGACTTGAAGCTCGGCCTTTAGAGGCTCTTGATTGATGCAAGACTCTAGTTATAGACACTTAGGCTCATTGCTAGACTCGAAAATTGAAAGACAGACTCTGGACCTGGACAAAGATACTAATCGTAAAGATAGTTCTCAGGGTATTCCCAGACATCTGCGCCATAATCGTCATAATCATCGAAGACGGGGCTGCATGCACAGACTTTCAGGACTTGGTCCCAGACTTGATTCCATGTGCTGTAAGGAAATGCGACGAAGCTGCCCTTGCATGAAGTGTTGAGCCCTAAGAGGAACATTCTCACCATTTTTCCCTCTGGCAGCTCGGGCTGAATTATACGAGCGCAGATTGCCCATCTGTGGTAGTATTCTTGAATGCACTCATCCTTTTCCTGGCGTACATCCGGCTTTTGCTTGATGAGAGTGTCTCGGAAGCTTGAACCTTTGAGGGTGAGGCAGGAAGGGCCATCTAGTATTTCCTCGAACCAAGGCTCTCCGAATAGTAGGTCGAAGTTAGTAGGCACATCGATTACCAGGAACTCAACATTGTCGTAATAGGTGTCAAAGGAAAAACCAGCTCAAGGACTCCCAAGACTTTGTATGTGACACCCTGGAGTTTGACAGTTTGTTGGGCACTCAGCATGAGATCGTACTCGGAGAACCCTAAAGCCTTCACGATGGCGAGTGGACATATGTTCTCTTGAATGTCGGTGGTTACCCTAGGCTCGGGGATCACCCAGTTTTGAGCACTTGGAAATAGATGGCAAAAGCTTGGAACCATAAGCTCGTAGCCCGGCTTGCATATTGTGGAGATCAGATTGCATGGAAACTTCTCTTCTTCATCTTTGCATTCATAGGAGATGGCTTGTACAGAGGGGGTTTGCTTAGCCCCTGGGGGTAAGGGTAAGGTCTTGTTGTCGACCATATTCTGGATCAAGTGCTTGAGCTTGTAGCAGTCTTCGATGTCATGACCCTTCCCTTGATGGTATTTGCAATGAGCTGTCGGATCCCAACTCTTGGATCTTTTGTCAACTGGAGGATCGGGTGTTGGATCAATTGGTGCTATGACTTTTTTTTCAACCAGCCGATCAAATGCCTCACTGTAAGACATCCCGAGGTTTGTGAAGACTCTTTGGGGTCTGCCTTGATAGTTGCGCTAGTTAGTATTGCTTTTGAAGTTGTTCGATTTTGGACCTTGAGGAGTGTTGTGGGATCTTTTACGGTGCTGACGTGGCACGCGCTCCTCGGAGGTATCAAGTATGACCTGGCACGAACTTCTGGCAACCTGCAAAACAAGAATATTCCCGTAGGAATATTCCCTCCGATGCTTAAGTAAGTATAAGCTAGAGAGATAAGCAATTTGTAGAGAGAAGGCAGAGCAAAGATAAGCTTGTTGTTGGTGGGCAAGAATTGAATGCCCTTTTACCTTGGGATCTGAGCTATTTATAGTGCTAGGGTTTCTTGGGGACTGCACCCTCAACCCTAGCTGTGGAATGCGTGCCCCTTGGGGATTTAGGACACGTGGCCTTCGGCCTGCAATGATGGACCTTCCATATTTGGACCGGCTTTCAAAGAGAATGGGCTTTGCCAAATGGGGCTCTGTCTTTATTCTGGTGGAGTAGCAGGATTTTGGGCCTTCTTTCTAGGTCTGAGCCCATCTGATCAGTATGAGTCGTAGGCTGCCTCTTTGGGCTTTGTGGGAGATATTTTCAAGCCCACATCATTTGCCCCTCATGAGGAGTGAAATTAGACGTTAGTTTTCACTGCTCTTGGAGTGTCCAACGAGGTGATGACGCGTGGCAGGGGTAATCATTTCTTACCCCTCTATAAATAAGTGGCCAATTTGAGTGATTTTCCCCCTCATTTCCAGTGATCATTTGAGAGCAATAGGAGAAGGCGATTTCCGGCGTCTTATATCCACCGACATCCACCGTAGCACCGCCACGATCTTCAAAGTCGTGTTCTTGCAGTTCTTCATCCAAGTTCTTTCACAAACTCTATTTTGATTTATCAGGTAAATTCTTTCTTTTGAAAAATGTGTTTGTTGATTTTGATTCCTCCGAATTCTCTTCTTAGTCATGCATGGGTCTCGTCGAACTGAGGACGTCATCTTGTCCCTTTGACGTCTTCTTTTTTCAAGTTTGTCCCTGCTTTGAGACAAGTCTTGGCTTGTTGCAGGATTTAATGGCGCGAATAGAAGACGAGGAGCAGTTCGAAGGAGAATCCTCTTCTCCTATAGAGGACGTCCCTGAAAGCACCGATGCCGCGCCGGCTAGTACGTCAGGTGGGGAGGAAGGTCACCTTCATCCCAGCGCCATCTTCCCACTTCAGAAGTGGCTGAACTTTCTCACCCTCGAGGGGAAGGCCTATGGGGAGTCTCTGAATCTAGGTTCGGAGTACAAATTTTGTATGCCGGCCGGCATGGACTGCACTAGCTTTGGACTGGTGAAAGGAGAGTTTGCCGTTTACGGCTCGTTTCTGAAGCTGGGTATGAGATTCCCCCCTCACCCCTTTGTGGTGGAGTTGCTGGACGGCTTTAATATTGGCCTGTGCCAAATGTCCCCGAACTCCTGGGCGGGTGTGTTTGGCTATATTGCTCGCTGCGAGCTTGTAGGCATCAGCCCTTCCCTTCCGGCGTTCCTAAGAATCGCCTCTATGTCCCAAGTTTTGAGAGCCGCCTCGAGCTGGCTGATTCTTACATACAAGGGGGCCTATCGGACGGTGATGGGGAAGGCGTCTAAGTGGCATCACTGGAGGAAGAAGTGGGTGGTTATCAAAACCACCAATCTGGAGATGTGTGAGAGGATGAGACGCTGGAAAGTCAAGCCCAACTTGGTTGGGAAAGGCGCTTCTTTACCTCCCGTCTCCGCCGAGCTCTGGGAACGAATCTCGTCGCTGTTCAAGGTCAAGCCGCTCGTCATCAAGGACAAGACGGCCTACATACCCGAGGGGTGGTTGCCTCATCTGGATCAATTGAGCAATCCCATTTTCCTCTCGGCTGTAGGCTTGTGTCCGTATATGCCGAGAGGTAATGTATCTATACTTCCAACTCTTCATGTTTAATCAAAACCGCACTAATGTCTTTACTTTGTTTTTTCAGACGAGGCCATGGGTAAGCTGGACGATGCCTCCAAAGGCCAAGTGGATATGCCGTCTTGGTTGGCGAAGGTACTCGACGCCAGTACCTTCAAAGCTTGGAAGCGTCAGCAGGCAGCCGAGCAAGCCATTTCTGAGCAAATGGCTCCCCCTCCTGCTGAGGAGAAGGTATTGATCAAATCTTCCGACGTGATTCCCTTTGTTGTTTACAACTTATGTTTTCATTTTTTTCATTATTATATATTTTTTTTTTTAGAAGACGAGGAAGGCGACCACGGACGCGGCTCCTACTTCTAAAAGCAGGGCTGGCGGCACAGGAAAACCCGTCTTCAAGTCAGTGACGTCGAAGGCTTCTAAGGGGTTTGCCGTCCCCAAGGCTGCATCGGCTTCTCCTAGCTTGGAGAAAATTGGAGGGACAGCTGATCCTCTTGCGGGGATTCCTGAAGTCGTCCGCCGCAACATCCCTCTGAGGACGGCGGAGAGAGCTAGGAATTCTGGGGGTAAGTTTTACTCCAACATCGTAACCACCTGCCGTTCCTCGTCTAGCAGTTCTCTAGTTTCCCCCAGGGATTCTAAGGCCGTTGTTTTTCCCATAGAAATTCCCGATCCTCAGAAAGACATAGATGCTGAATTGGATCAGATCCCTTCTTCAGGCGGGTTCAATTCTCATGACCGTAGGAAGATAATGACGCTGATGCGCAGTGCCATTCCTCCCCAATATGCTGAAACTCTTCCTGAGGCGGCCGAGAATATGCTTGCCGCCATGCAGTCCTCGGCGCTGGACGTAAGTTTCGTTATACCTTTATTTTTACACAGTCGTTTCTTTTTGTTTGACTTACTATTTTTGCGCAGATGTTCATTCTGCTGGACTCGCTGAAAAAGTGGCGCACTGCTTTGGTGCATGAAGAAACTCGTCACCGTCTTCTGGCCAGTCAGTGTGGTGACCAGCGTTTTGCTGCACATGAGAAGCTTCGCTTCGACAGGCGGGAACAGATTGACGCTATGACTACCGCCCTGGCCTCTCAAAATGCTGAGAACACAACTCGTCTCCTGCATATTGATCAGAACTTTTCTGAAATGGAGGATCTTTCCAAGAAGATCAAGGAGAAAGAGGCTGAGTTTTCTCGTCTGGAGACTCAGTTTTAAGAGTTGGAGGTTCAGCTGGAGGCGGCTAGCAAGGAAGTCGCTTCGTCATAGAGCGTTCTCGACCAGTCGGCCATGCTAGGTGAGAAATCGATCCGAAGGGGTATGGAGCTTGCATGGAATGCTGAATTTGCAAGTGAACGTCCCTTCAGCTGGTTTGAGAAGTTTCTCACCTATCAGATTGAGGTGGAGAAGGCTCAAAAGGAAGGACGCACCCCTCTTGAGTTCGTGCCCAGCGAGGATGAGGAATGAGTTCCTACGCGTCTTTGTATTTATTAATGTGTTTTTTTTTTTTGCACATGTTCTTTTGACACCATGCTTGGTGGCTTTGTGCATAATTCTTGTAATTATGACTAACTTTTTGGGAATGACATGATGCCCTTTTGAACGTCTTATTGCTTTTTAGCTTTCATCACATTTTTTTTATGATTACGTCCGACGCCCCCAATTTGAGACGTCAGATGTCTGCCCTGGTCTTTTTGCCAAGGTCTTTTGCTACTTTATATAGCTGTGTTAGGAATGTGTAACCCCTGTGTTCTAGGTGATCAGCCTAGTGAGGGTGCTAATCTGGGCCACTTCTTAGGCCTTTAAACGACTAGTCTTTTGGGAGAGCATTAGTTTGCATTTCTACGAGAGATTTGATAACATTCTTTTCATAAGGATTTCCCAGCAAGACCGGCTTGCAGTGAATTTTTCATTTAATGTTCAAAACATGCTACATGGTGCGTCTAGGCTCTAGACGTCTTTACAATGCATATAATCTAGATAAGTTTCAATCTAGAAAAAGTACTTCTTGAGGTCATCCGTATTCCATGTACGCAAAATCGGACGTCCCTGCATGTCCTGGATCCGGTATGTTCCGTCTCGAACCTCCTCGTAAATCTCATACGGACCTTCCCAAGTAGGGGTGAGTTTCCCCTGTTCATTGGCACGTCCGACGGCTTCCATTTTCCTAAGTACAAAATCTCCAACTTTAAGTATTCTTCTAGAAACCCTTTTGTTGTACTCCCTCGTCATTCGGAGTTTGTATAGCTGCTGTCGTAGAGCCGCATTCCCTCTGGTTTCTGGTAAGAAATCCAAGGCCGCCTTCATCATTTCCCAATTGGCATCTTCATTAAACAACATGACGCGCAGGGTGGTTTCGCACATTTCAATGGGTAGGACGGCTTCAGCCCCATAAGCTAACAAGAATGGTGTTTCTCCTGTGGAATTTTTTGCCGTGGTCCGTATAGACCATAAAACATTGGGTAACTCGTCGGCCCATAAACCCTTTGCCTCATCAAGCTTCTTATTCATCCCTTCAGAGATAATCTTGTTGAATGCCTCTACTTGTCCGTTAGCTTGGGGGCGTCCTACTGATGCAAAACATGCTGTGATACCATGGTCGGCCAACCAATCTTCTAATTCGGGCGTCTTGAATTGTGGCCCATTGTCGAAGACGATAGACTGAGGCACGCCAAATCTTCTGATTATGTTTTTCCAGATGAATGCTCTCACATCCTGTGCTTTAGTGTTCTTTAAAGCCTCAGCTTCTACCCATTTAGTGAAGTAGTCAACGGCTACTATTACGTAACGCAGTCCTCCTAGTGCCGTCGTATAGGGGCCTAATAAGTCCATCCCCCATTTGGCAAAAGGTATAGGGCTGGTAATTGGCGTCAGTTTCTGTGCTGATCGTCGAATTAGGTGAGCAAATCGTTGGCATTTATCACAACGCTTGACCATATCGAGGGCGTCTTCTTTGAGAGTGGGCCAATAGTATCCGGTTCTTAAAGTTTTTTCGGCCAGGGCCCTCCCTCCTATGTGGGAGCTGCATAATCCCTGATGAAGATCTTCCAGTACCTCTTGCCCCTTCTCGGGGGTAACGCAGCGGAGAAGAGGCCGTGAGAAGGCTTTTTTGTATAGTGTTCCATTCCATATCTCAAACCATGTGCATTTCTTTTGTAATCTTTCTGCCTGCTTGGGGTCATCAGGGAGTACTCCATTCATTTTGAAGTTGACAATGTCATCCATCCAGGTGGCTGTTCGGTCCAAGATGCCTGTTCTCGAGGCGTCAATGCTTTTGGACTGTTTTACCTCCCAGAATACATGACGTGGCGTGTCGCAGGATGCTGAGCTTGCCAGTTTAGATAAAGCGTCTGCCTTGTTATTTTCAGACCGGGGTATGTGTTTTACTTCAAAGTTAGACAGCTATTGAGCTTCTTGGCAGACTTTTTCCAAATATCTTATCATGGCCTCGTCTTTGGCCTCATACTCTCCTTTGACCTGACTGACAATTAACTGCGAGTCAGACAAAACCCGGACGTCTATTGCCCCTGCGGCTCTGCTCATCTGAATTCCACATATCAGGGCTTCGTATTCAGCCTCGTTGTTTGACGCCTGAAAGTTAAACCGCATTGCATATTCATAGATATCTCCTTCTGGTGACTCACAGATAATGCCGGCTCCTGACCCGTTCTTTGTGGCAGAGCCGTCCACATGTACTATCCACTGGGTAGGGTGGCTTGGTCAGTTCCGCGATGAAGTCAGCAAATGCATGTCCCTTTATTGCCTTCCTCGGTTCATACGAGATATCAAACGCGTGAAGCTCAATTGCCCAATTGAGCATTCTTCAAGACGCTTCAAGGTTGGTGAAAGGCCGCTTAAGCGGTTGATCCGTGTATACTACCAATCGATGAGCCAGGAAATATGGACGAAGCTTCTTACTAGCCAAGAACAGAGCAAAGCCAAACTTTTCGACTGTTGGATATTTGAGTTCAGCATTCTGCAGCATGTGACTAACAAAGTACACAGGTAGTTGCATTCCATCCCTCTCTGTAAGCAAGACGGCACTCAGCGCGTATTCTGAGATGGCAAGGTACAAATACAAAACTTCCCCTACGAGAGGGCTGACCAACCGTGGCAAAGTGTGCAGATGTTCTTTTAGGCGGAGGAAGGCAGCCTCAGCTTGCGACGTCCACTCAAACCGGGTGCCCTTTTTGATGGTACTGAAAAACCAGTGACACTTGTCTCCAACTCTAGATAAGAATCGTTCTAAGGCGGCGAGACACCCAGTGAGGCGTTGCACGTCTTTAACCGTCCTTGGCGACGTCATATTAATGACCGCTTGCACTTTGTCCGGATTTGCTTCAATGCCCCTTTCGTCAATCAGGAAGCCAAGGAACTTGCCAGAAGATACCCCAAATATGCACTTCTTGGGATTGAGTCTCATCTGGTATGTCCTGATGGTTTCAAAGGTTTCTCTCAAGTCGTCAAGGTGGTCCTTCTTCTGCTTGCTTTTTACAATCATGTCGTCAATATAGGCTTCTATATTCCTCCCCAGCTGCTTTACGAAAACTGTGTTTACCAACCGTTGAAAGGTAGCAGGGGCATTTTTTAAACCGAACGGCATTACTTTGTAGCAGTACAATCCTTGTTCCGTGACAAAAGACGTGTTCTCCTGATCTTCGGGCCATAATGGGATCTGGTGGAATCCGGAGTAGGCGTCCATGAAGCTCATCATGGCATGTCCGGCGGTGGAGTCGACGAGTCGGTCTATCTTCGGCAGTGGGAAGCTGTCTTTAGGGCATGCTTTATTGAGATTAGTGTAATCAACACACATTCTCCACGTCCCATTGGGCTTGGGTACCAGGACTACGTTAGCTACCCAATCTGGGTACTGGCGTGGGCGTATGAAGCCTGCATCCATTAGTTTCTTAACCTCGGCAGCGGCGGCCAAATTTTTTGCTTCTCCATGATTCCTCTTCTTTTGTCGTACTGGCTTCACAGCACTGTCCACATTCAACTTATGCACGGCCACCGCCGGGTCTATATCGGGCATCTCCTCTACCGTGAAGGCAAATATCTCCTTGTATTCTTGGAGTAGTTGCACTAATGCTGCTGACATGGGGTCGTTAGGGTGGACCCCAATGGGGACTATTCGAGACGGGTCCGCTAAGTCCAGAATTATATCATAAAGTGCTCCCACTGGCTCAGGTCGTCTTTCTGCATTGTGCTCTGTCGGTATTTCCCGGGTTTTACGGCGGCTTGCTGGAGGTTTAGCTTGCTCCTTTCCCTTTGGAGAAGCTCCCCAGGCCGTTGGCTCCAATGTCGATAAGTAACAATCCCTGGCCAACTGTTGATTTCCATAGAGAGATCCAACGCATCCGTTGCTTCCAACAAATTTTACCAACAGTAAATGAGGGACGATCACAGCTTTTAGGTCGTTGAGTGTTGGACGACCATATGATGTTGAATGTGGTGAGGTTTGCCACTATTATAAACCTGATGACGACTTCTTTGATTATTGGGGGAATTCCAACAGAAGCCGGCAGCAAAATGGAGCCAATTGGACGAACGATGCTCCCTCCGAATCCTACCATGGGCCCGTAAACTTTTTCTATGTCTTCTGGATTGTGCCTTAATTTCCGTAGGCATTGCAGACTGATTATGTCGGGCGAGCTCCCCGTATCCACCAATACTCTCTTTACCTTAAGATTAGACACCTTAACCTCTATAACCAGAGGATCATCATCATATGGCGCGGCCGCCCTTCTATAGTCGTCTTCGGAAATTTCTACAGAGGGTAGGTTCTTCTGTGCTGGGCGAAGATGAGGTGGACCTTTTTGCCGTCCCTCCTTACATGGTTCTCCTGCAGCTATTCCTCCTGATATTACCATAACTTTTTCGTTTGAATACTTAGAGGTGGGGCTCACTTCTTTATGTGCGTCCTCTAGATGGACGTACTGGCGAAGGTGCCCTTCAGCCACGCGATCAAGTAATATCTTCCTCAACATCCGACAACTTTGGGTGTCATGCCATTCGTCGTTGTGGAAAGCACAGAAAGGTACTCGTGGGCAGGAGGCGGACGATCGTCGGGGGGACGGTTCTATTCCCAGACTCAGTCCTTCATCAAGGAGGATCTCGTCAAGAGCCGTGTTGAACCTAAAGGGACCTCTAGAGGACGTCCTCCTTCGCCCCCTTTTTTCTTCGGAGCCACAGCCATTCTTCCTTCGGGCGACGCTCTCATGCTGTCTTTTAGGAGCCTCTAGAGAGTAACGGTCCATATTTTTCTTCTGTAAAATTCGTCTCGTCCTTCTTCCTGGACGAACCTCCTTGACATGCCGACTCGCTTCCTCTAGGGTGCGTCTCTTCATAGGTAAGTCTGAATCTTCTGACAGAAACTCTACCATCCTACCATTATCGTGCTTAAGATTGACTTCGTGAGGACCATCCAGCAAGGGTCGAATAGAAATGACGGCAGCAGGCTGGCTAGCTGCCGCGTCACATTGAGTGTTGGACCCGTCCTTAAACACTCCTTTTCTGGCTGGGAGTTCTGATTTACCCTTGGTTTTTCCGAAGTCAGTTTGAAGTTCAGCCATGACACTGTACCTCCCCACAGACGGCGCCAAATGTTGTGGGATCTTTTACGGTGCTGACGTGGCACGCGCTCCTCGGAGGTATCAAGTATGACCTGGCACGAACTTCTGGCAACCTGCAAAACAAGAATATTCCCGTAGGAATATTCCCTCCGATGCTTAAGTAAGTATAAGCTAGAGAGATAAGAAATTTGTAGAGAGAAGGCAGAGCAAAGATAAGCTTGTTGTTGGTGGGCAAGAATTGAATGCCCTTTTACCTTGGGATCTGAGCTATTTATAGTGCTAGGGTTTCTTGGGGACTGCACCCTCAACCCTAGCTGTGGGATGCGTGCCCCTTGGGGATTTAGGACACGTGGCCTTCGGCCTGCAATGATGGACCTTCCTCCATATTTGGACCGGCTTTCAAAGAGAATGGGCTTTGCCAAATGGGGCTCTGTCTTTATTCTGATGGAGTAGCAGGATTTTGGGCCTTCTTTCTAGGTCTGAGCCCATCTGATCAGTATGAGTCGTAGGCTGCCTCTTTGGGCTTTGTGGGAGATATTTTCAAGCCCACATCAAGGAGCCTCCAGGACGTTAACCTCATGAACTTTGTGTGTTGTCTCAGGTCTCTTCCCCTTCCATTTTTCAGTTTGCCGAGCTGGGGCAGCGGGTGCTTTCATTAGGTCATCCTCTATGTCGACCCCGATGTCGTAGGTTCTCTTGAAGCTTTCTAAGCCTAGGTACTTCATGTGAGCATTGTACTTTGGAAGAAGACCGGCAATGAAAATCTTGACTAACTCTCTCTCGGAGGGCCGGGTTACCATTTGGGATGCCATTTCCCTCCATCGGTTGAGGTAAGTAGTGAAGCCTTCCCGAGGCCCTTGCCTGAGAACTTCCAGTTCCCTTAGAGTGGTTTGAAGTTGAATGTTGGGTTGAGATTGCTTCATGAATGCTCGAGCAACTACCTCCCATGTATTTGTTTGATGTTCCTTGAGTGAATAGTACCACTTCTGGCAGACAAGTTCCAGAGACATAGGGAATACCACTGGGTATAGGTCGAGTTCGACCCCCTTGATGGCCATTGTAGCTCTCAAATTCTTGAGATGGTACTTGGGATTGTCAGTTGATTTGAACTTTGGAATGTCATTGGCGGAGAATTTGTCTGGTGGATTCGCCCTCCCCTTGAGGTTGTCCTCCATTGAGGTGTCAAAGTAGTTCTCTTGATTGGTAACCTTACTGACAAGACTCTCGATCTTCTTGGTTAAGTCATCAGTGGGCGCGCCCTGTTCTACGACACCCTATCGGTTGCCTATGCTCTCCACATTGGCACTGAGGCTAGCGAAAGCCGCTAGGAGTTGAGCGAGTTGTTCAGAGGCATACATTTGGATTGTTTCTTGAATGGGACTGGGGGTTTGATTTGTAGGAGATGAACTGGCTGCTCGTTCGACGCCGGCTATGAGGGAAGCTAGGGCTGATGGATTTCTTTTCAACCTTTCTCCTCTTCGACGAACCCACAGGATCTTCGGACTCCTAGTTAGAACATACCAGACGATTTTAGAACTTGGACTTCCCGACATATGATATGATATGCATGCAATGAATGAGACCTAGACTTGACTCTAAGTGTCACTTCGAAGATTCGGGATTTTTGATTTTGTACTTGTATTCGGGATTTGCAACCCGTTGGAAATGTTTTAGAGGAGCGTTCATTCTTTTGTAAAAGTTGGCTCTTGTACTAGAACTTGGAAAAGGAATATTCCGACCTATTGGAAATTGGACTTATTTGAAGGGGATTTCAACCCGCTCGAGAATTTGGAAATTGGACTTGTACTAGGAAATTGAATTTTGTATTATTTAAAGGGAATTTCAACCCGTCAAATTTTTTAGGGGAGTTTCAACCCATTGGACTTTGAATATTTTGAAGGGAATTTCAACCCGATTGAAAGGGAATTAATTTTGTATTATTTAAAGGGAATTTCAACCCGTCAACTTTTTAGGGGAGTTTCAACCCATTGGATCTGGAATATTTGAAGGGAATTTCAACCCGCTTGAGAATTGGAATTTGTATTATTTCAGGGGAGTTTCAACCCCTCGAATTTGAACTTGTATTATTTCAGGGGATTTTCAACCCGTTGGAAATATTTGGAATGGGGTTTGTATTATTTTAGGGGATTTTCAACCCGTCAATATTTTAGGGGAATCTCAACCCATTGGAATTGGAGTATTTGAAGGGAATTTCAACCCATTGGAATTTGTATTATTTTAGGGGATTTTCAACCCGTTGGAATTTGAATTTGACTCGAAGTTTGAATTTTAAAATGGAAAAGGACGCATTTTGTATGTAGAACATGAAGCTTCGTATTTGGAAAAAATCCGGCATTATGTCGCTGTGGATTTGAGACATTGAATTTGGGAACTTGAAAGTCCGGCATTATGCCGCCGTGGACTTGGAGTGTAGGATTTGAGATTTTAAGGTTTGGAAATTTTGAACTTCGAGCTTGAGTTTTGAAATATGGAATGGAAAATTGGCATTACGACGGCATGGATTTGGAAATTGAAGCTTTGAGCATAGGACTTGAAATTCGAAAGATTGACATGGAATTTGAGGTTTGAAAGTTGGAGTTGAAAAGTTGGCATTATGCCGGTCATGAACTTTGGCATTTGAACTTTGAGGTTTTGAGACTTGAAATTGGCGACTTGACTTCGATGCTTGAAGACTTGAATGTTTGAAATAGGAAATCCGGCATGACGCCGTTGGATTTTTGGTTTTTTGACTTTGAAGCTTGAAATTTGGACTAGAAAATCCGGCATTAGGGCGCCGTTGGGTAGCATTTGAAAATTGAAGTTTTGGACTAGAAAGTTTGAATTTGAACTTGAAGCTTGAAGACTAGGAAATCCGACATTATGACGCCGTTGGTTTGAATTTGACTCAAAAGTCGAAACTTGAGTTTGGAAAATCCGGCATTATGGCGCCGTTGGTTTTGGACTTGAAAATTGAGGTTTTGGATTAGAAAATTTGACTCGAAACTCGAAATTTGGACTGGAAAATCCGGCATTACGACGCTGTTGGATTTGAACTTTGACTTGGAAGAAGTAGGAAATCCGGCATTATGACGTCGTTGGATTGCATTTTGAACTTGAAAATTGGAATTTTGGACTCGAAAATCCGGCATTATGACGGCGTTGGATTGAACTTTGAATTTGGAACTTGGAATTTGGCCTCGAAAATCCGGCATTACGACGCCGTTGGATTGAATTATGAATTTAAAACTTGGCATCCGAGCACGGCCATGCATTTTACAGTTTCTAGCTCTCCGAGTGGCCTTGTACAACTTTTAAGCATCTCATCCCGATTTATGGGAGGACAATCCCAATCTTGCGATCTTGAGATTAGACTTCGTTTGATAGGTGATTACCTGAGCGTTGCCTTTATAGCCTCCTTTTACGGTGCGACGGTTGGTCAACGTCAAAGTTACCAGTTCTCAAACAAGTAATCTCAAATCACTCAGGTATTGAGGATTTAGTGTCTAATAACTTTAATGAAATTTACTTATGACAGATTTTCATCTCTTACAGTAAAGTTTCATAGGTCTGTCCGATACTAGTCTTCCCAAAGTAAGTATCTATGCAAATGATTATGACATTGCCATGTCCACATAGTTCAAGAAACATAACTACTAGTCATCTTGCATTCTAGTCGTCTAACGTTTTCTATGCGTCCAATTTTATAGAAAACTCCGACCAGGGACCATTTTCAACTTTTGACATTCAAGTTCACTTGATAGACATTTCTTAGTCACAGGACTGGTCCTGACAGTCCATCTTGAATATATCGTCAAATTTGAAGGGACTCATCATTTAATACTAAACCAAGATTAAATGGAATATGAAAATACATTTCATATATGATAAATGTTCAACCCCAATGTTTTACAACCATGGGTCTCAAACCCATCTTTAAACCAGTTCATGGAATTCAAAGCTATGGTTGATTTCCGATGCCACAATGTGAGTGTTGTTTCTTACTTGTTGCATAGGTTTAGTTATCATGCTTTGCCAATCTTAATATCCTTTTCATCGAATGTTCTTCGAGATAGATGATAAGATCTTTTGAGTTTGTTTATTATGTGATCTAGTCTTTCTTACTACATTAGTGGTTCTACGCATTTTGCAATGAAGAACCATTAAGTCAACAGACGTGTGATCTTCCCAAGTTCAATGAAGAACTCATTAATATAAAAAACTCTGTTTTATTGCTTCTTAGGCAATAAGTACTTTTACTTCAACTGTTTAGGTTGCTAGTGATGCTTTGTTTGGATTTACTTATCCAAGCAGTTCACGGATATGTGGAAGACTTTCCAGCTGTATCTTTAATTTCCCACGCAACAACTCATGGTCTCCGATCCATGTTGCCATTTCAAAACACGATGCTCTATAGCTCGTCCTTTGCCAATGGTTAACTCCAAAGGGTCTTGCTTGATCCTTTGCCAGTGTTTATGCGTGTAGCATCAATATTTAGCATATCTTTATTTCCTTGAATCAAGAACTATTCCTATGTACCTTTTCAAGTACCATAAGTATTCTTGATCTCAATCTAGTTAATCTTTGCTTAGATCAATAGAGATTGGTATATGTTCGTCATGCCTAAAGTCATACGATACGTTTTCGGCGATCCTCATATTATATTATACATGATAAATTCTTTTGCAGAATAATTCCCAATTGAATTCTATTCATGTAACTTTAGCTCATTGTAGTTTCAGTAGATACTAAATCCAGCTAAATGCTTTGACATATAATATAGGTTAAGAATCTTACTTAGATCCTTTGATGTTTAACTTAGTAAATGCTTATACATAGTTCAAACATTCATTACTTATACTTATTCATATGGATCGAATATCTCCAATGGAGTCTTTCGTGTTTGATTTAGTAAATGCCATTACTTAATCCAAAACAATATCATAAGATCTTCGTAAATAGATCTTAATACCCAGTATGTACTAAGTTTCGCCTTGGTCCGTCATTGATGAATAATTTCAAACCTAACCTTTTAGCATTTGAATGTTATTTCACAATAGAGAGATATGCGTGTGATACACATAGGACCAATTAAGTTTTATGTACTCCCACTAAACTTCTTATATATCTATAAGAATCATGTACATTTTATTAAACTAAAATACTTATTAGCTTCACTAAAATACAATTCCAATTCCCAATTGCTTGCTTAAATCTGTACTTAGATTTCATAAGCTAGCATTTATTTCAAGCATTATTTGGATCCACAAATCCTATGACATGCCATGTACATGGTTTTCTTCCAACATTTGATTGAGAAATACGTTTTGTCATCCAATTGCCATATGTACCAATATGCAATCATTGCTTGAATTATAGACTTTAAGCATTACGATTTTGCATGAGGCTTCAACACAATCCACGCCGTGAATTTGCTTGTAACCTTTAGCAACTAATCTAGCTTTGTGTGTGAACACAATTCCATGTTTGATGGTTTTTATCCTTAAAACAAACTTGCAACCAATAGGTGTGAAACTATTCTTGCAAATCAACAAAATTTCAATTTTGTGATCAAAACATTGAGTATGTTTTATGGCCTCTAACCATTTAAAACATTTGAGTCTATATATAGCCTTTAACCATTTTAGGGAATCTAGGTTTCGTCATAGCTTTCTTACAAGTCACAAACTTATTAATCTACATGATAATAGTTTGACTGCAAGTTGTAGGTTTCTTTACTATCTAATAGAAGAATCGCATAGCTTCAGTGACCTGAACTCCATGATTCTTCACTATCTAATAGAAGAATCTCATAGTTTCAGTGACTTGAACTCTATGCCTACTTGGGTATAGAACATCAAACAATAGAATATCTTTGAATATTCTGTTCTCCTTGAAGCACTTGTAAAGTCTTCTAAGAGATGTGTATTCTTTAAAGCCACTTCTAAAGTCCTTAAAGAATACGTGTTCGGATTTTCTAAAGAACTTCGAAAAGCCTCTGGAATGTCCGTTTATGTTTGTTGTTCGCCTCGAAGACTTTCGAGGTCTATTTTCTCCCACTTGTCATTTTGGAAACGAATCTCCAAAAGGACATTATTTCGAGCAAACAAACATTATGTTCTCAAAAATTCGTGGTAGAAACAATACCCTTGTGTCTCATTTGAATAAATCACAATGAAACATATATCTATACTTGGGCCTTAGTTTGTTGAATAACAAACACTAGGCTCCCACTGAGTTTAGCAACTCTTTAGATATATATTGTTGTGGGAGTTTTTCCTTTGTATGATGACGAGGAGGTATCAGGTTCCACGTAGTGTCGTGTCTAGTCCACGTCGGCGGCGTACCTACAAAACAAGAATATTCCCGAAGGAATATTCCCTCCGATGCTTAAGTAAGACACGGGTTTTAAGGAAGATGTAATTAATAAACAGAAAGCATTAAAGTAAGTAGTGGAATGTTTCTCTATCTAGAATTGTGTGTTCATTTCTTGGGAATTGGATGTATTTATAGTCTCCCCTTTTAAGGAGAAAACCCTAGAGTCGTGTCACATGATTGGCTAGTTTACCAGATAAGGACATGTGTCACTATCACAACATTCCTTATGGGCCATGGGCCTCAAAAGGAACTAGCACTTTTAATGTAATCCCTACATCAGTATAAGTTGATTCTTAGGTGGCAGCCCAAAGGGGCGGCGGACCAATGATTAGGAGCCACGTATCGCGTAACATTGGTGCCACGTAGGTGGGGTATTTTTACCCACATTATTTGCCCCTCGAGAAGGGTAGTAGCGTAAAATAGTTCAGGTACTGCCTGCTCTTGAACATTGATCTCTTAATCAGGCTCCTCGAAACGAGGAGGAGGTGCCACATGGCGACTTTCCCTATTCTGCCCTCCCTATATATATGTGAGGGGGGTAAAAATTTTCATTTTTTACGCTCCAAAATTCACCTCTGTGCTTTCTAGAGAGAGAATTTACAGAGATTTCTGACGCATTCATCAATTCGGCCCATTTCCTAAGACGTAGGACAGACCGGACAAGCTCGTCTCCTTTTCGTGACGCTCACCTTCGACGCCATCATCTCCGACGTTTTTAAGGTAATTGCCTAATCTTCTCGTCTTTATTTTGTGTTAATTTTTGAACTACCTTCGTTGTGTCCATTGTGGCACCGTCCATTATTTTGCCTAAACATTGCTGACTTGCGGCTTAGGGGTCAGCAGATGGACCCTTCTTTCTCAGGGGGGAGATCCATCAAAGTGCCGGTAAGGGAGATAAGCCGGACTCCTCCTGGTGAGACTAGCGGTGCCCGTCAAGGGGTTACGCACTTTGATGAATTTTGGATGGAAGAGATGGAGGACATTGGTCCATCAAAGCAGCCTGCCGACTCGTTCGAGGAGTCGGAGCCAGATGAGAGCGACGACGAGGCTTGGGTTGAAGAGGCTTTGGAGGAGGAGGCTGGAGTTCCTCAAGCTGTGGCTGGAGGTGTCCAGGGAGAGAATGCTCAGGTTGATGCGGGTCATCTTGGGGCTGACCCAAAGTGGTTGAAATGGATAGAAAGGCATGGGGAGAATTATGCGGCCGGCATGAATACCGGTCCTGGCTATGAGATGAGGTTTCCAGAGGACGAGGCGTCCACTATTTTTGACGTGGGCCCTGGGGAGTTTCCCGTATATGCGGGCGCTTTTAAGAGCGGCTTACGTTTCCCCGTCCATCCCTTCGTGGAGGAGGTGTTGGATGGGTTTGGCATCGGTCTTTGCCAATTGACTCCTAATTCCTGGACGAACGTACTTGGGTACGTTGCGAAGTGTGAGCTGTTGGGCCTGAGGCCGTCTTTTAATGTTTTCCTCAGGCTGGTACGCTTCCAGAAGGTGAAGGGAGCTGAGGGTTGGTTTCAGTTGGCCAACAAAGGTGAATATGCTACCACTTTTGACAAGCCGTCAAAGCATCATTATTGGAGGATGAGATGGGTTGTCATGTGGACCGCAGATGAGACGGCGGAACTGAAATTTAGCCGCTGGCAATTGGAGCCTCGGTTTTCTGGAGGGAACGAGGAACTGCCGGCCTTAACGGCTCAGGAATGGGACCAGATAGCCGTCCATTTCCAAGCTGAGACGGTGACGGTTGGGACGAAGAATCTGAACATTCCCAAGTCCTGGCTCCCGTCATGTTCTCAGTTCAAGGACCCTGTGTTCTTGGCGGCAGCTGGTCTAGATCATGGGTTAGACCAAGGTACAAGGCATTACTGCTTTTTGTGAAAACATTACTTGTTAAACTAATTTGGTTGTAAAATTCTTCTTTTGCAGCCGTTGCCATGTCTAAGCTTCCGGCCCAGGAGAAAGGAGGGATTAGCACCAAAGAATGGTTGACCCAAATGGTCGACCAGAAGCTAAAGAGGCTCGTCGGAGGTGCTCCGGTGAAGGTACGAGTCTATTTTCATTGATGTTGGTATGTTGGTTCGGCGTTTTCTTTATGGTGTCTATTTCTGTTTTGCAGAAGGGTGAGAAGGGCCCGGCCGGCTCAAAGCGCAAGGCCGAAGAACGGGATGCTTCCGCGGCGGGGAAGCGTCCTAAAGTCAAGGCGGGGATCCGGCGTCCCAAGAAGGAGGACATGCCGGAGAAGTCTACGGACTCTCCGGTCGAGGTCGTCCCCATGGTTGTGACTCCTCTCCGGCAGCACCCCCCCCCCCTGAAGGTTCAGCCAAACGGGGGGATGCTAAGGGCGGAGCTGGTCCCAGCAAGAGAGTTGCGTCTCCTACACCGGTGGAGATCCTCGATGGTGAGGATGATCATCCATCGGGTCAGGCGGCTCGGACTCCTGAGGCGCCTCGTCCTCCTCCCAGCGGCAGAGATGATCCAGGTATGCTCAGGATTTTTTAGACTTAATTGCTTTTGGGTTAAGGACTTGCATAATCTCTTGCCTTTCTTTGTATAGCTTCTGGTCGGCATGCGACATTGGACGATGAGGTCCGCAATATTCCTCCGTCTCGGCACTTCTCTTCCAGGGATAAGGCTAAGATCATCTCTTCGGTGATCAAGGCCGTGCCGAAGGAATATGTGGACCAATTCCCTCCGGCGGCGGATGCGCAGTTTGGGGCTATGCAGGCGGTCCTTTTGGATGTAAGCGTCCAACTTTTTGTTTCACCTTTTGACTTCATAATTTTATCCCCTCTTACTTTGTATTTTTCCGCAGCTGCTCATTAAGGCCGAAGGCTTTAAGCGCTGGCGGGCTGACGTCACCAGTCAGCTCCAGCGGCAGGTGCATAAGGCTACCGATGCCGGCGACTATGCCACGGCGACGGTAGAGAAGGTTCGGCTGGAGATGCAGGAGACCGTTGAAGCTCAGAGTAAGGAGATGGCCGTCCTGAGGAGTGATAAGAGGCAGTGCTTGATCAAGATTAATGAACAAGTTCTTGCTATCGAAACCCTAAATGCCGAAGCCCTTTCTACCCAGTCGTTCCTCCAGGAAGCCGAGGCCAAGGTGAAAGAAGTTGCGGGCTTGCGCCAGCAAGTGGCCAATCTTGAAGAGATGGTCTCGGCTTCTCAGGCCGAGGTTTCTCAAGTCAAGGCCGAGGCCAAGTTGGCTGCGGAGGAGGTGAGAGAGAGAACTCGCCGAGCCTGGGACGCCTGCATGGAGGACTTCTCATTTGCCTGGTTTGAGCCGCAAATTCAGAAGCAGGGTGCAATTATTGAGGCCGAGAAACAAGGTCTTCCTCCTCCCGTTTTTGAGGATTCTGACGCCGAAAGTGAGGAGGTGAACTCACCGGCTCAGGAGGAGGAGACTTCAGCTTAGCCAACCTCAAAGCCTGCTGTCGACGGTCCAGATGGTGTGGGCACGTCGACCTCCGCTCATTCTGCCGCTTCTCGTCCCGCTGGGTCCTAACTCCACTTCCCCTTATCAAAATCAAAATCAGTTTTTATGGCGCCTAGAGCATCTGTAATGAATAATTTTTTATTTGTGTTTCAACGCCTTGGGCGTTTGTTTGGATAATTTTTTTTGTTGAATTTGGCGCCGTTTTGAGCGCAGACAAGTGGTGATTCGTCACCTTTTTATGTTATCCTTTTCTTGTGACTTTTAAACACCTTCTCTGTTTGTCGTGTGTGATTAGCCATCCATTTTATTCCCCAGAGCAGGTGTTTGCAAGTCTCTGAACCAGACTCCCATGCCCAAGTTTATTTTAGTTGATTGATTGGCGCAAGTCAATCAATCAGTATGATTGCCGCTGAACTTGGGTATGGGGATTATTGTGCGGCTTCTCGCAGTTGGACTACTTTTTTGTTTCGGCATGTAGGAGTAATCCTACTTGCCTTAGAAAATATTCATTGTTTTAAGAAAACCACAAATTGTATGGGGCTTGCCCCCGTCGAAGATTGGGAGCGGCATGTTTGATGCCGCGGCGTATCACTTATGTGGGGGTGTGCCCCCGTCATCAATAAAAATTACTATAAATTGTATTACGGTTATCATTTTCTAGAAGGGAGACATGTTATGAACCTCTCAGACCTATTCATATCTATCTTGTTGAGCTGTAGAATCTATCTAATTGAAATAATATATATAGGATACCCTATTACATTAAATATGCGAATATGGAAATGTTCTGGTGTTTTTATCTATGTGAAGGTCTAATGTCATGCATTTATTTTATCTTTGTCTGAGGATCGCTGTGGATTCTTTTCAAGTCTTTCCAGCAGGTTGTGCTTCTGCTTACGAGCGTGGTGGTGGATGTGCCGGTAGAACTTTCATTGACACTTTCTACGTGCTTTATGAAGTAGTTATAGGATTCAGAGGACGAGTATTGGCAATGTCATGTTCTTCCCGTGTGATCATTGTGGTGGATTAATTATGTTGACTCTACAAGTTTGTAATTTTAGTGTGTTAATTTGAAGTTAGGAGAAGTACATAACATATATAGTTCTTTCTTTTTTTTCGAAGATAATAAATTATTTTATATTATTTTAAGTTATGAGATAGGAGACGCTTATTTGATATGATAGGAATAAAATTGGACTATGCTATAAATGGTTGCTTTTATTTTATATTACAGGAAAAAACTGAAAAGAAGAGCCCGGCGAAAAATATAGCTAGATTCCGCTCACAAATATCATCATTTTTTAGTTAAATGTGACTGATTTGAATTCATATTAAGTGTGTTGTCGAGTGCACTACAGTGTTATTCATTACAAGAGATTTGACAGCGCTTATATATAGAATTTTGTTAAATGTGGTAACATTAACAGCGCTGATTATAAGCGCTATTATTTTTTTAACAGCGCTAGTGATTCACAGCGCTTTATAAGCGCTGTGTTTAAATGAAAAAAGCGATGTTAAAAGCTTATTGTGGTGTAGTGAAGAAAAGTTTAAAAAGAGTTTTAGTTTAGTTTTGTTGTTGAATAAGCTTGGGGGTGCCCCAAATAAGTGGTATGAGTTTGTTTTGGTTCGATTTGCTTGAGTAAAGTTCATTTTTTGCGCTTCACTTTAGGATTGAGCACCAATTTCTAAATTTGTTCCACACCCTACCCCTAGCCTATGAATTACACCATAAAAGCCCTCTTGACCCTTTTGAGTTGAGTCATTGTCGGTGGAGGGAGGATTTGGTCAAATTTATGGAATGGGATTTTCATGCTAAGATGTCGAGTAACCTTCTCTCCTCTCTTTCAATTCTTGTCTTTTCCGGCGCCTTTGCGGCGTCACGAGAAGCTATCTTTGAGGGTGAATGGGATCTTGAGAGTTGACGCGGTAAGATCGGTTGAATGGGGATAGATAAGTGCAAATCCTTAGTTCGCTTTGCTTCACACTTGAATCCTTCACTCGACTTTGGACATTGGTTAGAGTGCATTCGTTTATTGGTTAGTAATATTAGCATTCTTTTGTGCTCGTTCCATAATAAAGGCCCTTTTCTTGAATTTTGTAGTTTTATTTTACTTTCTTTTCTTTTCTTTTCTTTTTCTTTTCTTTTCTTTTTCTTTTCTTCCCTTTTTCTTGGTTTGTTTTATTTTTAAGTCTTGCCTTGATTGTGTTTTTGGAAGAGTTATGGGTGGTTCTCTTTGAAAACCCTTGCGAGATCCCACTCGCCCTCATGAGCGATTGTGGGGTTTAAAGAGCTTGTTGCATGCGCTTAAATGCAACCGTGATTCCTACGAAAGTGAGTTAGGTTGTATATTCTTGCAGTTCTCGTTTTTGTAGTTTTTAGAATCTGAATAATATGCTCATTCTTCCCTATTTCGTGCTTAGTTTTCTAGAGACTAGCAAACGCCTAGCTTGGGGGAGTTTGATGAGCGGCATTTATGTCGCTCCTAGCTTAGGTTTTTGTATTAGTTTTATTATGATTTTCGTAGTTTATATAGTTTTTTATAGAATTTTTATGTTTTCTTTCCATCATGTGCATTATAGGTGAATCTTGTGGAAAATGGTGGAAAACCAAGTAGATTGGAGCAAAAAGAAGAGCTGTGCGACCGAACATGGTCTTATGCTCCCGAACAGTGAAGAAAAGGTGGACTGAAGGAAGAAGCAAAGATGTGCGGTCGAACGTCTTTCTTGTTCGAGGGCACAAAGGAGCTTCTGTGCGGTCGTGTTCTGTTCAACGACCGCACAAAATGGAATTTCTAACCAGAATGTCCCCGGATTTTGGATTCGATCGCACAGAAAATCACTTGCCCGCACAAGAATTGGTGCGCCCACTCGAAGTTGCTGTGCGACCACACTGAAGATTTTGAAGAATTTGGCTAAGGCAAGTCTATGCGACGTGCGATCGCACGGAAATTTCGTGCGGTCGAACATGACGAAGGAAAATATTCTTCGCTCTGTTTGCTCGCACAAAAATAATGTGTGCCCACATGATTTCACTCCGTTCGATCGCACAGAGGGTCTGTGTGACCGAACGTCGACGCGGGCTGGGTTTATTTGAATTTTAAGTTTCTGTTTGGAGAAACATATAAATAGCTTTAATGATTTTTATTTTAGAATTTTCCAATTCTCTAAACTCTTAATTTCTTTAATGTTTTCAATTTGTAATTCTCTAAACTCTTAATTTCTTTAATGTTTTCCATTCAATTCTTAATGCTTTACTTCTCTTCTTGAATTTCTTGAATATTTTAATGCTTTGATGATATTTTGCTTGAATGTTTTAATACTTTGATGATTTTTTTGCGCTTCATCTCATAATTCTCAATTAATTTTCTACTTTGATTCTTAGTTGTTGATTCTTTTAATTCAATTTTCCAATTCAATGTCTAATTGCCTTCAATCTTTGATTTCCTTAGTTAGAACTATGAACTGTGAGTAGTTTCTAGTTAGGGATAGGGGTTAAACTAAGGATTCAATTGAGGGAAATTGAAGGATAATTCATGATTATTGATGTGATTAAATTTGATTTGATGCTAGGAATTCCATAACTAGTGAATTGGTAGGTGCAAATGCTAGTTCAACTAGGTTTGATTGGAGTGCTTCATTTTGATTTGGCAAGAGATTGTGAATTTAGATGTTGCATGTGAAGAGTTGATTTCAATTGCTAGTTATTTAGTCTTAGGATCATGCGAGAGATCTTCCTAGATTAGAGAACTTAGCGCGTTCTATCCGAGAGGTGGTGAGCGCGTTATTCGTTGCTTTTCCCCTATTTGTCAAGTCGTTGCATCATCAATGTGTGTTAGCCTTCGTCCTTCCCCAATTACCTTAAGTCTATCCCCAACTCCCTAGAGATTTCCTTATTTGATAATCTTGTTTGGTAGTATAGCTTTGTAGTTGATAATCAAACTTCAATTCCGTTTCTAAACTAGCTTAACTAAGTGATTCATAACTCTCCGTTTCCTTGGGACGACCCCGGACTTCCACTATAACTCATATAGTTGGTAGCGAGGTGTTTATAAATTTTGTTTGATAGGGTACATTTCGTTTAACGACGCGAAAAATACCTTTATCAAAGGTGTAGGCACGAAAATTTTGTTAATGTGCCACGTTGGATATTATTTTGGTCAAAAGTCAAAGTATTGACTCGAAAATCATTTGATGATCTATTTAATTAATTGATTTGGGTTCTCATATTAATTTAGCCCATTTTTAGTTATGTTAATCAAACCCGAATATTTTTAATGGTTAAACCTAACAAAATAGGTTAAACTGTTATAAATGGGTCATGACTATCAAGTCCAATTCAAGAAGCCCAAAACACATCAAACCCTTAGAGTTAAACTCACTCCTATGAATATGAGTTTCCTGCATCATTTGTAGGGAGGAGGAGAAAAACAAACGACAAACCTAAATCTCAACAAGCATTCAAAAAAGGCGTGCAGTTCCATTCTAGAAGATCGACCTTGGACGAGATCAAGCCCGGAGGCCCTTATTCGAGAAGATCAAATTTGTGCGTGACAATATCAAATCCTTCCCGTAGAAGAAGAAAAACAAGCAACAAAACTGACGTGCCGTTCTATTTCTACATCAACATTCTTGAACGAGGTCAGGCCAGGAGGCCCTCATTCAAGTATAAATCAAATTAGTACGTGAGCCAAATCAAACAAATCCATGAACCAGGTCAAATTCAAAGTGGAGATCGAATCAGAGGAGCAAACATTAGAGATCGTACCAAAAATTACACAAATCAATAAAAATATATTTTATTCACATTATTTTGAGGTTGTTATTTTGCAGACTCCAAATTTGTGTTTACAAATTTGGCACGCTCGGTGGGAGTACGATTTATACCTCTCATCTCTTTCTCCAAAATCAAAATATCGAAGCAATTTCGAGCCACAAAAGCATGACGATAAGGAAAGAAGATCCAATCATGGTGGCTAAGAATAGATCCATTCATTTTGATGCAACTTTACCATCGCTCATAAACTCAGAAGGTGGCTATAACAACAACAAGTTCTTCCCTCCAAAATCAATCAAACGTCCATCATAGAAGGCAAGCAATGATGCGGTCGAAGGTCCGTTACAGGAGCCAAGCACTAGAGCAGTCCAGGGTACGGTAGAAGAGTCAAATAATGGACCGGTCTGAGGTCCGTCACATGAGACTAGCAATGGAGCAATAGACGTCGTCGTTGTAAATGTCATGGCGATTGAAGCAAACACCATTGAAGAAGAATCGGCGAGCATGAAGAAACTCCGTGAAAAACTTGTCAAGGACGGCTAAGAAAAGGGAGCCCAAATCAAACGACAATAAGAAAAATTGCCAATTTGACCAAGAAGCTGGAAAAACGTCCCATTGGCGAATCATACAAAAATGGTGAAAACGAAAGTGAAGGAAAATGCGATGAGTCTAAATCGACAGTGAAGTACAAGCTAAGAAGGAGAAGAAATCCATATGGTGATTCATTCTTCTTCCAACAAATTCAAGATATGATAGCAAAAACTATCAAACACCAACTTGATGGAAATCCTGACGAAAATGGTCATTACATCAAACCTTACACAAAAAGGATTGATGCCTTGGAGATGCCAAACGCTTATCAACCTTCAAAATTCATGCAGTTTGATGGAAAAGGCAATCCGAAGCAACATGTGGCACATTTTATCGAAACGTGTAACAACGCAGGCGCCGAAGGAGACTTGCTCGTGAAGTAGTTTGTTCGATCGCTAAAAGAAGCTGCCTTCGATTGGTATGCAGACGATTTGGAACCTTAGTCGATTGCTAGCTAGGACCAGATGGAGGAATCATTCCTGATTCGCTTCATAAGCACTCACTGTATTTTTAGCATGATGGAGTTGACACAAACAAACCAATTGGAGGATGAACTGGTCGTGGAGTACATCGATCGCTGGCGGACATTAAATCTTCAATGCAAGGATCATTTGCACGAAACTTCTGCAATTGACATGTGCATCCAAGGCATGCTTTGGGACTTGGTCTACATCTTGCAAGGAGTCAAGCCTAAATTATTCCAGCATTTGACAACTCAAGCTCATGAAATGGAGAATTCGTTAGCCAATCATGAAGAAAAGTCCGATTAGTCGGGCATTTGTTGAGACTTCGACGATTTGGGGCCACAAGTCTTCAAGAAGTTTCAACAATGATCCTAGGGGCAAAGGTGAAAAAAATCTTCCTCAAAGCTCCTAAGCACGAGCCTAAACTGCATAACAAAAAAAACTTAGAACTACTTTTGGCTTGATCCAAAAAAGTGAAAAAAAACCACTTCTTTTGGTATGTAGGCATCTTGATAATCAACATTTTCAAGGGCAGCCACATCAAAAAAAGAAAACTCAAATGGGTACAAATGTTTTTTTAAACAGCAAATATTTTTAAAACAAAGTACGGCAGTGGAAGCATGAGTAAAAAAAATTCAAATTGTTTTACTTTGTCTTCAAAAATTAATTTTTGTCAAATGATAGACCAAAAAGTTTATTGTCATTTACTCAAAGTTTGGAGAAATCTTCCAAGCAACGAACACCTCGAACCAGAGATCTGGAAAAAGCTTCCAAGCACCAGTAACATGTAAAACATAAGTTGAAAGATGGAGAACGCTTTCAAGCACCATCATGTATCAAAGTTCAAAAGGACCAAAACTTCACCAAATTTTCTCGAAGACTTGAAAAAAGTCATCAAGCACCACCGCATGTCAAAGTTCTAAAGCACCATCACATGTCAAAGTTCAAAAGGACAAAAACTTCGCCAAATTTTCTTGAAGACGTGGAGAAAGCTGTCAAGCACCAGGGATTCACCAAAATGTTCACACGAAGAAGAAAGCCTAAAAGCACGAACTTGACACATTACTTGGACATTTGGAGAAAGTCCAAGCACCAAGTCACCATTGACAAAGATTCCAACGTCAACTCAAAAGGGAACGTCCTAAATGAAAAATGGATAGTGAAGGTTGACAAAAATAACTAGGAATGGAGCACGGAAGTCTTCGATCTCCTTCAAGGAAGAATAATGAAATATGATGTACTTTGGCACGTCATGAGTTCTAAGTGCTTACGACGTCACAACAACGTCAAGAATGACATCTCTATATTTCTCCTCCATGGCTTGAGATGAAGTGTTTTTCTTCACTTAGTGCTCGTTAAGGGAGGATTAAAAACAAAGTAGTGTTGTACTGCATCAATTGGTCTAGAGGTAATGTCATGTGGCACAAATATAGTAAGGGCTATTGGAATGAGAATTATGTAACCTGTCAATGAAACCAAAGAAAAATTCGAAATAAAGTTCTTTGCGCCCCTTGAATGTCTAGAGATCTGATGATAATTCCAGGCAGGCTGAAGAAGAGGCCAGGCGGCGATTACCGTGGAATAGAGCCGTCCCGGTCCCAGTCCGTCTTCCGCGCAGATTGCCCGTTCGGCAGCTTGGTGAAGCATCACGACAAGGAAGGCCGCAGGAGTTGTCCCATCCAGAGCCGGTGCTAGACAATGAATCTAAACTCTCTGACACCAGATCTACACCGGTCATGCAAGATCAGTGCTTTTGTCACCCGTTATACACCCATCAGAGTCAGGCGTAGCCGCAAACTGAGCGTCCAAGTTTGCAGACTAGGCGTCCTGATTCATTTTGGCGCTGAATGATACATTCACAACATCAGGATCATGTGTATCATATTCAGGAAGGGGTTTCCCACATGGCCCTCAACCATTCCACTCCTTTTGCTGAAAGTATCATGAGAGAACCTAAGGAGCCTAAGATCAAGCCGCCTTCTATTGATGCTTACGATGGAACCACCGATCCAGACATACATCTGCTAGCCTATCGGCACCACATGTATGTTCAGGGGACAAATGAGTCTACCTGGTGCACGTATTTTCCAGGAACGCTAAAAGGGGTAGCACCAAAATGGTTCGAGAGGCTTCCAGTAGGGACGATAAGTTCTTTTTCCGACTTGAGATGTTGTTTTCCACTTGGTTCATGGCTTACAAGGAAGAGAAAAAGACAAGTATGCACTTGAGTCAGATCCAGCAAGGGAAAGAAGAGTCATTAAGAAGTTACGTGAAGCAATTTAATTTGGAATCAAGGCAAATCCTGGACCTGTCGGATGGGGTAGCATTCGATAACTTCATTTGTGGGCTGAAAAAGGGTTCCTTTAAGTTCAAATTAGTGAAAAAGAGTGTCCCGACTATGGCGAAAGTGTTGGATGAGATTGCGGCGTTCATTCATGCAACTGAAATTTGTAGAATCCCAAAAGACCCCCGAGGAAGTGATAACGTAGAGCTAGTATCGAAAAAAGATAAATTTGAGAAGAAGGGTTCCCAGCCAAATGGAACGTAGGCCATTTCAAAGGAACCTAATAGGGTTCCAGCGGCTGCAGGGAAAAAGAGGGGAAGGACCTATGATCGGGAACGTTTTGAATATAACACTGACTTAAATACAATTCTGATGGACGTCCGTTCAAAATTTGACATGATTGGCCCTTTCCGATGAAATCACCGCCCGAAAGTCTGGATCCCAAATTAAATTGCCATTTCCACAGTGACATCGGTCATGATAAGAAGGAGTGTAAGAGTTTGAAGAGACATCGGTCATGATACAAGGAAGAGAAGAAGACAAGTATGCACTTGAGTCGGATCTAACAAGGGAAGGACGAGTGATACGAGTTTAAAAACTCGTTGTATAAACAAGGATAGTTGATTAACAAGCTAGACCTTTAACTCGTTGATCGTGAATGCAAGACAAGACCTATTGACTCACAATCAGTTCTTTGAATAGGAAACGCGTCCCAAACAAAGAAAAATGCTGAATTATAAACTATAATTCGAAATGTAACAAACAAGTGTTTTAATCATCCAGTTGGTTGTTTATTCCAATCAAGAAGCTGACTATAAATAGCCAAAAACCAACAGCTACAAGAGCTTTAAACGGCTAATTAAGAGCCATTTAAGAGCCTTTAAAACTGGCAGTTACAAGCTCTAAAGCCTCCTAATTCAGTCACTAAATTGGAGGTTACAAAGGCTTAAAACTCTCCTTACAAACAGCAATAATCAAAGCTAAGTAATGACTGAATTTAAATTGGGGATTTAAACAAATATCCCTTTATTAAACCGACTTTAACCAAAGCAATTAAAAATAATAAGTGCGTACAATCTGTTTAAACAAGCGGACCAATGTGATTAAACGGACCAGTTTGATTAACGTACCACCTTGATAATAAGGACCATATAACGAGCTCACTCAATCCAAGTCACCATGCACACAAAATGAGCCATTGAACCCAAATCAGTTTTGGTTCCAATTGCTAGCATAAGACTATCACTTTCATCCATAACCGTATCATCCCCTCCCCCTTTAAAAGGAATTGACCTCAATTCAGCAAGGCCATCATCATCAAGATAAGGTGAAAGATCACCTACATTGAAAGTAGCATGGACACCATAGTCTCCCGGAAGCTCAATCTTGTAAGCATTATCATTCACACGTGCAACCACCTTGTAAGGACCTTCAGCCCTAGGCATAAGCTTGTTCTTGCGTTTGCTTGGAAAACGCTCTTTCCTTAAATGAACCCAAACCAAATCACCTTCTTCAAACAACCTCGGTTTGCGATTCTTATTTGATTTCTGTTTATAAGAGGCATTAATAGCTTCAATTCGCTCACGAACTTGTTGGTGCAGTTTCATCATAGACTTTAACTTAGCATCGGCATCCTTGTGAACCAACTCATCTTTTGGTAATGGAATTAAATCCAAGGGCAAGTATGGATTTATCCCATATACTACCTCAAATGGAGAATGACCAGTAGCATAAGTAGGAGACCGATTATAAGCAAATTCAGCGTGAGCAAGCTTGACATCCCAATCCTTTTGCGTTTTACTTACCAACCCTCTCAATAGCGTTCCCAAGGTTCGATTTGTCACCTCTGTTTGCCCATCAGTTGAGGGTGATGTGAAGTGCTAAACAACAACTTGGTTCCCACCTTTCTCCACAATGTATTCCAAAAGTAACTCAAGAACTTGGAATCTCGATCAGAAACAATAGTCTTTGGAATTCCATGCAAACGAACAATCTCCTTATAATATAAATCAGCCACATTACAAGCATCATCCGTTTTGTGACAAGCAACGAAGTGAGCCATTTTTGAAAATCTATCCACCACGACCATAATAGCATCCTTACCTCTTTGAGTACGAGGCAAAGCAACTATAAAATCCATGGATACATCTTCCCAAGGGCGAACTGGAACCGGCAAAGGTGAGTATAAACCGGGTTTGAAAGAACTCTTGGCCATATGACAAGTCACACATTTATTCACAATGTTCGTTACATCACCTAACATTTTAGGCCAAAAGAAATGTTCTCTCAAGATTTCCAAGGTCTTGGCTATGCCAAAGTGACCAGCCAATCCTCCACCATGAGCCTCACGCACTAGTAACTCACGAATTGAATGCTTAGGAATACAAAGGCGATTACCTTTGAAAAGAAACCCATCTTGCAACATGTACTCCCCATAAGCACCAACTGCACATTTCTCGAATGCAACTCCAAAATCACCATCATCATGATAATAATCTTTTAAGGTCTCAAACCCCAACAAACGAACATCAAGTGTAGCAAGCAAAGTGTACCTTCGTGATAATGCATCAGCCACCACATTGCTTTTACCATCTTTGTATTTCGAAGAAAAATGAAAGGATTGCAAGAACTCAACCCATTTAGCATGCCTTGGGCTCAATTTTTGTTGCCCATTAATATACTTCAAAGATTCATGATCAGAATGCAAAACAAAGTGGCTAGAACGCAAATAATGACTCCAATGATCCAAAGCTCTAACAATGGCATAGAACACTTTATCATAAGTGCAATAATTCAAACGAGCACCCCCTAACTTTTCCAAAAAATAAGCTATGGGACGCTTACCTTGGATCAAAACAGCACCAATCCCCACTCCACTAGCATCACACTCGACCTCAAAAGGTTGAGAGAAATCTGGCAGCGCCAAAATAGGAGCAGCACACAAACGCTCTTTAATCACATCAAACGCCTTTTGAGCGTCCTCTCCCCATACAAAAGCACCTTTCTTCAAGCAACTAGTGATAGGACTAGTAATAGTACTGAAATCACGAATGAAACGTCTATAAAATGAAGCAAGACCATGAAATGAACGCACCTCACTTATAGTTTTAGGATTAGGCCACGATTTGATAGCCTCGATCTTGGACTGATCCACGGACACTCCATCTTTCGAAACCACATAGCCCAAGAATACAACATTGTCAACAAGGAATGAACACTTCTCTAGCTTCCCATAGAGTCTTTGAGCTCTAAGTGTTTCAAAAACATCCCTCAAATGAATCAGATGCTCCTCTTCGTTCCTACTATACACCAAGATGTCATCAAGATATACCACAACGAATCTGCCCAAAAATGATTTAAGCACTTTGTTCATTAGCCTCATAAACGTACTAGGAGCATTAGTGAGACCAAATGGCATGACGGTCCACTCATACAAACCATGTTTTGTCTTGAAAGCCGTTTTCCACTCATCTCCTTCACGCATCCGAATCTGATGATAACCACTTCGCAAATCAATTTTTGAGAACAACTTCGAACCATGGAGCTCATCTAACATATCATCAAGTCTCGGAATTGGAAAACGATACTTGATGGTAATGTTATTCACAGCCCTACTATCAACACACATTCGCCATGTTCCATCTTTCTTAGGCACAAGCAACACCGGAACAGCACATGGACTCAAGCTTTCTCTAACATAGCCTCGATTCACAAGTTCATCAATTTGCTTTTGTAATTCCTTTGTTTCCTCCGGATTGCAACGATAGGCAGCCTTATTAGGCAAAGAAGTTCCTGGAATAAGATCAATTTGATGTTCAATACCACGAATAGGGGGCAAACCTGGTGGTAATTCATCCGGAAATACATCCTTGAACTCAAACAGCAATTCGGCAATGGGACTGCCTTCTTTCCAATTTTGGCCTTCAATTGGACTCTCCTTAGCCACGAGCAAATACACCAACTCTCCATGATCAAGAGCTTGCTCAAGTTCTCGTTCACTAGCCAACATGGTGAGATTCGGCTTTTTCTTTTGTTTCACACTCATGGATCGAACCGCTTGAGATGACATAGGCTTTAGCACAATTTTCTTGCCTTAAGCCTAATTTTGACACCATTTCACTAGAAGCAGCATTGGTACAACTCCCCCCATCAACAATTACACTACACCACTTATCGTTTATTTGGACACGCGTTTTGATAATGCCCAAACCCTTGACACTTAAAACAACGCACCTTGGACAGACTTGTTTCTTTGGTTGGATTAGATAGTTTAGGGGCAGCCGTAGAATTACTTGAACCTACGGTACTAGGTGATGTGTTTGGTTTCAAGCTAGGTTCGGATTTAGCCCAAGACTTGGCTTTACCATCCATACTAGACCCTCCCCCATATTTTGCCTTCCCTTGATTTTCCAATTTTAAACAAAGTCCACAAAGAGTGTCAAAATCAGAATATGGATAAAGGTCTACGGTATTGGCAATATTATAATTTAGACCCCTTAAAAATCTGGACAGTTTTTGTTCCTCAATTTCCTCAATTTCTCCCATTAAGGACAACTTTTCAAACTCATCAATATATTCAGCCACACTCATTTTTCCTTGCCTCAATTCGGCAATTTTACGATAAGTTGTTATTCTATGAGTTGTTGGCACATACCTTTTACGTAGCTTACGTTTCAAAGACTCCCAAGAGGTAATTTTCTCCTTCCCTTCACGTATTCTCTTGGATTTCAGTCCCTCGAACCACAATGAAGCCCCTCGTCCTAGCTTCAATATGGCATATTTGCAACGCTTCTCATCATCAATGTCCTTGAAATCGAACATTCTCTCTATTTTGCGCTCCCACTCCAAATAGGCTTCCGGATCTGTTCCACCAACAAATTCAGGAAGTTCGGTGACTTTGAATTCATCCATAGCCCGTAGATCACGCCTAGGAGGCCTACGATACCCCCCATCTCTAACGTTCTTCAAGGCTTCTTGGAGATGTTGTAGAAAGTCAGGATCATCAAAATCCATATTTCAGTTTGTAAGAATTACGAACAGCAGCTCTTTTTTTTTTGGGCGGATCACACGAACCTGGCTCTGATACCACTAATGATACGAGTTTAAAAACTCGTTGTATAAACAAGGATAGTTGATTAACAAGCTAGACCTTTAACTCGTTGATCGTGAATGCAAGACAAGACCTATTGACTCACAATCAGTTCTTTGAATAGGAAACGCGTTCAAAACAAAGAAAAAGGCTGAATTATAAACTATAATTCGAAATGTAACAAACAAGTGTTTTAATCATCCAGTTGGTTGTTTATTCCAATCAAGAAGCTGACTATAAATAGCCAAAATACCAACAGCCACAAGAGCTTTAAACGTCTAATTAAGAGCCATTTAAGAGCCTTTAAAACTGGCAGTTACAAGCTCTAAAGCCTCCTAATTCAGTCACTAAATTGGAGGTTACAAAGGCTTAAAACTCTCCTTACAAACAGCAATAATCAAAGCTAAGTAATGACTGAATTTAAATTGGGGATTTAAACAAATATCCCTTTATTAAACCGACTTTAACCAAAGCAATTAAAAATAATAAGTGCGTACAATCTGTTTAAACAAGCGGACCAATGTGATTAAACGGACCAGTTTGATTAACGTACCACCTTGATAATAAGGACCATATAACGAGCTCACTCAATCCAAGTCACCATGCACACAAAATGAGCCATTGAACCCAAATCAGTGTTGGTTCCAATTGCTAGCATAAGACTATCACTTTCATCCATAACCGTATCAACGAGTCATTAAGAAGTTACGTGAAGCGATTTAATTTGGAATCAGGGCAGATCCAGGACCTGCCGGATGGGGTAGCACTCGATAACTTCATTCGTGGGCTGAAAAAGGGTTCCTTTAATTTAGATTTAGTGAAAAAGAGTGTCTGGACTATGGTTGAAGTGTTGGATGAGGCTGAGGCGTGTTAGGTTATGAATAACACAACAACATAATTCATGCGGAAAAACCATAAAGCCAGAATCCAAATTAATTGCCACATAGTCAATTAGCATAATTTAGGTGACATACAATGTGATGAGTGCCTTCCCTAGCTGCTCCTGAACTGAACAAGAACAAGTCGTTAGAGCTTCAAACGTTGCCCCTCCGTAGAAAGTCCACAGCACGTTCGGATCCGCCTTAGGTTCAACCAACTAGGATTTTACTTAAGGTTTTATGTATTCGGTTAACCTTGTATTATGTTCTCCCTTGAACACAATGGGAATAAAGAATATGTTTTCAATTCAATTGATGTGTATAATTATGAGGCCCTAGCCTTATAATTATAGTGTAGGAAGTAAGGAATTTGAGTTTCACTAGGAATAGAATTACCAAACCTACTAGGATTGAAACTCTTATTCAATTAGAATGCAACATTAATTAAACTCTTAATTATTTGAATTCTAGTAAAACTAGGAATACTTAATCCAAGGTTACTTGGGAATTAAGAAATCGAATATTTTTTAGATCCCAAGACGAACAACCCAACGCAACCACAAGGGCCCACGTGGGTGTGCGTGCTGCCTCGGCCCATGCCTCGGCATGCCTTGAACACGGTGCTCGCAGGCTGAGCACAACCCATGCACTGCTTCCTTGCCGCAGGCTTGGCGCGGCCCATGAGCTGCAGCCTTGCTTGCAGCTTGGCGTGTCCCATGAGGCTGCTGCCTTGCTTGTAGCTTGGCGCGGTCCATGTCTGCGGCCTTTCTCGCAGGGCGCGGCCTCATGGCTGCTGCCTTGCTCGTAGGGCGTGGCCCACGGTGCTGCCTTTGCTTGTCGAGCGATGGGCCGGCTCGCTTGACGGCTTGTCGCTCGTCGAGCTTCCGATTCGTTTTCCGATTTCGGAATTCATTTCCGTTTCGAACAAATATTTACGTTTCCATTAATATTTTCGATTCCGGTCATGTTTCAGTTTCTGGCAATATTTCTGATTCCGACAATATTTCTATTTCCGATAATACTTTCCGATACGAGCCATGTTTCCGTATCCGGCAACATCTACAGCTTGGATAATATTTATGTTTCCGTCATGAACCATATTTCCGTTTCCGGCAATATCATTGATGAGCGACATTTATGTCGCTCTTAGCTTAGGATTTTAGTTCATTTTATTAGCATTTTATTATATTTTTGCTTAGTTTTTTCGTTTTTAGTTCGTTTATTGCATTTTTGCATTTATCGTAACATTTTCTCGTCTTGCGTATATTTTAGTCGTTTTTGCTCTAATAGTGCCTTTTGTGCGCATTCTCATTGCGTAAGAGTCGTTTTGAGTATTAACGTGTTTATAATGTGTCATTATGCTTGTCGACGGGTTATATGTTTTACGATTTGTAAAAAATGTTAAACGAATTAATAATGTTTTCGATTTTTAATAACATGTATTGTGATTTTCTAATGTGCTACGTTGCTTATTAATATGCAGCGATGATGTTGTGAGCCATGAGAAATTGAAAGTGTGCAGCGCGCAAACAGCTACAGCTTAGCAACCTCACGAGGAAGCACAGTAGCAGTCACACGCAGCACAGGAACAACAGCTACATCCCTGCAGTTTTATACACAAGCAGCCACAAAGGAGCTAACACAGCTACAATACTTGGTTTCTGTTGTTTGAGCTTCGCTGCTTCTCACTTGAAGTGCCTTGATAGCAGCCTTGTAACAACATAACAGCAGCAATAGAGAAGAATAGCAGCCATGTAGCACAGCATGTAGGGGAATACAGTTAAACATAATAACATGTGCGGAAACAATCCCCAAAGCCAGGAAACATGTATAAAGCACAGATTAAGCAAACTTACATTCGAAGCGTGTTTTCCACAATAATATGTCAACGAACACGAACAAAGAACTTCACTTGTCGTTCCTCTACTTGGTTCACCGACACGTTCAGATCCGTCTTGATTATCGTAGCTTAGACAATTGATCAAGATACTTTTCTTTTGGGAAGAACTCACTTTGGAGGCACAGAGAGAACTAGGGTTCTCTGTGTCTCTAGGGTTTTGAGTACTAAGAATTATGTGTTGGAAAAATACAATTTGCCTATTGTATTAAATGATGTAACCGGCCAAGAACCAAAGGCCTTGACCGGCCACATCACGCAAGCACTCGGACCGCACGCCCCACCCAGCGACACACACTGCAGGCCGAAGCCGACAGTGCGCGCGCGCCGAGCAGCTGGGCCGTGGGCCTTGGTCGCTCGCGCTGCGTTGCTTGCTGTGCGTTCTGTTGCATGCTCGCGCTCAATGGGCTGGCCTTGCTCGCCTTTGCTCGCGAGCTTGCTGGCTCGTTGGGCCTTGCACGCTTACGTGCTTGGCTCGACGGGCCGGCAACTCCGATGCCCTTCGTATTCGCGATTTAATATATTTCCGATATATTATTTATCGTTTCGTTTTCGACGAATCACCGTCGTACGATACGATTTATTCGTGTCGCTAAGCTTACGAATATTCGCGATACGATATACGATTCCGACAAAGGTCGTATCGTATAATACGTTTCCAACTAATTCCCGAAAAGCTATTAAATGAATTTCCAATTCCTTTAATCCGGTGATCTGTTACGTGTCATTGGTGTGACCTTGTAGGTTCAGTCAAGAGTAAGTTGTGAGTTCAATATCCATTAGAACTCACTGATCGGAAGCATTGCTCCAGCTAACCTGTTCCGATCACTTGATCTCACTGAATTAATTGTTCGCAATTAATCTGAACCTTGGTATTAGACTTAATGCACCTTGGTTGAAGGACATATTTCCTTCAATCTCCCACTTGTCATTCAGACAAGTGTGCATCCACATTCCTTTGTCACTTAGTGTTACTTACTGAACATAAGGTAAGATCCAAGCCATCCTTATTAGGTCCAGAAGTATTTCTCGGATTACAGAATTCAACTGTCAAACTTTTGCAGAAGGTTAAGCCTAACCATTCTGAGCACGGCCATGCATTTTACAGTATCTAACTCTCCGAGAGGCCTTGTTACACAACAACACCATATCCTATCAAAGATAGGAGGACAATCCATTCTTGCAATCTATGAACACTCACTTTGATTCATAGTACGCCCAATAACTGCTTTTATAGCCTCCTTTTACGGTGCGACGTTTAGCTAGTATCAAAGCGAACTAATTTTCAAACGAGCAGACATAATCGCTCATGTTCTGAGGAACGGTTTCTAATCACCATTAATGAGAACTACCTATGATATGACTTTAATCTCTTAAAGTGTTCTCATGGTCAATCCGATACAAGATCCAATAAGTATCTATGCAAAAGATTCTGACATCCAGTCACTCTAGTTCAAGAAACAGAACTAAGTAATCTATTTGCAATCTAATCTTCATTAGTCATTGGTCGTCCACCTTTCAATGACCTGGATTAGGGATCCTTTGTGACTTCAATATTCAAGTTCACTTATGGGTGTTTCTTTGTCGAAGAATCCATCTTGACATCCCATTTGAATGATTTGAATCACATGGACTTATCATTTAATACTAAACCAAGATTAAATGAACTATGAAATATAATTTCATAAATGATAAATGTTTAAACCAAATGCTTACCAATTTGTGGGCCTCTAACCCAAAATCAAGCATTTAATGTTTTACAGATATAGGCCTTTCACCCAATACTTAAAACATTCATGGAACTCAAACTTGATTCCATTTCTGCATATGAATGTTGTGTCTCATTCAATGCAGAGGTTTAGTTTATCATACTTTGCTATCCTTAGCATCTTTTCCATCGAAAGCTTTTCAATGTAAGATGAAAAGATCTTTGAATACGTTTCTAGTATGATCTAGTCTTTCGTTGCTGTTTAGAATGATAATCATATCTAAAATAGAAAATCATCCAGGTAGCAGACTTGTGATCAACCTGAGTTCATTGAAGAACTCCCACTAAAAACAATTCCCTTTCATTGCTTCTTAGGCAACAATGAATTCATTTCAATTATGTAGAATTTCAAATGATGCTTCCTTTTGGAATGCTCCAACCAGTTCACATAGATGTGGGAGATACATCTTTCAACTGAGAACTTGGAAACTAATCATTGATTCAGTTTCCATGCATCACATATGGTTTAGAACCTATGTTACCACCTTTTAATCACGACGCCTAATTGCCCGTGTATGTTTGTGGTTTGCCTAACAACAAGATTCAACTTTTGCTTAGGCAAATGCATGTAGCATCAAAACTTTAGTTATCTTCACTTCCTCTTATCAAGTGCTCATCCTACATATCCAAATGTATTGGATGTTCTTGATACTGTTCCAATAATCTTTGATCCAGATCAATAGAGATTGGTATAAACTCGTCATGATCCAATGTTCACGAGTTATCTTGGCGATCTATATATCACATTATACATGATTGATTGTAATGCAAAAACCATTCGCATTTTAAAATCCATCCATGTAACTTTTAGCTTCATTCTGTTTAAAGAGACACTGAATCTTGCTAAAATCTTGGCATTGCCATGTGATATAAGGTGAAGGTACCTCTTCAAGGTCCTTCATGCTTAACTCTAGTGATAACAGCCTAGCTTTATACTTAGTTAAAGCATTCATAACTTAGACTTACTCATATGGGTTGAGAGTCTCTTTTGAGTCTCTCCATTGTGTTTGATTTAGTAATCACTTTTACAGAATCCAAACAACGCTTTAGATCCTATCCAATAGATCTTTATCCCAGTATGTTATAAGTTTCGCCATGGTTCTAATATTGACAAATACATTCAAATCTAACCATTTGAATGTCATTTTCAATAGAGAGATATGTATCTCATATATAGAACCAATAAACTTGACCTTGCTCCCACTAAACTCCTCATCTATAAGATGATCCATATTTTCATAAATCTATGATTGCTCAATAGCCTTTTAGACAAATATGGTCCAATTCCCACTGGCATGCTTTAATCTACGAATAGATTTCTTAAGCTTGCTCTTTTATCTAGCATCCAAAACTTTTTACATTGTGTGATGTACACAATTCCTTTCTACAATTCCAATTGAGTAAGGTGTTTCGTTTTCCAATTGCCATATTGCCATATGCAATGATTGCTAGATTTATCCAAAATAGTTCAAGCATTCCGACTTGGTGAAAAAGATTTCAACATTATCAACGCCGTGAAGTTGTTTACAATCTTTAACCACCAATCTAGCTTCTCTTTTGTATGTGTATACAAAATCATCTTTGTATGTTTTGAAAACATTTTTGCAACCAATGGGAGTAAACCCTTTATGCAAATCAACCAAATCATAGATTTGATTCTCTAAGATGAAGGTACTTTGGATGAAATGGCCTCAAACCATTTTGTATGGCCTTGAACCATACTTATATTTTTTGATGGCCTCAAATCATACTTGGGAATTTTATTTCGTCGTAGCTAACCTGTAAGTCATATGTTTTTGAAGCACTTTCCAAAGTTTTCGTAGTTTTCATTCCTCAAGATATCTATGTATCTATCTTGGTTGAATTCTATTCCTTATACGATTTACTTAGGTATTGAACATCAAACGTTAGTGTCTATAAAGACATTACTCAAGTCCTTTGAGTATTAGGATTCTCTTGAAGCACTTCTAAAGTCTTCATGAAGCTCTTCCAAAGGCTTCTAAGTACGGAGCTTTTCCAAAGACTCCTAAGTCTCCTACATTTGTTTGTTGCTTGACTCGAATTCCATTCGAGGTCATTTTTCTCCCACTTGCCCTTTTGGAAATATGATGGTTTCCTAAAAGACATTATCTTAAGCAACAACCATATGTTCTCAGATTTGTGGTAGAATGAATACCTTTTGTTTCTATGAGTCGCTCATAAAGAAACATATATCTATTCTTTAATGAATACCTTATGACTGATAGGTGTATTTTCCGTCGTTGATAGAAAACAACCTATGCAAACAATATTTATAAAACCACTCAACTACCGGCTAGCGGTAAGCAAAGGGATCGTCCCAAAGAAATGGTGGTTAATGAGCTTTAAAGTCAATCTAGTTCAAACAAGGATTTGGTTTTGAATTGTCACTTTTAAGAATCTAAAAATGAAGAATTATGCTAAATTGAATCAAGAAAGGGAAACGTTAGGGAGTCGGGGATAGGCTAGGGAAACCGGGGGAAATGAATTTAACTATTTAGCAATGGTGATCATGCAACGAAATGGTGATTAGGCAAATGGCATCTAAAGACGAACCCGCCACCTCTCGGATAGGGAACGCTATGCGTCTAATCCACGGAAGAGCTTTCGACTAATCCTAGATTAAACTAACTAGCATATAATAGGCACCGCCATTTGATCACACAAGATAGGCCCACAATCTCTTGCGAAATCTATCCTATGGTTCCACGTGACTCTAATCGAATAGCATTTGCAACTACCACTCAACTAGCATGGGTATCCTATCATCAAATCATATTTAATCCATGAATCAACCAACAATCAATCAACAATTTCCCCTAATTAAGCTCCTAGATTCTCCCCTTACCCTAACCTAATTCTACTCACTAGTCATTCTAGAAATCAAGAAATCCATTAATTCTAAGCTAGCAAGCATGAAATTGAAGGAGTAAGAGAAGAGGATTTAAGAATTCAATTGCACAATCAAATCACAAATTGAAAATCAAAGTAACATCAATCAATGAAATCAAGAATTCAAGAAATTAAGGAATTGAAGAACAATCAACAATAAAGCAAGAGCAAGAATTAAGAAACTAAGAATTAAATTGCAAAATTGAAGAAGAGTTACGAAGGATTACAAATTGAAGCTTGAATGGAGGAGAGTTTCTCTCTCTAGAGTTGCTGAAAATCTACTTTTAGAATCTCCAATTATCAACCAAAATTCTACTCTTCTAAAATAAATCGAAAATTCTATTTATAAGTTTCCTCAAATAGAAGCCAAAGTTCGAAAAAGAGCAGCCCGCGCAGTGATTCGGTCGCACGTACCCACTGTGCGACCGAACGTAATTGAGTTTGTTCGATCGTTTGCATTCTTGTGCGAGCGAGGTCAGCGAAGAAAGTTTTCTTCGTCTTGTGCGACCGAACATAAAACCCCGTTCGGTCGAATGGGAATCCTTTTGGGTCAAGTCTCCTTCGCAGCTCCATTTGGTCGAACAAGGAAAGCCGTTTGGGCGCACAACTTTTGTGCGGTCGAACAACATAGGTTGTGCGGTCGAACAAAACTTGTGCTGTCGAATTACCAGGGTTGTGCGATCGTTTTACAATCTTGGGACTATCTGCCTCAAAAATCCGTTTTGTGCGACCGAATGACAGAGGGCATTCGACCGCACAAAACTGGAATCTCCTTGAACTCCATTTGCACTACCTGTTCGGGCGCACAAAACGCCACTCGACCGCACAAGCCCTGTTTTGGCTCAAATTCACTTGTTTTCCATCATTTTTCATCAAGATCACCTATAAAGAACAAGATGGAACAAAACTTATAAATCTCACACAAAAAGCTACAAAAATTATAAAAAAGCATAAAAACTAACATAAAATCCTAGGCTAAGAGCGACATAAATGTCGCTCATCAAACTCCCCCAAGCAAAGCGTTTGCTAGTCTCTAGAAAACTAAACTCAACTAAGGAAGAATGAGCAACTAATCAGATTCTAAAAAATTACCAAAATCAAAATCTAGCAAATCTAATCAAGGCAAGACTAAAATGGAAAACACAAACCAAGAAAAGAAAGAAAGAAAAGAAGAAGAAAATAAAAGAGAAGAAAAGAAATTAAACTACAAAATTCAAGATGGGCTTTATTATGGAACAAGTATAGAAGAACACTAATATTACTAATCAAATAATTGAGTACACGCTAACTAATGTCCTAAACCGAGTGAAAGATTCGAGCATCAAGCAAAGCGAACTAAGGGCAAGCACTAGTCAATCCCCCTACATCCGGGCATACCACGTCAAATCTCTAGATCTTATCCACCCTTGAGAATAGCGTCTCAAGACACCGTGAAGGCGCCAGAAAATCAACATTAGGCTACCCGACATCTTAGCATGACAACCTTGTTCCTTAAGCTTGACCAAATCCTCCCTCCACCGACAATGACTCAACTCTAGGGGTGAAGAAGGCTTTTAGGGCGTGACGTAGGCTAGGGGTAAGGCGCGGAACAAATTTGGCCATTTGGTGCTCATACCTAAAGTGAAGCGCAATGATAGAACTAAACTCAAGCATTTTGAACCAAACACAAACTCGTACCACTTATTTGGGGTACCCCCAAACTTATTCAACAACAATTCTAAACTACAACTCTTTTTTGCATTTTTTTTTCTTGATTTGATTTTCCTCTTTTTTTGTCTTTCAAATGAAACTTTTCATGCCTTGTTTTTTTCTCTATTTTTGGCTTTTTCACAACTTAACTCTCTTTTTTGCTTTTTGCATCATTTACTCACTATATACAACATTCTTCCAAAACTTTGTCATCCATACAAAACAACATTCATTCCTCAACTTTGCATAATTACTCCAAAACAACAAGCATCATAACTCTAAGCTTCACTATCACTTCTAAGGGTGAAAACAAAACAAAGGCTATTAGGCTTGTAATGTGCTTATAATAAGAAATGAAGGGTCAAGACTCAAATGGCTAGCAAAGGGGCAAATGCAAACAAAAACATATGAGAAAAATAAGAAAATAGAGTCCTAAACTAAAAAGAAAAAATAGTCACCGAAAGAAATGCCTCTATCGTCCCCTAAAGTAGTTCGGTCGCGGTCTCGGGAAGGAAATGGTCAAACTCGGGAGACAAGAAAGTCAATGCTAAGGATCCATGCCACTCAATATATGAAAATGTGTTTGGGCTTATTTTTTAGCATGAACCTCACAAGGGAGCAAATACCATTCTCTCCGGTTTCAAATCACTAGAGAAATCGACATCATCTTACCACAAGCCAAGAATTCGTGACGCATGCTACCCATAGTTCAACCAACTTTCTTGACACCAAATCCTAGACTCGACCCAAGACATTAAGAACCGTGTAAAAATCTACCAATTAGGAATAAAAGCATTCTAATCTACAAGTTCCAATTTTATATGCCCCAATCAAGCATATTGCCTAAGAAAACCTAGAAAAACTTGCCTTGACAAAAAAAGAAATCAAAACAAAAGAAAAAGGAAGAAAGAAAATAAGAAAACACACCAAAAAGGGAAACAAAAAGAAACAAACAAAACAAACCAAAATAAAAGAAACTAAAATCAAACTAAATCAATCTAAAAACAAAGAAACAAGCATATAATGGTATGATTCATAGCAATGAGCATCAACAAGTAGCCAACCACATAACAAAACTCCCCCCAAGCTAGAATTAGGCCATGTCCTCACGGCCTAAAACCAAGCAAGGAGGGGCACAATTACCCATCCAACCAAATGCCCCAACATGATGTATGCCCGTCCCCCAAAGTATGCAATAGAGTTAGAAGGATGTTACCGGAACTTTCGTGGGAGCAAGTCCTGCAAAAAGCCGTTAAAACCTAAACAAACTCACCAAAATAAAGACGGGTAAGGCAAAAGGTGGAAAGTGTGAACCCACCGCAATGAAACATACCAAAACAATGCATAGAAGCCGCGGGGTGCCCCCCGGGAGCGCTCGTTTAACGTCATTAGCTTGACGAATCCCCCCCCCCCCCAAATTCATGGGGGGTCCTTGAGATCCAAGGAAGCAAAAGATCCAATAGAGTCTCCCAAGAAATAGTGTTTGAGCCGATGCCCATTCACTTTGAAGGACCCGGAATCGTCATCCCGAATCTCGATAGCACCATGGGGGAAAACTCGAACAACATCGAACGGACCGCTCCACCGGGACTTTAGTTTTCCCGGGAACAGCTTCAAACCAGAGTTATAAAGGAGGACCTTCGCCCCCTCCTTGAACTCTCGCTTCTCAATCTTGGCGTCATGATATTGTTTAGAACGCGCCTTGTAGATGCTTGCCGAGTCATAGGCATTCATGGGGAGTTCTTCTAACTCATGGAGATCGAGCAAGCGTCGCTCACCCGCACTAGTGAGCTCAAAATTCAAAGTTTTGATGGCTCACATGGCCTTGTGCTCAAGCTCCACCGGCAAGTGGAAATTCTTGCCATAAACAAGTTTGTAGGGAGTCATCCCAATTGGCTTCTTGAAAGCCGTTCTATACGCCCATAAGGCGTCATCAAGTTTGATTGACCAATCCTTGCGGTTTTTGGCAACCGACTTCTCCAAGATAGACGTAATCTCCCTATTGGTGACTTCCACTTGACCGCTAGTTTGAGGGTGATAGCCCACACCAACTTTGTGACGGACACCATACTTCCGCAAGAGAGCCTTGAACTTACCATGGGCAAAATGGGACCCTCCGTCACTAATCAAAGCCCTAGGAACCCCAAAACGCGGAAAGATGATCTTTTTGAAGAGGTTGACTACCACTTTATGATCATTAGTGGGAGATGCAATGGCTTCCGCCCACTTGGAAACATAGTCAACCGCTACAAGAATGTAGAGGTTGCCATAAGAAGAAGGGAAGGGACCCATGAAGTCGATTCCCCACACATCGAACACTTCCAACTCTAGGATGGGATTTTGTGGCATTTCATGTCTCTTGGAAATATTACCCGATCTTTGACAATGATCACAAGATTTGACAAATGCCCAAGCATCCCGAAAAAGGGTAGGCCACCACAACATGCTTTGAAGAATCTTGGAAGCGGTTCTATCACCTCCCATATGGCCACCACAAGGGGAGGAGTGACACATACGAAGGACACTAGGGAACTCTTCATCCGGAACACATCTCCTTAAGAGGCCATCCGGGCACCGCCTCAACAAAGTGGGCCCATCCCAAATATAGCGCCTAGAATCATACTTCAACTTGCGGCGCTCTTGAGTGGTGAGATCTTCCGGGATTGCCCCACAAGCCAAGTAATTAACGATGTCTACAAACCAAGGGAGTTGGGAACTCCCAACCATATACAAAGTATCATCTCTCAAAGCATCCTCGATTGGGACATCATCCGGAGCAACACTCCCGAGTTCAAGCCTAGATAGGTGGTCGGCCACCACATTCTCGGCTCCTTTCTTATCTCTCATCTCAATATCGAATTCTTGAAGGATTAGAACCCAACGAATGAGTCTCTGTTTGGCCTCATTTTACGCCATAAGATAGCGAATAGCCGCATGATCCGTGTACACAGTTGTCTTTGACCCTACTAAATAGGTCCTAAACTTCTCAAATGCATGCACAATGGCGAGAAATTCTTTCTCGGTCGTGGTGTAGTTGGCTTGAGCTTGATTGAGAGTCTTGGACATATAATAGATCACATGGAGCTTTTTGTCCTTTCGTTGACCAAGAACTCCCCCAACCGAGAAATCACTTGCGTCGCACATCAATTCGAAAGGTAGAGACCAATCCGGAGCTTGAACTATGGGAGTAGAAATAAGGGCACTCTTGATTGTGTTAAAGGCCTTGAGACATGCGGAATCAAAGTGAAAATCACACTCTTTTTGGAGGAGGTTAGTGAGAGGTCGAGCAATTGAGGAAAAGTCTTTAATGAATCGCCTATAGAACCCGGCATGCCCAAGAAAGGACCGGATCCCCTTAACATTCACCGGGGGAGGCAACTTCTCTATGACTTCGATTTTCGCTCTATCAACCTCGATCCCATGGTGAGAGACTTTGTGCCCTAGAACAATTCCTTCCTCCACCATGAAGTGGCATTTTTCCCAATTGAGCACCAAGTTGACTTTCTCACACCTCGCAAGGCACTTCCCAAGATTGATGAGGCATTCATCATAGGTGGATCCTCCTACCGGAAAGTCATCCATGAACACCTCCATTTCTTCTTCAAGCATATCACCAAAAATACTCATCATACACCTTTGGAACGTGCCGGGGGCATTGCAAAGCCCAAATGGCATCCTCCTATAGGCAAAAGTCCCATAAGGGAAAGTAAATGTAGTTTTCTCTTGGTCTTCCGGGTTTATGGGGATTTGAAAGAACCCGGAATAACCATAAAGAAAGCTTAAATACTTGCATTTGGTTAGAAGTTCAAGCATTTGATCAATAAATGGTAGAGGAAAGTGGTCCTTCTTAGTGGATAGATTGAGTTGGCGATAGTCAATACACATGCGCCACCCGGTCACCGTCCGGGTGGAAATGAGTTCTCCATGTGAATTCTTGACTACCGTCATCCCACCCTTTTTTGGAACCACATGGACCGGGGAAACCCATCGACTATTAGAAATAGGATAGATAATCCCGGCTGCCAAAAGCTTCATTATTTCCTTCTTAACCACCTCTCCCATAGGTGGATTAAGTTTTCTTTGCCTCTCACGATGTGGGACAGCGTTGTCCTCAAGCTCTATATGATGCATGCAAAGGGTTGGACTAACACCTTTCAAATCTCCAATAGTGTAGCCCAAAGCCCTTTGATGACGTTTCAAGACATGAGTGAACTTGAGCACTTGCTCGTCATCTAAAGAGGAATTTATAATCACGGGGTAAGAAGAGTTTGGTCCGAGAAATGCGTACCTCAAGCTCGAAGGTAGAGGTTTTATCTCTACCTTGGGAGCTTCCTTACCAATTTCAGCTTCATCCAAAGCTTCTTTCCCATCCAACACAAGCATGCATTGCTCGGGTTGAGTGCAAGGTGGTGGTGCATCCAAAAGCTCCTTGTAGTTAGCCACTTCGATCCCTAAAGTACCTAGACCATGACTATTCAAAAGAACAAGCTCAAGTGGATCATTAGTGGTGAGCAAATGCTCGTGCATGTCATTCACAATGGGATCAAAAGAGTCAACAAAGAGACATTTCTCGTTAGTGGAACTAGGATAACGCATGGCTTTGTTCAAGTCAAAAAATAATCTATCCTTCCCAACTTTCAAGGTAATGTTCCCTTGCTTGACATCAATAATTGCCCCCGCCGTAGCCAAGAATGAGCGGCCTAGAATAATAGGGACATGCACGTCCTCATCTATGTCTAGGACTACAAAGTCGACGGGGATCACTAATCCACCAACCCTCAAGGGTACATCCTCAACCTTGCCAATAGGGTACTTGACCGAACGGCCGACAAGTTGCAAGGTGATGTTAGTTGGGACAAGATCACCAACTTCAAGCTTGGCGAACACCGAGTAAGGCATTAGACTAACGCTATCACTCAAATCACACAAGGCATTTCTTATTTCAAGCTCCTTAATAGCACAAGGGATAGAAAAACTACCCGGGTCCTTGAGTTTGGGTGGCATTTGGTTGAGAATGATAGCACTACAATTCTCGGTTAGGTTCACCGTCTCCTTTACGTCACAATCCCGCTTCCCACTCAAAGTAGGTAGGCATTTGTTTCAATGCTTCCGTAAAGGGGAGGGTGATGTGCAAATTTCGAAGAACATCAAGGAATTTTGAGAATTGCACGTCCAACTTGTGCCTTATGAATCTTTGGGGATAGGGAAGTTTAGGAGTGGGGAGAAGTAGGAGAGTTGCCTCCTTTGGTATAGGAGTTTCACCTACATCATTGATGGGAGGCTCCTCTTCTACCACATCATTGTCACTAGACTCAATGACTCCCCCTTGATCCTTCCCATTAGGCTTTTCACCTTACTAGCTCGAGGAACATCATCTAATATTTTCCCACTCCTTGTCACTATGGCATTCATTTGCCTTGGAGTATGACTTTGGGGTGGGAGACTAGCATGCGCATGATTTTCCCTATAGGTATTTGCAAGTTGAGCTAGTTGGGTCTCAATCATCTTCAACTGAGTGTTGGATTGTTTGAATCCATCCTCAAACTCGACATTCTTCTTGGCTTGCGCCCCCACAAACGACTCCATGAGAGCCTCAAGATTAGACTTGAGAGGCGGGAGTGGTGGAGGTGCAACGCCATAACCACTAAGGTTTGCTTGATATTGGTTGCCAAAGGTCCTCGGTCCATTGAATCCAGGAGGTGGCAATTGAGATGCACCATAAGGAACTCCCGAGTTCAAAGGATAACCCCCCACTTGAGGCACCCCTAAATTGCCCATAAGAGTAGTTATAACCCCCTCCACCTTGATGGTTGGGATTATAACCCCCTTGGTTGTATTGGCCTTGATTGCCAAAACCTTGAGCTTGACCATAGGGTGCTTGGCTTTGATAGCCTTGTGCTCTATAGCCACCTCGATTTTGGCTATCATACCCACTTCCTTGGCCATAGCCTTGGTGGGGACCATACATGGAGGGCCCTCTAGGTTGCCTAGAAAAATTAGGATTGTTAGGGTTATCATTCCTAGACCTCTCATTGATGGCATTAGCATACTCTACATCAAACTCTCCTTCATACGAAGGGCCATAATCCACAAATGACAAGTTATGAACTAAGGGGCATGCATCGGGGGAATGACTATAGTCTTGGCAATTTTCACAAGAGAATGTGCCCGGAGGCATTGAGCCATAAGAACTAACCTTGCCCTTCCCCTTAGAGAGAAGAGTGGCCGAGGGAGGAGGGATTGTAGACGGTGATGGCGATTGGCTTGGTGTGTTTTCGAGCTTCTCCAAGCGCGAGGTAAGCTTCTCTACCATCCGTGCTTGCTCTATGGCGTACACCGAACCCTTACCATCTTCACTCCTACCTTTCCCATCATAATCCCTTGTGCATACATGCCAGGATTGGTAGTTTTGAACTACATCCTCAATGATTTCCTGTATTTGATCCTCAGTTTTATTCATAATGGGGCCTCCCGCGCCCGCAATCAAGACTTGTCTTCGAACTTGGACTCAACCCCAAGTAAACTGTTTGGAGCAACAACCATATAGGAATCCTATGGTGTGGGCATTCCCTTTGGTACTCCTTGAAACGATCCCAAGCTTCGAAGAGTGACTCATCTCGCTTTTGCTCAAAGGATTGGATCTTGTGGCGACACTCCGCCGTCTTCCCATGCGAGTAGAACTTGTTTAGGAATGCACTTGTCACTTCGGTCCAAGTGCGAAGTGAGTTGGGCTTGACCTCCTTGTCAAGCCAATCACTTGCTCGCCCAAGTAGAGAGAAACGAAACAATGTCAACCTCACATAATCCGATGTGACACCATAGTGTTTGATTGTGTCACAATAGTGCTCGAACTGTTTGAGATGTTCGTGAGGTGATTCATTACTCTTCCCACAAAAGGGGTGGCTTTGCACCAAATTGATCAAGGCGGGCTTGATCTCAAAGTTGTTGGCACCCGTTGTTGGGGCTTGAATACCACATGTAGCTTCGAATGCCCCCGGTATTCCCAAGTTCTTAACTGGGAGCGCCATGTTCTCAAACACTTGCTCACTCTCTTGTTGTTCCTCACCAACACTCAACGATGCGAATCTGTTATTGCTTGATGAGCTAGACCGTACACGCCTTTGTCTCCTAAGTGTCCTCTCCAATTCAAGGTCAAGAGGATGGAGGATCCTTTGACGAGCACGCCCCCTAACAAGCATACAAACTCAAGAAGAACCGTGAGCAATGCCAAGGAAAAAGAAAGCTAAGCGAAATTGCAATATTTTTGTATTTTCTAATGATGAACTAGTCTCAACTAAAACTCAAAAACAACAACCTTTCCCCAGCAACGGCGCCATTTTGATAGGTGTATTTTCCGTCGTTGATAGAAAACAACCTATGCAAACAATATTTATAAAACCACTCAACTACCGGCTAGCGGTAAGCAAAGGGATCGTCCCAAAGAAACGGTGGTTAATGAGCTTTAAAGTCAATCTAGTTCGAACAAGGATTTGGTTTTGAATTGTCACTGTTAAGAATCTAAAAACGAAGAATTATGCTAAATTGAATCAAGAAAGGGAAACGCTAGGGAGTCGGGATAGGCTAGGGAAACCGGGGGAAATGAATTCAACTATTTAGCAATGGTGATCATGCAACGAAATGGTGATTAGGCAAATGGCATCTAAAGACGAACCCGCCACCTGTCGGATAGGGAACGCTAAGCGTCTAATCCACGGAAGAGCTTTCGCCTAATCCTAGATTAAACTAACTAGCATATAATAGGCACCGCCATTAGATCACACAAGATAGGCCCACAATCTCTTGCCAAATCTATCCTATGGTTCCACGTGACTCTAATCGAATAGCATTTGCAACTAGCACTCAACTAGCATGGGTATCCTTTCATCAAATCATATTTAATCACATTAATCAACCAACAATCAATCAACAATTTCCCCTAATTAAGGCCCTAGATTCTCCCCTTACCCTAACCTAACTCACTAGTCATTCTAGAAATCAAGCAATCCATTAATTCTAAGCTAGCAAGCATGAAATTGAAGGAATAAGAGAAGAGGATTTAAGAATTCAATTGCACAATCAAATCACAAATTGAAAATCAAAGTAACTTCAATCAATGAAATCAAGAATTCAAGAAATTAAGGAATTGAAGAACAATCAACAACAAAGCAAGAGCAAGAATTAAGAAACTAAGAATTAAATTGCAAAATTGAAGAAGAGTTAAGAAGGATTACAAATTGAAGCTTGAATGGAGGAGAGTTTCTCTCTCTAGAATTGCTGAAAATCTACTTTTAGAATCTCCAATTATCAACTAAAATTCTACTCTTCTAAAATAAATCGAAAAATCTATTTATAAGTTTCCTCAAATAGAAGCCAAAGTTCAAAAAAGAGCAGCCCGCGCAGCGATTCGGTCGCACGTACCCACTGTGCGACTGAACGTAATTGAGTTCGTTCGATCGTTTGCATTCTTGTGCGAGCGAGGTCAGCGAAGAAAGTTTTCTTCGTCTTTTGCGACCGAACATAAAACCCCGTTCGGTCGAATGGGAATCCTTTGGCTCAAGTCTCTTTCGCAACTCCATTTGGTCGAACAAGGAAAGCCGTTTGGGCGCACAACTTTTGTGCGGTCGAACAACATAGGTTCTGCGGTCGAACAAAACCTGTGCTGTCGAATTACCAGGGTTGTGCGGTCGTTTTACAATCTTGGGACATTCTGCCTCAAAAACCCGTTTTGTGCGACCGAATGACAGAGGGCATTCGACCGCACAAAACTGGAATCTCCTTGAACTCCATTTGCACTACCTGTTCGGGCGCACAAAACGCCACTCGACCGCACAAGCCCTGTTTTGGCTCAAATTCACTTGTTTTCCATCATTTTTCATCAAGATAACCTATAAAGCACAAGATGGAACAAAACTTATAAATCTCACACAAAAAGCTACAAAAACTATAAAAAGCATAAAAACTAACATAAAATCCTAGGCTAAGAGCGACATAAATGTCGCTCATCAATGACATCTTATCTTTAGCTTTGACAACTTTGTTTAGTGTGAAAGTCACTTGAGAGTATCATTTAGAAACTATATAGGAAAATAGTCATGATTATCGTTAATCGAATGGATTCCGATTTCTCCATTTGGACATACCATATTCTTATGGAGCTTCGATTGTTATAATGCCATATAAACAATCTAGATAATCTTTCTTGGCTCATGCAAACATCACCTTGACCCAGCTTAGATGTTCCAAAATTCTTGCCAAGTTTATTTTATACCCTTTTGTGAATTGCATTGAAGCATTTCACACATTTCACTTTGAGTGAATATAGCCGTATTTTCTCAAATTCTTGTGAAATAGGTAGGTCATAAAATCCATCTTTGGCCCATGAACATCATTGTCTAGAAACTTCTAACAGTAGTCCATTTCTATGTCATTTTCAACAAGCAAGACCCACGTGTCTTTAATTAACCAACTTTCAGAAATCCATGCCATGGAATCATAGAATGTTGACTTGTTGATATGGTCGTATGACATTGCCAAAGATATGCGGAACACAAATCAAAATGTTTGATTTGAACCTTCTGAAGTTTGAGTGTGAAGAGATTCGTTTGTTTATTAATCAACTAGTCTTGTATGCACGCGATGCGTGCGGGTATATAAAAACTAAATATTGTATTAGTATTGTATTACATTTAATTTCCTAAAAATTATAGGTAAGAAAAAATATTTATAAAGTTCATTACAACAAAATTTGACATGTCACTATTAAAAATCTCTAAATAGTGCAACAATATACGGATATATACGCATGTCTTTACATGATGAAAAAGGAATTGTAAAGAGTAGAGTTTTCACTCGTTTGTAAGCCCGGAATGTGCCTAATTATATAGTTTTCTTTTTCATTTCTCGGGCAGGCTGTGAAGATACTACATACTTCGGAGGCAGTGGCAACCAATTCTCCTTTTCCTCATCTTCTCCCTCACAATCAATTACTTGAATTGATTTCCCGTTAACAATATTGCTCTCTTCTTTATTTTTCTACAATCCCCACCAAAAGTAAAAATAAAAACAACTCCAATCAAACCATCAAGTAACTCTAAACTCCTTCCTGCAAATCCAATAACAACTAAATTATCAGTAACTTGATATCTCCAGCAACATTCATCACTCAAATCAAACCATCAAGCCATTGCTGCAAATTAAACCTAAGCAAATGGGATTTAATTTAGTTTACTGACAACAAAACGTAATTAAAAGATTTCCTGAATTCAAACAGGAAATGCATTGAAGATCATACATAGAATAAACCAATATTAAGTTTCACCAGTTGTAGGCAGCTCCGATCCTTTTGATAGTAAACTGCAACACACTTTGAAGTTTGAAGGTTAGAAGTGATAACTGATAAGTTCGTTCCACATACATTATTCTATCCAGATCAGCTAGTCCATGAACTACATCATTTACCCTCCAAAGAATCATATTTAAGCGACAAAGCAGACACTTTTGTTTGGGGTTTCAGACCGCTGCTAGTACTGCTAGGGGATTTTAAAAACTGGTGAATGCTTTGAAGATACTCTCAATCTTTGCATTTTCTCAAAACCCCAACTCCACTTTTCTTACATATACCCTTTTCTTTACCCTCTAAACGTCAATAAAACATCTAAAATGGGCTTTTTCTATACTTTCTTAACCATAAATAGAAACTAAAACTACGAAACAACAAAAATTAAAAAGCAAAAAAGGCGCAAGCGCACACACATATATACATACAAAGTATATAATTAGAATTCAGAACAAAAAACGCATGAATGATTTCAGAACAAACAGGAACACGAAACCTACGCCTTGCTCCTTCAGATAACAGTTTCTAACACTTCAAATTGTCCAACAACAAACAGTACCCAGTACATTTGAAACAGAAAAATAAATAAAGAAAACTAAGGTTATACCAATTTGTAGTTAAACTAAGGCATATTTTCGTTTTTGATCACATACCGTATTTTGCAGGATTATTGAATACATCGGTACTAAGATCATATATTTTCCCAAGAGTGAAATGAGAATCAGGATATTCGGAATCCAACTTTTGTACCATGGAAGCAAGCAGACTGTTGAGTTCATATTTTTGTCTTCCATCACACCATGTGGCGTCATGGTCATGGTTGTCACGACAAACAGGAACACAGACAAGGGGACTGACCTCCAGCACTACTTCAAACTACCATAAACAAAATATGCTAAGGCCATAAAATATCACAGAACTTCAAACGACCATAAACAAAATATGCCAAGGCCATAAAATATCACAGAACTTGGAACTTCAAACTACCAAAATCAAAACGAAAATATGCTCAAAATCAAAAGAAATTTCACAAAATTGACGCTACACTTTTCATATTCAATAATTTACCAAAATATTCATAAAAAAAATTAAATTATCAACACCTGATTAAAAATCCTGAAAATAATTACAAAACGAAATTAAATTATCAACACCTAATTAAAAATCCTAATAATTATCAAAACAGGGGAAAAAATCCCAAATATTTTATTATTCAAATTCAAAATCCATACCTGTATATTTTAAGCAGATCGATTTTGGCAAGAAAATTGAAGAAATTGGGGTAGAAATATGAGCGAAAATAAAAGAGAGAAATTGGGGGTTCACTGTTCCTCATCAATAAATCCGCTCTCCATTGAGCGATCTGATCCATCGGCGAAAAAACCTATTAGGAATCCAAATCAAATTTCTAAAACCTAATCAAAAGCAAAACCTTGAAATGAAAATTGCAAAAACGAAAACAAAATAGCAATTAAAGTCCCTAGTTTGTAAAACCGGGGTCGCAAAAACATAACCAAATCCGAAGAAACAACAAAATTAATGCAAAAAATAGAAAAAAAGGAATTGATTGTATGAATTACCTGAGGATGAGATCGAAGATGAGAGAGGACTGGAGATTTGAGATCTTGAGTGAAGGGAGGAGACAAAAAACGGGAGGAAGAAGAAGATGGAATGTAGAACGGATTTGAGGAAGATCGAAGGAGAAAGAAGATCGAAAAGGAGAGAGAAAACGGGAGGAGCAGGAAGGCTGAAGTTGAGAATAGGGTAGCTTAGTTGCAGGGGTAGTTTAGTAAAATACTAAGGGGACACGAAAAGTGTTGTTACGATTTTAACCTCAGCCGTTCCTTTATATAATAGAGATCATATGACTCAACCCTTAAATGACCATTTCATTCAAATAAACACTCAACGAATGTTTTTGTTTACTTTGAATGTGAGTCTTTCCGTTGTCCAAACAGAAATTGATTATGATGATTAATGGAACATAATACCACTAAGTTCCAGCCTTTAGAAGGACTTTAAAACAAACATGATGACCCTACAATTAATGTAGCACAACTTTGCTTCATTTCCTACTTGTAGGTCAATAACCAGACTTAGCTCCCGGAATTTGAGTTCTTAACAAGAGTTTAGAACCTCAAGCGGTAATCTAATACCATAGGAGTTTATTTGCTAAGTCGTTTCTCTTTAACACAAAAATTTAGGAAGAAATTGAATATTGAATTCATTTCTTTTGTTCCCCTTTCCTATCCTTTCTAGCATGTTTTCTTATTGTCCTAAAGATTTTACTCTTTGCTTGATCTTCTTACTTTGTTATGCGTACAAAGTCCCTTTCTTTTATTCACTTTGAATGACATCCAATGAGTCTAGTTCATTATCGAATCAAAAGAAATTGGTCGTTAAACATGAGTCTTTAACTCAATACTTCATTATTTCAAAACTACGTACCCAGTATTCTGAATATATGAGGTCCAATTGGTCTACCATTCAAATTTTAGTTTGAAAACAACCATGAAGATCACTATAAGAAAATAGCATTCAAGATACGCTCTCACTCTCCTTTTCTTTGAGAATCGCTCTCAAAATAGTTACCAATCGATCGAGGAAATATCGCAGTTCTATTGTCCGAACGCAATAAGGTTGAAGATGTACTATTCTACATAATGAAATAGCAAAGAAAACATTTATCATACTTTAATAACTTGAAATAAAAGCATTCACGCAATCATCAAAGCTATTAAACATTTCATTCATGCAAAAAATAAAACATGGTCCAAAATGAATGAAACGATTCCAAGACCCCAAAAGTCCTAAATCCTTAAGCAGCTTTAGCATGTCTTAAGTAGTTTAAGATTTTAGGTAAGCAAAACCTACTGCTAGTAATCTCCAAATTACTCTTGGTTAATAAATTAATGCCATAATTTATCCCATTGCCACAACATAATGCCATTGTTGTTTGAGATATAACCACAATCAACGTGCTCCTTTAGGACGCCTTACCACCTAAGTCAACTAAAATAGCACCTCGCTTTAGCGTAAACCTACTATCTTAGATCCCTAGATTTTTGTAAGTGCTTGATTTGGAAGGCAATTTTTAAACTCAATATTACTTGGACCTAGTTGTTTCTATGTTGGTTCGATTATTTAGTGAACTTAATCTAATCGAGTCATATGAAACAACCTATTCATGCAAAGTATACATACATTCATACATTCACGCATAATATATATATATATAAAACATCTTGTCTTGCTTACAAAATGGACGGTACGCTTCCAGACGATTCAAGTCTGGCCACCAAAATACAAAAGAAGAGTTCTTGGTTTGAATGGTGGAATGGAGTTTTGTACAAAAGGTCATTTTCCAGACCTCTCCTGCGGTGCGAAAGGAAATTCTAGACGATTTGCACCAAGGATTATGTAGCTCCCACATTGGAGGACGAGCCCTAGCAGAGAAAGCTTTGCGAACTGGTTATTACTGGCCCACTTTGAGAGAAGACGCCCTAGCCATGGTGCAAAAATGTGACAAGTGCCAACGGTTTGCTCATCTCATCCACAGGTCGGCCCAGCCACTCACTCCTATTATGAGTCCCATTCCGTTTGCCAAGTGGGGGATGGACCTGTTAGGGCCATATACAGCGGCCCCTGGAGGCCGGCGCTATGTGATAGTTGCTGTTGATTACTTTACCAAGTGGGTTGAAGCAGAAGCTCTCAAGAACATAAAGACAAGTGATGCGAGGGCGTTTATTTGGAAAAATATCATGACTCGCTTTGGAATACCACAAGCTATCGTCTTCGATAATGGGCCTCAGTTTGAGATGCCTAAACTGAAGGAGTGGTTAGCCGATCACGGCATACACAGCTGTTTTGCCTCAGTAGGACGACCTCAAGCCAATGGCCAAGTCGAAGCATTTAACAAGATCATCTCTGAGGGGATAAAGAAGAAACTAGATGAGGCCAAGGGTCTATGGGCTGATGAGCTGCCAAACGTCTTGTGGGCCATCCGCACCATGGCCAAAAACTCAACCGGCGAAACCCCATTCCTGTTAGCCTATGGTGCGGAGGCTGTGTTGCCCATAGAAGTGTGTGAACCTACACTAAGAGTCATGCTATATGACGAGAATGCCAACTGGGAAATGATAAAGCTGGCCCTTGACTTTTTACCTGAAGTGAGAGGAAATGCAGCATTGAGGCAACAACTGTACAAGATAAGGATAGCGAGGGAATACAACAAGAAAGTCTCTAAAAGAGTGCTCAAGGTAGGCGACTTTGTTCTCCGAAAGATGGAGTCTGTGGGACGAGCCAATGAACAGGGTAAACTGACGCCCACTTGGGAGGGACCCTATGAGATCTATGACGAAGTCAGAGATGGAACCTATCGCATTCAGGACATGCAGGGACGGCCTATTTTACGCACCTGGAATGCAGACAATCTCAAAAAATACTTTTTCTAGGGTTTATTCTGACTATCTTTTATGAAAGAATCTGTGGTCTAGAGATCACTATAAGAAAATAGCATTCAAGATACGCTCTCACTCTCCTTTTCTTTGAGAATCGCTCTCAAAATAGTTACCAATCGATCGAGGAAATATCGCAGTTCTATTGTCCGAACGCAATAAGGTTGAAGATGTACTATTCTACATAATGAAATAGCAAAGAAAACATTTATCATACTTTAATAACTTGAAATAAAAGCATTCACGCAATCATCAAAGCTATTAAACATTTCATTCATGCAAAAAATAAAACATGGTCCAAAATGAATGAAACGATTCCAAGACCCCAAAAGTCCTAAATCCTTAAGCAGCTTTAGCATGTCTTAAGTAGTTTAAGATTTTAGGTAAGCAAAACCTACTGCTAGTAATCTCCAAATTACTCTTGGTTAATAAATTAATGCCATAATTTATCCCATTGCCACAACATAATGCCATTGTTGTTTGAGATATAACCACAATCAACGTGCTCCTTTAGGACGCCTTACCACCTAAGTCAACTAAAATAGCACCTCGCTTTAGCGTAAACCTACTATCTTAGATCCCTAGATTTTTGTAAGTGCTTGATTTGGAAGGCAATTTTTAAACTCAATATTACTTGGACCTAGTTGTTTCTATGTTGGTTCGATTATTTAGTGAACTTAATCTAATCGAGTCATATGAAACAACCTATTCATGCAAAGTATACATACATTCATACATTCACGCATAATATATATATATATATATATATATATATATATATATTAAATTGCATAAAGAAATGGTGATCTAGTATGGCCTAAAACATCTTGTCTTGCTTACAAAATGGACGGTACGCTTCCAGACGATTCAAGTCTGGCCACCAAAATACAAAAGAAGAGTTCTTGGTTTGAATGGTGGAATGGAGTTTTGTACAAAATGTCATTTTCCAGACCTCTCCTGCGGTGCGAAAGGAAATTCTAGACGATTTGCACCAAGGATTATGTAGCTCCCACATTGGAGGACGAGCCCTAGCAGAGAAAGCTTTGCGAACTGGTTATTACTGGCCCACTTTGAGAGAAGACGCCCTAGCCATGGTGCAAAAATGTGACAAGTGCCAACGGTTTGCTCATCTCATCCACAGGTCGGCCCAGCCACTCACTCCTATTATGGGTCCCATTCCGTTTGCCAAGTGGGGGATGGACCTGTTAGGGCCATATACAGCGGCCCCTGGAGGCCGGCGCTATGTGATAGTTGCTGTTGATTACTTTACCAAGTGGGTTGAAGCAGAAGCTCTCAAGAACATAAAGACAAGTGATGCGAGGGCGTTTATTTGGAAAAATATCATGACTCGCTTTGGAATACCACAAGCTATCGTCTTCGATAATGGGCCTCAGTTTGAGACGCCTAAACTGAAGGAGTGGTTAGCAGATCACGGCATACACAGCTGTTTTGCCTCAGTAGGACGACCTCAAGCCAATGGCCAAGTCGAAGCATTTAACAAGATCATCTCTGAGGGGATAAAGAAGAAACTAGATGAGGCCAAGGGTCTATGGGCTGATGAGCTGCCAAACGTCTTGTGGGCCATCCGCACCATGGCCAAAAACTCAACCGGCGAAACCCCATTCCTGTTAGCCTATGGTGCGGAGGCCGTGTTGCCCATAGAAGTGTGTGAACCTACACTAAGAGTCATGCTATATGACGAGAATGCCAACTGGGAAATGATAAAGCTGGCCCTTGACTTTTTACCTGAAGTGAGAGGAAATGCAGCATTGAGGCAACAACTGTACAAGATAAGGATGGCGAGGGAATACAACAAGAAAGTCTCTAAAAGAGTGCTCAAGGTAGGCGACTTTGTTCTCCGAAAGATGGAGTCTGTGGGACGAGCCAATGAACAGGGTAAACTGACGCCCACTTGGGAGGGACCCTATGAGATCTATGACGAAGTCAGAGATGGAACCTATCGCATTCAGGACATGCAGGGACGGCCTATTTTACGCACCTGGAATGCAGACAATCTCAAAAAATACTTTTTCTAGGGTTTATTCTGACTATCTTTTATGAAAGAATCTGTGGTCTAGACAACGGCCGCTAATTCCTAATGGAGTAGTAGGCTCTCTTGTAACCGGCTAAATTTGCCTGACAAAGTATAAATAATACTACTCTTGTTTCGTCCTATTTATTACTCTCTACTAATCTAACATATGCATGCAAAAAGCCTAATCGAATAAGGGGCCTAAGAAGTGGCCCCAGATTAGCACAACATTTACAAGCCTAATTGTTTGAAGCCCAGTGGCCCAGATTAGCATCAACATAGGCTGATCACCTATTAAATTGTAAAAACCGTTCCCGAAAACACGAGCGTCTAAATTATCTAAGGCAAATAGGTTCATTCCCTATATGCCACGGCAACAAACGTGCCGTTTCACATTGACGACGGGGGCAAACCCCCACATAAGTCAAACACTGCGGCATCAAATATGCCGCGCCCACTTTGTGACGGGGGCAAACCCCTCACCATTTGTCGTTTTTTCAAAAAACGTGAAAATTTTCTAAGGCAAATAGGTTCATTCCCTATATGCCGCGGCAACAAACGTGCCGTTTCACATTGACGACGGGAGCAAACCCCTACATAAGTCAAACACTACGGCATCAAATATGCCGCGCCCACTTTGTGACGGGGGCAAACCCCTCACCATTTGTCGTTTCTTCAAAAAACATGAATATTTTCTAAGGCAAATAGGTTCATTCCCTATATGCCGCGGCAACAAACATGCCGTTTCACATTTACAACGGGGGAAAACCCCCACATAATTCAAATGCTGCGGCATCAAACATGCCGCGCCCAATTTGCGACGGGGGCAAACCCCTCACCATTTGTCGTTTCTTCAAAAAACATGAATATTTTCTAAGGCAAATAGGTTCATTCCCTATATGCCGCGGCAACAAACGTGCCGTTTCACATTGACGACGGGGGCAAACCCCCACATAAGTCAAATGCTGCGGCATCAAACATGCCGCGCCCAACTTGCGACGGGGGCAAACCTCTCCCAATTTGTCGTTTTTTTCAAAAAACGTGAAAATTTTCTAAGGCAAATAGGTTCATTCCCTATATGCCGCGGCAACAAACGTGCCGTTTCACATTGACGACGGGGGCAAACCCCCACAAAAGTCAAACACTGCGGCATCAAATATGCCGCGCCCACTTTGTGACGGGGGCAAACCCCTCACCATTTGTCGTTTTTTCAAAAAACGTGAAAATTTTCTAAGGCAAATAGGTTCATTCCCTATATGCCGCGGCAACAAACGTGTCGTTTCACATTGACGACGGGGGCAAACCCCTACATAAGTCAAACACTGCGGCATCAAATATGTCGCGCCCACTTTGTGACGGGGGCAAACCCCTCACCATTTGTCGTTTCTTCAAAAAACATGAATACTTTCTAAGGCAAATAAGTTCATTCCCTATATGCCGCGGCAACAAACATGCTGTTTCACATTGACGACGGGGGCAAACCCCCACATAATTCAAATGTTGCGGCATCAAACATGCCGCGCCCAATTTGCGACGGGGGCAAACCCCTCACCATTTGTCGTTTCTTCAAAAAACATGAATATTTTCTAGGCAAATAGGTTCATTCCCTATATGCCGCGGCAACAAACATGCCGTTTCACATTGACGACGGGGGCAAACCCCCACATAACTGAAATGCTGCGGCATCAAACATGTCGCGCCCAATTTGCGACGGGGGCAAACTCTCCTAGTTTGTCGTTTTTTCAAAAAACGTGAAAATTTTCTAAGGCAAATAGGTTCATTCCCTATATGCCGCGGCAACAAACGTGCCGTTTCACATTGACGACGGGGGCAAACCCCCACAAAAGTCAAACACTGCGGCATCAAATATGCCGCGCCCACTTTGTGACGGGGGCAAACCCCTCACCATTTGTTGTTTCTTCAAAAAAACATGAATATTTTCTAAGGCAAATAGGTTCATTCCCTATATGCCGCGGCAACAAACATGCCGTTTCACATTGACGACGGGGGCAAACCCCCACATAAGTCAAATGCTGCGGCATCAAATATGCCTCGCCCAATTTGTGACGGGGGCAAACCTCTCCAAATTTGTCGTTTTTTCAAAAAACGTGAAAATTTTCTAAGGCAAATAGGTTCATTCCCTATATGCCGCGGCAACAAACGTGCCGTTTCACATTGACGACGGGGGCAAACCCCCACAAAAGTCAAACATTGCGGCATCAAATATGCCGCGCCCACTTTGTGACGGGGGCAAACCCCTCACCATTTGTCGTTTTTTCAAAAAACGTGAAAATTTTCTAAGGCAAATAGGTTCATTCCCTATATGCCGCGGCAACAAACGTGCCGTTTCACATTGACGACGGGGGCAAACCCCTACATAAGTCAAACACTGCGGCATCAAATATGTCGCGCCCACTTTGTGACGGGGGCAAACCCCTCACCATTTGTCGTTTCTTCAAAAAACATGAATATTTTCTAAGGCAAATAGGTTCATTCCCTATATGCCGCGACAACAAACATGCTGTTTCACATTGACGACGGGGGCAAACCCCCACATAATTCAAATGTTGCGGCATCAAACATGCCGCGCCCAATTTGCGACGGGGGCAAACCCCTCACCATTTGTCGTTTCTTCAAAAAACATGAATATTTTCTAAGGCAAATAGGTTCATTCCCTATATGTCGCGGCAACAAACATGCCGTTTCACATTGACGACGGGGGCAAACCCCCACATAAGTCAAATGCTGCGGCATCAAACATGCCGCGCCCAATTTGCGACGGGGGCAAACTCTCCCAGTTTGTAGTTTTTTCAAAAAACGTGAAAATTTTCTAAGGCAAATAGGTTCATTCCCTATATGCCGCGGCAACAAACGTGCCGTTTCACATTGACGACGGGGGCAAACCCCCACAAAAGTCAAACACTGCGGCATCAAATATGCCGCGCCCACTTTGTGACGGGGGCAAACCCCTCACCATTTGTTGTTTCTTCAAAAAAACATGAATATTTTCTAAGGCAAATAGGTTCATTCCCTATATGCCGCGGCAACAAACATGCCGTTTCACATTGACGACGGGGGCAAACCCCCCACATAAGTCAAATGCTGCGGCATCAAACATGCCGCGCCCAATTTGCGACGGGGGCAAACCTCTCCCAATTTGTCGTTTTTTCAAAAAAATGTGAAAATTTTCTATGGAAAATAGGTTCATTCCCTATATGCCGCGGCAACAAACGTGCCGTTTCACATTGACGACGGGGGCAAACACCCACATAAGTCAAACACTGCGGCACCAAATATGCCGCGCCCACTTTGTGACGGGGGCAAACCCCTCACAATTTGTCGTTTTTTCAAAAAAAAAAAACGTGAAAATTTTCTAAGGCAAATAGGTTCATTCCCTATATGCCGCGGCAACAAACACGCCGCTCCACATTGACGACGGGGGCAAAACCCCACATAAGTCAAATGCTGCGTCATCAAACATGCCGCGCCCAATTTGTGACAGGGGCAAATCCCTCACAATTTGTCGTTTTCTTAAATGTATTTTCTAAGGCAAGTGGGATTACTCCTATAGGCCGAAACAAAACGGCGGAACCGCACAATAATCCCCATACCCAAGTTCAACGGCAATCATACTGATTGATTGACTTGCGTCAATCAATCAACTAAAATAAACTTGGGCATGGGAGTCTGATCTAGAGACTTGCAAACACCTGCTCTGGGGCATAAAATGGACGGCTAATCATACAAGACATCAATAACAGAGAAGGCGTTTAAAAGTCTCAAAACTGAAAAAGATAATATAAAAAGGTGACGAATCACCACTGGTTCGCGCTCAAAACGGCGCCAAATTCAAACAGAAAATTAAAAATTATCCAGACAAACGCCCTAGGCGTTAAAACAGAAATAAAAATTATTCATTACAGACGCTCTAGGCGCCATAAAAACTGATTGATTTTGATAAGGGGGAGTGGAGTTAGGACCCAGCAGGACGAGCGGCGGCAGAATGTGCGGAAGTCGACGTGCCCACACCATCTGGACCGTCGACAGCAGGCTTTGAGGTGGGCTGAGCTGAAGTCTCCTCCTCCTGAGCCGGTGAGTTCACCTCCTCACTTTTGGCGTCGGAATCCTCAAAAACGGGAGGAGGAAGACCTTGTCTCTCGGCCTCAATAATTGCACCCTGCTTTTGAATTTGCCGCTCAAACCAGGCGAATGAGAAGTCCTCCATGCAGGCGTCCCAGGCTCGGCGAGTTCTCTCTCTCACCTCCTCCGCGGCCAACTTGGCCTCGACCTTGACCTGAGAAACCTCGGCCTGAGAAGCCGAGACCATCTCTTCAAGACTGGCCACTTGGTGGCGCAAGCTCGCAGCTTCCTTCACCTTGGCCTCGGCCTCCTGGAGGAACGAATGGGTAGAAAGGGCTTCGGCATTCAGGGTCTCAATAGCTAGAACTTGTTCATTAATCTTGACCAAGCACTGCTTCTTGTCACTCCTCAGGACGGCCAGCTCCTTACTCTGAGCTTCAATGGTCTCCTGCATCTCTAGCCGAACCTTCTCTACCGTCGCCATGGCATAGTCACCAGCATTGGTAGCCTTATGCACCTGCCGCTGAAGCTGACTGGTGACGTCAGCTCGCCAGCGCTTAAAGCCCTCGGCCTTAATAAGCAGCTGCGAGAAAAATACAAGTAAGAAAGAATAAAATTGCTAAGTAAAAGGATGAAGAAGAAAGTAAGACGCTTACATCCAAAAGAACCGCCTGCATAGCCCCAAACTGGGCATCCGCCGCCGGAGGGAATTGGTCCACATATTCCTTCGGCACGGCCTTAATCACTGAAGATATGATCTTAGCCTTATCTCGGGATGCGAAATGCCAGGACGGAGGAATATTGCGGACCTCCTCGTCCAAAGCTGCCTGCCGGCCAAAAGCTGTACGAAAGAAAGGCAAGAGTATTAAACCAGTCCTTAACCCAGAAAACAACTAAGCCTAGAAGGATACTAAGCATACCTGGATCGTCACCACCTCGCGGAGGAGGACGAGGCGCTTCTGGGGCTTGGGCTGCCTGAGCCGTTGGGTGATCATCCTCGCCATCGAGGATCTCAACCGGCGTAGGAGACACAGCCCTCCTGCTGGGACCAGCTCCTCCCCTAGCATCCCCCCGTTTGGCCGAGCCTTCTGGAGGGGGGTGCTGTCGAAGAGGAGTCACAGCCATGGGGACGACCTCGACCGGAGAATCCGTAGACTTCTCCGGCACGTCCTCCTTCTTGGGACGCCGGATTCCCGCCTTGACTTTATGACGCTTCCCCGCTGCGGAAGCATCCCCCTCGTCGGCCTTGCGCTTTGAGCCAGCCGGACCCTTCTCACCCTTCTGCAAAAACAGACACAAGCACCATAAAGAAAATGACGAACCAATAAGACCAACATCAGTGAAGGTAAGATAATTTACTTTCGTCGGGGCACCCCCGCCGAGTCCTCTCAGCTTCTGGTCAACCATCTGGGTTAACCACTCCTTGGTGTTAATGACCCCCTTCTCTTGCGGCGGAAGCTTGGACATGGCAACGGCTGCAAAAGGCGATTTTATAGAAGTTAGAAAGCAAGTAACATCCAATACAAAAAGACAGTAAGGCCAAGATACCTTGGTCCAACCCATGGTCTAGACCAGCCGCCGCCAGGAACACAGAGTCCCTGAGCTGAGAACACGACGGAAGCCAGGATAGGGGAATGTTTAAGTTCTTGGCTTGGGCCGTCACGGCCTCAGCCTGGAAATGGACTGTGATTTGATCCCATTCCTGCGCGTTAAGGCCGGCAACTCCTCGTTCCCTCCTGCAAAGCGAGGACTTAGCTGCCAACGGCTAAACTTCAGCTCCGCCTCCTCATCGGCGGTCCACATCACCACCCACCTCATTCTCCAGAGATGGTGTTTTGACGGCTTGTCAAAGGTGGTGGCATACTCCCCTTTGTTAGCCAACTGGAACCAACCTTCAGCTCCCTTCACTTTCTGAAAGCGCACCAGCCTAAGGAAAGGCATTGAAAGATGGCTTCAGGCCTAACAGCTCACACTTGGCAACGTACCCAAGTACGTTCGTCCAAGAGTTGGGGGTCAGTTGGCAGATACCAATGCCGAACCCATCCAATACCTCCTCCACAAAAGGATGGACGGGGAAGCGTAATCCACTCTTAAAAGCTCCAGCATACACAGGGAACTCGCCTGGGCCTACGTCAAAAATAGTGGACGCCTCACTTTCAGGAAATCTCATTTCGTAGCCTGGGCCGGTATTCATACCAGCGGCATAATTTTCTTTATGCCTATCCAGCCATCTAAGCCACTTCGGGTCAGCCCCAATATAACCTGCATCGATTTGAGCATTCTCACCCTGGACGCCCCCAACAACAACCTGAGGCGCTCCAGCTACCTCTTCAGCTTCTTCACCCCCAGCCTCGCTGCCGCTCTCGTCTGGCTCCGACTCATCGAACGAGGCGGCAGGCTGTTCTGATGGACCAGCTTCCATCTCTTCCATCCAGAACGCGTCAAAGTAAGTACCCCCTTGACGAGCACTTCTAGTCTCACCTGGGGGATTCCGGCTTATTTCCCCCGCCGGCACTTTGATGGATCTCCCCCCTGAGAAAGAAGGGTCCATCTGCTGACCTCTAAGCCGCAAGTCAGCAATATTTGCCGTCTTTTTCGTCCTGGCCATCGTGTCCTGCATAAAGACGCAATGGGAGGCCGAACTTAACGACGGGCTTAAAAGGAAACAATGAGGGATATTGGTGCGGCGCAGATCAGACCACCATATCCAGGAGCTCCAACCTTAACGGCTCGAGAACCATAAGCCATTGTTCCGAAAAGAAAAATAGACGACACCAACATTGACGAATACAAAAAATACAAAAAAATAACTTATTGAAATCAGGACCTTACCTCAAAAAATAACGGAGATGACGGCGTCACAGGTGAGCGTCACGAAAAGAAGACGAAAGGCTTGTCCGTTCTCTCCTTCGTCTTAAGAGAATGGGCCGAATCGAAGAAAGCGCCAAGAATCTCGGTAAAATCTCTCTCTATGGAAGCACAGAGGTGAATTTTGAAAAGTAAAAAATGAAAATTTTACCCTCCTTCACATATATATAGGGAGGGCAGATTGGGAAAGGTCGCCACGTGGCGCATCCTGCTCGGTTCAAAACGCCCAATCAGGAGATCAGGGGTCAAGGAAGGGCATCAAGCTAACCCTCTTACCTTAATACCCTTCTTGAGGGGCAAATGATGTGGGTAAAAATACCCTTGCTTCCGTGGCCCAATTGCCGCTAGACAGGTAGCACTCCCTAACTGGCTGGCCGCCTATTTGGCTGCCACTTAGAAGTCACCATGTGCTCCTGAGTGACTGGCTTAATTGCACTAACCCCTTTAAGGCCCAAGGCCCATAGAGAATTTGATGATGGTGACACATGTCACCATCTGGCAAACCAACCAATCATATGAGCTCACCTTAGGGTTTCCCCCAAAAAGGGGGGACTATAAGTATTCCCATTTCCCAAGAAATGGACAGACAATTCAAGAAAAAAGAAACATTCTACTACCTACTTTAATACTTTCTGTTTATTAATTACTCTTTCTTAAAACCCGTGTCTTACTTTAAGCATCGGAGGGAATATTCCTACGGGAATATTCTTGTTTTGTAGGTGCGCCGCCAACGTGGACTGGACTCAACGCTACGTGGAACCTGATACCTCCTCGTCATCATCCAAGGAAAAACTCCCACAACACCCAGTATGTACTAAGTTTCGCCATGGTCCATTATTGATGAATAATTTCAAATCTAAGTCATTAGCATTTGAATGTTATTTCACAATAGAGAGATATGTGTGCGATACACGTAGGACCAATTAATTTTTATGTACTCCCACTAAACTTCTTATATATCTATAAGAATCATGTACATTTTATGAAACTAAAATACTTATTAGCTTCACTAAAATACAATTCCAATTCCCAATGGCTTGCTTAAATCTGTACTTAGATTTCATAAGCTAGCTTTCCTTGTCAAGTATTTATTTGGATCCACAAATCTTGTGACATACCATGTACATAGTTTCTTCAAACATTTGACTGAGGAAGAAGTTTTTTCATCCAATTGCCATATGTACCAATATGCAATCATTGCTTGAATTATAGACTTGAGCATTACGATTATGCATGAGGTTTCAACACAATCCATGCCATGAATTTGCTTGTAACCTTTAGCAACTAATCTAGCTTTGTGTGTGAACACAATTCCATGTTTGATGGTTCTTATCCTTAAAACCAATTTGCAACCAATTGGTGTAAACCTATTCTTGCAAATCAACAAATTTTCAATTTTGTCATCAAAACATTGGTTATGTTTTATGGCTTTTAACCATCTAAAACATTTGAGTCTATATATGGCCTCTAACCATTTTAGGGAATCTGTGTTTCGTCATAGCTTTCTTACAGGTCACAAACTCATTAATCTACATGATAATAGTTTGACTGTAAGTTGTAGGTTTCTTCACTATCTAATAGAAGAATCCCATAGCTTCAGTGACCTGAACTCCATGTTTCTTCACTATCTAATAATAGAATCTCATAGTTTCAGTGACTTGAACTCTATGCCTACTTGGGTATAGAACATCAAACAATAGAATATCAATAGCCACTTGAAAGTCCTTTGAATATCCCGTTCTCCTTGAAGCACATGTAAAGTATTCTAAGAGATGTTCATTCTTTAAAGCCACTTCTAAAGTCCTCAAAGAATAAGTGTTCGGATTTTCTAAAGAACTTCGAAAAGCCTCTGGAATCTCCGTTTTATGTTTGTTGTTCGCCTCAAAGACTTTCGAGGTCTTTTTTCTCCCACTTGTCATTTTGGAAACGAATCTCCAAAAGGACATTATTTCGAGCAAACAAACATTATGTTCTCAAAAATTCGTGGTAGAACCAATACCCTTGTGTTTCATTTGAATAAATCACAATGAAACATATATCTATACTTGGGTCTTAGTTTGTTGAATAACAAACACTAAGCTTCCACTGAGTTTAGTAACTTTTTATATATATAATCATTGAAAAGATATTCTGAAATTACTTTTTCAATAGCTTTGACGAATTTGGTTTAGTTTGGTGGTAGTTGAGAATTTTGTTTTGAAATTTTAGGAAAAGTCTTTATGATTCATAATTGATCGAATCAAGTACTAGACTTTGATCATTCCAACGTAGATATGCAATATCTTATGGAGCTAGATCGTGAAATTACAACACACAATCATTGATGATCATTCTTGGTGTATAAGTAATCAACAACATGATCTAACCTAGATCTTTATGATTTCTTGCCAAGTTTTTATACTTCTGAATCTTTGACTAGCCAAACAGATTCAAACTTATATCACATTGAGTAAATAAACCAATATTCACTCAAATCCAGGTGATGCAATAAAGTCATAAAATATTACTTTAGCTTTGAACTCTATTGTCTAGGTGTTCTAACAATAGTTCATATCTTTTGTTACTTTCAACAAATAAGACTAGCTCGTCTTGAATGATCTAGAAATCAATCAACTTTCAAAAGTCCATCAAAAGAGAGCTTTTGAATGTTAACTTGTTGTCATGGTCTACGCAACAATGCTAAAGGTTTGTGGAACTCAAATCAAGAGATTGATTTGAAACTAGTAAATTTCTTATTGTTAAAGATTTGTTTGTTTTAATCAAGCATATTGACTCAACCCGTAAATGACCATTTCATTCAAATAAACAAACAAACAAGCATTGTTTTTGTTCTTCTGAATGTGAGTCTTTCTGTGTTTGAAGCAGAAATTTAGGTATGCTGATTATGGAACAAAATAGCCATTAAGTTCTAGCCTTGAAAGGACTTAAAACAAACTAGATGACCCTACAACTAATGTAGCATTGCCATGCTTCATTTTCTCACTTGTAGGTCAATAGCGCATCCTAGCTTCCATTGTTTGAGTTATTACCAGAGTAAATACCTCAAGCGGTATATGATACCAAGGAAGTTTGATTTCTAGGTCACTTCTCTTTAAACATAAACTTATAGGTAGAAACGGAATTGTAATATTCCTTTCATTTATTCTTTTGTTTTCCTATTTCTTGCACCTTTTCTAATAGCCTTAAGAATTGAATTCTCTAGTGTGGACTTTTATACTTTGCTTAGACATGTCCAATGTCACTTCAACAAAGTTCTTACCATTTTATTTATGTGGAGTATTTTGTTTCAACTAGATGATCTTACCAGAAGCTTCTAAAGTTCTCTAAGCATCGATCTATTCGAATGTCTAGGGTCTAGACTCATTCGAGAATTAAATGGAAAAAGATTTTAGCTGAGTGTTTAAACTCAATGCTTTATGATCTCAAAACTACATTGTATTTTGAATTCACAAGCACCAATCGGTTTGCCATTCGTCTTTGATACTCGAAAACAACCATAAAAGTCGCTAAAAGAAACGTACATTTTAAATTGCTCATTTTCTCTCATTTCCGTGAATCGTTCTTGGATTCACTACCAATCGAGGAAATTTACTGTTACCTTTCTAAAAGGATTTATTGCAATGGAAGATATTTAATTATAAACACTAATTAAAACATACATTGAAGCATGCAAAGTCTAAACATTTATCATGAATAATAACTTGAAATTAAAGCAATCATGCAATTTAAACAAGTCATAGGCATTTTATTTGAATTTATTGTTCCGACAGGTGTGAATAAAATGATTCCAAGACCCTGAAACCATTGAAGAATTACGCACATTATGTTTTTAGACTCAATTCTAAAATCTTTTAGGTAAGCAAAAGCCTTTTGCTAATAGTCTAGAAACAACTCTTGGTTAATAGGTACGTCTAAGAACTTATTAGGTAAACCTATCAATTTTGCCACGACATAAAAGGACTCCTTACTTATATCGTTGAGTTTCACCAAAACTAACATGTACTCACAATTATTTTGTGTACCTTACCCCTTTAGGATCAATAAGTAACACCTCGCTGAGCGTAAAACTATTACTAGATTGATGTAAAGGTTATCCAAGTAAGTGTTATTTTGGCATGGCACCATTTAACTCAATTTTTAAAGTTTGGTACTTAAGGCTCTTACTATGTTGGTTAGATTTTAAGTGAACTAAAATCCTTAATCATGCAACATAATCAAGCCACAATCTCATGCATAATTAAGACATATTTAAAGCAATAAATAACTTTAAACATGCATAAGATATTAATGTGATCTAGTATGGCCCGACTTCATCTTGAAGCTTCAACTTCAAAGTCCATCTTGAAAATGGATTGGAAACTCCGTCTTGAATTTCACCATGGGAGGCGCCATTTTCTTCAAATAGGATAAGCCATAATTAAACTAATTACAACTATTTGATGGTACGCAGACCATATTTAAAAGCAATAAAATTTGGTACTTTAGACCAATATTACATTCAAATTAATGGCACGCAGACCATATTTTCTATCCTATTTGGGCCATACTAGTCACTTTCATTAACCTGCAAAACAGTACATATATAATATATACCATTCACCCATTCATTATCATGAATGCCCCACATAGCTGGTTAGTAAAACACATGGTAGTCATCACATAAATATTTGCAGCAATTAATCAAGGGCACCAATAATCTACCAATTATTCAGTCCTTATTAATTCTAATCAAGTTGTTTTAACCTTAAAGGATTGTAGACCTAATCAAGAGTTTATGACTAAAGGCTCCCACTTAAACCAATAACTTTATATGCTTTACTAATTTTAAACATAAAAATGTATTTCTAGTCTAACCGGAAACATACAAGTTTAATTAAAATTTAAAGCTCATATAAAATTATAATTGAATCCCCTTTTAATTTATTTTCCGTTGAATTAAACAATTAAATTTAAATTAATTCAAGTTTTTAATTTTAGTAAAATAATTAGTATAAATTAAAATTTATAATATTTAAATTATTCAAAATTAAATTCCGAGAAAACAATTTAAATTACGAATTTTAAAATTAATTAAAATCATTTCCGAACTGAAAATTCAAAATTAAAATTAAAACGCGTCAATCGTAACAAGACGAGGCACTTGGGCTTGCGCCCAAGCCCCGTCGAGTGCACGAGGCAGCAGCGCCCCTTGACTGATCGCTCGGCATGCATAACTAACAGCAGCCACGCGCAAATGCAGCAAGCCAAGCCACGCTTGCGCGCAGCATGCTCGCCCGCTTCGCATCGCAGCAGCTGCCTGGCGAGGCATCGCTCGCTGGCGCGAGGCATCGTTCGCTGGCGCCAGCCATCGCTCGCTGGCGAGGCAGTGCGCGCTGTGGCGCAGCACGCTCGGTGCCCACACGCGACTGCTCGCTCATGCCTTGCCTTGTCGCCCATCGCCCATCGCACATCACACATGGCCAGCACCAATGCCTCGCGTGCGTTGTGCTATTTTGCTCGCTGCATTCGTACCGCACGGGCGACGAGCTCCCTTGCTCGTCGTCGCGTGCCCGCTCTATACAACACCCCTTAAGGGTAAGACGTAGCGTCCATTGCTTTGTGCGTGCAACTTTAATGAGCGAATTGCATAAAAAATTAAAACTTTTATTTCAAAATTAATTACAAATTAATAAATCATATTAGTTTCATAATTTTAGGGCGAAAAATCGAAAATTTATTAATCAATTAATTTCCGATTATCATGGATTTAAATCTAGGTCATAAAAATTTAAAATTTATCATATATTAACAATTTTTATGGTGGTTTTTAATCATGGATACCTAATTAAATCGTCAATTAATTATGAAAATCAAATCAAATTCTAAATTATTCGAATTTCAACAAATTAATTACAATTACAAATTAGGTTGTATAATTAACAAGCTTAGGCATTCAAATTGTTAAACATATACAGTAGGTCAAACAAAAATTCAAGATTTAACAACAAGAATCGCAAATATTCAATTTAACATCTTAAAATTACAAACTTTTGCGTTCGAAAAACTAAAAACTCCGAAAAGTCATAGTTAGGCTTCGAATTTGGGAATTCTGGGTTCGGCCGAATAATAGTATCTTTGTCAAAATTTTAGAATGTCTTTTACATGCGGAATTGACAGAAAAATCACTCGATTTCGTTGAGTAACGAAGAAACTGCCGAAAAACTGCGTACATATAATTAAATAAACGCAATTTGCAATTAATTAACAATTACGAAAATTAATCACCCCTTTTAATTCTTTGCAAATTTGTAAAATTTAACCATGTTAAGCAATTATTATGGAATTAATTAGAGGCTCGTGATACCACTGTTAGGTTATGATACATATAAACGAATATAAATCATGCGGAAATAACCATAAATGCCAGGATTGAAATTAATTGCCACATAACAATTAGCATAATTCAGATGCATACAGTTTGTAGCGTGCCCTAGCTGCGCCCGAACCGAACAAGAACAAGTCTTTAGGACTCCAAGTGTCGTCCCTTCGTAGAAAGTCCACAGCACGTCCGGATCCGCCTTAAGATTGACTAACTAGAATCTCCCTCAAGGTACTAGAATTTTTGGCTATTATGGGGCAATTATTTGACTGAATTTTTGCTCTCAAAAACTCACTTTGAATACTTGAAACTTGTATATAAATTGTGAACTAGGATCACATATTTATGGGGGTATGGAAAACAAATTGGAATCCTACTAAACTAATTAGCTTAATTAGAATTTTATTAAAACTCTTATTAACTAATTTATCCTATTAGGATTAGGAAATAAATCATTATGCGAATCCTACTTGACTTAGGATTTGGATCCAACACAAACACACACACACGAGCACGGCCCTTGCGGGCGTTCAGCCCACGCAAGCCTTGCGGCCCACGCGAGCCTCGCAGCCCACGCGAGCAGCCATGCTCGCAGCCCATTGCGCGCGTAATCATGCTGGCAGCCTTGGCCTGCTGAGCCTGGCCTTGCCCTGGGCCTGGCGTGGCCTTGGTTGTCTTGTGTGGCGCGCTGGCTTGTTGGACGCGGGTCTGGCTTCGTGCTGGGCCTTCGTCTAGCAAGTCTCGTCCGATGCTAATTCGTACGATGCGCTTCCGATTAATTTCCCGATTCCGGAATTCATTTCCGATACGAACAATATTTAACATTTCCGATTCCGGAATTAATTTCCGTTTCGAACAAATATTTAATATTTCCGTTTCCGGAATTATTTTCCGATTCCAATAATATTTACGATTCCGACAATATTTTCGTTTCCGGCAATATTTCAGATTCCGACAATATTTCCATTTCCGATAATATTTTCCGATACGTACCATGTTTCCGTTTCCGGCAACATCTACGACTTGGATAAAATTTATATTTCCGATACGACCCATATTTCCGTTTCCGGCAATATCATCGTTTCCGGAGTATTCATTTCTTGCTTTTGACGATCTCAGCTCCCACTGAAACCAAGATCCGTCGATTCCGAATATCCATAGATGGAGTATTTAATGCCATTAAATACTTGATCCGTTTACGTACTATTTGTGTGACCCTACGGGTTCAGTCAAGAGTAAGCTGTGGATTTAATATGATTAATTCCACTTGAACTGAAGCGGCCTCTAGCTAGGCATTCAGTTCACTTGATCTCACTGAATTGTTAACTTGTTAATTAATACTAAACCGCATTTATTATACTTGCCATTAAATGCATAATTGGACCCATGGCATTATTTCCTTCACTAAATTCTTGTTTGATATTGTTCAATCATCCATGCTTGTTAGTAGTGATATAAAAATATGTTATTGAATTTCATGAAAATATTCACTTGGCTCATTAATTAGTTTGGATTGTCGAAAGTAACTGAGTATTATTTCTTTATTCACATAGTACATCTTAGTTTTATTTATTTTGATCGAGGGCGACTAAAATCTAAGTGTGGGGGAATTTGATAAGTGCATTATTTACCATATATTTATTCCCTTATTTAAGTCAGGTAGTTATCTTTTATTTATTATTTTAGGTCTTTAATTACGTTTAATAATTAGAAGTATATTTTTCTTAGTCTTATATTTTATTGTTAAATTAGCTTAAATGTACTTGGTTATGTTACAGGTAGTAATTGCTAGGGAAGAAAACCGAAGCCCAGTGGATTTACACGAGACATTAATAGTTCCAACTTGGAGTGTAGAAGGGTCCAAGCTTATTGTCAAGTGAAGCCCATATTTAAAACAATTGTGAGGGAAGAATGGTCCACTCAAATTAAAGAAATCCCATAAGATTGGGAATCTCACATTAATACGTGAGGTAATTGAGATTTAAGAGTCATCACTTTTACTCATTCTTTCCTATCACCTACCTTTCTCGCTATTATCGCTGCCCACAACCCTTCATCTCCTACTTCTACTCCAAATAAAGCTACGAATCAGTTGGATACAAGAGCAAAAATCTCGGTTAATTTCCTTGTTCTCCACGCACTTAGAGGTATAAATTCACTTTCCCTGCTGAGTTTCCATACACAGCAAACACGGTAAAGAATAAGAGGTTTTGATAGATTCGGTTGGTGAATTGACGGTATTGAAGGTGGGCGACCTCCATTGACGGCGAACTCGAAGGCAGCTGCTGCGGTATAGTTCCTAATCAATGAGTTTTCTCTTTCTCTTTTTTCAATTGAGAGTACTTGTATTGTTTTTTTTTTTGGATTTACAATTCATTACACTCAGATTTAATTTTAGATTTCATGTTCCTGGAAGTTTGTCTTACTCGAAAAAACGCTGAGTATTTTCTGATTAATGTTGAGTTTGGTATTTATTCAATTCATATGATTGTTGGATTCATTGCTCTAGGTTTAATCTTCATATTTGTGATAGTGCACGATTACAGGTGTGGAGTAATTAGACTATGCTAGATTACTACTTGACGCGACGTTAAGCGGTTATTTAGAGTAAACGACTTAGTATTGTTAGGAGTGAGCGGATCACTTTAATTTTATTAAGTATATGGATTGTTCTAATGATACTTGTTTATTAGGGTTAGATTTATCGCGGCGGTAAATTCACAACCTATTTTCCAAACTAAGTGTTAAATGAGATTAGGCTGCTTGGAAAATGGACTTTAAATTGTGTGGCCTTCCTATAATCAAACCATATCAATTGGGCTTGTTTGCTTGTCACTTGTAAATAACTAGTTTAGTTAGTTATTTAGCTCTTACTTAGATCGTGTAAGTGAGTCTTAAATACCCCCCTTCTTTGTGAATAGGTATATAACTGTATAAGATAGGTATTCTATATTTATGTCGGATTTGATGTAGGCCTCGTTTGGTTAGATAAATTTTGACGTTACAAATTAGTAGTTTCTTCGTGGGTTCGACCCTTTCTTATCCTTTTATTACTTGTTAATATTTTTGAAGGTCTAAGATAGGTTTTTAATTTAATACGGGAAACGACACGTATCAGGTCCCCTGTCGAGAAGCGCTCTTTTTAGGTCATTAGCTTGACGCCTTTTACCTCTAGTAAGTACCCCGACAACGATCGCAATAGTTTTTCATATGCAATGGCAAACATATCCAAGAGTAACAAGTAGGCAAGAGTCAAATGAGAAGCAAGCACAAAGTAGAATGCAATTCTATGCCTACGGGGTGTGGGGAACCAAAAATAAGAAAAATCAAAATGAAAAATAAAAGAAATACTCCCTTCTTCTTGATCCTTTGTGGAAGGAGAATCATTAGGATGATTAGAGGAAAAAGAATCCTCAAGCGGTGGGAGTTGGGATAAAAAAGGGAAAAGAGATGGGAAATGAGGGATAAATGTTGAGTTTCTTCTTTCGGAATGGGGAATGAGGGAAGGGAGTGGGAACCAAAGTTTCACAAGCAACTTCACTCACATCACAAAGAGCACAAGAAATCTCAACATAAGATCCTTCATTCACTTTTAAATTTTTTTGGTTGGCACATTCACTTTTTTCCTTAATTTGAATCGACTTAAGCACTTCAAGGCAAAAAGGAGCAAATAGATTTTCATCACCATCATCAAGGCATTCACTCAAAGAGGAACGAGTAGGAAAAAACTCTCCAATACTCAACTCCTCAATGTCATGCGTCATAGGTGGCAAAGTAGCCTCAAACTCATCTCTTCTCCACGAAACATCCTTAATAGATTCTTGCATTATTAGGTTAGAGATTCCCAAAAAGCCTACTCGTTGGGACATGACCTCAAATGAATTTAAACTAGAATCTATTCTTTGCTCTTCTTGAATTTCAAGATACTTCATGAAAAGGAGCATCTCAAACAATGATTTTGGAGATTCAACTTTCAAAGAGCTTAGGAAATTATCATGGAGATAGAGAAGATCATCAAGTGTAATCGATTCATCATTTTGACAAAAAAAAGAGTTTGCCATTTTTTGGTTTTAAAAAAAAATAAAAAAATAAAAAATGAACTAGACTAGAGAACTAGAAATAAAAATTAAACAATGATGCCATTCCCCGGCAACGGCGCCATTTTGATAGGGTGATTTTCCGTCGTTGAAAAGAGAATCACCTAACCAAACAAAATTTATAAACTCCTAACTAACCGGCTATATGGACTATAGCGGCAAGCATAGGGATCGTCCCCAGAGAATGAATATGTTTAACTTTTCAATCTAATGTGTTCAAAAGCTATTTGGAATGGAAAATTACTTTTTGAATTAATCTAATGAAAGCAAGAAAAGCACGAAATACAAACAAGTAAAGAAATTCTACAGATTTCGGGAATCGGCAATGGAAATTGAATTAAGGGAAGAACAAGGTCAAAACAATCATGATGTTGCAAAGACTTGATGCATAGGGGAATAGAAACTAATGACGTGCTCGCCACCTCTCGGATAGAGCACGCGAATCATCTAATCTATGGAAAAGCTTTCGCACAATCCTAAACAAGACCACTTGCAGATAAGACCTACTATTCACTTGCATAAAATAGGTTCACAATGTCTTGCCAAACCTAAACTATGCATTCCAATCAATTCTAATCAACTAGTATTTGCAACTACTACTTAATTAGTCATGGATATCCTATCATCAACTCAAATTGAATGACAACATCAACATGAATTTCCCTATAATTTCCCAAATTCATTCTCAAGGCTTCAACCCTAACCTCTAGACTAAGACTACTTAATTAGCATGATTAACATCAAAATTAAACTAAAATTAATCCTAATCATGAAACTAATTGAATTAATGAAACTAATTGAATCAACAAAAATCAGAAAATTCAAATATCAAAATTTGGGGAAAAATCAAGAAAATTCAAAATATGAAACTAAATCAAAGATTCAACAATGAAATCAAAGCAAGAAGGAAATTAATGAAGCATTTGAAGAATTAAGGAACAAATCAAAGAGAAAATTAATAATTATACCTTGAATGATTGAAGTTGCACCAAAATTGAAGAACAAAATTGAAGTACAAAACTCAAATGAAAGAGAAAAGAAATCTGAAATTTGATGTTTGAATCAACTAAGAATTAAGAATTTGAAGCTAAGAATCCTAAACCTAACCTCTAATCTAAGCCCTAATCTAATTCTCTCTCTAGAATTCTAAGCTAATTCTAAAATATGAAAATCTAAAAATGAAATTACGTAAAAACTAATTCTGTGATTTTCGTATTTAAACTCCTCCGCGCAGCTGTGTGGTCGCACAACCACTGAGCCACTACATTAATTTTGCAGATTTGTGTGCTCGAACGGGCAGAGCTGTGTGCTCGCACAGCAGTGTGCGCACACACACTAAACTCGTGTGCTTGCACACCTACTGGTCTTGCTGTTTGCGAGTTGCTGTGGCTGCTTTTCTTCTTGCCACAAGGCTGCTGCTCTTGTTTCTCATTGCTGCTACCCTTCTTGCTACAAGGCTCTGTGCGTGAGGTTGCTCGAGTGCTGCTGGCTGCAACAAAGCCAAGTACACAGTTGCTCGTACTGTGGCCGTTCATGTGCTGCGCTATTCTCCTTGTGCTATTGCAAAGCTGTTGCTGTGATGTTCTGCTGTGAAGGAAATATGTCCTTCACCCAAGGTGCATTAAGTCTAATACCAAGGTTCAGATTAATTGCGAACAATTAATTCAGTGATACGAGTTTAAAAACTCGTTGTATAAACAAGGATAGTTGATTAACAAGCTAGACCTTTAACTCGTTGATCGTGAATGCAAGACAAGACCTATTGACTCACAATCAGTTCTTTGAATAGGAAACGCGTCCAAAACAAAGAAAAAGGCTGAATTTAACTATAATTCGAAATGTAACAAACAAGTGTTTTAATCATCCAGTTGGTTGTTTATTCCAATCAAGAAGCTGACTATAAATAGCCAAAAACCAACAGCTACAAGAGCTTTAAACGGCTAATTAAGAGCCATTTAAGAGTCTTTAAAACTGGCAGTTACAAGCTCTAAAGCCTCCTAATTCAGTCACTAAATTGGAGGTTACAAAGGCTTAAAACTCTCCTTACAAACAACAATAATCAAAGCTAAGTAATGACTGAATTTAAATTGGGGATTTAAACAAATATCCCTTTATTAAATCGACTTTAACCAAAGCAATTAAAAATAATAAGTGCGTACAATCTGTTTAAACAAGCGGACCAATGTGATTAAACGGACCAGTTTGATTAACGTACCACCTTGATAATAAGGACCATATAACGAGCTCACTCAATCCAAGTCACCATGCACACAAAATGAGCCATTGAACCCAAATCAGTTTTGGTTCCAATTGCTAGCATAAGACTATCACTTTCATCCATAACCGTATCATCCCCTCCCCCTTTAAAAGGAATTGACCTCAATTCAGCAAGGCCATCATCATCAAGATAAGGTGAAATATCACCTACATTGAAAGTAGCATGGACACCATAGTCTCCCGGAAGCTCAATCTTGTAAGCATTATCATTCACACGTGCAACCACCTTGTAAGGACCTTCAGCCCTAGGCATAAGCTTGTTCTTGCGTTTGCTTGGAAAACGCTCTTTCCTTAAATGAACCCAAACCAAATCACCTTCTTCAAACAACCTCGGTTTGCGATTCTTATTTGATTTCTGTTTATAAGAGGCATTAATAGCTTCAATTTGCTCACGAACTTGTTGGTGCAGTTTCATCATAGACTTTAACTTAGCATCGGCATCCTTGTGAACCAACTCATCTTTTGGTAATGGAATTAAATCAAAGGGCAAGTATGGATTAATCCATATACTACCTCAAATGGAGAATGACCAGTAGCATAAGTAGGAGACCGATTATAAGCAAATTCAGCGTGAGCAAGCTTGACATCCCAATCCTTTTGCGTTTTACTTACCAACCCTCTCAATAGCGTTCCCAAGGTTCGATTTGTCACCTCTGTTTGCCCATCAGTTTGAGGGTGATGTGAAGTGCTAAACAACAACTTGGTTCCCACCTTTCTCCACAATGTATTCCAAAAGTAACTCAAGAACTTGGAATCTCGATCAGAAACAATAGTCTTTGGAATTCCATGCAAACGAACAATCTCCTTATAATACAAATCAGCCACATTACAAGCATCATCCGTTTTGTGACAAGCAACGAAGTGAGCCATTTTTGAAAATCTATCCACCACGACCATAATAGCATCCTTACCTCTTTGAGTACGAGGCAAAGCCACTATAAAATCCATGGATACATCTTCCCAAGGGCGAACTGGAACCGGCAAAGGTGAGTATAAACCGGGTTTGAAAGAACTCTTGGCCATATGACAAGTCACACATTTATTCACAATGTTCGTTACATCACCTAACATTATAGGCCAAAAGAAATGTTCTCTCAAGATTTCCAAGGTCTTGGCTATGCCAAAGTGACCAGCCAATCCTCCACCATGAGCCTCACGCACTAGTAACTCACGAATTGAATGCTTAGGAATACAAAGGCGATTACCTTTGAAAAGAAACCCATCTTGCAACATGTACTCCCCATAAGCACCAACTGCACATTTCTCGAATGCAACTCCAAAATCACCATCATCATGATAATAATCTTTTAAGGTCTCAAACCCCAACAAACGAACATCAAGTGTAGCAAGCAAAGTGTACCTTCGTGATAATGCATCAACCACCACATTGCTTTTACCATCTTTGTATTTCGAAGAAAAATGAAAGGATTGCAAGAACTCAACCCATTTAGCATGCCTTGGGCTCAATTTTTGTTGCCCATTAATATACTTCAAAGATTCATGATCAGAATGCAAAACAAAGTGGCTAGAACGCAAATAATGACTCCAATGATCCAAAGCTCTAACAATGGCATAGAACTCTTTATCATAAGTGCAATAATTCAAACGAGCACCCCCTAACTTTTCCGAAAAATAAGCTATGGGACGCTTACCTTGGATCAAAACAGCACCAATCCCCACTCCACTAGCATCACACTCGACCTCAAAAGGTTGAGAGAAATCTGGCAGCGCCAAAATAGGAGCAGCACACAAACGCTCTTTAATCACATCAAACGCTTTTTGAGCGTCCTCTCCCCATACAAAAGCACCTTTCTTCAAGCAACTAGTGATAGGACTAGTAATAGTACTGAAATCACGAATGAAACGTCTATAAAATGAAGCAAGACCATGAAATGAACGCACCTCACTTATAGTTTTAGGATTAGGCCACGATTTGATAGCCTCGATCTTGGAGTGATCCACGGACACTCCATCTTTCGAAACCATATAGCCCAAGAATACAACATTGTCAACAAGGAATGAACACTTCTCTAGCTTCCCATAGAGTCTTTGAGCTCTAAGTGTTTCAAAACCATCCCTCAAATGAATCAGATGCTCCTCTTCGTTCCTACTATACACCAAGATGTCATCAAGATATACCACAACGAATCTGCCCAAAAATGATTTAAGCACTTCGTTCATTAGCCTCATAAACGTACTAGGAGCATTAGTGAGACCAAATGGCATGATGGTCCACTCATACAAACCATGTTTTGTCTTGAAAGCCGTTTTCCACTCATCTCCTTCACGCATCCGAATCTGATGATAACCACTTCGCAAATCAATTTTTGAGAACAACTTCGAACCATGGAGCTCATCTAACATATCATCAAGTCTAGGAATTGGAAAACGATACTTGATGGTAATGTTATTCACAGCCCTACTATCAACACACATTCGCCATGTTCCATCTTTCTTAGGCACAAGCAACACCGGAACAGCACATGGACTCAAGCTTTCTCTAACATAGCCTCGATTCACAAGTTCATCAATTTGCTTTTGTAATTCCTTTGTTTCCTCCGGATTGCAACGATAGGCAGCCTTATTAGGCAAAGAAGTTCCTGGAATAAGATCAATTTGATGTTCAATACCACGAATAGGGGGCAAACCTGGTGGTAATTCATCCGGAAATACATCCTTGAACTCAAACAGCAATTCGGCAATGGGACTGCCTTCTTTCCAATTTTGGCCTTCAATTGGACTCTCCTTAGCCACGAGCAAATACACCAACTCTCCATGATCAAGAGCTTGCTCAATTTCTCGTTCACTAGCCAACATGGTGAGATTCGGCTTTTTCTTTTGTTTCACACTCATGGATCGAACCGCTTGAGATGACATAGGCTTTAGCACAATTTTCTTGCCTTTGTCTCTCAATTCATACTCATTGCTTCTCCCTTTATGAATCACGTCCCTATCATACTGCCAAGGACGACCCAACAAAATATGACAAGCATCCATAGGAATAACATCACAAAGAACTTCATCCACATACGAACCCATAGTCAAACCAACCCTTACTTGCTTCGACACTTTTACACTATTACCATCATCAAGCCAATGGAGTGCGTATGGCCTAGGATGGGCAGTAGTGATTAAGCCTAATTTTGACACCATTTCACTAGAAGCAGCATTGGTACAACTCCCCCCATCAACAATTACACTACACCACTTATCTTTCACTAGACATTTAGTATGAAACAACTGATCTCGTTGGTCTAGATCAGTAGGTGAAATTTGAGTTTGTAGCGCTCTAAGAACCAGATTTGTGTCATAAATTGGAGCCTCATACCCTTCCTCTTCCTCCTCATCACCACTCTCATCAAACACAAATACGTCCCCCAACCTCTTTTCCTCTTCAAACAACTCCTCACGACATTCAACAGCTTCTCTCAAGGTCACTACTCGTTTATTTGGACACGCATTTTGATAATGCCCAAACCCTTGACACTTAAAACAACGCACCTTGGACAGACTTGTTTCTTTGGTTGGGTTAGATAGTTTAGGGGCAGCCGTAGAATTACTTGAACCTACGGTACTAGGTGATGTGTTTGGTTTCAAGCTAGGTTCGGATTTAGCCCAAGACTTGGCTTTACCATCCATACTAGACCCTCCCCCATATTTTGCCTTCCCTTGATTTTCCAATTTTAAACAAAGTCCACAAAGAGTGTCAAAATCAGAATATGGATAAAGGTCTACGGTATTGGCAATATTATAATTTAGACCCCTTAAAAATCTGGACAGTTTTTGTTCCTCAATTTCCTCAATTTCTCCCATTAAGAACAACTTTTCAAACTCATCAATATATTCAGCCACACTCATTTTTCCTTGCCTCAATTCGGCAATTTTACGATAAGTTGTTATTCTATGAGTTGTTGGCACATACCTTTTACGTAGCTTACGTTTCAAAGACTCCCAAGAGGTAATTTTCTCCTTCCCTTCACGTATTCTCTTGGATTTCAGTCCCTCGAACCACAATGAAGCCCCTCGTCCTAGCTTCAATATGGCATATTTGCAACGCTTCTCATCATCAATGTCCTTGAAATCGAACATTCTCTCTATTCTGCGCTCCCACTCCAAATAGGCTTCCGGATCTGTTCCACCAACAAATTCAGGAAGTTCGGTGACTTTGAATTCATCCATAGCCCGTAGATCACGCCTAGGAGGCCTACGATACCCCCCATCTCTAACGTTCTTCAAGGCTTCTTGGAGATGTTGTAGAAAGTCAGGATCATCAAAATCCATATTTCAGTTTGTAAGAATTACGAACAGCAACTCTTTTTTTTTTTGGGCGGATCACACGAACAGCAGCTCTGATACCACTAATGATACGAGTTTAAAAACTCGTTGTATAACCAAGGATAGTTGATTAACAAGCTAGACCTTTAACTCGTTGATCGTGAATGCAAGACAAGACCTATTGACTCACAATCAGTTCTTTGAATAGGAAACGCGTCCAAAACAAAGAAAAAGGCTGGATTATAAACTATAATTCGAAATGTAACAAACAAGTGTTTTAATCATCCAGTTGGTTGTTTATTCCAATCAAGAAGCTGACTATAAATAGCCAAAAAACCAACAGCTACAAGAGCTTTAAACGTCTAATTAAGAGCCATTTAAGAGCCTTTAAAACTGGCAGTTACAAGCTCTAAAGCCTCCTAATTCAGTCACTAAATTGGAGGTTACAAAGGCTTAAACTCTCCTTACAAACAGCAATAATCAAAGCTAAGTAATGACTGAATTTAAATTGGGGATTTAAACAAATATCCCTTTATTAAACCGACTTTAACCAAAGCAATTAAAAATAATAAGTGCGTACAATCTGTTTAAACAAGCGGACCAATGTGATTAAACGGACCAGTTTGATTAACGTACCACCTTGATAATAAGGACCATATAACGAGCTCACTCAATCCAAGTCACCATGCACACAAAATGAGCCATTGAACCCAAATCAGTTTTGGTTCCAATTGCTAGCATAAGACTATCACTTTCATCCATAACCGTATCATTCAGTGAGATCAAGTGATCGGAACAGCTAGCTGGAGCAATGCTTCCGATCAGTGAGTTCTAATGGATATTGAACTCACAACTTACTCTTGACTGAACCTACAAGGTCACACCAATGACACGTAACAGATCACCGGATTGAATGAATCGGAAATTCATTTAATAGCTTTTCGGGAATTAGTTGGAACCGTATTATACGATACGACCTTTGTCGGAATCGTATATCGTATCGCGAATATTCGTAAGCTGGGCGACACGAATAAATCATATCGTACGACGGTGATTCGTCGAAAACGAAACGATAAATAATATATCGGAAATATATTAAATCGTGAATACGAAGGGCATCGGAGTTGCTGGCCCGTCGAGCCAAGCACGTAAGCGTGCAAGGCCCAACGAGCCAGCAAGCTTGCGAGCCAAGGCCAGCAAGGCCAGGCCATTGAGCTCGAGCATGCAACAGCACGCACAGCAAGCAACGCAGCGCGAGCGAGCAAGGCCCACGGCCCAGCTGCTCTGCGCGTGCTCACTGTGGGCTTCGGCCTGCAGTGTGTGTCGCTGAGCGGGGCGTGCGGTCCGAGTGCTTGCGTGATGTGGCCGGTCAAGGCCTTTGGTTCTTGGCCGGTTACATCATTTAATACAATAGGCAAATTGTATTTTTCCAACACACAATTCATCTTACTCAAAACCCTAGAGACACAGAGAACCCTAATTCTCTCTGTGCCTCCAAAGTGAGTTCTTCCCAAAAGCAAAGTATCTTGATCGATTGTCTAAGCTACGATAATCAAGACGGGTCTGAACGTGTCGGTGAACCAAGTAGAGGAACGACAAGTGGAGTTCTTTGTTCGTGTTCGTTGACATATTATTGTGGAAAACACGCTTCGAATGTAAGTTTGCTTAATCTATGCTTTATACATGTTTCCTGGCTTTGGGGATTGTTTCCGCACATGTTATTATGTTTAACTGTATTCCCCTACAGTGGTATCATGAGCCTTATGTATTCAAAGCATGAATTAGCATGATTATTATTGTTTTTGCATCTCTCGAAAATTTGGGATTTTTGTTGATTTTTCGGAATTTTTACGAATTGTTGGATGAATTGCATAATAATCAGGTCCGAAATAAAAAATGTTCGTTTTTTCGAGTTTTAAAACCCTAATTTGATTGAAAAGGATTTTCTAATATCGACTCATGAGAACGGAATTGCAAAAACAGGCCTCGAAGTGTCGTTTTTTGGGCGTTTTTGTTAATTTTTCATTAAAAATTAAAAGCGTCGGACAGTAATTCAATTAAAAGGTCGACCTAAACTACACGGAATTCCTTGAAATTTTGACAAAATCTTTCTGGGTATATTCTTGATCAATGGTAAAAATATCAGATTTTTTCGATAAGTATAAACCCTAATTTTGCCTTTCCCCAATTCGTAAAATTTGAAACCCTAATTAAATTTTAATTAATTTTGGTTTAATAATTCGGTTAATTGGGAAAGGGGATATAATTTCATGGGTCAGTGGCTAATTTTAAAAATTATTGGATTAAAATTTTGAATGGTTTCGTTAATTTTAATCGCATTTAAACCAAATTATTAAAAATCTGAAATTTAATTGTTTATGAACGATTTAAAGCTTCGGATTTTATTAATTAAAAGTTCAAACTTTAAATGTTGATTCGTTCGTTCTTAAAAGTTTGAATATTGTTAGCCCTTGATTTAATAATTTTACGAAAATGGATTGTCGTTGGAATTTATTAAATCGTTAAAAATCGTTGTTTTTCGAAAATAAAAATCATAACTTTTTGAAAAATAAAATTAATGCAAGTTCGTGAAATTAAATTTAATTTTAATTAAGTTGGTCCGTGTCACGAACCAAAGGCACGAACATGAGCATGGTGGACGCATGGCTCGTCGAGCCATGCGGGGCTATTGTGCTTAGGCCGAGCCGCATGCGACACGGGCAGCAGCAGGTACGCTGCGTGCCTCGTGCGCGCTGGGCGAGGAAGGGGCAGGCGGCATTGCTTGCGGGGCTGCGACGAAGCAAGGCGCGAGCCATGCGACGTCCAGCACACACACGATGCACAACACGCACGCAGGGGCAGCATATCTGCGGGGACGCGACGCGCACGCGCGAGGGGCCTGGGGTGTGCGAGCCTTGCTCATGCGCCTCTTGGGCCTCACGCAAGGCATGGGGCTGGGCGCAAGCCTAGCCCGACTACATAATCGGACTTTTTTCGTTGAAAATTGTTTATTTCGTTGGCTCGTATATTTGCATTAATTTGGGCTAACGGGATATTTTAATTTAATATTTTATTTGCTTGGGCCGGGCCGCGAGTTTTAATTTAATATTTCATAATTAATTATCCGGAATAATTATTGGTTTGAGTGGGAGCCACTAAATGAAATTAAAATGAAATAATTATTTTAATTATTTTCGTAGGTCGCATTATTTTAATTAAATTAAATTTTAATTAGAATAAAGTCTAAGGATTAATAATTTGGAAATTGATTAATCTTTTAGGACGCGTTTATGTGAACGTGAATTTTAATTAACTCACGTAAATACTTGCATATTTACATGGGCCATTCGTTTTAGCACACGAATGGATGAATGCATAGAATGTATATTTTATGTAATGCAGGTACTCCAAGTGACTAGTATGGCCAATTTAGGATAGTTAAATACGGTCTGTGTACCGTTCTATCTTTGAATGTAAAGTTTTAAATATGGTCTGCGTACCATGGAAATTTTGATGCAATTTTATTATTTTCAAGTATTTCTAAGTTTAGAACTTTAAGTTAGCATTTGAACGAAGATTCAAGACGATGCCAAGCTAACAAGGAGGTGATGAAGACTGGATGCTTCAAGACAAGATGTTTTAGGCCATACTAGATCACCATTTCTTTATGAAATATATATATATATATATATATATATATATATATATATATATATATATATATATATATATATATATATATGAAATATATATATATATATATATATATATATATATATATATATATATATATATATATATATATATATATATATATATATATATTATGCGTGAATGTATGAATGTATGTATACTTTGCATGAATAGGTTGTTTCATATGACTCGATTAGATTAAGTTCACTAAATAATCAAACCAACATAGAAACAACTAGGTCCAAGTAATATTGAGTTTAAAAATTGCCTTCCAAATCAAGCACTTACAAAAATCTAGGGATCTAAGATAGTAGGTTTACGCTAAAGCGAGGTGCTATTTTAGTTGACTTAGGTGGTAAGGCGTCCTAAAGGAGCACGTTGATTGTGGTTATATCTCAAACAACAATGGCATTATGTTGTGGCAATGGGATAAATTATGGCATTAATTTATTAACCAAGAGTAATTTGGAGATTACTAGCAGTAGGTTTTGCTTACCTAAAATCTTAAACTACTTAAGACATGCTAAAGCTGCTTAAGGATTTAGGACTTTTGGGGTCTTGGAATCGTTTCATTCATTTTGGACCATGTTTTATTTTTGCATGAATGAAATGTTTAATAGCTTTGATGATTGCGTGAATGCTTTTATTTCAAGTTATTAAAGTATGATAAATGTTTTCTTTGCTATTTCATTCTGTAGAATAGTACATCTTCAACCTTATTGCGTTCGGACAATAGAACTGCGATATTTCCTCGATCGATTGGTAACTATTTTGAGAGCGATTCTCAAAGAAAAGGAGAGTGAGAGCGTATCTTGAATGCTATTTTCTTATCGTGATCTTCATGGTTGTTTTTAAACTAAAATTTGAATGGTAGACCAATTGGACCTCATATATTCAGAATACTGGGTACGTAGTTTTGAAATAATGAAGTATTGAGTTAAAGACTCATGTTTAACAACCAATTTCTTTTGATTCGATAATGAACTAGACTCATTGGATGTCATTCAAAGTGAATAAAAGAAAGGGACTTTGTACGCATAACAAAGTAAGAAGATCAAGCAAAGAGTAAAATCTTTAGGACTATAAGAAAACATGCTAGAAAGGATAGGAAAGGGGAACAAAAGAAATGAATTCAATATTCAATTTCTGCCTAAATGTTTGTGTTAAAGAGAAACGACTTAGCAAATAAACTCCTATGGTATTAGATTACCGCTTGAGGTTCTAAACTCTTGTTAAGAACTCAAATTCCGGGAGCTAAGTCTGGTTATTGACCTACAGGTAGGAATTGAAGCAAAGTTGTGCTACATTAATTGTAGGGTCATCATGTTTGGTTTAAAGTCCTTCTAAAGGCTGGAACTTAGTGGTATTATGTTCCATTAATCATCATAATCAATTTCTGTTTGGACAACGGAAAGACTCACATTCAAAGTAAACAAAAACATTCGTTGAGTGTTTATTTGAATGAAATGGTCATTTAAGGGTTGAGTCATATGATCTCTATTATATAAAGGAACGGCTGAGGTTAAAATCGTAACAACACTTTTCGTGTCCGCTTAGTATTTTACTAAACTACCCCTGCAACTAAGCTACCCTATTCTCAACTTCAGCCTTCCTGCTCCTCCCGTTTTCTCTCTCCTTTTCGATCTTCTTTCTCCTTCGATCTTCCTCAAATCCGTTCTACATTCCATCTTCTTCTTCCTCCCGTTTTTTGTCTCCTCCCTTCACTCAAGATCTCAAATCTCCAGTCCTCTCTCATCTTCGATCTCATCCTCAGGTAATTCATACAATCAATTCCTTTTTTTCTATTTTTTGCATTAATTTTGTTGTTTCTTCGGATTTGGTTATGTTTTTGCGACCCCGGTTTTACAAACTAGGGACTTTAATTGCTATTTTGTTTTCGTTTTTGCAATTTTCATTTCAAGGTTTTGCTTTTGATTAGGTTTTAGAAATTTGATTTGGATTCCTAATAGGTTTTTTCGCCGATGGATCAGAGATCGCTCAATGGAGAGCGGATTTATTGATGAGGAACAGTGAACCCCCAATTTCTCTCTTTTATTTTCGCTCCAATTTCTACCCCAATTTCTTCAATTTTCTTGCCAAAATCGATCTGCTTAAAATATACAGGTATGGATTTTGAATTTGAATAATAAAATATTTGGGATTTTTTCCCCTGTTTTGATAATTATTAGGATTTTTAATTAGGTGTTGATAATTTAATTTCTTTTTGTAATTATTTTCAGGATTTTTAATCAGGTGTTGATAATTTAATTTTTTTATGAATATTTTGGTAAATTATTGAATATGAAAAGTGTAGCGTCAATTTTGTGAAATTTCTTTTGATTTTGAGCATATTTTCGTTTTGATTTTGGTAGTTTGAAGTTCCAAGTTCTGTGATATTTTATGGCCTTGGCATATTTTGTTTATGGTAGTTTGAAGTTCTGTGATATTTTATGGCCTTAGCATATTTTGTTTATGGTAGTTTGAAGTAGTGCTGGAGGTCAGTCCCCTTGGCTGTGTTCCTGTTTGTCGTGACAACCATGACCATGACGCCACATGGTGTGATGAAAGACAAAAATATGAACTCAACAGTCTGCTTGCTTCCATGGTACAAAAGTTGGATTCCGAATATCCTGATTCTCATTTCACTCTTGGGAAAATATATGATCTTAGTACCGATGTATTCAATAATCCTGCAAAATACGGTATGTGATCAAAAACGAAAATATGCCTTAGTTTAACTACAAATTGGTATAACCTTAGTTTTCTTTATTGATTTTTCTGTTTCAAATGTACTGGGTACTGTTTGTTGTTGGACAATTTGAAGTGTTAGAAACTGTTATCTGAAGGAGCAAGGCGTAGGTTTCGTGTTCCTGTTTGTTTTGAAATCATTCATGCGTTTTTTTGTTCTGAATTCTAATTATATACTTTGTATGTATATATGTGTGTGCGCTTGCGCCTTTTTTGCTTTTTAATTTTTGTTGTTTCGTAGTTTTAGTTTCTATTTATGGTTAAGAAAGTATAGAAAAAGCCCATTTTAGATGTTTTATTGACGTTTAGAGGGTAAAGAAAAGGGTATATGTAAGAAAAGTGGAGTTGGGGTTTTGAGAAAATGCAAAGAATGAGAGTATCTTCAAAGCATTCACCGGTTTTTAAATCCCCTAGCAGTACTAGCAGCGGTCTGAAACCCCAAACAAAAGTGTCTGCTTTGTCGCTTAAATATGATTCTTTGGAGGGTAAATGATGTAGTTCATGGACTAGCTGATCTGGATAGAATAATGTATGTGGAACGAACTTATCAGTTATCACTTCTAACCTTCAAACTTCAAAGTGTGTTGCAGTTTACTATCAAAAGGATCGGAGCTGCCTACAACTGGTGAAACTTAATATTGGTTTATTCTATGTATGATCTTCAATGCATTTCCTGTTTGAATTCAGGAAATCTTTTAATTACGTTTTGTTGTCAGTAAACTAAATTAAATCCCATTTGCTTAGGTTTAATTTGCAGCAATGGCTTGATGGTTTGATTTGAGTGATGAATGTTGCTGGAGATATCAAGTTACTGATAATTTAGTTGTTATTGGATTTGCAGGAAGGAGTTTAGAGTTACTTGATGGTTTGATTGGAGTTGTTTTTATTTTTACTTTTGGTGGGGATTGTAGAAAAATAAAGAAGAGAGCAATATTGTTAACGGGAAATCAATTCAAGTAATTGATTGTGAGGGAGAAGATGAGGAAAAGGAGAATTGGTTGCCACTGCCTCCGAAGTATGTAGTATCTTCACAGCCTGCCCGAGAAATGAAAAAGAAAACTATATAATTAGGCACATTCCGGGCTTACAAACGAGTGAAAACTCTACTCTTTACAATTGCTTTTTCATCATGTAAAGACATGCGTATATATCCGTATATTGTTGCACTATTTAGAGATTTTTAATAGTGACATGTCAAATTTTGTTGTAATGAACTTTATAAATATTTTTTCTTACCTATAATTTTTAGGAAATTAAATGTAATATAATACTAATACAATATTTAGTTTTTATATACCCGCACGCATCGCGTGCATACAAGACTAGTTGATTAATAAACAAACGAATCTCTTCACACTCAAACTTCAGAAGGTTCAAATCAAACATTTTGATTTGTGTTCCGCATATCTTTGGCAATGTCATACGACCATATCAACAAGTCAACATTCTATGATTCCATGGCATGGATTTCTGAAAGTTGGTTAATTAAAGACACGTGGGTCTTGCTTGTTGAAAATGACATAGAAATGGACTACTGTTAGAAGTTTCTAGACAATGATGTTCATGGGCCAAAGATGGATTTTATGACCTACCTATTTCACAAGAATTTGAGAAAATACGGCTATATTCACTCAAAGTGAAATGTGTGAAATGCTTCAATGCAATTCACAAAAGGGTATAAAATAAACTTGGCAAGAATTTTGGAACATCTAAGCTGGGTCAAGGTGATGTTTGCATGAGCCAAGAAAGATTATCTAGATTGTTTATATGGCATTATAACAATCGAAGCTCCATAAGAATATGGTATGTCCAAATGGAGAAATCGGAATCCATTCGATTAACGATAATCATGACTATTTTCCTATATAGTTTCTAAATGATACTCTCAAGTGACTTTCACACTAAACAAAGTTGTCAAAGCTAAAGATAAGATGTCATTGATGAGCGACATTTATGTCGCTCTTAGCCTAGGATTTTATGTTAGTTTTTATGCTTTTTATAGTTTTTGTAGCTTTTTGTGTGAGATTTATAAGTTTTGTTCCATCTTGTGCTTTATAGGTTATCTTGATGAAAAATGATGGAAAACAAGTGAATTTGAGCCAAAACAGGGCTTGTGCGGTCGAGTGGCGTTTTGTGCGCCCGAACAGGTAGTGCAAATGGAGTTCAAGGAGATTCCAGTTTTGTGCGGTCGAATGCCCTCTGTCATTCGGTCGCACAAAACGGGTTTTTGAGGCAGAATGTCCCAAGATTGTAAAACGACCGCACAACCCTGGTAATTCGACAGCACAGGTTTTGTTCGACCGCAGAACCTATGTTGTTCGACCGCACAAAAGTTGTGCGCCCAAACGGCTTTCCTTGTTCGACCAAATGGAGCTGCGAAGGAGACTTGAGCCAAAGGATTCCCATTCGACCGAACGGGGTTTTATGTTCGGTCGCAAAAGACGAAGAAAACTTTCTTCGCTGACCTCGCTCGCACAAGAATGCAAACGATCGAACGAACTCAATTACGTTCGGTCGCACAGTGGGTACGTGCGACCGAATCGCTGCGCGGGCTGCTCTTTTTTGAACTTTGGCTTCTATTTGAGGAAACTTATAAATAGATTTTTCGATTTATTTTAGAAGAGTAGAATTTTAGTTGATAATTGGAGATTCTAAAAGTAGATTTTCAGCAATTCTAGAGAGAGAAACACTCCTCCATTCAAGCTTCAATTTGTAATCCTTCTTAACTCTTCTTCAATTTTGCAATTTAATTCTTAGTTTCTTAATTCTTGCTCTTGCTTTGTTGTTGATTGTTCTTCAATTCCTTAATTTCTTGAATTCTTGATTTCATTGATTGAAGTTACTTTGATTTTCAATTTGTGATTTGATTGTGCAATTGAATTCTTAAATCCTCTTCTCTTATTCCTTCAATTTCATGCTTGCTAGCTTAGAATTAATGGATTGCTTGATTTCTAGAATGACTACTGAGTAGAATTAGGTTAGGGTAAGGGGAGAATCTAGGGCCTTAATTAGGGGAAATTGTTGATTGATTGTTGGTTGATTCATGTGATTAAATATGATTTGATGAAAGGATACCCATGCTAGTTGAGTGGTAGTTGCAAATGCTATTCTATTAGAGTCACGTGGAACCATAGGATAGATTTGGCAAGAGATTGTGGGCCTATCTTGTGTGATCAAATGGCGGTGCCTATTATATGCTAGTTAGTTTAATCTAGGATTAGGCGAAAGCTCTTCCGTTGATTAGACGCTTAGCGTTCCCTATCCGACAGGTGGCGGGTTCGTCTTTAGATGCCATTTGCCTAATCACCATTTCGTTGCATGATCACCATTGCTAAATAGTTGAATTCATTTCCCCCGGTTTCCCTAGCCTATCCCGACTCCCTAGCGTTTCCCTTTCTTGATTCAATTTAGCATAATTCTTCGTGTTTAGATTCTTAAAAGTGACAATTCAAAACCAAATCCTTGTTCGAACTAGATTGACTTTAAAGCTCATTAACCACCGTTTCTTTGGGACGATCCCTTTGCTTACCGCTAGCCGGTAGTTGAGTGGTTTTATAAATATTGTTTGCATAGGTTGTTTTCTATCAACGACGGAAAATACACCTATCAAAATGGTGCCGTTGCTGGGGAAAGGTTGTTGTTTTTTAGTTTTAGTTGAGACTAGTTCATCATTAGAAAATACAAAAATATTGCAATTTCGCTTAGCTTTCTTTTTCCTTGGCATTGCTCACGGTTCTTCTTGAGTTCGTATGCTTGTTAGGGGGCGTGCTAGTCAAAGGATCCTCCATCCTCTTGACCTTGAATTGGAGAGGACACTTAGGAGACAAAGGCGTGTACGGTCTAGCTCATCAAGCAATAACAGATTCGCATCGTTGAGTGTTGGTGAGGAACAACAAGAGAGTGAGCAAGTGTTTGAGAACATGGCGCTCCCAGTTAAGAACTTGGGAATACCGGGGGCATTCGAAGCTACATGTGGTATTCAAGCCCCAACAACGGGTGCCAACAACTTTGAGATCAAGCCCGCCTTGATCAATTTGGTGCAAAGCCACCCCTTTTGTGGGAAGAGTAATGAATCACCTCACGAACATCTCAAAAAGTTCGAGCACTATTGTGACACAATCAAACACTATGGTGTCACATCGGATTATGTGAGGTTGACATTGTTTCGTTTCTCTCTACTTGGGCGAGCAAGTGATTGGCTTGACAAGGAGGTCAAGCCCAACTCACTTCGCACTTGGACCGAAGTGACAAGTGCATTCCTAAACAAGTTCTACTCGCATGGGAAGACGGCGGAGTGTCGCCACAAGATCCAATCCTTTGAGCAAAAGCGAGATGAGTCACTCTTCGAAGCTTGGGATCGTTTCAAGGAGTACCAAAGGGAATGCCCACACCATGGGATTCCTATATGGTTGTTGCTCCAAACAGTTTACTTGGGGTTGAGTCCAAGTTCGAAGACAAGTCTTGATGCGGGCGCGGGAGGCCCCATTATGAATAAAACTGAGGATCAAATACAGGAAATCATTGAGGATGTAGTTCAAACCTACCAATCCTGGCATGTAGGCACAAGGGATTATGATGGGAAAGTTAGGAGTGAAGATGGTAAGGGTTCGGTGTACGCCATAGAGCAAGCACGGATGATAGAGAAGCTTACCTCGCGCTTGGAGAAGCTCGAAAACACACCAAGCCAATCGCCATCACCGTCTACAATCCCTCCTCCCTCGGCCACTCTTCTCTCTAAGGGGAAGGGCAAGGTTAGTTCTTATGGCTCAATGCCTCCGGGCACATTCTTTTGTGAAAATTGCCAAGACTATAGTCATTCCCCCGATGCATGCCCCTTAGTTCATAACTTGTCATTTGTGGATTATGGCCCTTCGTATGAAGGAGAGTTTGATGTAGAGTATGCTAATGCCATCAATGAGAGGTCTAGGAATGATAACCCTAACAATCCTAATTTTTCTAGGCAACCTAGAGGGCCCTCCATGTATGGTCCCCACCAAGGCTATGGCCAAGGAAGTGGGTATGATAGCCAAAATCGAGGTGGCTATAGAGCACAAGGCTATCAAAGCCAAGCACCCTATGGTCAAGCTCAAGGTTTTGGCAATCAAGGCCAATACAACCAAGGGGGTTATAATCCCAACCATCAAGGTGGAGGGGGTTATAACTACTCTTATGGGAAATTTAGGGGTGCCTCAAGTGGGGGGTTATCCTTTGAACTCGGGAGTTCCTTATGGTGCATCTCAATTGCCACCTCCCGGATTCAATGGACCGAGGACCTTTGGCAACCAATATCAAGCAAACCTTAGTGGTTATGGCGTTGCACCTCCACCACTCCCGCCTCTCAAGTCTAATCTTGAGGCTCTCATGGAGTCGTTTGTGGGGGCGCAAGCCAAGAAGAATGTCGAGTTTGAGGATGGATTCAAACAATCCAACACTCAGTTGAAGATGATTGAGACCCAACTAGCTCAACTTGCAAATACCTATAGGGAAAATCATGCGCATGCTAGTCTCCCACCCCAAAGTCATACTCCAAGGCAAATAAATGCCATAGTGACAAGGAGTGGGAAAATCTTAGATGATGTTCCTCGAGCTAGTAAGGTTTCTAAGCCTAATGGGAAGGATCAAGGGGGAGTCATTGAGTCTAGTGACAATGATGTGGTAGAAGAGGAGCCTCCCATCAATGATGTAGGTGAAACTCCTATACCAAAGGAGGCAACTCTCCTACTTCTCCCCACTCCTAAACTTCCCTATCCCCAAAGATTCATAAGGCACAAGTTGGACGTGTAATTCTCAAAATTCCTTGATGTTCTTCGAAATTTGCACATCACCCTCCCCTTTACGGAAGCATTGAAACAAATGCCTACCTACTTTGAGTGGGAAGCGGGATTGCGACGTAAAGGAGACGGTGAACCTAACCGAGAATTGTAGTGCTATCATTCTCAACCAAATGCCACCCAAACTCAAGGACCCGGGTAGTTTTTCTATCCCTTGTGCTATTAAGGAGCTTGAAATAAGAAATGCCTTGTGTGATTTGGGTGCTAGCGTTAGTCTAATGCCTTACTCGGTGTTCGCCAAGCTTGAAGTTGGTGATCTTGTCCCAACTAATATCACCTTGCAACTTGCCGGCCGTTCGGTCAAGTACCCTATTGGCAAGGTTGAGGATGTACCCTTGAGGGTTGGTGGATTAGTGATCCCCGTCGACTTTGTAGTCCTAGACATAGATGAGGACGTGCATGTCCCTATTATTCTAGGCCGCCCATTCTTGGCTACGGCGGGGGCAATTATTGATGTCAAGCAAGGGAACATTACCTTGAAAGTTGGGAAGGATAGATTATTTTTTGACTTGAACAAAGCCATGCGTTATCCTAGTTCCACTAACGAGAAATGTCTCTTTGTTGACTCTTTTGATCCCATTGTGAATGACATGCACGAGCATTTGCTCACCACTAATGATCCACTTGAGCTTGTTCTTTTGAATAGTCATGGTCTAGGTACTTTAGGGATCGAAGTGGCTAACTACAAGGAGCTTTTGGATGCACCACCACCTTGCACTCAACCCGAGCAATGCATGCTTGTGTTGGATGGGAAAGAAGCTTTGGATGAAGCTGAAATTGGTAAGGAAGCTCCCAAGGTAGAGATAAAACCTCTACCTTCGAGCTTGAGGTACGCATTTCTCGGACCAAACTCTTCTTACCCCGTGATTATAAATTCCTCTTTAGATGACGAGCAAGTGCTCAAGTTCACTCATGTCTTGAAACGTCATCAAAGGGCTTTGGGCTACACTATTGGAGATTTGAAAGGTGTTAGTCCAACCCTTTGCATGCATCATATAGAGCTTGAGGACAACGCTGTCCCACATCGTGAGAGGCAAAGAAAACTTAATCCACCTATGGGAGAGGTGGTTAAGAAGGAAATAATGAAGCTTTTGGCAGCCGGGATTATCTATCCTATTTCTAATAGTCGATGGGTTTCCCCGGTCCATGTGGTTCCAAAAAAGGGTGGGATGACGGTAGTCAAGAATTCACATGGAGAACTCATTTCCACCCGGACGGTGACCGGGTGGCGCATGTGTATTGACTATCGCCAACTCAATCTATCCACTAAGAAGGACCACTTTCCTCTACCATTTATTGATCAAATGCTTGAATGTCTAACCAAACACAAGTATTTAAGCTTTCTTTATGGTTATTCCGGGTTCTTTCAAATCCCCATAAACCCGGAAGACCAAGAGAAAACTACATTTACTTTCCCTTATGGGACTTTTGCCTATAGGAGGATGCCATTTGGGCTTTGCAATGCTCCCGGGACGTTCCAAAGGTGTATGATGAGTATTTTTGGTGATATGCTTGAAGAAGAAATGGAGGTGTTCATGGATGACTTTTCGGTAGGAGGATCCACCTATGATGAATGCCTCATCAATCTTGGGAAGTGCCTTGCGAGGTGTGAGAAAGTCAACTTGGTGCTGAATTAGGAAAAATGCCACTTCATGGTGGAGGAAGGAATTGTTCTAGGGCACAAAGTCTCTCACCATGGGATCGAGGTTGATAGAGCGAAAATCGAAGTCATAGAGAAGTTGCCTCCCCCGGTGAATGCTAAGGGGATCCGGTCCTTTCTTGGGCATGCCGGGTTCTATAGGCGATTCATTAAAGACTTTTCCTCAATTGCTCGACCTCTCACTAACCTCCTCCAAAAAGAGTGTGATTTTCACTTTGATTCCGCATGTCTCAAGGCCTTTAACACAATCAAGAGTGCCCTTATTTCTACTCCCATAGTTCAAGCTCCGGATTGGTCTCTACCTTTCGAATTGATGTGCGACGCAAGTGATTTCTCGGTTGGGGGAGTTCTTGGTCAACGAAAGGACAAAAAGCTCCATGTGATCTATTATATGTCCAAGACTCTCAATCAAGCTCAAGCCAACTACACCACGACCGAGAAAGAATTTCTCGCCATTGTGCATGCATTTGAGAAGTTTAGGACCTATTTAGTAGGGTCAAAGACAACCGTGTACACGGATCATGCGGCTATTCGCTATCTTATGGCGTAAAATGAGGCCAAACCGGGACTCATTCGTTGGGTTCTAATCCTTCAAGAATTTGATATTGAGATGAGAGATAAGAAAGGAGCCGAGAATGTGGTGGCTGACCACCTATCTAGGCTTGAACTCGGGAGTGTTGCTCCGGATGATGTCCCAACCGAGGATGCTTTGAGAGATGATACTTTGTATATGGTTGGGAGTTCCCAACTCCCTTGGTTTGTAGACATCGTTAATTACTTGGCTTGTGGGGCAATCCCGGAAGATCTCACCACTCAAGAGCGCCGCAAGTTGAAGCATGATTCTAGGCGCTATATTTGGGATGAGCCCACTTTGTTGAGGCGGTGCCCGGATGGCCTCTTAAGGAGATGTGTTACGGATGAAGAGTTCCCTAGTGTCCTTCGTATGTGTCACTCCTCCCCTTGTGGTGGCCATATGGGAGGTGATAGAACCGCTTCCAAGATTCTTCAAAGCATGTTGTGGTGGCCTACCCTTTTTCGGGATGCTTGGGCATTTGTCAAATCTTGTGATCATTGTCAAAGACCGGGTAATATTTCCAAGAGACATGAAATGCCACAAAATCCCATCCTAGAGTTGGAAGTGTTCGATGTGTGGGGAATCGACTTCATGGGTCCCTTCCCTTCTTCTTATGGCAACCTCTACATTCTTGTAGCGGTTGACTATGTTTCCAAGTGGGCGGAAGCCATTGCATCTCCCACTAATGATCATAAAGTGGTAGTCAACCTCTTCAAAAAGACCATCTTTCCGCGTTTTGGGGTTCCTAGGGCTTTGATTAGTGATGGAGGGTCCTATTTTGCCCATGGTAAGTTCAAGGCTCTCTTGCGGAAGTATGGTGTCCGTCACAAAGTTGGTGTGGGCTATCACCCTCAAACTAGCGGTCAAGTGGAAGTCACCAATAGGGAGATTAAGTCTATCTTGGAGAAGTCGGTTGCCAAAAACCGCAAGGATTTACCAATCAAACTTGATGACGCCTTATGGGCGTATAGAACGGCTTTCAAGAAGCCAATTGGGATGACTCCCTACAAACTTGTTTATGGCAAGAATTTCCACTTGCCGGTGGAGCTTGAGCACAAGGCCATGTGAGCCATCAACACTTTGAATTTTGAGCTCACTAGTGCGGGTGAGCGACGCTTGCTCGATCTCCATGAGTTAGAAGAACTCCCCATGAATGCCTATGACTCGGCAAGCATCTACAAGGCGCGTTCTAAACAATATCATGACGCCAAGATTGAGAAGCGAGAGTTCAAGGAGGGGGCGAAGGTCCTCCTTTATAACTCTGGTTTGAAGCTGTTCCCGGGAAAACTAAAGTCCCGGTGGAGCGGTCCGTTCGATGTTGTTCGAGTTTTCCCCCATGGTGCTATCGAGATTCGGGATGACGATTCCGGGTCCTTCAAAGTGAATGGGCATCGGCTCAAACACTATTTCTTGGGAGAATCTATTGGATCTTTTGCTTCCTTGGATCTCAAGGACCCCCCATGAATTTGGGGGGGGGGGGGGGGATTCGTCAAGCTAATGACGTTAAACGAGCGCTCCCGGGAGGCACCCCGCGGCTTCTATGCATTGTTTTGGTATGTTTCATTGCGATGGGTTCACACTTTCCACCTTTTGCCTTACCCGTCTTTATTTTGGTGAGTTTGTTCGGGTTTTAACGGCTTTTTGCGGGACTTGCTCCCACGAAAGTTTCGGTAACATCCTTCTAACTCTATTGCATACTTTGGGGGACGGGCATACATCATGTTGGGGCATTTGGTTGGATGGGTAGTTGTGCCCCTCCTTGCTTGGTTTTAGGCCGTGAGGACATGGCCTAATTCTAGCTTGGGGGGAGTTTTGTTATGTGGTTGGCTACTTGTTGATGCTCATTGCTATGAATCATACCATTATATGCTTGTTTCTTTGTTTTTAGATTGATTTAGTTTGATTTTAGTTTCTTTTATTTTGGTTTGTTTTGTTTGTTTCTTTTTGTTTCCCTTTTTGGTGTGTTTTCTTATTTTCTTCCTTTTTCTTTTGTTTTGATTTCTTTTTTTGTCAAGGCAAGTTTTTCTAGGTTTTCTTAGGCAATATGCTTGATTGGGTCATATAAAATTGGAACTTGTAGATTAGAATGCTTTTATTCCTAATTGGTAGATTTTTACACGGTTCTTAATGTCTTGGGTCGAGTCTAGGATTTGGTGTCAAGAAAGTTGGTTGAACTATGGGTAGCATGCGTCATGAATTCTTGGCTTGTGGTAAGATGGTGTCGATTTCTCTAGTGATTTGAAACCGGAGAGAATGGTATTTGCTCCCTTGTGAGGTTCATGCTCAAAAATAAGCCCAAACACATTTTCATATATTGAGTGGCATGGATCCTTAGCATTGACTTTCTTGTCTCCCGAGTTTGACCATTTCCTTCCCGAGACCGCGACCGAACTACTTTAGGGGACGATAGAGGCATTTCTTTCGGTGACTATTTTTTCTTTTTAGTTTAGGACTCTATTTTCTTATTTTTCTCATGTTTTTGTTTTCATTTGCCCCTTTGCTAGCAATTTGAGTCTTGACCCTTCATTTCTTATTATGAGCACATTACAAGCCTAATAGCCTTTGTTTTGTTTTCACCCTTAGAAGTGATAGTGAAGCTTAGAGTTATGATGCTTGTTGTTTTGGAGTAATTATGCAAAGTTGAGGAATGAATGTTGTTTTGTATGAATGACAAAGTTTTGGAAGAATGTTGTATATAATGAGTAAATGATGCAAAAAGCAAAAAAGAGAGTTAAGTTGTAAAAAAGCCAAAAATAGAGAAAAAAACAAGGCATGAAAAGTTTCATTTGAAAGACAAAAAAAGAGGAAAATCAAATCAAGAAAAAAAAATGCAAAAAAGAGTTGTAGTTTAGAATTGTTGTTGAATAAGTTTGGGGGTACCCCAAATAAGTGGTACGAGTTTGTGTTTGGTTCAAAATGCTTGAGTTTAGTTCTATCATTGCGCTTCACTTTAGGTATGAGCACCAAATGGCCAAATTTGTTCCGCGCCTTACCCCTAGCCTACGTCACGCCCTAAAAGCCCTCTTCACCCCTAGAGTTGAGTCATTGTCGGTGGAGGGAGGATTTGGTCAAGCTTAAGGAACAAGGTTGTCATGCTAAGATGTCGGGTAGCCTAATGTTGATTTTCTGGCGCCTTCACGGTGTCTTGAGACGCTATTCTCAAGGGTGGATAAGATCTAGAGATTTGACGTGGTATACCCGGATGTAGGGGGATTGACTAGTGCTTGCCCTTAGTTTGCTTTGCTTGATGCTCGAATCTTTCACTCGGTTTAGGACATTAGTTAGCGTGTACTCAATTATTTGATTAGTAATATTAGTGTTCTTCTATACTTATTCCATAATAAAGCCCATCTTGAATTTTGTAGTTTAATTTCTTTTCTTCTCTTTTATTTTCTTCTTCTTTTCTTTCTTTCTTTTCTTGGTTTGTGTTTTCCATTTTAGTCTTGCCTTGATTAGATTTGCAAGATTTTGATTTTGGTAATTTTTTAGAATCTGATTAGTTGCTCATTCTTCCTTAGTTGAGTTTAGTTTTCTAGAGACTAGCAAACGCTTAGCTTGGGGGAGTTTGATGAGCGACATTTATGTCGCTCTTAGCCTAGAATTTTATGTTAGTTTTTATGCTTTTTTATAATTTTTGTAGCTTTTTGTGTGAGATTTATAAGTTTTGTTCCATCTTGTGCTTTATAGGTGATCTTGATGAAAAATGATGGAAAACAAGTGAATTTGAGCCAAAACAGGGCTTGTGCGGTCGAGTGGCGTTTTGTGCGCCCGAACAGGTAGTGCAAATGGAGTTCAAGGAGATTCCAGTTTTGTGCGGTCGAATACCCTCTGTCACTCGGTCGCACAAAACGGATTTTTGAGGCAGAATGTCCCAAGATTGTAAAACGATCGCACAACCCTGGTAATTCGACAGCACAGGTTTTGTTCGACCGCACAACCTATGTTGTTCGACCGCACAAAAGTTGTGCGCCCAAACGGCTTTCCTTGTTCGACCAAATGGAGCTGCGAAGGAGACTTGAGCCAAAGGATTCCCATTCGACCGAACGGGGTTTTATGTTCGGTCGCACAAGACGAAGAAAACTTTCTTCGCTGACCTCGCTCGCACAAGAATGCAAACGATCGAACAAACTCAATTACGTTCGGTCGCACAGTGGGTACGTGCGACCGAATCACTGCGCGGGCTGCTCTTTTTCGAACTTTGGCTTCTATTTGAGGAAACTTATAAATAGAATTTTCGATTTATTTTAGAAGAGTAGAATTTTAGTTGATAATTGGAGATTCTAAAAGTAGATTTTCAGCAATTCTAGAGAGAGAAACTCTCCTCCATTCAAGCTTCAGTTTGTAATCCTTCTTAACTCTTCTTCAATTTTGCAATTTAATTCTTAGTTTCTTAATTCTTGCTCTTGCTTTATTGTTGATTGTTCTTCAATTCCTTAATTTCTTGAATTCTTGATTTCATTGATTGAAGTTACTTTGATTTTCAATTTGTAATTTGATTGTGCAATTGAATTCTTAAATCCTCTTCTCTTACTCCTTCAATTTCATGCTTGCTAGCTTAGAATTAATGGATTGCTTGATTTCTAGAATGACTAGTGAGTAGAATTAGGTTAGGGTAAGGGGAGAATCTAGGAGCTTAATTAGGGGAAATTGTTGATTGATTGTTGGTTGATTCATGGATTAAATATGATTTGATGATAGGATACCCATGCTAGTTGAGTGGAGTTGCAAATGCTATTCGATTAGAGTCACGTGGAACCATAGGATAGATTTCGCAAGAGATTGTGGGCCTATCTTGTGTGATCAAATGGCGGTGCATATTATATGCTAGTTAGTTTAATCTAGGATTAGTCGAAAGCTCTTCCGTGGATTAGACGCATAGCGTTCCCTATCCGAGAGGTGGCGGGTTCGTCTTTAGATGCCATTTGCCTAATCACCATTTCGTTGCATGATCACCATTGGTAAATAGTTGAATTCATTTCCCCCGGTTTCCCTAGCCTATCCCCGACTCCCTAACGTTTCCCTTTCTTGATTTAATTTAGCATAATTCTTCATTTTTAGATTCTTAAAAGTGACAATTCAAAACCAAATCCTTGTTTGAACTAGATTGACTTTAAAGCTCATTAACCACCGTTTCTTTGGGACGATCCCTTTGCTTACCGCTAGCCGGTAGTTGAGTGGTTTATAAATATTGTTTGCATAGGTTGTTTTCTATCAACGACGGAAAATACACCTATCAGTCATAAGGTATTCATTCAAGAATAGATATATGTTTCTTTATGAGCGACTCATAGAAACAAAAGGTATTCATTCTACCACAAATCTGAGAACATATGGTTGTTGCTTAAGATAATGTCTTTTAGGAAACCATCATATTTCCAAAAAGGCAAGTGGGAGAAAAATGACCTCGAATGGACTTCGAGTCAAGCAACAAACAAATGTAGGAGACTTAGGAGTCTTTGGAAAAGCTCCGTACTTAGAAGCCTTTGGAAGAGCTTCATGAACACTTTAGAAGTGCTTCAAGAGAATCCTAATACTCAAAGGACTTGAGTAATGTCTTTATAGACACTAACGTTTGATGTTCAATACCTAAGTAAATCGTATAAGGAATAGAATTCAACCAAGATAGATACATAGATATCTTGAGGAATGAAAACTATGAAAACTTTGGAAAGTGCTTCAAAAACATACGACTTACAGGTTAGCTACGACGAAATAAAATTCCCAAGTATGATTTGAGGCCATCAAAAATATAAGTATGGTTCAAGGCCATACAAAATGGTTTGAGGCCATTTCATCCAAAGTACCTTCATCTTAGAGAATCAAATCTATGATTTGGTTGATTTGCATAAAGGGTTTACTCCCATTGGTTGCAAAAATATTTTCAAAACATACAAAGATGATATTGTATACACATACAAAAGAGAAGCTAGATTGGTGGTTAAAGATTGTAAACAACTTCACGGCGTTGATAATGTTGAAATCTTTTTCACCAAGTCGGAATGCTTGAACTATTTTGGATAAATCTAGCAATCATTGCATATGGCAATATGGCAATTGGAAAACGAAACACCTTACTCAATTGGACTTGTAGAAAGGAATTGTGTACATCACACAATGTAAAAAGTTTTGGATGCTAGATAAAAGAGCAAGCTTAAGAAATCTATTCGTAGATTAAAGCATGCCAGTGGGAATTGGACCATATTTGTCTAAAAGGCTATTGAGCAATCATAGATTTATGAAAATATGGATCATCTTATAGATGAGGAGTTTAGTGGGAGCAAGGTCAAGTTTATTGGTTCTATATATGAGATACATATCTCTCTATTGAAAATGACATTCAAATGGTTAGATTTGAATGTATTTGTCAATATTAGAACCATGGCGAAACTTATAACATACTGGGATAAAGATCTATTGGATAGGATCTAAAGCGTTGTTTGGATTCTGTAAAAGTGATTACTAAATCAAACACAATGGAGAGACTCAAAAGAGACTCTCAACCCATATGAGTAAGTCTAAGTTATGAATGCTTTAACTAAGTATAAAGCTAGGCTGTTATCACTAGAGTTAAGCATGAAGGACCTTGAAGAGGTACCTTCACCTTATATCACATGGCAATGCCAAGATTTTAGCAAGATTCAGTGTCTCTTGAAACAGAATGAAGCTAAAAGTTACATGGATGGATTTTAAAATGCGAATGGTATTTGCATTACAATCAATCATGTATAATGTGATATATAGATCGCCAAGATAACTCGTGAACATTGTATCGTGACGAGTTTATACCAATCTCTATTGATCTGGATCAAAGATTATTGGAACAGTATCAAGAACATCCAATACATTTGGATATGTAGGATGAGCACTTGATAAGAGGAAGTGAAGATAACTAAAGTTTTGATGCTACATGCATTTTCCTAAGCAAAAGTTGAATCTTGTTGTTAGGCAAACCACAAACATACACGGGCAATTAGGCGTCGTGATTAAAAGGTGGTAACATAGGTTCTAAACCATATGTGATGCATGGAAACTGAATCAATGATTAGTTTCCAAGTTCTCAGTTGAAAGATGTATCTCCCACATCTATGTGAACTGGTTGGAGCATTCCAAAAGGAAGCATCATTTGAAATTCTACATAATTGAAATGAATTCATTGTTGCCTAAGAAGCAATGAAAGGGAATTGTTTTTAGTGGGAGTTCTTCAATGAACTCAGGTTGATCACAAGTCTGCTACCTGGATGATTTTCTATTTTAGATATGATTATCATTCTAAACAGCAACGAAAGACTAGATCATACTAGAAACGTATTCAAAGATCTTTTCATCTTACATCGAAAAGCTTTCGATGGAAAAGATGCTAAGGATAGCAAAGTATGATAAACTAAACCTCTGCATTGAATGAGACACAACATTCATATGCAGAAATGGAATCAAGTTTGAGTTCCATGAATGTTTTAAGTATTGGGTGAAAGGCCTATATCTGTAAAACATTAAATGCTTGATTTTGGGTTAGAGGCCCACAAATTGGTAAGCATTTGGTTTAAACATTTATCATTTATGAAATTATGTTTCATAGTTCATTTAATCTTGGTTTAGTATTAAATGATAAGTCCATGTGATTCAAATCATTCAAATGGGATGTCAAGATGGATTCTTCGACAAAGAAACACCCATAAGTGAACTTGAATATTGAAGTCACAAAGGATCCCTAATCCAGGTCATTGAAAGGTGGACGACCAATGACTAATGAAGATTATGCAAATAGATTACTTAGTTCTGTTTCTTGAACTAGAGTGACTGGATGTCAGAATCTTTTGCATAGATACTTATTGGATCTTGTATCGGATTGACCATGAGAACACTTTAAGAGATTAAAGTCATATCATAGGTAGTTCTCATTAATGGTGATTAGAAACCGTTCCTCAGAACATGAGCGATTATGTCTGCTCGTTTGAAAATTAGTTCGCTTTGATACTAGCTAAACGTCGCACCGTAAAAGGAGGCTATAAAAGCAGTTATTGGGCGTACTATGAATCAAAGTGGGTGTTCATAGATTGCAAGAATGGATTGTCCTCCTATCTTTGATAGGATATGGTGTTGTTGTGTAACAAGGCCTCTCGGAGAGTTAGATACTGTAAAATGCATGGCCGTGCTCAGAATGGTTAGGCTTAACCTTCTGCAAAAGTTTGACAGTTGAATTCTGTAATCCGAGAAATACTTCTGGACCTAATAAGGATGGCTTGGATCTTACCTTATGTTCAGTAAGTAACACTAAGTGACAAAGGAATGTGGATGCACACTTGTCTGAATGACAAGTGGGAGATTGAAGGAAATATGTCCTTCAACCAAGGTTCATTAAGTCTAATACCAAGGTTCAGATTAATTGCGAACAATTAATTCAGTGAGATCAAGTGATCGGAACAGCTAGCTGGAGCAATGCTTCCGATCAGTGAGTTCTAATGGATATTGAACTCACAACTTACTCTTGACTGAACCTACAAGGTCACACCAATGACACGTAACAGATCACCGGATTAAAGGAATCGGAAATTCATTTAATAGCTTTTCGGGAATTAGTTGGAAACGTATTATACGATACGACCTTTGTCGGAATCGTATATCGTATCGCGAATATTCGTAAGCTGAGCGACACGAATAAATCGTATCGTACGACGGTGATTCGTCGAAAACGAAACGATAAATAATATATCGGAAATATATTAAATCGCGAATACGAAGGGCATCGGAGTTGCCGGCCCGTCAAGCCAAGCACGTAAGCGTGCAAGGCCCAACGAGCCAGCAAGCTCGCGAGCAAAGGCGAGCAAGGCCAGCCCATTGAGCGCGAGCATGCAACAGCACGCACAACAAGCAACGCAGCGCGAGCGAGCAAGGCCCACGGCCCAGCTGCTCGGCGCGCGCGCACTGTCGGCTTCGGCCTGCAGTGTGTGTCGCTGGGTGGGGCGTGCGGTCCGAGTGCTTGCGTGATGTGGCCGGTCAAGGCCTTTGGTTCTTGGCCGGTTACATCATTTAATACAATAGGCAAATTGTATTTTTCCAACACATAATTCTTATTACTCAAAACCCTAGAGACACAAAGAACCCTAGTTCTCTTTGTGCCTCCAAAGTGAGTTCTTCCCAAAAGCAAAGTATCTTGATCGATTGTCTAAGCTACGATAATCAAGACGGATCTGAACGTGTCGGTGAACCAAGTAGAGGAACGACAAGTGGAGTTCTTTGTTCGTGTTCGTTGACATATTATTGTGGAAAACACGCTTCGAATGTAAGTTTGCTTAATCTGTGCTTTATACATGTTTCCTGGCTTTGGGGATTGTTTCCGCACATGTTATTATGTTTAACTGTATTCCCCTACATGCTGTGCTACATGGCTGCTATTCTTCTCTATTGCTGCTGTTATGTTGTTACAAGGCTGCTATCAAGGCACTTCAAGTGAGCAGCAGCGAAGCTCAAACAACAGAAGCCAAGTATTGTAGCTGTGTTAGCTCCTTTGTGGCTGCTTGTGTATAAAACTGCAGGGATGTAGCTGTTGTTCCTGTGCTGCGTGTGACTGCTACTGTGCTTCCTCGTGAGGTTGCTAAGCTGTAGCTGTTTGCGCGCTGCACACTTAACTCAATTTCTCATGGCTCACAACATCATCGCTGCATATTAATAAGCAACGTAGCACATTAGAAAATCACAATACATGTTATTAAAAATCGAAAACATTATTAATTCGTTTAACATTTTTTACAAATCGTAAAACATATAACCCGTCGACAAGCATAATGACACATTATAAACACGGTAATACTCAAAACGACTCTTACGCAATGAGAATGCGCACAAAAGGCACTATTAGAGCAAAAACGACTAAAATATACGCAAGACGAGAAAATGTTACGATAAATGCAAAAATGCAATAAACGAACTAAAAACAAAAAAACTAAGCAAAAATATAATAAAATGCTAATAAAATGAACTAAAATCCTAAGCTAAATGTCGCTCATCAATGATATTGCCGGAAACGGAAATATGGTTCATGACGGAAACATAAATATTATCCAAGCTGTAGATGTTGCCGGAAACGGAAACATGGCTCGTATCGGAAAGTATTATCGGAAATAGAAATATTGTCGGAATCAGAAATATTGCCAGAAACTGAAACATGACCGGAATCGAAAATATTAATGGAAACGTAAATATTTGTTCGAAACGGAAATGAATTCCGAAATCGGAAAACGAATCGGAAGCTCGACGAGCGACAAGCCGTCAAGCGAGCCGGCCCATCGCTCGACAAGCAAAGGCAGCACCTTGGGCCACGCCCTACGAGCAAGGCAGCAGCCATGAGGCCGCGCCCTGCGAGAAAGGCCGCAGCCATGGACCGCGCCAAGCTACAAGCAAGGCAGCAGCCTCATGGGACGCGCCAAGCTGCAAGCAAGGCTGCAGCTCATGGGCCGCGCCAAGCCTGCGGCAAGGAAGCAGTGCATGGGCTGTGCTCAGCCTGCGAGCACCGTGTTCAAGGCATGCCGAGGCATGGGCCGAGGAAGCACGCACACCCACGTGGGCCCTTGTGGTTGCGTTGGGTTGTTCGTCTTGGGATCTAAGAAATATTCGATTTCTTAATTCCCAAGTAACCTTGGATTAAGTATTCCTAGTTTTACTAGAATTCAAATAATTAAGAGTGTAATTAATGTTGCATTCTAATTGAATAAGAGTTTCAATCCTAGTAGGTTTGGTAATTCTATTCCTAGTGAAACTCAAATTCCTTACTTCCTACACTATAATTATAAGGCTAGGGCCTCATAATTATACACATCAATTGAATTGAAAACATATTTTTTATTCCCATTGTGTTCAAGGGAGAACATAATACAAGGTTAACCGAATACATAAAACCTTAAGTAAAATCCTAGTTGGTTGAACCTAAGGCGGATCCGAACGTGTTGTGGACTTTCTACGGAGGGGCAACGTTTGAAGCTCTAAAGACTTGTTCTTGTTCGGTTAAGGAGCAGCTAGGGAAGGCACTCATCACATTGTATGTCACCTAAATTATGCTAATTGACTATGTGGCAATTAATTTGGCTTCTGGCTTTATGGTTTTTCCGCATGAATTATATTGTTGTATTATTCATAACCTAACACGCCTCAGCCTCATCCAACACTTCAACCATAGTCCAGACACTCTTTTTCACTAATCTCTATTATATAAGCCAGCTCCTGAGGATATTTTGGTAAAGTAACTTTTCGTGTCCACTTACAAAATGACCAATATACCCTCCTATCATTGTTCATGAATGGTTGACGGATTGCTGAGCCCCTCACTTTGTCTCACTTTTCTCTCTCCTCTTCTAGGGTTAGAGTTCCTAGGTTTCACTTCCTCGCCGTCGTCCGCCTCCTAATCGCCTCCATCCTCATTCGCTTCCTATCTCCGGTCTTCCATCGAGGGCGAGTATTCGGGCGAGAATTTGAAGGAGATCAACAACCGAGGTCACAACCGACGTTCTCTCAAGGATTTCCGTCACAACAGAACGGAGTTTTCTCTCAAATCTCCCAGAACTCCATTGACGCATTCCTCACTAAAATCAGGTCGTTTTCCTCTTTCCTCTCGATTTTCTTTTCTCATTTTCTCATATTATCTGGTGAAATGTTGATTGAAATTCTGGAAAATTTCGCAAATGATTTAATTTTTTATTTCAGTTTTTTTGGTGAATTCATTTGTTAATGTGTGATTTGTATAAAATCATAATAAAATGTGAAAATTAAATTGAATTAAATAATAGAGATTTATATGAATTCTCGATTGCTTGGGTATTTTGTTTCATTTTGATAAATCCCAATTTCTGGAAATTTGTTGATTAGTCTCTGATTTCCTTGCATTTTGGGGGTTTAATTTCTTGAGCTGAAGTTACCTGCTCAATTTTTGCCTTCCTAATTGAATTAGCCATTTCAATTGCTATGATTTGATATTTTGCTGTAATTTCAATTTGTTTGATCATAATCATTTTGCTAATTTTAGCTATTTTCATCACAATTTACGCGTTCTTTGCTGTTGAAAAATTTCAAAATATTTATTTGGAAGAATTAGGTTGAGATTATTGTCACGGGTTTATCTTTGAAGCTATCAATCATGGACTGAAATCGTGAAATGTTGTTTCTTAATTGGAATCAGACTTAATAATCATAGACATCCAAGACTTATGATAAGTTTTTCTGTATTTTGAGGAAATCAGAACTGTTTCCTCATGTTGCATAGTTGTTCTCCGGTATGTTTCCTTTGCATCTCAAAATATTAATCACGTGTTTGTCTATTGCGGGCAAGATATTTAAGATCGGCTCTACAGGAATTAGTAGCTTGGGAGGTCACAGCTAGAAACGAACTGAATGCATTAACTGTTCAAGTTTAGAGGTTTCAAATTTATATATGGAAGGTTAGAGGATTCAAATTAAACAAGTTAGTGCAGATTCCTGTTGCCAAATGGCGACCCCCTCCAAAAGTAAGTGGATGCCAGTCTTGCAGCTTCATCTTTGATGTACCCACATGCCTTTTCTGTTTATGCATTTATGTGATTCACTACAGATTGGTTCTACTGATTGTTTTATGTGAGGAAATGAGCTCCTCAAGTTTGTATTGCTTCTAAGCTTTCAAGCTTAGTTAAATAATTAATTGTTTCATCTAAGTCTATTATGTTTGCAGTAGCACTAAATCATACTATCATAAACCTGAGGATTGGGTTTGGTTATCAACTTTAGGGGGATTTTTAGACACGGGTTTCCAATGGTGAATTCAGGTCATTTTTTGAAAAAAATATCTTACTCTTTTTACATGGACTTTAATTGTTTGTTTTTTTTCCGGAGAGGAGGATGATTTCTGATTCTAGATTAGCCTATTAGTTTTATGGTGTTGCTTGCCAAGTCTCAAATGTTCTGTCAAAGTCTATTATTTTGACTGAATAGCTTTGTTCAATGAATTGTTTTTAACTTTTCTTTTACGTTTTTTAGTTTTTTTATTCTTTTTTTCTGAATTTTGTATGCTTTTTGATGTGGGTTTTGTTTTTTATTTTGTATTGGGATGTGATTTAGTTTCGGCATGCCTGCCAGTTAAAAAAATATTACTCTGTTTTAAGTTTTTTTTTTTTTTTTTAATTTTGCAACCTCATTTCTGAAACCATTATGTTTAATCTCAGGTTTGCATCTCAGAATATATCGTTCTCGCTGATTAAGGAGGTTCAATTCAAGCCTTCCCTGTTGCTAGGAATTGGCCCATTGAAGTTATTGGTGCCATCATCGATTCATCACTGGTGGAAGTTACTTTTACACTCCCTGAACAGATTTGTGTCTTGCTGCTGCTGTCAATTTCAGTTATGTAAGTGATTCTTCATAATTTCCATGATTGAACTCATTCTGATAAATCTTACCTGCATCGGTAGCCAATTTTCTGTTTATTTAAGACTGCCATTGTGCCACAGTTATACTACTCCCTTAAAGCATATCAGGACTGTAACAATCAGTCTATTATTGTCTGAGGTAAATATCGGTGTACTTGAGAACTGGCTGAAGTTATAGACAAGGCTAAATCTTTCTTTCTTGAATTGGATTGTATTAACTTTAAAAAAATATTTAAAGAAGGAAAAAGTTTAAACTGTGTAATTAAACTGCAGGGGGGAGAAAAATCTGGTGTATACACCTAATGTACATCTACTGCAGTCCAAACTCCAAAGGTTAATGTCATCTTAATGCAGTAAGAACTAAGATTGACAGCAATTTGCATGTGAAAATATTAGGACTTTCAAAAAATCGCATGTTGGCTGAACTACATTGTCATATACGAAGTATATGTATGTGTTATTTGTGCAGATGTGAAGTTTTTGATGTGTTTGTAGCCAACAGGTAGTCAATCTAATATCGGTAAGAACTAAGAAGTTCTTTCTACTCTGTCTAAGGGAATGAACAACATTGGTTAAGATTATGATGCCTTGCAGGCTCACAGAATCACAACATCATTAAAGAACAATGGATATTTTGGAGACTGCAGTATAGAATATTATGCAATATGCTACTAAATGATTCAGTGGTTTTAGTTCACTCCTTCGATCATTCCCGGAAAGCAAAAACTAAGGTGAGAAAACAAACTCAAACTCTAGGAAACTTATCACATGATATTGAGTTATTCATCTTCTAAGCTTCCATGTATTTATTAATCCATCTTTTACCACTCTCAGGTTTGCATACCAGAACATACCGTTACGTTCTTGCTGACTAAGGGGGTTTCAATTCAAGGCTTCTCCATTTGCTAGGAATTGGCCCATTGAAGTTATTGGCCCATTGAAGCTGTATTAGTTTGACATGCCTGTAATCCTGTTTTAGATATGCGTAAATTTTCTTTAGATGAATTTTATGAACAACTTTTGTGGCATATTTTTTTGGGTGATTAGTTGCAATAAACAGTTAAAGTTCTGATATTATCTCGCACGCATCGCGTGCATATAAGACTAGTCTAAATTAAAGGAACCCTTTTTCAGCCCACGAATGAAGTTATCGAGTGCTACCCCATCCGGCAGGTCCTGGATCTGCCCTGATTCCAAATTAAATCGCTTCACGTAACTTCTTAATGACTCGTTGATACGGTTATGGATGAAAGTGATAGTCTTATGCTAGCAATTGGAACCAAAACTGATTTGGGTTCAATGGCTCATTTTGTGTGCATGGTGACTTGGATTGAGTGAGCTCGTTATATGGTCCTTATTATCAAGGTGGTACGTTAATCAAACTGGTCCGTTTAATCACATTGGTCCGCTTGTTTAAACAGATTGTACGCACTTATTATTTTTAATTGCTTTGGTTAAAGTCGGTTTAATAAAGGGATATTTGTTTAAATCCCCAATTTAAATTCAGTCATTACTTAGCTTTGATTATTGCTGTTTGTAAGGAGAGTTTAAGCCTTTGTAACCTCCAATTTAGTGACTGAATTAGGAGGCTTTAGAGCTTGTAACTGCCAGTTTTAAAGGCTCTTAAATGGCTCTTAATTAGACGTTTAAAGCTCTTGTAGCTGTTGGTTTTTTGGCTATTTATAGTCAGCTTCTTGATTGGAATAAACAACCAACTGGATGATTAAAACACTTGTTTGTTACATTTCGAATTATAGTTTATAATCCAGCCTTTTTCTTTGTTTTGGACGCGTTTCCTATTCAAAGAACTGATTGTGAGTCAATAGGTCTTGTCTTGCATTCACGATCAACGAGTTAAAGGTCTAGCTTGTTAATCAACTATCCTTGTTTATACAACGAGTTTTTAAACTCGTATCATTAGTGGTATCAGAGCTGCTGTTCGTGTGATCCGCCCAAAAAAAAAAAAAAGGAAAAAAAAAAGAGCTGCTGTTCGTAATTCTTACAAACTGAAATATGGATTTTGATTATCCTGACTTTCTACAACATCTCCAAGAAGCCTTGAAGAACGTTAGAGATGGGGGGGTATCGTAGGCCTCCTAGGCGTGATCTACGGGCTATGGATGAATTCAAAGTCACCGAACTTCCTGAATTTGTTGGTGGAACAGATCCGGAAGCCTATTTGGAGTGGGAGCGCAAAATAGAGAGAATGTTCGATTTCAAGGACATTGATGATGAGAAGCGTTGCAAATATGCCATATTGAAGCTAGGACGAGGGGCTTCATTGTGGTTCGAGGGACTGAAATCCAAGAGAATACGTGAAGGGAAGGAGAAAATTACCTCTTGGGAGTCTTTGAAACGTAAGCTACGTAAAAGGTATGTGCCAACAACTCATAGAATAACAACTTATCGTAAAATTGCCGAATTGAGGCAAGGAAAAATGAGTGTGGCTGAATATATTGATGAGTTTGAAAAGTTGTCCTTAATGGGAGAAATTGAGGAAATTGAGGAACAAAAACTGTCCAGATTTTTAAGGGGTCTAAATTATAATATTGCCAATACCGTAGACCTTTATCCATATTCTGATTTTGATACTCTTTGTGGACTTTGTTTAAAATTGGAAAATCAAGGGAAGGCAAAATATGGGGGAGGGTCTAGTATGGATGGTAAAGCCAAGTCTTGGGCTAAATCCGAACCTAGCTTGAAACCAAACACATCACCTAGTACCGTAGGTTCAAGTAATTCTACGGCTGACCCTAAACTATCTAACCCAACCAAAGAAACAAGTCTGTCCAAGGTGCGTTGTTTTAAGTGTCAAGGGTTTGGGCATTATCAAAACGCGTGTCCAAATAAACGAGTAGTGACCTTGAGAGAAGTTGTTGAATGTCGTGAGGAGTTGTTTGAAGAGGAAAAGAGGTTGGGGGACGTATTTGTGTTTGATGAGAGTGGTGATGAGGAGGAAGAGGAAGGGTATGAGGCTCCAATTTATGACACAAATCTGGTTCTTAGAGCGCTACAAACTCAAATTTCACCTACTGATCTAGACCAACGAGATCAGTTGTTTCATACTAAATGTCTAGTGAAAGATAAGTGATGTAGTGTAATTGTTGATGGGGGGAGTTGTACCAATGCTGCTTCTAGTGAAATGGTGTCAAAATTAGGCTTAATCACTACTGCCGATCCTAGGCCATACGCACTCCATTGGCTTGATGATGGTAATAGTGTAAAAGTGTCGAAGCAAGTAAGGGTTGGTTTGACTATGGGTTCGTATGTGGATGAAGTTCTTTGTGATGTTATTCCTATGGATGCTTGTCATATTTTGCTGGGTCGTCCTTGGCAGTTTGATAGGAACGTGATTCATAAAGGGAGAAGCAATGAGTATGAATTGAGAGACAAAGACAAGAAAATTGTGCTAAAGCCTATGTCATCTCAAGCGGTTCGATCCATGAGTGTGAAACAAAAGAAAAAGCCGAATCTCACCATGTTGGCTAGTGAACGAGAACTTGAGCAAGCTCTTGATCATGGAGAGTTGGTGTATTTGCTCGTGGCTAAGGAGAGTCCAATTGAAGGCCAAAATTGGAAAGAAGGCAGTCCCATTGCCGAATTGCTGTTTGAGTTCAAGGATGTATTTCCGGATGAATTACCACCAGGTTTGCCCCCTATTCGTGGTATTGAACATCAAATTGATCTTATTCCAGGAACTTCTTTGCCTAATAAGGCTGCCTATCGTTGCAATCCGGAGGAAACAAAGGAATTACAAAAGCAAATTGATGAACTTGTGAATCGAGGCTATGTTAGAGAAAGCTTGAGTCCATGTGCTGTTCCAGTGTTGCTTGTGCCTAAGAAAGATGGAACATGGCGAATGTGTGTTGATAGTAGGGCTGTGAATAACATTACCATCAAGTATCGTTTTCCAATTCCGAGACTTGATGATATGTTAGATGAGCTCCATGGTTCGAAGTTGTTCTCAAAAATTGATTTGCGAAGTGGTTATCATCAGATTCGGATGCGTGAAGGAGATGAGTGGAAAACGGCTTTCAAGACAAAACATGGTTTGTATGAGTGGACCGTCATGCCATTTGGTCTCACTAATGCTCCTAGTACGTTTATGAGGCTAATGAACAAAGTGCTTAAATCATTTTTGGGCAGATTCGTTGTGGTATATCTTGATGACATCTTGGTGTATAGTAGGAACGAAGAGGAGCATCTGATTCATTTGAGGGATGTTTTTGAAACACTTAGAGCTCAAAGACTCTATGGGAAGCTAGAGAAGTGTTCATTCCTTGTTGACAATGTTGTATTCTTGGGCTATGTGGTTTCGAAAGATGGAGTGTCCATGGATCAGTCCAAGATCGAGGCTATCAAATCGTGGCCTAATCCTAAAACTATAAGTGAGGTGCATTCATTTCATGGTCTTGCTTCATTTTATAGACGTTTCATTCGTGATTTCAGTACTATTACTAGTCCTATCACTAGTTGCTTGAAGAAAGGTGCTTTTGTATGGGGAGAGGACGCTCAAAAGGCGTTTGATGTGATTAAAGAGCGTTTGTGTGCTGCTCCTATTTTGGCGCTGCCAGATTTCTCTCAACCTTTTGAGGTCGAGTGTGATGCTAGTGGAGTGGGGATTGGTGCTGTTTTGATCCAAGGTAAGCGTCCCATAGCTTATTTTTTGGAAAAGTTAGGGGGTGCTCGTTTGAATTATTGCACTTATGATAAAGAGTTCTATGCCATTGTTAGAGCTTTGGATCACTGGAGTCATTATTTGCGTTCTAGCCACTTTGTTTTGCATTCTGATCATGAATCTTTGAAGTATATTAATGGGCAACAAAAATTGAGCCCAATGCATGCTAAATGGATTGAGTTCTTGCAATCCTTTCATTTTTCTTCGAAATACAAAGATGGTAAAAGCAATGTGGTGGCTGATGCATTATCACGAAGGTACACTTTGCTTGCTACACTTGATGTTCGTTTGTTGGGGTTTGAGACCTTAAAAGATTATTATCATGATGATGGTGATTTTGGAGTTGCATTTGAGAAATGTGCAGTTGGTGCTTATGGGGAGTACATGTTGCAAGATGGGTTTCTTTTCAAAGGTAATCGCCTTTGTATTCCTAAGCATTCAATTCTTGAGTTACTAGTGCGTGAGGCTCATGGTGGAGGATTGGCTGGTCACTTTAGCATAGCCAAGACCTTGGAAATCTTGAGAGAACATTTCTTTTGGCCTAAAATGTTAGGTGATGTAACGAACATTGTGAATAAATGTGTGACTTGTCATATGGCCAAGAGTTCTTTCAAACCCGGTTTACACTCACCTTTGCCGGTTCCAGTTCGCCCTTGGGAAGATGTATCCATGGATTTTATAGTGGCTTTGCCTCGTACTCAAAGAGGTAAGGATGCTATTATGGTCGTGGTGGATAGATTTTCAAAAATGGCTCACTTCGTTGCTTGTCACAAAACGGATGATGCTTGTAATGTGGCTGATTTATATTATAAGGAGATTGTTCGTTTGCATGGAATTCCAAAGACTATTGTTTCTGATCGAGATTCCAAGTTCTTGAGTTACTTTTGGAATACATTGTGGAGAAAGGTGGGAACCAAGTTGTTGTTTAGCACTTCACATCACCCTCAAACTGATGGGCAAACAGAGGTGACAAATCGAACCTTGGGAACGCTATTGAGAGGGTTGGTAAGTAAAACGCAAAAGGATTGGGATGTCAAGCTTGCTCACGCTGAATTTGCTTATAATCGGTCTCCTACTTATGCTACTGGTCATTCTCCATTTGAGGTAGTATATGGGATAAATCCATACTTGCCCTTGGATTTAATTCCATTACCAAAAGATGAGTTGGTTCACAAGGATGCCGATGCTAAGTTAAAGTCTATGATGAAACTGCACCAACAAGTTCGTGAGCGAATTGAAGCTATTAATGCCTCTTATAAACAGAAATCAAATAAGAATCGCAAACCGAGGTTGTTTGAAGAAGGTGATTTGGTTTGGGTTCATTTAAGGAAAGAGCGTTTTCCAAGCACAAGAACAAGCTTATGCCTAGGGCTGAAGGTCCTTACAAGGTGGTTGCACGTGTGAATGATAATGCTTACAAGATTGAGCTTCCGGGAGACTATGGTGTCCATGCTACTTTCAATGTAGGTGATCTTTCACCTTATCTTGATGATGATGGCCTTGCTGAATTGAGGTCAATTCCTTTTAAAGGGGGAGGGGATGATACGGTTATGGATGAAAGTGATAGTCTTATGCTAGCAATTGGAACCAAAACTGATTTGGGTTCAATGGCTCATTTTGTGTGCATGGTGACTTGGATTGAGTGAGCTCGTTATATGGTCCTTATTATCAAGGTGGTACGTTAATCAAACTGGTCCGTTTAATCACATTGGTCCGCTTGTTTAAACAGATTGTACGCACTTATTATTTTTAATTGCTTTGGTTAAAGTCGGTTTAATAAAGGGATATTTGTTTAAATCCCCAATTTAAATTCAGTCATTACTTAGCTTTGATTATTGCTGTTTGTAAGGAGAGTTTTAAGCCTTTGTAACCTCCAATTTAGTGACTGAATTAGGAGGCTTTAGAGCTTGTAACTGCCAGTTTTAAAGGCTCTTAAATGGCTCTTAATTAGCCGTTTAAAGCTCTTGTAGCTGTTGGTTTTTGGCTATTTATAGTCAGCTTCTTGATTGGAATAAACAACCAACTGGATGATTAAAACACTTGTTTGTTACATTTCGAATTATAGTTTATAATTCAGCCTTTTTCTTTGTTTTGGACGCGTTTCCTATTCAAAGAACTGATTGTGAGTCAATAGGTCTTGTCTTGCATTCACGATCAACGAGTTAAAGGTCTAGCTTGTTAATCAACTATCCTTGTTTATACAACGAGTTTTTAAACTCGTATCACTCGTCCTTCCCTTGTTAGATCCGACTCAAGTGCATACTTGTCTTCTTCTCTTCCTTGTATCATGACCGATGTCTCTTCAAACTCTTACACTCCTTATCATGACCGATGTCACTGTGGAAATGGCAATTTAATTTGGGATCCAGACTTTCGGGCGGTGATTTCATCGGAAAGGGCCAATCATGTCAAATTTTGAACAGACGTCCATCAGAATTGTATTTAAGTCAGTGTTATATTCAAAACGTTCCCGATCATAGGTCCTTCCCCTCTTTTTCCCTGCAGCCGCTGGAACCCTATTAGGTTCCTTTGAAATGGCCTACGTTCCATTTGGCTGGGAACCCTTCTTCTCAAATTTATCTTTTTTCGATACTAGCTCTACGTTATCACTTCCTCGGGGGTCTTTTGGGATGCTACAAATTTCAGTTGCATGAATGAACGCCTCAATCTCATCCAACACTTTCGCCATAGTCGGGACACTCTTTTTCACTAATTTGAACTTAAAGGAACCCTTTTTCAGCCCACAAATGAAGTTATCGAATGCTACCCCATCCGACAGGTCCAGGATTTGCCTTGATTCCAAATTAAATTGCTTCACGTAACTTCTTAATGACTCTTCTTTCCCTTGCTGGATCTGACTCAAGTGCATACTTGTCTTTTTCTCTTCCTTGTAAGCCATGAACCAAGTGGAAAACAACATCTCAAGTCGGCAAAAGAACTTATCGTCCCTACTGGAAGCCTCTCGAACCATTTTGGTGCTACCCCTTTTAGCGTTCCTGGAAAATACGTGCACCAGGTAGACTCATTTGTCCCCTGAACATACATGTGGTGCCGATAGGCTAGCAGATGTATGTCTGGATCGGTGGTTCCATCGTAAGCATCAATAGAAGGCGGCTTGATCTTAGGCTCCTTAGGTTCTCTCATGATACTTTCAGCAAAAGGAGTGGAATGGTTGAGGGCCATGTGGGAAACCCCTTCCTGAATATGATACACATGATCCTGATGTTGTGAATGTATCATTCAGCGCCAAAATGAATCAGGACGCCTAGTCTGCAAACTTGGACGCTCAGTTTGCGGCTACGCCTGACTCTGATGGGTGTATGACGGGTGACAAAAGCACTGATCTTGCATGACCGGTGTAGATCTGGTGTCAGAGAGTTTAGATTCATTGTCCTGCGGCCTTCCTTGTCGTGATGCTTCACCAAGCTGCCGAACGGGCAATCTGCGCGGAAGACGGACTGGGACCAGGACGGCTCTATTCCACGGTAATCGCCGCCTGGCCTCTTCTTCAGCCTGCCTGGAATTATCATCAGATCTCTAGACATTCAAGGGGCGCAAAGAACTTTATTTCGAATTTTTCTTTGGTTTCATTGACAGGTTACATAATTCTCATTCCAATAGCCCTTACTATATTTGTGCCACATGACATTACCTCTAGACCAATTGATGCAGTACAACACTACTTTGTTTTTAATCCTCCCTTAACGAGCACTAAGTGAAGAAAAACACTTCATGTCAAGCCATGGAGGAGAAATATAGAGATGTCATTCTTGACGTTGTTGTGACGTCGTAAGCACTTAGAACTCATGACGTGCCAAAGTACATCATATTTCATTATTCTTCCTTGAAGGAGATCGAAGACTTCCGTGCTCCATTCCTAGTTATTTTTGTCAACCTTCACTATCCATTTTTCATTTAGGACGTTCCCTTTTGAGTTGACGTTGGAATCTTTGTCAATGGTGACTTGGTGCTTGGACTTTCTCCAAATGTCCAAGTAATGTGTCAAGTTCGTGCTTTTAGGCTTTCTTCTTCGTGTGAACATTTTGGTGAATCCCTGGTGCTTGACAGCTTTCTCCACGTCTTCAAGAAAATTTGGCGAAGTTTTTGTCCTTTTGAACTTTGACATGTGATGGTGCTTTAGAACTTTGACATGCGGTGGTGCTTGATGACTTTTTTTCAAGTCTTCGAGAAAATTTGGTGAAGTTTTGGTCCTTTTGAACTTTGATACATGATGGTGCTTGAAAGCGTTCTCCATCTTTCAACTTATGTTTTACATGTTACTGGTGCTTGGAAGCTTTTTCCAGATCTCTGGTTCGAGGTGTTCGTTGCTTGGAAGATTTCTCCAAACTTTGAGTAAATGACAATAAACTTTTTGGTCTATCATTTGACAAAAATTAATTTTTGAAGACAAAGTAAAACAATTTGAATTTTTTTTACTCATGCTTCCACTGCCGTACTTTGTTTTAAAAATATTTGGTGTTTAAAAAAACATTTGTACCCATTTGAGTTTTCTTTTTTTGATGTGGCTGCCCTTGAATTTGTTGATTATCAAGATGCCTACATACCAAAAGAAGTGGTTTTTTTTCACTTTTTTGGATCAAGCCAAAAGTAGTTCTAAGTTTTTTTTGTTATGCAGTTTAGGCTCGTGCTTAGGAGCTTTGAGGAAGAGTTTTTTCACCTTTTCCCCTAGGATCATTGTTGAAACTTCTTGAAGACTTGTGGCCCCAAATCGTCGAAGTCTCAACAAATGCCCGACTAATCGGACTTTTCTTCATGATTGGCTAACGAATTCTCCATTTCATGAGCTTGAGTTGTCAAATGCTGGAATAATTTAGGCTTGATTCCTTGCATGATGTAGACCAAGTCCCAAAGCATGCCTTGGATGCACATGTCAATTGCAGAAGTTTCGTGCAAATGATCCTTGCATTGAAGATTTAATGTCCGCCAGCGATCGATGTACTCCACGACCAGTTCATCCTCCAATTGGTTTGTTTGTGTCAACTCCATCATGCTAAAAATACAGTGAGTGCTTATGAAGCAAATCAGGAATGATTCCTCCATCTGGTCCTAGCTAGCAATCGACTAAGGTTCCAAATCGTCTGCATACCAATCGAAGGCAGCTTCTTTTAGCGATCGAACAAACTACTTCACGAGCAAGTCTCCTTCGACGCCTGCGTTGTTACACGTTTCGATAAAATGTGCCACATGTTGCTTCGGATTGCCTTTTCCATCAAACTGCATGAATTTTGAAGGTTGATAAGCGTTTGGCATCTCCAAGGCATCAATCCTTTTTGTGTAAGGTTTGATGTAATGACCATTTTCGTCAGGATTTCCATCAAGTTGGTGTTTGATAGTTTTTGCTATCATATCTTGAATTTGTTGGAAGAAGAATGAATCACCATATGGATTTCTTCTCCTTCTTAGCTTGTACTTCACTGTCGATTTAGACTCATCGCATTTTCCTTCACTTTCGTTTTCACCATTTTTGTATGATTCGCCAATGGGATGTTTTTCCAGCTTCTTGGTCAAATTGGCAATTTTTCTTATTGTCGTTTGATTTGGGCTCCCTTTTCTTAGCCGTCCTTGACAAGTTTTTCATGGAGTTTCTTCATGCTCGCCGATTCTTCTTCAATGGTGTTTGCTTCAATCGCCATGACATTTACAACGACGACGTCTATTGCTCCATTGCTAGTCTCATGTGACGGACCTCAGACCGGTCCATTATTTGACTCTTCTACCGTACCCTGGACTGCTCTAGTGCTTGGCTCCTGTAACGGACCTTCAACCGCATCATTGCTTGCCTTCTATGATGGACGTTTGATTGATTTTGGAGGGAAGAACTTGTTGTTGTTATAGCCACCTTCTGAGTTTATGAGCGATGGTAAAGTTGCATCAAAATGAATGGATCTATTCTTAGCCACCATGATTGGATCTTCTTTCCTTATCGTCATGCTTTTGTGGCTCGAAATTGCTTCGATATTTTGATTTTGGAGAAAGAGATGAGAGGTATAAATCGTACTCCCACCGAGCGTGCCAAATTTGTAAACACAAATTTGGAGTCTGCAAAATAACAACCTCAAAATAATGTGAATAAAATATATTTTTATTGATTTGTGTAATTTTTGGTACGATCTCTAATGTTTGCTCCTCTGATTCGATCTCCACTTTGAATTTTACCTGGTTCATGGATTTGTTTGATTTGGCTCACGTACTAATTTGATTTATACTTGAATGAGGGCCTCCTGGCCTGACCTCGTTCAAGAATGTTGATGTAGAAATAGAACGGCACGTCAGTTTTGTTGCTTGTTTTTCTTCTTCTACGGGAAGGATTTGATATTGTCACGCACAAATTTGATCTTCTCGAATAAGGGCCTCCGGGCTTGATCTCGTCCAAGGTCGATCTTCTAGAATGGAACTGCACGCCTTTTTTGAATGCTTGTTGAGATTTAGGTTTGTCGTTTGTTTTTCTCCTCCTCCCTACAAATGATGCAGGAAACTCATATTCATAGGAGTGAGTTTAACTCTAAGGGTTTGATGTGTTTTGGGCTTCTTGAATTGGACTTGATAGTCATGACCCATTTATAACAGTTTAACCTATTTTGTTAGGTTTAACCATTAAAAATATTCGGGTTTGATTAACATAACTAAAAATGGGCTAAATTAATATGAGAACCCAAATCAATTAATTAAATAGATCATCAAATGATTTTCGAGTCAATACTTTGACTTTTGACCAAAATAATATCCAACGTGGCACATTAACAAATTTTTCGTGCCTACACCTTTGATAAAGGTATTTTTTGCGTCGTTAAACGAAATGTACCCTATCAAACAAAATTTATAAACACCTCGCTACCAACTATATGAGTTATAGTGGAAGTTCGGGGTCGTCCCAAGGAAACGGAGAGTTATGAATCACTTAGTTAAGCTAGTTTAGAAACGGAATTGAAGTTTGATTATCAACTACAAAGCTATACTACCAAACAAGATTATCAAATAAGGAAATCTCTAGGGAGTTGGGGATAGACTTAAGGTAATTGGGGAAGGACGAAGGCTAACACACATTGATGATGCAACGACTTGACAAATAGGGGAAAAGCAACGAATAACACGCTCACCACCTCTCGGATAGAACGCGCTAAGTTCTCTAATCTAGGAAGATCTCTCGCATGATCCTAAGACTAAATAACTAGCAATTGAAATCAACTCTTCACATGCAACATCTAAATTCACAATCTCTTGCCAAATCAAAATGAAGCACTCCAATCAAACCTAGTTGAACTAGCATTTGCACCTACCAATTCACTAGTTATGGAATTCCTAGCATCAAATCAAATTTAATCACATCAATAATCATGAATTATCCTTCAATTTCCCTCAATTCAATCCCTAGTTTAACCCCTATCCCTAACTAGAAACTACTCACAATTCATAGTTCTAACTAAGGAAATCAAAGATTGAAGGCAATTAGACATTGAATTGGAAAATTGAATTAAAAGAATCAACAACTAAGAATCAAAGTAGAAAATTAATTGAGAATTATGAGATGAAGCGCAAAAAAATCATCAAAGTATTAAAACATTCAAGCAAAATATCATCAAAGCATTAAAATATTCAAGAAATTCAAGAAGAGAAGTAAAGCATTAAGAATTGAATGGAAAACATTAAAGAAATTAAGAGTTTAGAGAATTACAAATTGAAAACATTAAAGAAATTAAGAGTTTAGAGAATTGGAAAATTCTAAAATAAAAATCATTAAAGCTATTTATATGTTTCTCCAAACAGAAACTTAAAATTCAAATAAACCCAGCCCGCGTCGACGTTCGGTCACACAGACCCTCTGTGCGATCAAACGGAGTGAAATCATGTGGGCACACATTATTTTTGTGCGAGCAAACAGAGCGAAGAATATTTTCCTTCGTCATGTTCGACCGCACGAAATTTCCGTGCGATCGCACGTCGCATAGACTTGCCTTAGCCAAATTCTTCAAAATCTTCAGTGTGGTCGCACAGCAACTTCGAGTGGGCGCACCAATTCTTGTGCGGGCGAGTGATTTTCTGTGCGATCGAATCCAAAATCCGGGGACATTCTGGTTAGAAATTCCATTTTGTGCGGTCGTTGAACAGAACACGACCGCACAGAAGCTCCTTTGTGCCCTCGAACAAGAAAGACGTTCGACCGCACATCTTTGCTTCTTCCTTCAGTCCACCTTTTCTTCACTGTTCGGGAGCATAAGACCATGTTCGGTCGCACAGCTCTTCTTTTTGCTCCAATCTACTTGGTTTTCCACCATTTTCCACAAGATTCACCTATAATGCACATGATGGAAAGAAAACATAAAAATTCTATAAAAAACTATATAAACTACGAAAATCATAATAAAACTAATACAAAAACCTAAGCTAGGAGCGACATAAATGCCGCTCATCAAACTCCCCCAAGCTAGGCGTTTGCTAGTCTCTAGAAAACTAAGCACGAAATAGGGAAGAATGAGCATATTATTCAGATTCTAAAAACTACAAAAACGAGAACTGCAAGAATATACAACCTAACTCACTTTCGTAGGAATCACGGTTGCATTTAAGCGCATGCAACAAGCTCTTTAAACCCCACAATCGCTCATGAGGGCGAGTGGGATCTCGCAAGGGTTTTCAAAGAGAACCACCCATACTCTTCCAAAAACACAATCAAGGCAAGACTTAAAAAGAAAACAAACCAAGAAAAAGGGAAGAAAAGAAAAAGAAAAGAAAAGAAAAGAAAGTAAAATAAAACTACAAAATTCAAGAAAAGGGCCTTTATTATGGAACGAGCACAAAAGAATGCTAATATTACTAACCAATAAACGAATGCACTCTAACCAATGTCCAAAGTCGAGTGAAGGATTCAAGTGTGAAGCAAAGCGAACTAAGGATTTGCACTTATCTATCCCCATTCAACCGATCTTACCGCGTCAACTCTCAAGATCCCATTCACCCTCAAAGATAGCTTCTCGTGACGCCGCAAAGGCGCCGGAAAAGACAAGAATTGAAAGAGAGGAGAGAAGGTTACTCGACATCTTAGCATGAAAATCCCATTCCATAAATTTGACCAAATCCTCCCTCCACCGACAATGACTCAACTCAAAAGGGTCAAGAGGGCTTTTATGGTGTAATTCATAGGCTAGGGGTAGGGTGTGGAACAAATTTAGAAATTGGTGCTCAATCCTAAAGTGAAGCGCAAAAAATGAACTTTACTCAAGCAAATCGAACCAAAACAAACTCATACCACTTATTTGGGGCACCCCCAAGCTTATTCAACAACAAAACTAAACTAAAACTCTTTTTAAACTTTTCTTCACTACACCACAATAAGCTTTTAACATCGCTTTTTTCATTTAAACACAGCGCTTATAAAGCGCTGTGAATCACTAGCGCTGTTAAAAAAATAATAGCGCTTATAATCAGCGCTGTTAATGTTACCACATTTAACAGCATTCTATATATAAGCGCTGTCAAATCTCTTGTAATGAATAACACTGTAGTGCACTCGACAACACACTTAATATGAATTCAAATCAGTCACATTTAACTAAAAAATGATGATATTTGTGAGCGGAATCTAGCTATATTTTTCGCCGGGCTCTTCTTTTCAGTTTTTTCCTGTAATATAAAATAAAAGCAACCATTTATAGCATAGTCCAATTTTATTTCTATCATATCAAATAAGCGTCTCCTATCTCATAACTTAAAATAATATAAAATAATTTATCATCTTCGAAAAAAAAGAAAGAACTATATATGTTATGTACTTCTCCTAACTTCAAATTAACACACTAAAATTACAAACTTGTAGAGTCAACATAATTAATCCACCACAATGATCACACGGGAAGAACATGACATTGCCAATACTCGTCCTCTGAATCCTATAACTACTTCATAAAGCACGTAGAAAGTGTCAATGAAAGTTCTACCGGCACATCCACCACCACGCTCGTAAGCAGAAGCACAACCTGCTGGAAAGACTTGAAAAGAATCCACAGCGATCCTCAGACAAAGATAAAATAAATGCATGACATTAGACCTTCACATAGATAAAAACACCAGAACATTTCCATATTCGCATATTTAATGTAATAGGGTATCCTATATATATTATTTCAATTAGATAGATTCTACAGCTCAACAAGATAGATATGAATAGGTCTGAGAGGTCTTTCATAACATGTCTCCCTTCTAGAAAATGATAACCGTAATACAATTTATAGTAATTTTTATTGATGACGGGGGCACACCCCCACATAAGTGATACGCCGCGGCATCAAACATGCCGCTCCCAATCTTCGACGGGGACAAGCCCCATACAATTTGTGGTTTTCTTAAAACAATGAATATTTTCTAAGGCAAGTAGGATTACTCCTACATGCCGAAACAAAAAAGTAGTCCAACTGCGAGAAGCCGCACAATAATCCCCATACCCAAGTTCAGCGGCAATCATACTGATTGATTGACTTGCGTCAATCAATCAACTAAAATAAACTTGGGCATGGGAGTCTGGTTCAGAGACTTGCAAACACCTGCTCTGGGGAATAAAATGGATGGCTAATCACACACGACAAACAGAGAAGGCGTTTAAAAGTCACAAGAAAAGGATAACATAAAAAGGTGACGAATCACCACTGGTCTGCGCTCAAAACGGCGCCAAATTCAACAAAAAAAAATTATCCAAACAAACGCCCAAGGCGTTGAAACACAAATAAAAAATTATTCATTGCAGATGCTCTAGGCGCCATAAAAACTGATTTTGATTTTGATAAGGGGAAGTGGAGTTAGGACCCAGCGGGACGAGCAGCGGCAGAATGAGCGGAGGTCGACGTGCCCACACCATCTGGACCGTCGACAGCAGGCTTTGAGGTTGGCTAAGCTGAAGTCTCCTCCTCCTGAGCCGGTGAGTTCACCTCCTCACTTTCGGCGTCAGAATCCTCAAAAACGGGAGGAGGAAGACCTTGTTTCTCGGCCTCAATAATTGCACCCTGCTTCTGAATTTGCCGCTCAAACCAGGCGAATGAGAAGTCCTCCATGCAGGCGTCCCAGGCTCGGCGAGTTCTCTCTCTCACCTCCTCCGCAACCAACTTGGCCTCGGCCTTGACTTGAGAAACCTCGGCCTGAGAAGCCGAGACCATCTCTTCAAGATTGGCCACTTGCTGGCGCAAGCCCGCAACTTCTTTCACCTTGGCCTCGGCTTCCTGGAGGAACGACTGGGTAGAAAGGGCTTCGGCATTTAGGGTTTCGATAGCAAGAACTTGTTCATTAATCTTGATCAAGCACTGCCTCTTATCACTCCTCAGGACGGCCATCTCCTTACTCTGAGCTTCAACGGTCTCCTGCATCTCCAGCCGAACCTTCTCTACCGTCGCCATGGCATAGTCGCCGGCATCGGTAGCCTTATGCACCTGCTGCTGGAGCTGACTGGTGACGTCAGCCCGCCGGTGCTTAAAGCCTTCGGCCTTAATGAGCAGCTGCGGAAAAATACAAAGTAAGAGGGGATAAAATTATGAAGTCAAAAGGTGAAACAAAAAGTTGGACGCTTACATCCAAAAGGACCGCCTGCATAGCCCGAAACTGCGCATCCGCCGCCGGAGGGAATTGGTCCACATATTCCTTCGGCACGGCCTTGATCACCGAAGAGATGATCTTAGCCTTATCCCTGGAAGAGAAGTGCCGAGACGGAGGAATATTGCGGACCTCATCGTCCAATGTCGCATGCCGACCAGAAGCTATACAAAGAAAGGCAAGAGATTATGCAAGTCCTTAACCCAAAAGCAATTAAGTCTAAAAAATCCTGAGCATACCTGGATCATCTCTGCCGCTGGGAGGAGGACGAGGCGCCTCAGGAGTCCGAGCCGCCTGACCCGATGGATGATCATCCTCACCATCGAGGATCTCCACCGGTGTAGGAGACGCAGCTCTCTTGCTGGGACCAGCTCCGTCCTTAGCATCCCCCCGTTTAGCTGAACCTTCAGGGGGGGGTGCTGCCGGAGAGGAGTCACAACCATGGGGACGACCTCGACCGGAGAGTCCGTAGACTTCTCCGGCATGTCCTCCTTCTTGGGACGCCGGATCCCCGCCTTGACTTTAGGACGCTTCCCCGCCGCGGAAGCATCCCGTTCTTCGGCCTTGCGCTTTGAGCCGGCCGGGCCCTTCTCACCCTTCTACAAAACAGAAATAGACACCATAAAGAAAACGCCGAACCAACATACCAACATCAATGAAAATAGACTCGTACCTTCGCCGGAGCACCTCCGACGAGCCTCTTTAGCTTCTGGTCGACCATTTGGGTCAACCATTCTTTGGTGCTAATCCCTCCTTTCTCCTGGGCCGGAAGCTTAGACATGGCAACGGCTGCAAAAGAAGAATTTTACAACCAAATTAGTTTAACAAGTAATGTTTTCACAAAAAGCAGTAATGCCTTGTACCTTGGTCTAACCCATGATCTAGACCAGCTGCCGCCAAGAACACAGGGTCCTTGAACTGAGAACATGACGGGAGCCAGGACTTGGGAATGTTCAGATTCTTCGTCCCAACCGTCACCGTCTCAGCTTGGAAATGGACGGCTATCTGGTCCCATTCCTGAGCCGTTAAGGCCGGCAGTTCCTCGTTCCCTCCAGAAAACCGAGGCTCCAATTGCCAGCGGCTAAATTTCAGTTCCGCCGTCTCATCTGCGGTCCACATGACAACCCATCTCATCCTCCAATAATGATGCTTTGACGGCTTGTCAAAAGTGGTAGCATATTCACCTTTGTTGGCCAACTGAAACCAACCCTCAGCTCCCTTCACCTTCTGGAAGCGTACCAGCCTGAGGAAAACATTAAAAGACGGCCTCAGGCCCAACAGCTCACACTTCGCAACGTACCCAAGTACGTTCGTCCAAGAATTAGGAGTCAATTGGCAAAGACCGATGCCAAACCCATCCAACACCTCCTCCACGAAGGGATGGACGGGGAAACGTAAGCCGCTCTTAAAAGCGCCAGCATATACGGGAAACTCCCCAGGGCCCACGTCAAAAATAGTGGACGCCTCGTCCTCTGGAAACCTCATCTCATAGCCAGGACCGGTATTCATGCCGGCCGCATAATTCTCCCCATGCCTTTCTATCCATTTCAACCACTTTGGGTCAGCCCCAAGATGACCCGCATCAACCTGAGCATTCTCTCCGTGGACACCTCCAGCCACAGCTTGAGGAACTCCAGCCTCCTCCTCCAAAGCCTCTTCAACCCCAGCCTCGTCGTCGCTCTCATCTGGCTCCGACTCCTCGAACGAGTCGGCAGGCTGCTTTGATGGACCAACGTCCTCCATCTCTTCCATCCAATATTCATCAAAGTGCGTAACCCCTTGACGGGCACCGCTAGTCTCACCAGGAGGAGTCCGGCTTATCTCCCCTGCCGGCACTTTGATGGATCTCCCCCCTGAGAAAGAAGGGTCCATCTGCTGACCCCTAAGCCGCAAGTCAGCAATGTTTGCCGTATTTTTCGTTCTCGCCGTCATGTCCTGCATAAGACGCAATGGGAGGCCGAACTTAACGACGAGCTTTAAAAAACGAGGGATATTGGTGCGGCGCAGATCAGACCACCATACCCAGAAGTCCCTGCCTTAATGACTCAAGAACCTTAAAGGGAGCCCCGACCAAAATAATGGACGGTACCACAATGGACACAACGAAGGTAGTTCAAAAAATTAACACAAAATAAAGTCGAGAAGATTAGGCAATTACCTTAAAAACGTCGGAGATGATGGCGTCGAAGGTGAGCGTCACGAAAAGGAGACGAGCTTGTCCGGTCTGTCCTACGTCTTAGGAAATGGGCCGAATTGATGAATGCGTCAGAAATCTCTGTAAATTCTCTCTCTAGAAAGCACAGAGGTGAATTTTGGAGCGTAAAAAATGAAAATTTTTACCCCCCTCACATATATATAGGGAGGGCAGAATAGGGAAAGTCGCCATGTGGCACCTCCTCCTCGTTTCGAGGAGTCTGATTAAGAGATCAATGTTCAAGAGCAGGCAGTACCTGAACTATTTTACGCTACTACCCTTCTTGAGGGGCAAATAATGTGGGTAAAAATACCCCACCTACGTGGCACCAATGTTACGCGACACGTGGCTCCTAATCATTGGTCCGCCGCCCCTTTGGGCTGCCACCTAAGAATCAACTTATACTGATGTAGGGATTACATTAAAAGTGCTAGTCCCTTTTGAGGCCCATGGCCCATAAGGAATGTTGTGATAGTGACACATGTCCTTATCTGGTAAACTAGCCAATCATGTGACACGACTCTAGGGTTTTCTCCTTAAAAGGGGAGACTATAAATACATCCAATTCCCAAGAAATGGACACACAATTCTAGATAGAGAAACATTCCACTACTTACTTTAATGCTTTCTGTTTATTAATTACATCTTCCTTAAAACCCGTGTCTTACTTAAGCATCGGAGGGAATATTCCTTCGGGAATATTCTTGTTTTGTAGGTACGCCGCCGACGTGGACTAGACACGACACTACGTGGAACCTGATACCTCCTCGTCATCATACAAAGGAAAAACTCCCACAACAATATATATCTAAAGAGTTGCTAAACTCAGTGGGAGCCTAGTGTTTGTTATTCAACAAACTAAGGCCCAAGTATAGATATATGTTTCATTGTGATTTATTCAAATGAGACACAAGGGTATTGTTTCTACCACGAATTTTTGAGAACATAATGTTTGTTTGCTCGAAATAATGTCCTTTTGGAGATTCGTTTCCAAAATGACAAGTGGGAGAAAATAGACCTCGAAAGTCTTCGAGGCGAACAACAAACATAAACGGACATTCCAGAGGCTTTTCGAAGTTCTTTAGAAAATCCGAACACGTATTCTTTAAGGACTTTAGAAGTGGCTTTAAAGAATACACATCTCTTAGAAGACTTTACAAGTGCTTCAAGGAGAACAGAATATTCAAAGATATTCTATTGTTTGATGTTCTATACCCAAGTAGGCATAGAGTTCAAGTCACTGAAACTATGAGATTCTTCTATTAGATAGTGAAGAATCATGGAGTTCAGGTCACTGAAGCTATGCGATTCTTCTATTAGATAGTAAAGAAACCTACAACTTGCAGTCAAACTATTATCATGTAGATTAATGAGTTTGTGACTTGTAAGAAAGCTATGACGAAACCTAGATTCCCTAAAATGGTTAAAGGCTATATATAGACTCAAATGTTTTAAATTGTTAGAGGCCATAAAACATACTCAATGTTTTGATGACAAAATTGAAATTTTGTTGATTTGCAAGAATAGTTTCACACCTATTGGTTGCAAGTTTGTTTTAAGGATAAAAACCATCAAACATGGAATTGTGTTCACACACAAAGCTAGATTAGTTTCTAAAGGTTACAAGCAAATTCACGGCGTGGATTGTGTTGAAGCCTCATGCAAAATCGTAATGCTTAAAGTCTATAATTCAAGCAATGATTGCATATTGGTACATATGGCAATTGGATGACAAAACGTATTTCTCAATCAAATGTTGGAAGAAAACCATGTACATGGCATGTCATAGGATTTGTGGATCCAAATAATGCTTGAAATAAATGCTAGCTTATGAAATCTAAGTACAGATTTAAGCAAGCAATTGGGAATTGGAATTGTATTTTAGTGAAGCTAATAAGTATTTTAGTTTAATAAAATGTACATGATTCTTATAGATATATAAGAAGTTTAGTGGGAGTACATAAAACTTAATTGGTCCTATGTGTATCACACACATATCTCTCTATTGTGAAATAACATTCAAATGCTAAAAGGTTAGGTTTGAAATTATTCATCAATGACGGACCAAGGCGAAACTTAGTACATACTGGGTATTAAGATCTATTTACGAAGATCTTATGATATTGTTTTGGATTAAGTAATGGCATTTACTAAATCAAACACGAAAGACTCCATTGGAGATATTCGATCAATATGAATAAGTATAAGTAATGAATGTTTGAACTATGTATAAGCATTTACTAAGTTAAACATCAAAGGATCTAAGTAAGATTCTTAACCTATATTATATGTCAAAGCATTTAGCTGGACTTAGTATCTACTGAAACTACAATGAGCTAAAGTTACATGAATAGAATTCAATTGGGAATTATTCTGCAAAAGAATTTATCATGTATAATACAATATGAGGATCGCCGAAAACGTATCGTATGACTTTAGGCATGACGAACATATACCAATCTCTATTGATCTAAGCAAAGATTAACTAGATTGAGATCAAGAATACTTATGGTACTTGAAAAGGCACATAGGAATAGTTCTTGATTCAAGGAAATAAAGATATGCTAAATATTGATGCTACACGCATAAACACTGGCAAAGGATCAAGCAAGACCCTTTGGAGTTAACCATTGGCAAAGGACGAGCTATAGAGCATCGTGTTTTGAAATGGCAACATGGATCGGAGACCATGAGTTGTTGCGTGGGAAATTAAAGATACAGCTGAAAAGTCTTCCACATATCTGTTGAAGTAAATCCAAACAAAGCATCACTAGCAACCTAAACAGTTGAAGTAAAAGTACTTATTGCCTAAGAAGCAATAAAACAGAGTTTTTTTATATTAATGAGTTCTTCATTGAACTTGGGAAGATCACACGTCTGTTGACTTAATGGTTCTTCATTGCAAAATGCGTAGAACCACTAATGTAGTAAGAAAGACTAGATCACATAATAAACAAACTCAAAAGATCTTATCATCTATCTCGAAGAACATTCGATGAAAAGGATATTAAGATTGGCAAAGCATGATAACAAAACCTATGCAACAAGTAAGAAACAACACTCACATTGTGGCATCGGAAATCAAGCATAGCTTTGAATTCCATGAACTGTTTTAAAGATGGGTTTGAGACCCATGGTTGTAAAACATTGGGGTTGAACATTTATCATATATGAAATGTATTTTCATATTCCATTTAATCTTGGTTTAGTATTAAATGATGAGTCCCTTCAAATTTGACGATATATTCAAGATGGACTGTCAGGACCAGTCCTGTGACTAAGAAATGTCTATCAAGTGAACTTGAATGTCAAAAGTTGAAAATGGTCCATGGTCGGAGTTTTCTATAAAATTGGACGCATAGAAAACGTTAGACGACTAGAATGCAAGATGACTAGTAGTTATGTTTCTTGAACTATGTGGACATGGCAATGTCATAATCATTTGCATAGATACTTACTTTGGGAAGACTAGTATCGGACAGACCTATGAAACTTTACTGTAAGAGATGAAAATCTGTCATAAGTAAATTCCATTAAAGTTATTAGACACTAAATCCTCAATACCTGAGTGATTTGAGATTACTTGTTTGAGAACTGGTAACTTTGACGTTGACCAACCGTCGCACCGTAAAATGAGCCTATAAAGGCAACGCTCAGGTAATCACCTATCAAACGAAGTCTAATCTCAAGATCGCAAGATTGGGATTGTCCTCCCATAAATCGGGATGAGATGCTTAAAAGTTGTACAAGGCCACTCGGAGAGCTAGAAACTGTAAAATGCATGGCCGTGCTCGGATGAATCATATGTTAGGTTATGATACATATGACAATTCATAAATCATGCGGAAAAACCATTTAGCCAGGAATACATATTATTTACACATAATCATATAGCATAGTTTAGATGCATACTCTTTGTTGCGTGCCTTCCCTAGCTGCGCCCGAACCGAACAAGAACAAGTCTTTAGGACTCCAAGTGTCGTCCCTCCGTAGATAGTCCACAGCACGTCCGGATCCGCCTTAAGATTGACCAACTAGAATCGCCCTTAAGGTACTAAAAATTTCGGCACTTATGAGCAAGGAATGTGACTGAATTTTTCTCTCAAAAAACTCACTTTGAATACTTGAAAACTCGTTATAAATTGTGAACCCAGGCCACATATTTATAGGGGTATGGAAAGAGAATCGGAATCCTATTAGGATACGAATTAATTAAATTAGAATCCTAATGAAACTCTTATTTAATTAATTTATCAAATAGAATTAGGATTTTAATCATTAAACGAATCCTGTACGTTTTAGGTTTCGTATGTGAACACAAACACCCACGCACGCACAGCAGCCCACGAGGGGCGTCATGCGCGCGCGCGCACAGCCCGAGCATCGCAGCCCACGACTGCCGCAGCCTTGGGCGCGCGCTGGGCCTGCCTTGCGGTGGGCCTGGCGCAGCCTTGGGATGGCGTGTTGTGGCGCGCGTTTCCCTTGCTGGACGTGGGCCTGGCTTCGTGCTGGGCCTTCGTCTAGCAAACTCGTCCGATGCTAATTCGTACGACGCGCTTCCGATTAATTTTCCGATTCCGGAATTCATTTCCGATACGAACAATATTTAACATTTCCGATTCCGGAATTAATTTCCGTTTCGAACAAATATTTAATATTTCCGTTTCCGGAATTATTTTCCGATTCCGATAATATTTCCGATTCAGACAATATTTCCGTTTCCGGCAATATTTCCGATTCCGGCAATATTTCTATTTCCAATAATATTTCCCGATATGTACCATGTTTCCGTTTACGGCAACATCTACGACTTGGATAATATTTATATTTCCGATACGATCCATATTTCCGTTTCCGGCAATATCATCGTTTCCGGAGTATTCATTTCTTGCCTGTGACGATCTCAGCTCCCACTGAAACCAAGATCCGTCGATTCCGAATATCCATAAATTGAGTATTTAATGCCATTAAACACTTGATCCGTTTACGTACTATTTGTGTGACCCTACAGGTTCAGTCAAGAGTAAGCTGTGGATTAATATCATTAATTCCAGTTGAACTGAAGCGGCCTCTAGCTAGGCATTCAGCTCACTTGATCTCACTGAATTATTAACTTGTTAATTAATACTGAACCGCATTTATTAGACTTATCATTGAATGCACACTTGATCCGTTTAAGGACAAGTGTGCATTTCCTAATTCCTTTGTCGCTCGATGCTTGCTCTTGAACATAAGGTAAGAGTTGTCATCCTTATTATGTCCAGAGGTGTTCCTCGGTTTCAGAGTTCAACTGATCAAATAAACAGATAATCATAGCCTATGATTCATCCGAGCACGGCCATGCATTTCACAGTTTCTAGCTCTCCGAGTGGCCTTGTACAACTTTTAAGCATCTCATCCCGATTTATGGGAGGACAATCCCAATCTTGCGATCTTGAGATTAGACTTCGTTTGATAGGTTATCACCTGAGCGTTGCCTTTATAGCCTCCTTTTACGGTGCGACGGTTGGTCAACGTCAAAGCAACCAGTTCTCAAACAAGTAATCTCAAATCACTCAGGTATTGAGGATTTAGTGTCTAATAATTTTAATGAAATTTACTTATGACAGATTTTCATCTCTTACAGTAAAGTTTCATAGGTCTTGTCCGATACTAGTCTTCCCAAAGTAAGTATCTATGCAAATGATTATGACATTGCCATGTCCACATAGTTCAAGAAACAGAACTACTAGTCATCTTGCATTCTAGTCGTCTAACGTTTTCTATGCGTCCAATTTTATAGAAAACTCCGACTAGGGACCATTTTCAACCTTTGACATTCAAGTTCACTTGATAGACATTTCTTAGTCACAGGACTGGTCCTGACAGTCTATCTTGAATATATCGTCAAATTGAAGGGACTCATCATTTAATAAACCATACGAATTAGCATCGGACGAGGCCTGCCAGACGAAGGCCCAGCACGAAGCCGGGCCATCGCCAAGCAAGCCAGCGCGCCACACGAACAACCAAGGCTGCGCTAGGCCCACCACAAGGCAGGCCCAGCGCGCGCCCAAGGCTGCGGCAGTCGTGGGCTCCGTAGCAATTGGGCTGCGTTGCTCGGGCTGTGCGCGCGCGCATGGCGCCCCTCGTGGGCTGCTGTGCGTGCGTGTGTGTTTGTGTTCACATACGAAACCTAAAGCGTATAGGATTCGTTTAATGATTAAATTCCTAATCCTAAAAGATAAATTAATTAAATAAGAGTTCTACTAGGATTCTAATTTAATTAATTCGTATCCTAGTAGGATTCCAATTCTCTTTCCATACCCCTATAAATATGTTTTTCAAGTATTCAAAGTGACATTTTTGAGAGCAAAATTCAGTCATATTATTGCCCTATAATACCCGAAAATTATAGTACCTTAAGGGCGATTCTAGTTGGTCAATCTTAAGGCGGATCTGGACGTACTGTGGACTATCTACGGAGGGACGACACTTGGAGTCCTAAAGACTTGTTCTTGTTCGGTTCGGGCGCAGCTAGGGAGGGCACGCTACAAAGTGTATGCATCTAAATTATGCTATATGATTATGTGTAAATAATATGTTTCCTGGCATTATGGTTTTTCCGCATGATTTATGTTTATTCATATGTATCATAACCTAACAGTGAAGTATACGTCAAACGATTAATTTCAGACAAACTTCATCCAAAATCTGACAAATGAATCCTTGTGGGCTATCCAAAGGAAACAAAGGGGTATTACTTCTACAATACATCCGAGAACAAGGTGTTTGTTGCTCGAGATGGTATCTTTTTGGAAAAGGATCACATTTCCAAAATGACAAGTTGGAGAAAAGTAGACCTCGAAGAAATTCGAGTCGAACAACAAAATCTAGAGAATGCTCAAGATGACATTCATGATGAAACTCAGAGATCTTTAGAAGCATCTAGTGAGAATCATGGACCATCTAGAAATGTAACCCCACGTAGATCGCAAAGATATAGATCTCAACCGGAAAGATACTTAGGTATTTTGACGAACGAGAGCTATGACGTTCTATTACTTGAAAGTGATGAACCTTCGACTTACAAACAAGCTATAACGAGCACTAGCTCCAAGCAATGGCAAGAAGCCATGCAATCTGATTTAGACTCCATGTCTGAAAACCAAGTTTGGGATTTGGTCGATTTGCCAGATGGCAACCAAGCCATAGGAAGCAAATGGGTTTTCAAACTGAAAAAGGACAAGGATGGGAAACTTGAAGTTTTCAAATCTAGATTGGTTACAAAAGGTTATAGGCAAGTCCACGGTGTGGATTACGGTGAAACCTTTTCACCAGTTGTAATGCTAAAGTGTATTCGGATAATGTTAGCAATCGCTGCATATTACGATTACGAAATATGGCAGATGGATGTTGTAGACACCTAATTTGTGTCTCCCCTTTGGGATGATGACGATACCATTATCCTTGTTAGGTGATTGGAGTAACTCCAGGCGGAAATCCCAATTGCTAAGAATATTTCCAAATTCAAGATCCAAAATCCAACCCCCGAGACCGTTCCCCTCCCGGAACTCGGTACAAAATACAACTTTCCAAATCCAATTTCAAAATCCAAGTACAAACTCAACTAGTAGACCATCCCATTGGTTTTACTAGGCCTTTTCCACTCAAAATCATATAAGGCAAGTCAAATCCGGGCGCCGACCCACAAAACCGAGCATGCCGGGCCCCGTCCCGTACAACCAGAATTGAAAAACACGAGAAAGGCTTGTTTTTAGACGCTAAACGATGTCTTAACCTCCAAGCAAATACAAAACGCCAAACCTAGTACTATTCGTACAACAGGTACAACGCTACAAGACGAAACAAGGACGATTCCCCGTCCTTGCTTTGGCGGCATTCAAGCCACGTCAGCAGCGCACAGCGTTGGCCTGGCGCCCGGCGCTGGTGTGTGCTGGCGTTTTGCACCATTCCCTCCTATAAATACCCCTCATTTCCATCGAAAAAAGGGGGGGCACAACAATACAACGTCGTAATTTCGACATTACGCCTCAAAATACAACTCAAAACTCCTCAAAAACACATACAATATTCCTAAAATCCAAAGCAATTGAGAGCTCTTGCCTAAATCTAACTAGGTAAATCCGAATCCCATTCTAATCTACTATGTTGCTTTGATTTCTAAATGATTAGCAAGTTGGTGTTTTTAATCAATAAAAAAACACCACTTGCAACAATCACACATGTTTTCCAAAAATACAAACTTTTTCAAAATATAAAATACAATTTTCAAAGATTCAAGGATGTCCAAGTTGTTTACAATCATCTCTTGGGCTAGAATCACCATCAAACATTTAAAGGTTTAGTCTTTGAGATTCAAAACTCCATTTTCAATATACAAGTTCAAGTCTTCGACTTTCAAAAGATCTTGCCATGTTTAGGGTTATTCATAGTTATTTCCCTAAACTAGGATCATTTCAAGTTCAAATTTCAATCATTTCGAGTTCAAATTTCAATCATTTCAAGTTCAAACGTTTCAATATTCAAGCTTTCAATTTCAAGTTCAATATGCAAAATCTAGGATATTTGGGTTGAGCAACCTCTCCCAAGTTGAGATTTTTGGCTTTGAATTCGTGTCATGCGCACTTATTTTTAAGGAGCCGCTTGGCGTTCGAATCTCATGTGCCCAAGTACAAATTTCAATTATGCGCCTTTCAATATTGCCCTTTCAAAATCGCACCTTTCAATATCGCACTTTCAATATCGCACTTTCAATACCGCAATTTCAATACCGCAATTTCAATTCTGCACTTTCAATTACACATCTTTACTTGCCTAGTCCATTTCTAGGCAATGTGGACCTACTCCCTAGTCCTTTTCTAGGGGGTCTTGTATTTACTAATTCCGCACTTTATTTAGTATTGTGATGTTGCTTTATGTGCTTTATCGCTTTCATCACCAACATGCTAAATACAACAAAATGCAAAGGTTACATCACGCTTAACGAAGATATTTTTGGACAAACCGGCCTTAGGTTCCTTAAATCAATCTTTAAAGCAATGTGACCACCGTACAATTAGAAATTCTATTTTGCTCTAAAATTCAAACCCACATAGTCTAATCTAGGGTTCATTTTCGAACTAATGTTGTGCCAACGTACTTAAATATTTCTAAAGCTCGCCGAATAAGCATTTTTGTTCCCGAGCCCGGATCTCACCCATCCGTTTCAAGGATTCAAGGCCTTATCCAAAAATAGAGTCATTTGCGGTCTTTCCAAACAAGACCTTAAATAAAGTTTGGTGGCGACTCCTTCGAGGTGCAAAAATTCAAACGGTTCTCTAAACGAACCGGCCGGCCTCCTAAAACCCCCCTTGTAGAAAACGGGGAAAAATACCAAAAAAAAACCCCCTACAATTCTGCAACTCCACTAGGGATTTTCTAGTTTCAATTCGAAAATGCGAGCAAATTTCGAGCAACCGGCCACTGATCTGCCGAAGTACTGGATGCCGCCTGCATCCAGGACAGTGGCTCACAGTGGCTTGTCGCCCACTTTTACTCAACTTTTCGTGTTGGGAGTTAGTCTATTTTTGCATCTGGAAGGACGCTCCCAAGCCTCGTGAACGAGTGCCGAAAACGAGCTTTACAAATACAAATTCAAGTACGATTTCAATTTCAATTTCTAGGCATTTCATGCATATGTCGAAAACCATATTGTGCAAAATGAATTTCTACCTTTGCCCAAACGGATGTGTTCTACATTCGGGCTAGCCCCGGGGGTAACGAAATGGTGACTCTCCATACGGTTCCCGACCAAAGTGTGTGACCATTTCCGCGCCTACCGAAACTTGGCATTTGCTTGACATTCCCGATGTTAAGTATGGAGGTCGTCTGCCGACGCACACTTCCCTTAGGCAAAACGTGAAAGCTTGTCGCCGGATCCGTCTCTTAGCCAAGTACCTTTTGACACCCAAAGCCGACCACTTGCATCATACAAAACTTAGACCGACCTTAGGTTGAGAACTTTGCATGTCGCATTCATATTCATGATTAGTGTGACAACGTGCTACTTGTGCATTGTGTGGGCGTCTTTGCACGCATGAATGGCTAACCTCGAGTTATAGCTTGCCAAAACCAATTAGCCTCCAACTAGGAAACCAAACCCCTAGAAGCATCATTCAAACCTCATGCATCTAAATCGCCGATTTTAGGGTCTTTAGGAGTGTCACTCCATTTGATTCAAAACCCTTAAACACGCCTCACGCACAAATGCCAAATTCAAAATTCAATCCAACGGCATCATAATGCCGGATTTTTGAGTCCAAATTTTAAGTTTCAAAGTCAAAGTTCAATCCAACGGCGTCATAATGCCGGATTTCCGAGTCCAAATTCCAAGTTTTAAATTCATAATTCAATCCAACGGCGTCGTAATGCCGGATTTTCGAGGCCAAATTCCAAGTTCCAAATTCAAAGTTCAATCCAACGCCGTCATAATGCCGGATTTTCGAGTCCAAAATTCCAATTTTCAAGTTCAAAATGCAATCCAACGACGTCATAATGCCGGATTTCCTACTTCTTCCAAGTCAAAGTTCAAATCCAACAGCGTCGTAATGCCGGATTTTCCAGTCCAAATTTCGAGTTTCGAGTCAAATTTTCTAATCCAAAACCTCAATTTTCAAGTCCAAAACCAACGGCGCCATAATGCCGGATTTTCCAAACTCAAGTTTCGACTTTTGAGTCAAATTCAAACCAACGGCGTCATAATGTCGGATTTCCTAGTCTTCAAGCTTCAAGTTAAAATTCAAACTTTCTAGTCCAAAACTTCAATTTTCAAATGCTACCCAACGGCGCCCTAATGCCGGATTTTCTAGTCCAAATTTCAAGCTTCAAAGTCAAAAAACCAAAAATCCAACGGCGTCATGCCGGATTTCCTATTTCAAACATTCAAGTCTTCAAGCATCGAAGTCAAGTCGCCAATTTCAAGTCTCAAAACCTCAAAGTTCAAATGCCAAAGTTCATGACCGGCATAATGCCAACTTTTCAACTCCAACTTTCAAACCTCAAATTCCATGTCAATCTTTCGAATTTCAAGTCCTATGCTCAAAGCTTCAAATTCCAAATCCATGCCGTCGTAATGCCGATTTTCCATTCCATATTTCAAAACTCAAGCTCGAAGTTCAAAAATTCCAAACCTTAAAATCTCAAATCCTACACTCCAAGTCCACGGAGGCATAATGCCGGACTTTCAAGTTCCCAAATTCAATGTCTCAAATCCACAGCGACATAATGCCGGATTTTCCAAATACAAAGCTTCATGTTCTACATACAAAATGCGTCCTTTTCCATTTCAAAATTCAAACTTCGAGTCAAATTCAAATTCCAACGGGTTGAAAATCCCCTAAAATAATACAAATTCCAATGGGTTGAAATTCCCTTCAAATACTCCAATTCCAATGGGTTGAGATTCCCCTAAAATATTGACGGGTTGAAAATCCCCTAAAATAATACAAACCCCATTCCAAATATTTCCAACGGGTTGAAAATCCCCTGAAATAATACAAGTTCAAATTCGAGGGGTTGAAACTCCCCTGAAATAATACAAATTCCAATTCTTAAGCGGGTTGAAATTCCCTTCAAATATTCCAGATCCAATGGGTTGAAACTCCCCTAAAAAGTTGACGGGTTGAAATTCCCTTTAAATAATACAAAATCAATTCCCTTTCAATCGGGTTGAAATTCCCTTCAAAATATTCAAAGTCCAATGGGTTGAAACTCCCCTAAAAAATTTGACGGGTTGAAATTCCCTTTAAATAATACAAAATTCAATTTCCTAGTACAAGTCCAATTTCCAAATTCTCAAGCGGGTTGAAATCCCCTTCAAATAAGTCCAATTTCCAATAGGTCGGAATATTCCTTTTCCAAGTTCTAGTACAAGAGCCAACTTTTACAAAAGAATGAACGCTCCTCTAAAACATTTCCAACGGGTTGCAAATCCCGAATACAAGTACAAAATCAAAAATCCCGAATCTTCGAAGTGACACTTAGAGTCAAGTCTAGGTCTCATTCATTGCATGCATATCATATCATATGTCGGGAAGTCCAAGTTCTAAAATCGTCTGGTATGTTCTAACTAGGAGTCCGAAGATCCCGTGGGTTCGTCGAAGAGGAGAAAGGTTGAAAAGAAATCCATCAGCCCTAGCTTCCCTCATAGCCGGCATCGAACGAGCAGCTAGTTCATCTCCTACAAATCAAACTCCCAGTCCCATTCAAGAAACAATCCAAATGTCTGCCTCTGAACAACTCGCTCAACTCCTAGCGGCTTTCGCCAGCCTCAGTGCCAATGTGGAGAGCATAAGCAACCGATAGGGTGTCGTAGAACAGGGCGCGCCCACTGATGACTTAACCAAGAAGATGGAGAGTCTTGTCAGTAAGGTTACCAATCAAGAGAACTACTTTGACACCTCAATGGAGGACAACCTCAAGGGGAGGGCGAATCCACCAGACAAATTCTCCGCCAATGACATTCCAAAGTTCAAATCAACTGACAATCCCAAGTACCATCTCAAGAATTTGAGAGCTACAATGGCCATCAAGGGGGTCGAACTCGACCTATACCCAGTGGTATTCCCTATGTCTCTGGAACTTGTCTGCCAGAAGTGGTACTATTCACTCAAGGAACATCAAACAAATACATGGGAGGTAGTTGCTCGAGCATTCATGAAGCAATCTCAACCCAACATTCAACTTCAAACCACTCTAAGGGAACTGGAAGTTCTCAGGCAAGGGCCTCGGGAAGGCTTCACTACTTACCTCAACCGATGGAGGGAAATGGCATCCCAAATGGTAACCCGGCCCTCCGAGAGAGAGTTAGTCAAGATTTTCATTGTCGGTCTTCTTCCAAAGTACAATGCTCACATGAAGTACCTAGGCTTAGAAAGCTTCAAGAGAACCTACGACATCGGGGTCGACATAGAGGATGACCTAATGAAAGCACCCGCTGCCCCAGCTCCGCAAACTGAAAAATGGAAGGGGAAGAGACCTGAGACAACACACAAAGTTCATGAGGTTAACGTCTTGAAGGCTCCTTGATGTGGGCTTGAAAATATCTCCCACAAATCCCAAAGAGGCAGCCTACGACTCATACTGATCAGATGGGCTCAGACCTAGAAAGAAGGCCCAAAATCCTGCTACTCCATCAGAATAAAGACAGCCCCATTTGGCAAAGCCCATTCTCTTTGAAAGCCGGTCCAAATATGGAAGGTCCATCATTGCAGGCCGAAGGCCACGTGTCCTAAATCCCCAAGGGGCACGCATCCCACAGCTAGGGTTGAGGGTGCAATCCCCAAGAAACCCTAGCACTATAAATAGCTCAGATCCCAAGGTAAAAGGGCATTAAATTCTTGCCCACCAACAACAAGCTTATCTTTGCTCTGCCTTCTCTCTACAAATTGCTTATCTCTCTAGCTTATACTTACTTAAGCATCGGAGGGAATATTCCTACGGGAATATTCTTGTTTTGCAGGTTGCCAGAAGTTCGTGCCAGGTCATACTTGATACCTCCGAGGAGCGCGTGCCACGTCAGCACCGTAAAAGATCCCACAACATTTGGCGCCGTCTGTGGGGAGGTACAGTGTCATGGCTGAACTTCAAACTGACTGTGGAAAAACCAAGGGTAAATCAGAACTCCCAGCCAGAAAAGGAGTGTTTAAGGACGGGTCCAACACTCAATGTGACGCGGCAGCTAGCCAGCCTGCTGCCGTCATTTCTATTCGACCCTTGCTGGATGGTCCTCACGAAGTCAATCTTAAGCACGATAATGGTAGGATGGTAGAGTTTCTGTCAGAAGATTCTGACTCACCTATGAAGAGACGCACCCTAGAGGAAGCGAGTCGGCATGTCAAGGAGGTTCGTCCAGGAAGAAGGACGAGACGAATTTTACAGAAGAAAAATATGGACCGTTACTCTCTAGAGGCTCCTAGAAGACAACATGAGAGCGTCGCCCGAAGGAAGAATGGCTGTGGCTCCGAAGAAAAAAGGGGGCGAAGGAGGACGTCCTCTAGAGGTCCCTTTAGGTTCAACACGGCTCTTAACGAGATCCTCCTTGCTGAAGGACCGAGTCTGGGAATAGAATCGTCCCCCCGACGATCGTCCACCTCCTGCCCACGAGTACCTTTCTGTGCTTTCCACAACGACGAAGGGCATGACACCCAAAGTTGTCGAATGTTGAGGAAGATATTACCTGATCGCGTGGCTGAAGGGCACCTTCGCCAGTACGTCCATCTAGAGGACGCACATAAAGAAGTGAGCCCCACCTCTAAGTATTCAAACGAAAGAGTTATGGTAATATCAGGAGGAATAGCTGCAGGAGAACCATGTAAGGAGGGACGGCAAAAAGGTCCACCTCATCTTCGCCCAGCACAGAAGAACCTACCCTCTGTAGAAATTTCCGAAGACGACTATAGAAGGGCGGCCGCGCCATATGATGATGATCCTCTGGTTATAGAGGTTAAGGTGTCTAATCTTAAGGTAAAGAGAGTATTGGTGGATACGGGGAGCTCGCCCGACATAATCAGTCTGCAATGCCTGCGGAAATTAAGGCACAATCCAGAAGACATAGAAAAAGTTTACGGGCCCTTGGTAGGATTCGGAGGGAGCATCGTTCGTCCAATTGGCTTCATTTTGCTGCCGGCTTCTGTTGGAATTCCCCCAATAATCAAAGAAGTCGTCATCAGGTTTATAATAGTGGCAAACCTCACCACATTCAACATCATATGGTCGTCCAACACTCAACGACCTAAAAGCTGTGATCGTCCCTCATTTACTGTTGGTAAAATTTGTTGGAAGCAACGGATGCGTTGGATCTCTCTATGGAAATCAACAGTTGGCCAGGGATTGTTACTTATCGACATTGGAGCCAACGGCCTGGGGAGCTTCTCCAAAGGGAAAGGAGCAAGCTAAACCTCCAGCAAGCCGCCGTAAAACCCGGGAAATACCGACAGAGCACAATGCAGAAAGACGACCTGAGCCAGTGGGAGCACTTTATGATATAATTCTGGACTTAGCGGACCCGTCTCGAACAGTCCCCATTGGGGTCCACCCTAACGACCCCATGTCAGCAGCATTAGTGCAACTACTCCAAGAATACAAGGAGATATTTGCCTACACGGTAGAGGAGATGCCCGGTATAGACCCGGCGGTGGCCGTGCATAAGTTGAATGTGGGCAGTGCTGTGAAGCCAGTACGACAAAAGAAGAGGAATCATGGAGAAGCAAGAAATTTGGCCGCCGCTGCCGAGGTTAAGAAACTAATGGATGAAGGCTTCATACGCCCATGCCAGTACCCAGATTGGGTAGCTAACGTAGTCCTGGTACCCAAGCCCAATGGGACGTAGAGAATGTGTGTTGTTTACACTAATCTCAATAAAGCATGCCCTAAAGACAACTTCCCACTGCCGAAGATAGACCGACTCGTCGACTCCACCGCCGGACATGCCATGAATGAGCTTCATGGACGCCTACTCCGGATTCCACCAGATCCCATTATGGCCCGAAGATCAGGAGAAGACGTCTTTTGTCACGGAACAAGGATTGTACTGCTACAAAGTAATGCCGTTCGGTTTAAAAAATGCCCCTGCTACCTTTCAACGGTTGGTAAACACAGTTTTCGTAAAGCAGCTGGGGAGGAATATAGAAGCCTATATTGACGACATGATTGTAAAAAGCAAGCAGAAGAAGGACCACCTTGACGACTTGAGAGAAACCTTTGAAACCATCAGGACATACCAAATGAGACTCAATCCCAAGAAGTGCATATTTGGGGTATCTTCTGGCAAGTTCCTTGGCTTCCTGATTGACAAAAGGGGCATTGAAGCAAATCCGGAAAAAGTGCAAGCGGTCATTAATATGACGTCGCCAAGGACGGTTAAAGACGTGCAACGCCTCACTGGGTGTCTCGCCGCCTTAGGACGATTCTTATCTAGAGTTGGAGACAAGTGTCACTAGTTTTTCAGTACCATCAAAAAGGGCACCCGGTTTGAGTGGACGTCGCAAGCTGAGGCTGCCTTCCTCCGCCTAAAAGAACATCTGCACACTTTGCCACGGTTGGTCAGCCCTCTCGTAGGGGAAGTTTTGTATCTGTACCTTGCCATCTCAGAATACGCGCTGAGTGCCGTCTTGCTTACAGAGAGGGATGGAACGCAACTACCTGTGTACTTTGTCAGTCACATGCTGCAGAATGCTGAACTCAAATATCCAACAGTCGAAAAGTTTGGCTTTGCTCTGTTCTTGGCTAGTAAGAAGCTTCGTCCATATTTCCTGGCTCATCGATTGGTAGTATACACGGATCAACCGCTTAAGCGGCCTTTCACCAACCTTGAAGCGTCTGGAAGAATGCTCAATTGGGCAATTGAGCTTCACGCGTTTGATATCTCGTATGAACCGAGGAAGGCAATAAAGGGACATGCATTTGCTGACTTCATCGCGGAACTGACCAAGCCACCCTACCCAGTGGATAGTACATGTGGACGGCTCTGCCACTCAGAACGGGTCAGGAGCCGGCATTATCTGTGAGTCACCAGAAGGAGATATCTATGAATATGCAATGCGGTTTAACTTTCAGGCGTCAAACAACGAGGCTGAATACGAAGCCCTGATATGTGGAATTCAGATGAGCAGAGCCGCAGGGGCAACAGACGTCCGGGTTTTGTCTGACTCGCAGTTAATTGTCAGTCAGGTCAAAGGAGAGTATGAGGCCAAAGACGAGGCCATGATAAGATATTTGGAAAAAGTCTGCCAAGAAGCTCAACAGCTGTCTAACTTTGAAGTAAAACACATACCCCGGTCTGAAAATAACAAGGCAGACGCTTTATCTAAACTGGCAAGCTCAGCATCCTGCGACACGCCACGTCATGTATTCTGGGAGGTAAAATAGTCCAAAAGCATTGACGCCTCGAGAACAGGCATCTTGGACCGAACAGCCACCTGGATGGATGACATTGTCAACTTCAAAATGAATGGAGTACTCCCTGATGACCCCAAGCAGGCAGAAAGATTACAAAAGAAATGCACATGGTTTAAGATATGGAATGGAACACTATACAAAAAAGCCTTCTCACGGCATCTTCTCCGCTGCGTTACCCCCGAGAAGGGGCAAGAGGTACTGGAAGATCTTCATCAGGGATTATGCAGCTCCCACATAGGAGGGAGGGCCCTGGCCGAAAAAACTTTAAGAACCGGATACTATTGGCCCACTCTCAAAGAAGACGCCCTCAATATGGTCAAGCGTTGTGATAAATGCCAACGATTTGCTCACCTAATTCGACGACCAGCACAGAAACTGACGCCAATTACCAGCCCTATACCTTTTGCCAAATGGGGGATGGACTTATTAGGCCCCTATACGACGGCACCAGGAGGACTGCGTTACGTAATAGTAGCCGTTGACTACTTCACTAAATGGGTAGAAGCTGAGGCTTTAAAGAACACTAAAGCACAGGATGTGAGAGCATTCATCTGGAAAAACATAATCAAAAGATTTGGCGTGCCTCAGTCTATCGTCTTCGACAATGGGCCACAATTCAAGACGCCCGAATTAGAAGATTGGTTGGCCGACCATGGTATCACAGCATGTTTTGCATCAGTAGGACGCCCCCAAGCTAACGGACAAGTAGAGGCATTCAACAAGATTATCTCTGAAGGGATGAAGAAGAAGCTTGATGAGGCAAAGGGTTTATGGGCCAACGAGTTACCCAATGTTTTATGGTCTATACGGACCACGGCAAAAAATTCCACAGGAGAAACACCATTCTTGTTAGCTTATGGGGCTGAAGCCGTCCTACCCATTGAAATGTGCGAACCCACCCTGCGCGTCATGTTGTTTAATGAAGATGCCAATTGGGAAATGATGAAGGCGGCCTTGGATTTCTTACCAGAAACCAGAGGGAATGCGGCTCTACGACAGCAGCTATACAAACTCCGAATGACGAGGGAGTACAACAAAAGGGTTTCTAGAAGAATACTTAAAGTTGGAGATTTTGTACTTAGGAAAATGGAAGCCGTCGGACGTGCCAATGAACAGGGGAAACTCACCCCTACTTGGGAAGGTCCGTATGAGATTTACGAGGAGGTTCGAGACGGAACATACCGGATCCAGGACATGCAGGGACGTCCGATTTTGCGTACATGGAATACGGATAACCTCAAGAAGTACTTTTTCTAGATTGACACTTATCTAGATTATATGCATTGTAAAGACGTCTAGAGCCTAGACGCACCATGTAGCATGTTTTGAACATTAAATGAAAAATTCACTGCAAGCCGGTCTTGCTGGGAAATCCTTATGAAAAGAATGTTATCAAATCTCTCGGAGAAATGCAAACTAATGCTCTCCCAAAAGACTAGTCGTTTAAAGGCCTAAGAAGTGGCCCAGATTAGCACCCTCACTAGGCTGATCACCTAGAACACAGGGGTTACACATTCCTAACACAGCTATATAAAGTAGCAAAAGACCTTGGCAAAAAGACCAGGGCAGACATCTGACGTCTCAAATTGGGGGCGTCGGACGTAATCATAAAAAAAATGTGATGAAAGCTAAAAAGCAATAAGACGTTCAAAAGGGCATCATGTCATTCCCAAAAAGTTAGTCATAATTACAAGAATTATGCACAAAGCCACCAAGCATGGTGTCAAAAGAACATGTGCAAAAAAAAAAAAAACACATTAATCAATACAAAGACGCGTAGGAACTCATTCCTCATCCTCGCTGGGCACGAACTCAGGATGGGTGCGTCCTTCCTTTTGAGCCTTCTCCACCTCAATCTGATAGGTGAGAAACTTCTCAAACCAGCTGAAGGGACGTTCACTTGCAAATTCAGCATTCCATGCAAGCTCCATACCCCTTCAGATCGATTTCTCACCTAGCATGGCCGACTGGTCGAGAATGCTCTGTGACGAAGCGACTTCCTTGCTAGCCGCCTCCAGCTGAACCTCCAACTCTTAAAACTGAGTCTCCAGACGAGAAAACTCAGCCTCTTTCTCCTTGATCTTCTCGGAAAGATCCTCCATTTCAGAAAAGTTCTGATCAATATGCAGGAGACGAGTTGTGTTCTCAGCATTTTGAGAGGCCAGGGCGGTAGTCACAACGTCAATGTGTTCCCGCCTGTCAAAGCGAAGCTTCTCCAGTGCAGCAAAACGCTGGTCACCACACTGACTGACCAGAAGACGGTGACGAGTTTCTTCATGCACCAAAGTAGTGCGCCACTTTTTCAGCGAGTCCAGCAGAATGAACATCTGCGCAAAAATAGTAAGTCAAACAAAAAGAAACGAGTGTGTAAAAATAAAGGTATAACGAAACTTAGGTCCAGCGCCGAGGACTGCATGGCGGCAAGCATATTCTCGGCCGCCTCAGGAAGAGTTTCAGCATATTGGGGAGGAATGGCACTGCGCATCAGCGTCATTATCTTCCTACGGTCATGAGAATTGAACCCGCCTGAAGAAGGGATCTGATCCAATTCAGCATCTATGTCTTTCTGAGGATCGGGAATTTCTATGGGAAAAACAACGGCCTTAGAATCCCTGGGGGAAACTAGAGAACTGCTAGACGAGGAACGGTAGGTGGTTACGATGTTGGAGTAAAACTTACCCCCAGAATTCCTAGCTCTCTCCGCCGTCCTCAGAGGGATGTTGCGGCGGACGACTTCAGGAATCCCCGCAAGAGGATCAGCTGTCCCTCCAGTTTTCTCCAAGCTAGGAAAAGCCGATGCAGCCTTGGGGACGGCAAACTTACATTCGAAGCGTGTTTTCCACAATAATCCGTCAACGAACACGAACAAAGAACTCCACTTGTCATTCCTCTACTTGGTTCACCGACACGATCAGATCCGTCTTGATAATCGTAGCTTAGACAATTGATCAAGATACTTTGCTTTTGGGAAGAACTCACTTTGGAGGCATAGAGAGAATTAGGGTTCTCTGTGTCTCTAGGGTTTGAGTGTATGGAATTGTGTGTGTGTTGGAAACTAGGTTGTAAGGTTATATCATTAACCTTACTAACCGACCAAGCAAGAAGCAAGGCCGGCTAGCAAGCCGTGCGACCCAAGCAACACGGACACACGCCCGCGCGCCCAGCGACACACTGCAGGCCGAAGCCCACAGTGCGCGCGCCGAGCAGCTGGGCCGTGGGCCTTGCTCGCTCGTCGTGCTGTGCGCTAATGCTTGCTGTTGCGTGCTCGCGCCCAATGGGCTTGCCTTGCTTGCTCGGGAGCTTGCTGGCTCGTTGGGCCTTGCACGCTTACGTGCTTGGCTCGACGGGCCGGCAACTCCGATGCCCTTCGTATTCGCGATTTAATATATTTCCGATATATTATTTATCGTTTCGTATACGACGAATCACCATCGTACGATACGATTTATTCGTGTCGCCCAGCTTACGAATATTCGCGATACGATATACGATTCCGACAAAGGTCGTATCGTATAATACGTTTCCAACTAATTCCCGAAAAGCTATTAAATGAATTTCCGATTCATTTAATCCGGTGATCTGTTACGTGTCATTGGTGTGACCTTGTAGGTTCAGTCAAGAGTAAGTTGTGAGTTCAATATCCATTAGAACTCACTGATCGGAAGCATTGCTCCAGCTAGCTGTTTCGATCACTTGATCTCACTAAATTAATTGTTCGCAATTAATCTGAACCTTGGTATTAGACTTAATGCACCTTGGGTGAAGGACATATTTCCTTCACAATGGCTAGCTGATGGGGATTCTAACTCTAAGTTCTTTTATGCTTCTGTCAAGCAAAGAAGAAACATGAATAGAATTTCTTTGCTGTACACTCCTCAAGGGCATAAAATTGTAGATCCTAGGGAAATTACTGTGGAAATTCAGAAATTCTATATGGCTCTTCTAGGTACAGCTGCTACTCACATTTCTAAGCCTGATCTCCCCACTCTTAGGTCAGGTCCAAGATTGTCTAGAACTGCAGCTCAATCTCATCAGGTACAGCTGACAACATTTTGATGGCAACTGAATTAATCAAGGGGTATGGCAGAGCCATATATCCCCTAGATGTGTTCTAAAGGTTGACCTAAAAAAAAGCTTATGACTCAGTTGACTGGAGCTTTCTTCAGACTGTTCCGCAAGAGCTAGGGTTCCCTCAAGTGTTTGTGAAGTGGATCATGACTTGTCTTACAACTGTTTCCTACTCTATTCTCATCAATGGCTTTCCTAGCAAACCATTTCAAGCAAAAAAAGGGCTGAGACAGGGGGATCCCCTTTCCCCTTTCCTGTTTGCTATTGGAATGGAATACTTGACAAGATGTATGAACCAGCTGAAGCTAAATCCTGATTTTAACTTATTATTGTGAGAAGCTCAATATTACTCATCTGATGTTTGCAGATGACTTATTATTGTTTGCAAGAGCTGACAAGGTCTCTGTACAGTTACTTCTTGAAGCTTTTTCCAAGTTCTCTTCTGCTTCAGGCCTTGAAGCTAATATGGATAAAAGTAATATTTACTTTGCTGGTGTTTCAATGTGTGACAAAACAGATATTTTATCTGATCAGAAAATCTCAGAAGCTTGCCTTCCTTTCAGATATCTAGGGGTGCCACTTTCCTCCAAGAAATTATCCTATCCACAATGCAAGCCTCTAGAGGACAAGATTCTGGCTAGAACTAAGGTGTGGTCAGCTAAGTTTTTGTCTTATGCTGGCAGGTTGTTACTTATCAAAACCATCGTGTTTGGCATGCAGACCTTCTGGTGCCAAATCTTCATTTTACCTAAAAGAATCATTAAGGAGGTAGAAGCTTATTGCAGGTGTTTACTCTGGACTGGTGACACTGCAGCATCAAAGAAAGCTTTAGTAGCATGGGATAAACTGTATCAACCTAGAAACTCTGGTGGTTGGAATGTGAAGAATATTGCTGCTTGGAACAAAGTAGCCATTGGGAAATTGCTGTGGGCTTTGGCTTTTAAGAAAGATAAACTGTGGGTGCAGTGGGTTGATAGCTTCTATATGAAAGGCCAAAATCCTCTTCAGATGTCCACTCCTGGGTCTTGTTCTTGGGCTCTTAAAAAGATCTTTAATAGTAGAGAGGTTATTTTGCAAATTGGTGGTTGGGACAAAGCTACTGCAAATGGAAAATACTGTATTAGCAAGGTGTATAAATTCTTGCAGGGTGTTGCTCCTAAGGTTACTTGGTGGAGAGTAATGTGCTATAACAAAGCTAGTCCAAAAAGCCTGTTTATCACTTGGTTGGCTATCCTTAATAGGCTTTATACTACTGATAGACTTCAAGCTTGGGGGATTCAGTGTTTTGATCAATGTGTGCTGTGCACAGATGAGAAAGAAACAGTTGAACATCTGTTTTTTGAGTGCAAGTTTCCCTCTGCAGTTTGGTCTAAACTGTTCTTGCAGGGTGTTGCTCCTAAGGTTACTTGGTGGAGAGTAATGTGCTATAACAAAGCTAGTCCAAAAAGCATGTTTATCACTTGGTTGGCTATCCTTAATAGGCTTTATACTACTGATAGACTTCAAGCTTGGGGGATTCAGTGTTCTGATCAATGTGTGCTGTGCACAGATGAGAAAGAAACAGTTGAACATCTGTTTTTTGAGTGCAAGTTTTCCTCTGCAGTCTGGTCTAAACTGTTGTTGCGGATTGGTGTTCATAGAGGAGCTACTGGTTTTGCTTCTGAGTTGCAGCAAGTTATGAAGAGAAGCAGGAAAGTTGGTGTTGCTGATCAGTTGTATGTTATGTGCTTCACTGAAGCCATTTATAGTGTGTGGCTTGCTAGAAATGCTGTAATCTTTAAAAGGCTTACTAAGAGCATAGACAATATTGTTAGGGAAATTTTGTTTAAAGTTTGTTGTAGAGGTTCTGAGGAACTTAGGAGTAGATTACTACACATTTGATTTTGTGTATAGTAGTTTTGGTGGCCTGGTTTCCCTGTTCCCTTGGGTGTTTTGCTCAAGGCTTTGGTTATTAATACAATTATTAATTGCCAAAAAAATTTTGAATGCCTAGACTTGTTAATTATACAACCTAATTTGTAATTATGATTAATTTGTTGAAATTCGAATAATTTAGAATTGATTTGATTTTCATAATTAATTAATATTTTAATTAGGTATCCATGATTAAAAACCACCATAAAAATTGTTAATTTATGACAAATTTTAAATTTTTATGACCTAGATTTGAATCCATGTTAATCGGAAATTAATTGATTAATAAATTTTCGATTTTTCGCCCTAAAATTATGAAATTAATATGATTTATTAATTTGTCATAGATTTTTAAATTAAAAATTTTAATTTTTTATAAAATTTGCTCATAAACGTTGCACGCACAAAGCAAAGGACGCTACGTGTTACCCATAAGGGGTGTTGTATAGTGCGGGCACGCGACGACGAGCAAGGGAGCTAGCTCGTCGCCCGTGCGGTACGAATGCAGCGAGCAACCAAGGCATGGCGCGCGCACGAGGCAAGGGAGCCTGGGAGTGTGTGCTGTGTGCTATGGGCGAAGGGCGATGGACAGGGCACATGACGAGGCGACCGCGCGAGGGCGAGAGCTGGGTTGCTCAGCGATCGCTGCTCTCCACACCAACGAGCGCTGCCTCGCCACGAGGGCTTGCTTGCGCCTAGCGAGCGAGCACTCCTTCAGTAGCTGCTGCGATGCATGCGGGCGAGCAGGCTGTGCGCAAGCGTGGCTTGGCTTGCTGCGTTTGCGCGTGGCTGCTGCTGCGATGTGCCATGGGCGTGCGATCGGTCGTGCACTCGATGGGGCTTGGGCACAAGTCCAAGTGCTCGTCGTGTTACGATTGAGTCGTTTTGAATTTTAATTTGAAATTTTCAGTTCGGAAATCATTTTAATTAATTTTAAAATTAATAATTTAAATTGTTTTCTTGGATTTTAATTTTGAATATTATAATTATTATAAATTTTAATTTATATTAATTATTTTACTAAAATTAAAAACCTTGAAATAATTTAAATTCATTTAAATCAACTGAAAATAAATTAAATTAAATGGATTCGATTATAATTTTATATGAGCTTTAAATTTTAATTAAACTTGTATGTTTCCGGTTAGACTAGAAATACAATTTTATGTTTAAACTTAGTAAAGCATATAAAGTTATTGGTTTAAGTGGGAGCATTTTTAGTCATAAACTCTTGATTAGGTCTACAAATCCTTTAAGGTTAAACAACTTGATTAGAATTAATAAGGACTGAATAATTGGTAGATTATTGGTGCCCTTGATAAATTGCTGCAAATATTTATGTGATGCATACAACGTGTTTTACTAACCAGCTATGTGGGCCATTCATGATAATGAATGGGTGAATGGTATATATTGTATATGTACAGTTTTGCAGGTTATGAAGTGACTAGTATGGCCCAAATAGGATAGAAAATATGGTATGCGTACCATTAATTTGAATGTAATTGGTCTAATGCACCAAAATTTGTTTTTCAATTCAAATATGGTCTGCGTACCATCAAATAGTTGTAATTAGTTTAATTATAGTTGATCCTATTTGAAGAAAATGGCGCCTCCCACGGTGAAATTCAAGACGGAGTTTCCAATCCATTTTCAAGACGGAATTTGAAGTTGAAGCTTCAAGATGAAGTCGGGCCATACTAGATCACATTTATCTTATGCATGCTTTAAGTTATTTATTGGTTTAAATATGTCTTAATTATGCATGAGATTATGGCTTGATTATGTTGCATGATTAAGGATTTTAGTTCACTTAAAATCTAACCAACATAGTAAGAGCCTTAAGTTCCGAAGTTTAAAAATTGAGTTAAAAGGTGCCATGCCAAAATAACACTTACTTGGATAACCTTTACATCAATCTAGTAATAGTTTTACGCTTAGCGAGGTGTTACTTATTGATCCTAAAGGGGTAAGGTTCACAAAAATTGTGAGTACATGTTAGTTTTGGTGAAACTCAACGATATAAGTAAGGAGTCCTTTTATGTCGTGGAAAAATTGATAGGTTTACCTAATAAGTTCTTAGACGTACCTATCAACGAAGAGTAGTTTCTAGACTATTAGCAAAAGGCTTTTGCTTATCTAAAATATTTTAGAATTGAGTCAAAATACATAATGTGCTTAATTCTTCAATGATTTTAGGGTCTTGGAATCATTTTATTCACACCTGCTGGAACAATAAATTCGAATAAAATGCTAATAACTTGTTTGAATTGCATGATTGCTTTAATTTTCAAGTTATTATTCATGATAAATGTTTAGACTTTGCATGCTTCAATGTATGTTTTAGTTATTTTTTATAATTAAATATCTTGCACTGCAGTAAATCCTTTTAGAAAGGTAACAGTAAATTTCCTCGATTGGTAGTGAATCCAAGAACGATTCACGGAAATGAGAGAAAATGAGCAATTTAAATGTACATTTCTTTTAGCGAGTTTTATGGTTGTTTTCGAGTATCAAAGTCGAATGGCAAACGATTGGTGCTTGTGAATTCAAAATACAATGTAGTTTTGAGATCATAAAGCATTGAGTTTAAACGCTCAGCTTAACCAATGGTTAACAACCTAAAATCTTTTTCCATTTAATTCTCGAATGAGTCTAGACCCTAGACATTCGAATAGATCGATTCTTAGAGAACTTTAGAAGCTTCTGGTAAGATCATCTAGTTGAAACAAAATATTCAACATAAATTAAAATGGTAAGAACTTTGTTGGAGTGACGTTGGACATGTCGAACAAAGTATAAAAGTCAACACTAGAAGAGTCAATTCTTAAGACTATAAGAAAGGGTACAAGAAATAGGAAAACAAAGAACAAGTGAAAGGAACTTACAGTTCCGTTTCTACCTAAAAGTTTATGTTTAAAGAGAAGTGACCTAGCAATCAAACTTCCTTGGTATCATATACCGCTTGAGGTTCTTACTTCGGTAATAACTCAAACAATGGAAGCTAGGCTACACTAATGACCTACAAGTGGGAAATGAAGCATGGCAATGCTACATTAGTTGTAGGGTCATCTAGTTTGTTTTAAGTCCTTTCAAAGGCTGGAACTTAATGGCTATTTTGTTCCACAATCAGCATACCTAAATTTCTGACAGAAAGACTCACATTCAGAAGAACAAAACAATGTTGGTTTGCTTATTTGAATGAAATGGTCATTTACGGGTTGAGTCAATATGCTTGATTAAAACAAACAACTCTTTAACAATAAAAACTTTACTAGGTTCAAATCAAACCCTTGATTTGAGTTCCACTAATCTTTGGCATTGTTGCTTAGACCATATCAACAAGTTAACATTCATAAGCTTTATTTTGATGGACTTTTGAAAAGTTGATTGATTTCTAAATCAATTCAAGACAAGCTAGTCTTACTTGTTGAAAGTAACAAAAGATATGAACTATTGTTAGAACGCCTACACGATAGAGTTCAAAGCTAAAGAAAGGTTTTATGACTTTATTATTTCACACAGATTTGAGTGAATATAGGTTTATTTACTCAATCTGATATAAGTTTGAATCTGTTTGGCTAGTTCAAAGATTCAGAAGTATAAATCCCACTTGGCAAGAAATCATAAAGATCTAGGTTAGATCATGTTGATGATTACTTAAGTCAAGAATGATCATCAATGATTGTGTGTAGTAAAATTCACAATCTAGCTCCATAAGATATGGCATATCTAAGTTGGAATGATCGAAGTCGATTAGTACTTGATTCGATCAATGATGGATCATAAAGACTTTTCCTATAATTTCTAAAACAAAATGCTCAACTACCACCAAACTAAACCAAATTCGTCAAAGCTATTGAAAAGTAATTTCAGAATATCTTTTTATACTATATCTATAGAGTTCCTAAACTCAGTGGGAGCTTAGTGTTTGTTATTCAACAAACTAAGGCCCAAGAATAGATATATGTTTCATTGTGATTTATTCAAATGAGACACAAGGGTATTGTTTCTACCATGGATTTTTGAGAACATAATGTTTGTTTGCTCGAAGTAATGTCCTTTTGGAGATTCGTTTCCAAAATGACAGGTGGGAGAAAATAGACCTCGAAAGTATTCGAGGCGAACAACAAACATAAACGGACATTCCGGAGACTTTTCGAAGCTCTTTAGAAAATCCGAACACGTATTCTTTAAGGACTTTAGAAGTGGCTTTAAAGAATAGACATCTCTTAGAAGACTTTACAAGTGCTTCAAGAAGAACAGAATATTCAAAGGACTTTCAAGTGGCTATTGATATTCTATTGTTTGATGTTCTATACCCAAGTAGGAATAGAGTTCAAGTCACTGAAACTATGAGATTCTTCTATTAGATATGAAGAAACATGGAGTTCAGGTCACTGAAGCTATGCGATTCTTCTATTAGATAGCGAAGAAACCTACAACTTGCAGTCAAACTATTATCATGTAGATATGACGAAACCTAGATTCCCTAAAATGGTTAGAGGCCATATATAGACTTAATGTTTATTTGGTTAAAGGCCATAAAAACATACTCAATGTTCTGATGACAAAATTGAAAATTTGTTGATTTGCAAGAATGATTTACATCTATTGGTTGCAAATTGGTTTTAAGGATAAAAACCATCAAACATGGAATTGTGTTCACACACAAAGCTAGATTAGTTGCTAAAGGTTACAAGCAAATTCACGGCGTGGATTGTGTTGAAGCCTCATGCATAATCGTAATGCTCAAGTCTATAAATCAAGCAATGATTGCATATTGGTACATATGGCAATTGGATGACAAAACTTATTCCTCAATCAAATGTTGGAATAACTATGTACATGGTATGTCATAGGATTTGTGGATCCAAATAAATGCTTGAAAAGGAAAGCTAGCTTATGAAATCTAAGTACAGATTTAAGCAAGCAATTGGGAATTGGAATTGTATGTTAGTGAAGCTAATAAGTATTTTAGTTTCATAAAATGTACATGATTCTTATAGATATATAAGAAGTTTAGTGGGAGTACGTAAAACTTAATTGGTCCTGATGTGGGCTCGAATATCTCCACCACAAAGCCCAAAGAGGCAGCCGACGATCAATACTGGTCAGTTGGGCTGAAACCTAGAAAGAAGGCCCAAATATCGGTACCCAACCAAAATAAGAGCAGAGCCCCATTTTGGAAGGCCCATTCTCTCTGAGAAGGCAGGTCCAAATGGAGAAGGTTCATCATTGCGGGCCGAATGCCACGTGTCCTAAATCCCCAAGGGGCACGCACCCCACAGCTAGGGTTGAGGGCACAGTCCCCAAGAAACCCTAACACTATAAATAGCTCAGATCCCAAGGTAAGAGGGAATTCAATTCATCCCCACCAACAAAAACTTATCTTTGCTCTGCCTTCTCTCTACAAATTACTTATCTCTCTAGCTTATACTTACTTAGGCATCGGAGGGAATATTCCTACGGGAATATTCTTGTTTTGCAGGTTGCCAGAAGTTCGTGCCAGGTCATACTTGATACCTCCGAGGAACGCGTGCCACGTCAGCACCGTAAAAGATCCCACAACATTTGGCGCCGTCTGTGTCATGGCTGAACTTCAAACTGACTGCGGAAAAACCAAGGGTAAATCAGAACTCCCAGCCAGAGAAGGGGTGTTTAAGGACGGGTCCAACACTCATTATGACGCGGCAGCTAGCCAGCCTGCTGCCGTCATTTCTGTGCGGCCCTTGTTGGATGGTTCTCACGAAGTCAATCCTAAGCACAATAATGGCAGGATGGTAGAGTTTTTGTCAGAAGATCCCGACTCACCTATGAAGAGACGCACCCTGGAGGGAGCGAGTCGACATGTCAAAGAGGAACGTCCAGGAAGAAGGACGAGACGAACTTTACAGAAGAAAAATGAGGGCCATTACTCTCTAGAGGCTCCTAGAAGACAGCATGAGAGCGTCACCCGAAGGAAGAATGGCTGTGGCTCCGAAAAAAAAGGGGGCGAAGGAGGTCGTCCTCTAGAGGTCCCTTTATGTTCAACACGACTCTTGACGAGATCCTCCTTGCTGAAGGACCGAGTCTGGGAATAGAACTGTCCCCCCGACGATTGACCACCTACAGCCCGGAAGCCCCTTTCTATGCTTTCCACAACGACGAAGGGCATGACACCCAAAGTTGTCGGATGTTGAGGAAGATATTAACTGATCGTGCGGCTGAAGGACACCTCCGCCAGTACGTCCATTTAGAGGACGCACACAAAGAAGTGAGCCCCACCTCTAAGTATTTAAACGAAAGAGTTATGGTAATATCAGGGGGAACAGCTGCAGGAGAACCATGTAAGGAAGGACGGCCCAGCACAGAAGAATCTACCCTCTGTAGAAATTTCCAAAGACGACTACATAAGGGCGGCAGCGCCATATGATGATGACCCTCTGGTTATAGAGATCAAGGTGGCTAATCTTAAGGTGAAGAGAGTACTGGTGGACACGGGGAGCTCGTCCGACATAATCAGTCTGCAATGTCTGCGGAAATTAAGGCATAATCCTGAGGACATAAAAAAAGTGTACGGGCCCTTGGTAGGATTCGGAGGGAGCATCGTTCGTCCAATCGGCTCCATTTTGCTTCCGGCCTCTGTTGGAGTTCCCCCAGTGACCAAAGAAGTTGACATCAGGTTTATAATTGTAGCAAACCTCACCACATTCAACATCATACTTGGCCGTCCAACACTCAACGACCTAAAAGCTGTGATCGTTCCTCATTTACTGTTGGTCAAATTTGTCGGAAGTAATGGACGTGTTGGGTCTCTCTATGGAAATCAACAGTTGGCCAGGGATTGTTACTTATCGACATTGGAGCCGACGGCCTGGGGAGCCTCTCCGAAGGGAAAAGAGCAGGCTAAACCTCTGGCAAGCCGTCGTAAAACCCGGGAGATACCAACGGAGCACAATGCAGAAAGACGACCTGAGCCAGTGGGAGCACACTATGTTATAATTCTGGACTTAGCAGACCCGTCTCGAACGGTCCCCATTGGGGTCCACCCTGACGACCCCATGTCAGCAGCATTAGTGCAACTACTCCGAGAATACAAGGAGATATTTGCCTTCACGGTAGAGGAGATGCCAGGCATAGACCCGGCGGTGGCCGTGCATACGTTGAATGTGGACAGCGCTGTAAAGCCAGTACGACAAAAGAAGAGGAATCATGGAGAAGAAAGAAATTTGGCCGCCGCTGCCGAGGTTAAGAAACTAATGGATGCAAGCTTCATACGTCCGTGTCAGTATCCAGACTGGGTAGCTAACGTAGTCCTGGTACCCAAGCCTCATGGGACGTGGAGGATGTGTGTTGATTACACTGATCTCAATAAAGCTTGCCCTTAAGACAGTTTTCCACTGCCGAAAATAGACCGACTCGTCGGCTCAACAGCCGGACATGCCATGATGAGCTTCATGGACGCCTACTCCGGATTTCACCAGATCCCATTATGGCCTGAAGATCAGGAGAAGACGTCATTCGTCACGGAACAAGGATTGTACTGCTACAAAGTAATGTCGTTCGGTTTAAAAAATGCCCCCGCCACCTTCCAACGGTTGGTGAACACAGTTTTCGCAAAGCAGCTGGGGAGGAATATAGAAGCCTATATTGACGACATGATTGTAAAAAGCAAGCAGAAGATGGATCACCTCGACGATTTGAGAGAAACCTTTGAGATCCTCAGGACATACCAGATGAGACTCAATCCCAAGAAGTGCATATTTGGGGTATCTTCTGGCAAGTTCCTTGGCTTCTTGATTGACGAAAGGGGCATTGAAGCAAATCCGGACAAAGTGCAGGCGGTCATCAATATGACGTCGCCAAGGACGGTCAAAGATGTGCAACGCCTCACTGGGTGTCTTGCCGCCTTGGGACGATTTTTATCTAGAGCTGGAGACAAGTGTCACTACTTTTTCAGTACCATCTAAAAGGGCACCCAGTTTGAGTGGACGTCGCAAGCTGAGGCTGCCTTCCTTCGCCTAAAAGAACATCTGCATACTTTGCCACGACTGGTCAGCCCTCTCTTAGGGGAAGATCAACCGCTAAAGCGGCCTTTCACCAACCTTGAGGCGTCCGGAAGAATGCTCAACTGGGCAATTGAGCCTAACGCGTTTGATATCTCGTATGAACCGCGGAAGGCAATAAAGGGACAGGCATTTGCTGACTTCATCGTGGAACTGACCAAGCCACCCTATTTGAAGAGTGAGAAAACCCAGTGGATAGTACATGTGGACGGCTCTGCCACTCAGAACCGGTCAGGAGCCGGCATTATCTGCGAATCACCAGAAGGGGACATCTATGAATATGCAATGCGGTTTAACTTTCAGGCGTCAAACAACGAAGCTGAATACGAAGCCCTGATATGTGGAATTCAGATGAACAGAGCCGCAGGGGCAACAGACGTCCTGGTTTTGTCTGACTCGCAGTTAATCGTCAGTCAGATCAAAGGAGAATATGAGGCCAAGGATGAGGCCATGATAAAATATCTGGAAAGATTCTGTCAAGAAGTTCAACAACTGTCTAACTTTGAAGTACAACACATACCCCGGTCTGAAAATAACAAGGCAGACGCTTTATCCAAACTGGCAAGCTCAGCATCCTGCGACACGCCACGATATGTATTATGGGAGGTAAAACAGTCCAAAAGCATTGACGCCTCGAGAACAGACATCTTAGACCGAACAACCACCTGGATGGATGATATTGTCAACTTCAAAATGAATGGAGTACTCCCCGATGACCCCAAGCAGGCAGAAAAGTTACAAAAGAAATGCACCTGGTTTGAGATATGGAATGGAACTCTATACAAAAAAGCCTTCTCACGGCCTCTTCTTCGCTGCGTAACCCCCGAGAAGGGGCAAGAGGTACTGGAAGATCTTCATCAGGGATTATACAGCTCTCACATAGGAGGGAGGGCCCTGGCCGAAAAAGCTTTAAGAACCGGATACTATTGGCCCACTCTCAAAGAAGACGCCCTCAATTTGGTCAAGCGGTGCGATAAATGCCAACGATTTGCTCATCTAATTCGACGACCAGCACAAAAACTGACGCCAATCACCAGCCCTATACCATTTGCCAAGTGGGGGATGGACTTATTAGGCCCCTATACAACGGCACCAGGAGGACTGCGTTATGTAATAGTAGCCGTCGACTACTTCACTAAATGGGTAGAAGCTGAAGCTTTAAAGAACACTAAGGCACAGGATGTGAGAGAATTCATCTGGAAAAACATAATCACAAGATTTGGCGTGCCTCAGTCTATTGTCTTCGACAATGGGTCACAATTCAAGACGCCCAAATTGGAAGATTGGTTGGCTGACCATGGTATCACAGCATGTTTTGCATCAGTAGGACGCCCCCAAGCTAACGGACAAGTGGTGCTTATTCAACAAAATCATATCTGAAGGGATAAAGAAGAAGCTTGATGAGGCAAAGGGTTTATGGGCCAACGAGTTACCCAATGTTTTATGGTCTATACGGACCACGACAAAAAATTCCACAGGAGAAACACCATTCTTATTGGCTTATGGGGCTGAAGCCGTCCTACCCATTGAAATGTGTGAACCAACCCTGCGCGTCATGTTGTTTAATGAAGATGCCAATTGGGAAATGATGAAGGCGGCCTTGGATTTCTTACCAGAAACCAGAGGGAACGCGGCTCTACGACATCAGCTATACAATCTCCGAATGACGAGGGAGTACAACAAAAGGGTTTCTAGAAGAATACTTAAAGTTGGAGATTTTGTACTTAGGAAAATGGAAGCCGTCGGACGCGCCAATGAACAAGGGAAACTCACCCCTACTTGGGAAGGTCCGTATGAGATTAACGAGGAGGTGCGAGACGGAACATACCGGATCCAAGACATGCAGGGACGTCCGATCTTGCGTACATGAAATGTGGATAACCTCAAGAAGTACTTTTTCTAGATTGACACTTATCTTGATTATATGCTTTGTAAAGACGTCTAGAACCTAGACGCACCATGTAGCATGTTTTAAACATTAAATGAAAAATTCCCCGCAAGCCGGCCTTGCTGGGAAATCTTTATGACAAATATGTTACCAAATTCCTTGGAGAAATGCAAACTAACGTTCTCCCAAGAAGTAAAGACTAGTCGTTTAAAGGCCTAAGAAGTGGCCCAGATTAGCACCCTCACTAGGCTGATCACCTAGAACACAGGGGTTACACATTTCTAACACATAGCTATATAAAGTAGCAAAAGACCTCGGCAAAAAGACCAGGGCAGACATCTGACGTCTCAAGTTGGAGGCGTCGGACATAATCATAGAACAAATGATGATGATGACAAAAGCTAAAAAGCAATAAGACGTTCAAAAGGCGCCATGTCATTCCCAAAAAGTTAGTCATAATTACAAAAATTATGCACAAAGCCACTAAGCAAGGCGTCAAGAAAACATGTGCAAAAAAAATAAAAAAAAATAAATACAAGACGCGTAGGAGCTCATTCCTCATCCTCTCTGGGTACAAACTCATGAGGAGTGCGTCCTTCCTTTTGAGCCTTCTCCACCTCAATCTGATAGGTGAGGAACTTCTCAAACCAACTAAAGGGACGTTCACTTGCAAATTCAGCATTCCATGCAAGCTCCATACCCCTTCGGATTGATTTTTCACCTAGCATGGCCGACTGGTCGAGAACGCTCTGTGACGAAGCAACCTCCTTGCTAGCCGCCTCCAGCTGGACCTCCAACTCCTTAAACTGAGTCTGAAGACGAGAAAACTCAGCTTCTTTCTCCTTGATTTTCTTGGAAAGGTCCTCCATTTCAGAAAAGTTCTGATCAATTTGTAGGAGACGAGCTGTGTTCTCAGCATTTTGGGAGGCCAGGGCGGTAGTCACAGCGCCAATCTACTCCCGCCTGTCGAAGCGAAGCTTCTCCAGCGCAGCAAAATGCTGGTCGCCACACACGGTGTCGAGCTTCTTCATGCACTAAAGCAGTGCGCCACTTTTTCAGTGAGTCCAGCAGAATGAACATCTGCACAAAAATAGCAAGTCAAACAAAAAGAAACGAGTGTGTAAAAATAAAGGCATAATGAAACTTACGTCCAGTGCCGAGGACTGCATGGCAGCAAGCATATTCTCGGCCGCCTCGGGAAGAGTCTCAGCATATTGGGGATGAATGGCATTGCGCATCAACGTTATTATCTTCCTGCGGTCATGAGAATTGAACCCGCCTGAAGAAGGGATCTGATCCAATTCAGCATCAATGTCTTTCTGAGGATCGGGAATTTCTATGGGAAAAACAACGGCCTTAGAATCCCTGGGGGAAACTAGAGAACTGCTAGACGAGGAACGACAGGTGGTTACGATGTTGGAGTAAAACTTACCCCCAGAATTCCTAGCTCTTTCCGCCGTCTTCAGAGGAATGTTTCGGCGGACGACTTCAGGAATCTCCGCAAGAGGATCAGCTGTCCCTCCAGCTTTCTGGAAGCTAGGAGAAGCGGATGCAGCCTTGGGGACGGCAAACCACTTAGAAGCCTTCGAAGCCACTGACTTGAAGACGGGTTTCCCTGTGCCGCCAGCCCTGAGCTTAGAAGTAGGAGTCGCGTCCGTGGCCGCTTTCCTCGTCTTCTGAAGAAATGAAAACATATAAGTTGCAAACAACAAAGGGAATCACATAGGAAGGTTTGATCAATACCTTCTCCTCAGCAGGAGGGGGAGCCATTTGCTCAGAGATGGCTTGCTCGGCCGCCTGCTGACGCTTCCAAGCTTTATAGGTGCTGGCGTCGAGTACCTTCGCCAACCAGGACGACATATCCACTAGGCCTTTGGAGGCATCGTCCAGCTTATCCATGGCCTCGTCTGAAAAAAAACAAATAAAGACATTAAGTACGGTTTTGATAAAACAGTGAAGGGTTGGAAGTATAGACACACTACCTCTCGGCATATACGGACACAAGCCTATAGCCGAGAGGAAAACGGGATTGCCCAGTTGATCCAGATGAGGCAACCACCCCTCGGGTATGTAGGCCGTCTTGCCCTTAATGACGAGTGGCTTGGCCTTGAACAGCGACGAGATCCGTTCCCAGAGATCGGCGGAGACTGGAGGCAAAGAGGCGCCTTTTCCAACCAAGTTGGGCTTGACGTTCCAACGTCTCATCCGCTCGCACATCTCCAGATTTGTGGTTTTGATGACCACCCACTTCTTCCTCCAGTGATGCCATTTAGACGCCTTCCCCATCACCGTCCGATAAGCTCCCTTGTACGTCAGAATTAGCCAGCCCGCAGCGGCTCTCGAAACTTGTGACATGGAGGCGATCCTTAGGAACGCCGGAAGAGAAGGGGTGATGCCTGCAAGCTCGCAACGGGCAATATAGCCAAACACACCCGCCCAGGAGTTTGGGGACATTTGGTTCAGGCCAATATTGAAGCCGTCCAGCAACTCCACCACGAAGGGGTGAGGGGGGAATCTCAAACCCAGCTTCAGAAATGAGTCGTACACGGCGAACTCTCCTTCCACCAGTCCAAAGCTGGTGCAGTCCATGCCAGCCGGCATACGAAACTTGTACTCCGAACCTAAATTCAGAGACTTCCCATAGGCCTTCCCCTCGAGGGTGAGAAAGTTCAGCCACGTCTGAAGTGGGAAGATTGCACTGGGATGAAGGTGACCTTCCTCCCCACCTGACGTGCTCGCCGGCGCGACATCGATGCTTTCAAGGACGTCCTCTATAGGAGAAGAGGATTCTCCTTCGAACTGCTCTTCGTCCTCTATCCGCGCCATTTAATCCTGCACAGGCTGGAGACTTGGCTCAAGACAGGGGCAAACTTGAAAAGAGAAGGCGTCAAAGGGACAAGTTGACGCCCTTAGTTTGACGAGACCCCTGCATGATTAAGAAAAGAGAATTGGGAAGAATAAAAATCAACACATTTTTCCAAAGAAAGCCTTTACCTGATAGATCAAAGAGAGTTTGTGAAAGAACTTTGATGAAGAACTGCAAGAACACGACTTTGAAGATCGTGGCGGTGCTACGGTGGATTTCGGTGGGTGTTAGACGCCGGAAATCGCCTTCTCCTATTGCTCTCAAATGATCACTGGAAATGAGGGGGAAAATCACTCAAATTGGCCACTTATTTATAGAGGGGTAAGAAATGATTACCCCTGCCACGCGTCATCACCTCATTGGACACTCTAAGAGCAGTGAAAACTAACGTCTGTTTTTACTCCTCATGAGGGGCAAATGATGTGGGCTCGAATATCTCCACCACAAAGCCCAAAGAGGCAGCCGACGATCAATACTGGCCAGTTGGGCTCAAACCTAGAAAGAAGGCCCAAATATTGGTACCCAACCAAAATAAGAGCAGAGCCCCATTTTGGAAGGCCCATTCTCTCTGAGAAGGCAGGTCCAAATGGAGAAGGTTCATCATTGCGGGCCGAATGCCACGTGTCCTAAATCCCCAAGGGGCACGCACCCCACAACCAGGGTTGAGGGCACAGTCCCCAAGAAACCCTAGCACTATAAATAGCTCAGATCCCAAGGTAAGAGGGCATTCAATTCATCCCCACCAACAAAAACTTATCTTTGCTCTGCCTTCTCTCTACAAATTACTTATCTCTCTAGCTTATACTTACTTAGGCATCGGAGGGAATATTCTTGTTTTGCAGGTTGCCAGAAGTTCGTGCCAGGTCATACTTGATACCTCCGAGGAACGCGTGCCACGTCAGCACCGTAAAAGATCCCACAACAGGTCCTATGTGTATCGCACACATATCTCTCTATTGTTAAATACCATTCAAATGCTAATGACTTAGATTTGAAATTATTCATCAATGATGGACCATGGCAAAACTTAGTACATACTGGGTATTAAGATCTATTTACAAAGATCTTATGACATTGTTTTAGATTAAGTAATGGCATTTACTAAATCAAACACGAAAGACTCCATTGGAGATATTCGACCCATATGAATAAATCTAAGTAAAAGATGTTTGAGCTATGTATAAGCGTTTACTAAGTTAAACATCAAAGGATCCAAGTGAGATTCTTAAACCTATATTATATGTCAAAGAATTTAGCTGGATTCAGTATCTGCTGAAATTGAATGGGCTAAAGTTACATGAATAGAATTCAATTGAGAATAATTCTGCAAAAGAATTTATCATGAATATTATGATATAATATGAGGATCGCCAAAAACGTATCGTATGGCTTTAGGCATAACGAACATATACCAATCTAAGTGAAGATCAACTAGATTGAGATCAAGAAAAACTTATGGTACTTGAAAAGGTACATAAGAATAGTTCTTGATTCAGGGAAATAAAGATATGCTAAATATTGATGCTACACGCATAAACACTGGCAAAGGATCAAGCAAGATTCCTTTGGAGTTAACCATTGGCAAGGACGAGCTACAAAGCATCGTGTTTTGAAATGACAACATGGATTAGAGACCATGAGTTGTTGCGTGGGAAATTAAAATATTAATTTCTATGTTCTGAGATACAGATGGAATGTCTTCCAAATATCTATGAACTGCTTGGATACGTGAATCCAAACAAAGCATCACTAGCAACCTATACAGTTGAAGTAAAAGTAATTATTGCCTAAGAAGCAATGAAACAGGGTTGTTTATGTTAAAGAGTTCTTCATTGAACTTGGGTAGATCACATGTCTGTTGACTTAATAGTTCTTCATTGCAAAATGCGTAGAACCACTATCGAAGTAAGAAAGACTAGATCACATAATAAACAAACTCAAAAGATCTTATCATCATATCTCGAAGAACATTCGATGAAAAGGATATTAAGATTGGCAAAGCATGATAACTAAACCTATGCAACAAGTGAGAAACAACACTCACATTGTGGCACTGGAAATCAAGCATAGTTTTGAAATCCACTAATTGTTTTAAAGATGGGTTTGAGGCCCATGGTTGTAAAACATTGGGGTTGAACATTTATCATATATGAACTGTATTTTCATATTCCATTTAATCTTGGTTTGGTATTAAATGATGAGTCCCTTCAATTTGACAAAATATTCAAGATAGACTGTCAGGAACAGTCATGTGACTAAGAAATGTCTATCAAGTGAACTTGAATGTCAAAAGTTGAAAATGGTCCCTGGTCGGAGTTTTCTATAAAGATGGACGCATAGAAAACGTTAGACGACTAGAATGCAAGATGACTAGTAGTTCTGTTTCTTGAACTATGTGGACATGGCAATGTCATAATCATTTGCTGTAAGAGATGAAAATCTGTAATAAGTAAATTTCATTAAAATTATTAGACACTAATCCTCAATACCTGAGTGATTTGAGATTACTTGTCTGAGAACTGCTTACTTTGACGTTGACCAACCGTCGCACCGTAAAAGGAGGCTATAAAGGCAACACTCAGGTAATCACCTATCAAACGAAGTCTAATCTCAAGATCGCAAGATTGGGATTGTCCTCCCATAAATCGGGATGAGATGCTGAAAGTTGTACAAGGCCACTCGGAGAGCTAGAAACTGTAAAATGCATGGCCGTGCTCAGATGAATCATAGGCTATGATTATCTGTTTATTTGATCAGTTGAACTCTGAAACCGAGAAACACCTCTGGACATAATAAGGATGACAACTCTTACCTTATGTTCAAGAGCAAGCATCGAGCGACAAAGGAATTAGGAAATGCACACTTATCCCTACGGACAAGTGGGAGACTGAAGGAAATAATGCCCTTGGTCCAAGTATGCACTTAATGATTAGTCTAATAAATGAGGTTCAGTATTAATTGATAAGTTAATAATTCAGTGAGATCAAGTGAGCTGAATGCCTAGCTAGAGGCCGCTTCAGTTCAAGTGGAATTAATGATATTAATCCACAGCGTACTCTTGATTGAACCCGTAGGGTCACACTAATAGTACGTAAACGGATCAAGTATTTAATGGCATTAAATACTCCATCTATGAATATTCGGAATCGACGGATCTTGGTTTCAGTGGGAGCTGAGATCGTCAAAGGCAAGATATGAATACTCCGTAAACGATGATATTGCCGGAAACCGAAATATGGATCGTATCGGAAATATAAATATTATCCAAGTCGTAGATGTTGCCGGAAACGGAAACATGGTACGTATCGGAAAATATTATCGGAAATGGAAAAATTACCGGAATCGGAAATATTGCCGGAAACGGAAATATTATCGGAATCGGAAAATAATTCCGGAAACGGAAATATTAAATATTTGTTCGAAACGGAAATTAATTCCGGAATCGGGAATGTTAAATTGTTCGTATCGGAAATGAATTCCGGAATCGGGAATTTAATCGGAAAGCGTATCGTACGAATTAACATTGGACGAGGCTTGCTAGACGAAGGCCCAGCACGAAGCCAGGCCGACGCCCAGCAAAGCCACACACGTCCAACACGCCAAGGCCTCGACCAGGCCCAGCGCAAGGCCAAACCCAGCCAAGCCTTGGCGCGCGACAAGCTCAGCGATGGGCTGCGAGCATGGGCCTCAGCGTTGTGCGCTCGGCGTGGGCCGCAAGGCTTGCGTGCGGGCGTGCGGTGCTTGTGCGCTGCTCGTGTGCGTGACGAATCCTAATGCTATCGGAATTCGTGCATTGATTTAATCCTAATCCTAAAAGATTAAATTTATTATTTAGAGTTCTAAAAGGATTCTAATTAATAAATTAGTATTCTATCAGGATTCGAATTCCTTTTCCATAGTCCTATAAATATATGCCTAGGGTCATAAATTTACACACGGGTTTTCAATAAGTATTCATACAATAAAACAGAGATTTTTGCGTAGAAAAATCAGCCATATTACTTGCCCTATTAGCCGAAAATTTATAGAACCTTAAGGGCGATTCTAGTTGGTCAATCTTAAGGCGGATCCGGACGTGCTGTGGACTATCTACGGAGGTACGACACTTGGAGTCCTAAAGAATTGTTCTTGTTCGGTTCGGGCGCAGCTAGGGAGGGCACGCTACAAAGTGTATGCATCTAAATTATGCTATATGATTATGTGTAAATAATATATTTCCTGGCATTAAGGTTTTCCGCATGATTCATGTTTTGTCATATGTATCATAACCTAACATAAGACTACTCAATTAGCATGATTAACATCAAAATTAAACTACAATTAATCCTAATCATGAAACTAATTGAATTAATGAAACTAATTGAATCAACAAAAATCAGAAAATTCAAATATCAAATTTGGGGGGAAAATCAAGAAAATTCTAAATATGAAACTAAATCTAAGATTCAACAATGAAATCAAAGCAAGAACGAAAATAATGAAGCATTTAAAGAATTAAGGAACAAATCAAAGAGAAAATTAAGAATTATACCTTGAATGATTGAAGTTGAACCAAAATTGAAGAACAAAATTGAAGAAAAAAACTCAAATGAAAGAGAAAAGAAATCTGAAATTTGATGTTTGAATCAACTAAAAATTAAGAATTTGAAGCTAAGAATCCTAATCATAACCTCTAATCTAAGCCCTAATCTGATTCTCTCTCTAGAATTCTAAGCTAATTCTAAAATATGAAAATCTAAAAATGAAATTACGTAAAAACTAATTCTGCGATTTTCGTATTTAAACTCCTCCGCGCAGCTGTGTGGTCGCACAAGGGAAACCGTGCGCTCGCACAAAACACCACTGAGCCACTGCATCAATTTCGCAGATTTGTGTGCTCGCACGGGCAGAGCTGTGTGCTCGCACAACAGTGTGGGCACACACACTAAACTCGTGTGCTCGCACACCTACTGGTCTTGCTGTTTGCGAGTTGCTGTGCTGCTCTTCTTGCTCATTGCTTCTACCCTTCTTGCTACAAGGCTGTGGTTCGTGAGGTTGCTCGAGTGCTGCTGGCTGCAACAAAGCCAAGTACACAGTTGCTCGTACTGTGGCTGTTCAGGTGCTGCGCTATTCTGCTTGTGCTATTGCTAAGCTGTTGCTGCGATGTTCTGCTGTGCTATATGGCTGCTATTCTTCTCTATTGCTGCTGTTATGTTGTTACAAGGCTGCTATCAAGGCACTTCAAGTGAGCAGCAGCGAAGCTCAAACAACAGAAGCCAAGTATTGTAGCTGTGTTAGCTCCTTTGTGGCTGCTAGCTTGTGTATAAAACTGCAGGGTTGTAGCTGTTGTTCCTGTGCTGCGTGTGACTGCTACTGTGCTTCCTCGTGAGGTTGCTAAGCTGTGGCTGTTTGCGCGCTGCACACTTAACTCAATTTCTCATGGCTCACAACATCATCGCTGCATATTAATAAGCAACGTAGCACATTAGAAAATCACAATACATGTTATTAAAAATCGAAAACATTATTAATTCGTTTAACATTTTTTACAAATCGTAAAACATATAACTCGTCGACAAGCATAATGACACATTATAAACACGTTAATACTCAAAACGACTCTTACGCAATGAGAATGCGCACAAAAGGCACTATTAGAGCAAAAACGACTAAAATATACGCAAGACGAGAAAATGTTACGATAAATGCAAAAATGCAATAAACGAACTAAAAACGATAAAACTAAGAAAAAATAATAATAAAATGCTAATAAAATGAACTAAAGTCCTAAGCTAAGAGCGACATAAATGTCGCTCATCAAACTCCCCCAAGCTAACCCTTTGCTTGTCCTCAAGCAAAGCTAGAATGAGAAATGGGGAGGAGAATGAGCTTAATTATTCAAAATCAAAATTACGAAAATAAGAACTACAAGAATGCACACTAACTCACTTTCGTAGGAATCACGGTTGCATTTAAGCGCATGCAACAAGCTCTTTAAACCCCACAATCGCTCATGAGGGCGAGTGGGATCTCGCAAGGGTTTCCAAAGAGAAACACCCATAACTCTTCCAAAAATTCAATCAAGGCAAGACCTAAAAGGAAAATAAACCAAGAAAAAGAAAAGAAAAGGAAAGAAAAGAAAAGAAAGGAAAAGAATAGAAAAGAAAGTAAAATTAAACTACAAAATTCAAGATAAGGGCCTTTATTATGGAACGAGTATGAGAGAATGCTAATATTACTAACCAAATAAACAAATGCATGCTAACCAATGTCCTAAATCGAGTGAAGGATTCAAGTGCCAAACAAAGTGAACTAAGGGTTCGCACTTATCAATTCCCCTTCAACCGAGCATACCACGTCAAATCTCTAGATCCCATCCACCCTTAAGAATGGTTTCTCATGACACCGCGAAGGCGCCGGAAAACAAGAATTGCAAGGGAGAAGAGAAGGTTACTCGACATCTTAGTATGACAATCCCATTCCATATACTTGACCAAATCCTCCCTCCACCGACAATGACTCAACTCAAAAGGGTCAAGAGGACTTTTTAGGGTGTAACGTTAGGCTAGGGGTAAGGTGTGGAACAAATTTGGGATTTGGTGCTCATTCCTAAAGTGAAGCGCAATTATTGAACTCAAATCAAGCAAATCGAACCAAAACAAACTCATACCACTTATTTGGGGCACCCCCAAGCTTATTCAACAACAAAACTAAACTAAAACTCTTTTTTGAACTTTTCTTGATTTGATTTTCTCTTTTTTTTGTGTTTCAAATGAAACTTTTCTCATTGCCTTGTTTTTCTCTATTTTTGGCTTTTTCAAAACTTTCCTTTCTCTTTTGCTTTTCTTATTTATTCACTATATACAACATAATTCCCATACTTTGCCATTCTAACCAATCATCAATCATTCCTCAACTTTGCATAATCATTCAAAACCATCAAGCATCATAACTCAAAGCTTCACTATCACTTCTAAGGGTGAAAATAAAACAAAGGCTATTAGGCTTGTAATGTGCTTATAAGAAATGCAGGGGCAAGGCTCAAATGGCTAGCAAAGGGGCAAATGCAAACAAAAATATATGAAAAATTGAAAATAAAGTCCTAAACTAAAAAGAAAAATAGTCACCGAAAGGAAATGCCTCTATCGTCCCCTAAAGTAGGTCAGTCGCGGTGTCGGGAAGGAAATAGTCAAATTTGGGAGATAAGAAAGTCAATGCTAAGGATCCATGCCACTCAATATGTGTGAACAATGTGTTTGGGCTAATATGAACATGGTCCTCACATGGGAGCAAATACTACTCTCTCCGGTTTCAAGTCACTAGAGAGATCGACACCATCTTACCACAAGCCAAGGGTTCAAGAAGAATGCTACCCAAAGTTCTAACCATCTTTCTTAACTCCTAAATCCTAGATTCGACCCAAGACATTGAAAACCGTGCAAACATCTACCAATTAGGAATAAAAGCATTCTAACCTACAAGTTCCAACTTTATTATGCCCGAATCAAGAATAATGCCTAAAAAGCTAGAAAAACTTGCCTTGACAAAGACCGAAAAGAAATGAAAAAAGAAAATAAGGAAAAGAAAATAAAGAAAATCAATGAAACTAATCAAGAAATATGCACAAAATCTAAAATATTCACAAAATCAAGCAATCCATCACATGGAGATCAAAGTAGAAAACAATACTTAGGCCATGTCCTCAAGGCCTAAAACGAAACTAGGAGGGGCACAACTACCCATCCAACCAATGCCCCACAAGAAATATGCCCGACCCAAAGAATGCATGTGAGTTAGAAGGATATTACCAGTGATTACGTGGGAGCAAGTCCCGCAAAGAACCGTAATAACGAACGAACTCACCAAGAAGAATAGTCGGACATGGAAAAGATGGATGCAAAGATTTCCACATCAAGAAAGCTTGAGGCACACAAAAAACTTCAAAAATCCAGAAAAATTAGTATACATGGGCCAAATGGCCAAGACCACGGGTTATGATAAGTGCATTATTTACCATATATTTATTCCCTTATTTAAGTCAGGTAGTTATCTTTTATTTATTATTTTATGTCTTTAATTACGTTTAATAATTAGAAGTATATTTTTCTTAGTCTTATATTTTATTGTTAAATTAGCTTAAATGTACTTGGTTATGTTACAGGTAATAATTGCTAGGGAAGAAAACCGAAGCCCAATGGATTTACACGAGACATTAATAGTTCCAACTAATAAGGGGAGTGTAGAAGGGTCCAAGGTTATTGTCAAGTGAAGCCCATATTTAAAACAATTGTGAAGGAAGAATGGTCCACTCAAATTAAAGAAATCCCATAAGATTGGGAATCTCACATTAATACAGCTCTCTTCTTCAGCTGGGACAGAGTCGTCCCCTTCTTCTTCTTCTTCATATTTGTGATAGTGCACGATTACAGGTGTGGAGTAATTAGACTATGCTAGATTACTACTTGACGCGACGTTAATCGGTTATTTAGAGTAAACGACTTAGTATTGTTAGGAGTGAGCGGATCACTTTAATTTTATTAAGTATATGGATTGTTCTAATGAAACTAGTTTATTAGGGTTAGATTTATCGCGGCGGTAAATTCACAACCTATTTCCCAAACTAAGTGTTAAATGAGATTAGGCTACTTGGAAAATGGACTTTAAATTGTATGGCCTTCCTATAATCAAACCATATCAATTGGGCTTGTTTGCTTGTCACTTGTAAATAACTAGTTTAGTTATTTATTTAGCTCTTACTTAGATCGTGTAAGTGAGTCTTAAATACCCCCCTTCTTTGTGAATAGGTATATAACTGTATAAGCTAGGTATTCTATATTTATGTCGGATTGGATGTAGGCCTTGTTTGGTTAGATAAATTTTGACGTTACAAATTAGTAGTCTCTTCGTGGGATCGACCCTTTCTTATCCTTTTACTACTAGTTAATATTTTTGAAGGTCTAAGATAGTGTTGTGGGCAAAATTACCGTGCCTTCGTGTACCAATGAGGACGTGACACATGGCACGTATTGCGCCCCCTAAGCAGAAATCATACGAAGTCTACTCCGAGGCATGAGTATTAATCTAGGTATCTACAATGTATGTATTTAAGTGTGTATAAATGTATGTATAAAACCTATACCTGGAAAGGGGCTTAATTAGTATGTATCCCAAGTGAATGACTAAGCACAATAGGCCCAAATAGCCCACTATTGCCAAAAGGGACCAGAGAATTGTAAGGAGAAAGGACACGTGTCCTCCTCCCATTCCCCAGCCAATCATGTAAGGGGAATATTAGGTCATTCCCACAAAAACCTAGTACTATAAATATTCCCACTTCCCTAGAAAAAGGGGTCACAATCAATACATTCAAGGGCAATTGCTGCTCTGCCTTCTCTCTACTTTCTCTCTCTATAAAAATACAATCTTGTTTGATCCTTAAAAGTTACCGGGAAACCTCCAAGGTATCTCACCGGAAAAACCCCACAACATTTGGCGTCGTCTGTGGGGAGGTACGTGAAGGAAATAATGCCCTTGGTCCAAGTATGCATTCTATGTTAAGTCTAATAAATGCGGTTCAGTATTAATTAACAAGTTAATAATTCAGTGAGATCAAGTGAGCTGAATGCCTAGCTAGAGGCCGCTTCAGTTCAAGTGGAATTAATGATATTAATCCACAGCTTACTCTTGACTGAACCCGTAGGGTCACACAAATAGTACGTAAACGGATCAAGTATTTAATGGCATTAAATACTCCATCTATGAATATTCGGAAGCGACGGATCTTGGTTTCAGTGGGAGCTAAGATCGTCACAGGCAAGAAATGAATACTCCGGAAACGATGATATTGCCGGAAACGGAAATATGGATCGTATCGGAAATATGAATATTATCCAAGTCGTAGATGTTACCGGAAACGGAAACATGGTACGTATCGGAAAATATTATTGGAAATGGAAATATTACCAGAATCGGAAATATTGCCGGAAACGGAAATATTGTCAGAATCGGAAATATTGCCGGAATCGGAAAATAATTCCGGAAACGGAAATATTAAATATTTGTTCGAAACGGAAATTAATTCCGGAATCGGAAATATTAAATATTGTTCGTATCGGAAATAGATTCCGGAAATGGAAATTTAATCGGAAGCGTATCGTACGAATTAGCATCGGACGAGGCCTGCCGGACGAAGGCCCAGCACGAAGCCAGGCCGTCGCCCAGCAAGCACGCACGCCACAAGCCCAGCGCGCGCCAAGGCCACGGATGCGTGGGCCTTGCTGCGTGGGCTACAGCTCGCACGCATGGGCAGTCCTTGTGGCTGCCGTGTGTGTGTGAGTTTGTGCTCATGCGTGATTCCTGAATCAGCAAGAGTCAGTGTATGATTAAATGTCTATTCCTAATTGGATAAATTAATTAAATAGAATTCATGTAGGATTCTAATTCCAATTAATTCGCATCCTACTAGGATTACGATTCCTTTTCCATAACTCTATAAATAAAGGCCTAGGGGTCATAATTTATACACAAGTTTCAAAGTATTCAAAAGTGAGTTTTTTGAGAGAAAATTCAAACACCCATCTTGCCCCAAAAGTGCCGAATTTTCTGAGTACCTTAAGGGCGATTCTAGTTGGTCAATCTTAAGGCGGATCCGGACGTGCTGTGGACTTTCTACGGAGGGACGACACTTGGAGTCCTAAAAGACTTGTTCTTGTTCGGTTCGGGCGCAGCTAGGGAAGGCACGCAACAAAGAGTATGCATCTAAACTATGCTAAATGATTATGTGTAAATAATATGTTTCCTGGGTTAATGGTTGTTTCCGCATGATCTATGTAATGTCATATGTATCATAACCTAACAGTGGTATCACGAGCCCCTTATTATTTTCATAATCTAAATTGCATGAACATGGTTAAATATTACAAATTTGCAAGAATTAAAAGGGGTGATTAATTTTCGTAATTGTTAATTAGTTGCAAATTGCGTTTATTTAATTATACGTACGCAGTTTTTCGGCAGTTTCTTCATTACTCATCCGAATTGAGTGATTTTTGTGTCAATTCCGCATGTAAAAGGCATTCTAAAATTTTGACAAAAATAGTATTTTTCTGCCGAACCCAGAATTCTCAAATTCGAAGCCTAACTATGACTTTTCGAAGGTTTTAGTTTTTCGAATGCAAAATTTCGTAAATTTAAGATGTTAAATTAAATATTTGCGATTCTTGTTGATAAATCTTGAATTTTTGATTGACCTACTGCATATGTTTAACAAGTTTGAATGCCTAGTCTTGTTAATTATGCAATCTAATTTGTAATTATGATTAATTTGTTGAAAATTAGAATAATTTAGAATTAATTTGATTTTCATAATTAATTGTAATTTAATTAGAAACCTATGATTAAAAACCACCATAAAAATTGTAAATTTACGATAAATTTTAAATTTTTATGACCTAGACTTGAATCCATATCAATCGGAAATCAATTGGATAATAAATTTTCGATTTTTCGCCCTAAAATTATGAAATTAATATTATTTATTAATTTGTCATTAATTTTAAATATAAATTTTAAATTTTATGCGATTCGTTCAAATAACTTGCACGCGCGAAGCAATGGACGCTTCGTGTTACCCTTAAGGGGTGTTGTATAATGCGGGCATGCGACGACGAGCAAGGGAGCTCGTCGCCCGTGCGGCACGAATGCAATGAGCAAGGCCGTAGTGCACGAGCACAAGGCAGCAGCCCTGCCTTGTGTCGTGTGCCACGAGCAATGAACGTATGGGCATGGGCGAGGGGCGAGCCAAGGCAGTCGCGTGTGGGCAGCAAGCGAGCTGCGCCACAGCGCGCGCTGCCTCGCACAACAGCGCGCAGCCTCGTGCGCAGCGAGCGCAAGCTCGCGTGCCACGAGCGCTGCGCCCAGCATCACTCGCGCGCACCAGCGAGCGATCTCGCGCGCCAGCGCGCGATCTCGCGCGCCAGCGAGCGATGCAGCGCCCCAGCGAGCGATGGCTCGCGCGCACCAGCGAGCGATCTCGCGCGCCAGCGCGCGATCTCGCGCGCCAGCGAGCGATGCAGCGCCCCAGCGAGCGATGGCTCACGCGCACCAGCGAGCGATCTCGCGCACCAGCGAGCGCGGTAACGCGCGCGCGCTGCGAGCGATAGCTCGCGTGCGGTGGGCGCTGTGCGGAGGCTTGCGTATGGGACAGCAGCAGCTATGCAACGAGCGCATGGGCTGCGCGCACATGGCCAGCAATGGCTGTGTGCGTACAGCCCATGGGCGTGCAACGCGTAGGGTGTTTGCGTTACGATTAGATCGTTTTGAATGTTTAATTTGAAAATTTCAGTTCACGTAATTTTTAATTGATTTTAAAATTAATAATTTAAATTAATTTCTTGGATTTTAATTTTGAATATTATAATTATAATAAATGGCATTTATTCTAATTATTTTACTAAAATTAAAATCATAAATTAATTTAAATGTGACTGAAATTAAAATTAAATTTTTGGATTCAATTATAAATTTATATGAGCTTTAAATTTTAATTAAATTTGTATGTTTCCGGTTAGACTAGAAATACAATTTTATGTTTAAAATTAGTAAAGCATATGAATTTATTGGTTTGAGTGGGAGTGCTTTTAGTCATAAACTCTTGATTAGGTCTACAAATCCTTAAGGTTAAAACAACTCGATTAGAATTAATAAGGACTGAATAATTGGTAGATTATTGGTGACCTTGATTAATTGCTGCAAATGTTTACGTGATGCATAATGTGTTTAACTAACCAGCTATGTGGGCCATTCATGATAATGAATGGGTGAATGGTATATATTGTATATGTACTGTTTTGCAGGTTATGAAGTGACTAGTATGGCCCAAATAGGATAGAAAATATGGTCTGCGTACCATTAATTTGAATGTAATTGGTCTAAAGTACCAAAGTTATTTTTCAATTCAAATATGGTCTGCGAACCATCAAATAGTTGTAATTAGTTATAGCTTATCCTATTTGAAGAAAATGGTGCCTCCCACGGAGATTTTCAAGACGGACTTTGAAGTCAAAGCTTCAAGATGAAGTCGGGCCATACTAGATCACAAATATCTTATGCATGTTTTAAGTTATTTATTGTTTTAAATATGTCTTAAAATGCATGAGATCAAAAGCTTGATTATGTTGCATGATTAAGGATTTTAGTTCACTTAAAATCTAACCAACATAGTAAGAGCTTTAAGTTCCAAACTTAAAAATTGAGTTAAAAGGTGCCATGCCAAAATATACACTTGCTTGGATATCCTTTACATCAATCTAGTAATAGTTTTCGCTCAGCGAGGTGTTACTTATTGGTCCTAAAGGGGCAAGGTACACAAATAATTGTGAGTACACGTTAGTTTTGGTGAAACTCAACGATATAAGTAAGGAGTCCTTTTATGTCGTGGCAAAATCGATAGGTTTACCTAATAAGTTCTTAGACGTACCTATCAACCAAGAGTAGTTTCTATACTATTAGCAAAAGGCTTTTGCTTACCTAAAATGTTTTAGGATTAAGTCGACAAACTGTGCTTAGTTCTTCAATGATTTTAGGATCTTGGAATCATTTTATTCACACCTGCCGGAACAATAAAATCGAGTAAAATGCTAATAACTTGTTTGAATTGCATGGTTGCTTTAATTTCAAGTTATTATTCATGATAAATGTTTAGACTTTGCATGCTTCAATGTATGTTTTAATTATTGTTTATAATTAAATATCTTGCACTGCAATAAATCCTTTTAGAAAGGTAACAGTAAATTTCCTCGATTGGTAGTGAATCCAAGAACGATTCACGGAAAAGAGAGAAAGTGAGCAATTTAAAATGTACGTTTCTTATATCGACTTTTATGGTTGTTTTCGAATATCAAAATTGAATAGCAAACCAATTGGTGCTTGTGAATTCAAAATACAATGTAGTTTTGAGATCATAAAGCATTGAGTTTAATACGCTCAGCCTTACCAATGGTTAACAACCTAATATCTTTTTCCATTTAATTCTCGAATGAGTCTAGTTCCTAGACATTCGAATAGATCGATACTTAGAGAACTTTAGAAGCTTCTGGTAAGATCATCTAGTTGAAACAAAATATTCAACATAAATTAAAATGGAAAAGAACCTTGTTGGTGACATTGGACATGTCTAACAAAGTATAAAAGTCAACACTAAAGAATTCAATTCTTAAGACTATAAGAAAGGGTACAAGAAATAGGAAAACAAAGGAACATATGAAAGGAATTTACGATTCCGTTTCTACCTATAAGTTTATGTTTAAAGAGGAGTGACCTAGTAATCAAACTTCCTTGGTATCATATACCGCTTGAGGTTCTTACTTCGGTAATAACTCAAACAATGGAAGCTAGGATACACTAATGACCTACAAGTGGGAAATGAAGCATGGCAATGCTACATTAATTGTAGGGTCATCTAAGTTTGTTTTAAGTCCTTTCAAAGGCTGGAACTTAATGGCTATTTTGTTCCATAATCAGCATACCTAAATTTCTGCTTCAAACACAGAAAGACTCACATTCAGAAGAACAAAAACAATGCTTGTTTGTTTGTTTATTTGAATGAAATGGTCAATTACTGGTTGAGTCAATATGCTTGATTAAAACAAACAACTCTTTAAAGAACTTTACTAGGTTCAAATCAAACCCTTGATTTGAGTTCCATTAAATCTTTGGCATTGTTGCTTAGACCATATCAACAAGTTAACATTCATAAGCTCTATTTTGATGGACTTTTGAAAGTTGGTTGATTTCTAGATCAACTTAAGACAAGCTAGTCTTACTTGTTGAAAGTAACAAGGAATATGAACTATTGTTAGAACGCCTAGACGATAGAATTCAAAGCTAAAGAAAGGTTTTATGACTTTATTATTTCACATGGATTTGAGTGAATATAGGTTTATTTACTCAAATGTGATATAAGTTGAATCTGTTTGGCTAGTTCAAAGATTCAGAGGTATAAAATCCACTTGGCAAGAAATCATAAAGATCTAGGTTAGATCATGTTGATGATTACTTGAGACCAAATATGATCATCAATGATTGTGTGTTGTAATTTCACAATCTAGGTCCATAAGATATGGCATATCTTAGTTGGAATAATCGAAGTCAATTAGTACTTGATTCGATCAATGATGAATCATAAAGACTTTTCCTATAATTTCTAAAACAAAATGCTCAACTACCACCAAACTAAACTAAATTCGTCAAAGCTATAGAAAAGAAATTTCAGAATATCTTTTCGATTATATATATCTAGAGAGTTGCAAAACTCAGTGGGAGCTTAGTGTTTGTCATTCGACAAACTAAGGCCCAAGTATAGATATATGTTTCATTGTGATTTATTCAAATGAGACACAAGGGTATTGTTTCTACCACAAATTTTTGAGAACATAATGTTTGTTTGCTCGAAATAATGTCCTTTTGGAGATTCGTTTCCAAAATGACAAGTGGGAGAAAATAGACCTCGAAAGTTTTCGAGGCGAACAACAAACATAAACGGACATTCCGGAGGCTTTTCGAAGTGCTTCAGAAAATCCGAACTTATTCTGAAAGGACTTTAGAAGTAGCTTTTAAAGAATAGACATCTCTTAGAAGACTTTACAAGTGCTTCAAGGAGAATAGAATATTCAAAGGACTCTCAAAGTGCCTGTTGATATTCTATTGTTTGATGTTCTATACCCAAGTAGGCATAGAGTTCAAGTCACTGGAACTATGAGATTCTTCTATTAGATAGTAAGGAAACATAGAGTTCTGGTCAATGAAACTATGAGATTCTTCTATTCGATAGTGAAGAAACCTACAACTTGCAGTCAAACTATTATCATGTAGATTAATGAGTTTATGACTTGTAAGAAAGCTATGACGAAACCTAGATTCCCTAAAATGGTTAGAGGCCATATATAGACTCAAATGTTTTAAATGGTTAGAGGCCATAAAACATACTCAATGTTTTGATGACAAAATTGAAATTTTGTTGATTTGCAAGAATAGTTTCACACCTATTGGTTGCAAGTTTGTTTTAAGGATAAAAACCATCAAACATGGAATTGTGTTCACACACAAAGCTAGATTAGTTGCTAAAGGTTACAAGCAAATTCATGGCATGGATTGTGTTGAAACCTCATGCAAAATCGTAATGCTTAAGTCTATAATTCAAGCAATGATTGCATATTGGTACATATGGCAATTGGATGACAAAACGTATTCCTCAATCAAATGTTGGAATAAACTATGTACATGGTATGTCATAGGATTTGTGGATCCAAATAAATGCTTGAAAAGGAAAGCTAGCTTATGAAATCTAAGTACAGATTTAAGCAAGCAATTGGGAATTAGAAATGTATTTTAGTGAAGCTAATAAGTATTTTAGTTTCATAAAATGTACATGATTCTTATAGATATATAAGAAGTTTAGTGGGAGTACTTAAAACTTAATTGGTCCTATGTGTATTACACACATATCTCTCTATTGTGAAATAACATTCAAATGCTAATGACTTAGATTTGAAATAATTCATCAATGATGGACCATGGCGAAACTTAGTACATACTGGGTATTAAGATCTATTTACAAAAATCTTATGATATTGTTTTGGATTAAGTAATGGCATTTACTAAATCAAACACGAAAGTCTCCATTGGAGATATTCGACCCATGTGAATAAATCTAAGTAAAGGATGTTTTAACTATGTATAAGCATTTACTAAGTTAAACATCAAAGAGTCTAAATGAGATTCTTAACCTATATTATATGTCAAAGAATTTAGCTGAATTTAGTATCTACTGAAACTAGATAAGCTAAAGTTACATGAATAGAATTCAATTGAGAAATATTCTGCAAAAGAATTTATCATGTATGATATAATATGAGGATCGCCAAAAACGTATCGTATGACTTTAGGCATGACGAACATATACCAATCTCTATTGATCTAAGTGAAGATCAACTAGATTGAGATCAAGAATACTTATGGTACTTGAAATGGTACATAGGAATAGTTCTTGATTCAAGGAAATAAAGATATGCTAAATATTGATGCTACACGCATAAACACTGGCAAAGGATCAAGCAAGACCCTTTGGAGTTAACCATTGACAAGGACGAGCTATAGAGCATCGTGTTTTGAAATGGCAACATGGGTTGGAGACCATGAGTTGTTGCGTGGGAAATTAAAATAATGATTTCTATGTTCTAAGATATAGTTGAGAGTATTCCACATATCTGTGAACTGCTTGGATAAGTAATTCCAAACAAAGCATCACTAGCAACCTATAAAGTTGAAGTAAAAGTAATTATTGCCTAAGAAGCAATAAAACAGGGTTGTTTAAAGTTCTTCACTGAACTTGGGTAGATCACCTATCTGCTGGCTTGATGATTCTTCATTGAAAAATGCGTAGAACCACTCTTGAAGCAAGAAAAACGTCTGCTAACTTGATGGTTCTTCATTGCAAAATGAGTAAAACCACCATCGAAGTAAGAAAGACTAGATCACATAATAAACAAACTCGAAAAGATCTTATCATCATATCTCGAAGAACATTCGATGAAAAGGATATTAAGATTGGCAAAGCATGATAACTAAACCTATGCAACAAGTGAGAAGCAACACTCACGTTGTAGCACTGGAAATCAAGCATAGCTTTGAATTCCATGAATTGTTTTAGAAGATGGGTTTGAGGCCCATGGTTATAAAACATTGGGGTTGAACATTTATCATATATGAAATGTATTTTCATATTCCATTTAATCTTGGTTTAGTATTAAATGATGAGTCCCTTCAAATTTGACGATATATTCAAGATAGACTGTCAGGACCAGTCCTGTGACTAAGAAATGTCTATCAAGTGAACTTGAATGTCAAAGGTTGAAAATGGTCCCTAATCGGAGTTTTCTATAAAATTGGACGCATAGAAAACGTTAGACGATTAGAATGCAAGATGACTAGTAGTTCTGTTTCTTGAACTATGTGGACATGGCAATGTCATAATCATTTGCATAGATACTTACTTTGGGAAGACTAGTATCGGACAAGACCTATGAAACTTTACTGTAAGAGATGAAAGTCTGTCATAAGTAAATTTCATTAAATTATTAGACACTAAATCCTCAATACCTGAGTGATTTGAGATTACTTGTTTGAGAACTGGTTGCTTTGACGTTGACCAACCGTCGCACCGTAAAAGGAGGCTATAAAGGCAACGCTCAGGTAATCACCTATCAAACGAAGTCTAATCTCAAGATCGCAAGATTGGGATTGTCCTCCCATAAATCGGGATGAGATGCTTAAAAGTTGTACAAGGCCACTCGGAGAGCTAGAAACTGTGAAATGCATGGCCGTGCTCGGATGAATCATAGGCTATGATTATCTGTTTATTTGATCAGTTGAACTCTGAAACCGAGGAACACCTCTGGACATAATAAGGATGACAACTCTTACCTTATGTTCAAGAGCAAGCATCGAGCGACAAAGGAATTAGGAAATGCACACTTGTCCCTAAGGACAAGTGGGAGACTGAAGGAAATAATGCCCTTGGTCCAAGTATGCATTCTATGTTAAGTCTAATAAATGCGGTTCAGTATTAATTAACAAGTTAATAATTCAGTGAGATCAAGTGAGCTGAATGCCTAGCTAGAGGCCGCTTCAGTTCAAGTGGAATTAATGATATTAATCCACAGCTTACTCTTGACTGAACCCGTAGGGTCACACAAATAGTACGTAAACGGATCAAGTATTTAATGGCATTAAATACTCCATCTATGAATATTCGGAAGCGACGGATCTTGGTTTCAGTGGGAGCTAAGATCGTCACAGGCAAGAAATGAATACTCCGGAAACGATGATATTGCCGGAAACGGAAATATGGATCGTATCGGAAATATGAATATTATCCAAGTCGTAGATGTTACCGGAAACGGAAACATGGTACGTATCGGAAAATATTATTGGAAATGGAAATATTACCAGAATCGGAAATATTGCCGGAAACGGAAATATTGTCAGAATCGGAAATATTGCCGGAATCGGAAAATAATTCCGGAAACGGAAATATTAAATATTTGTTCGAAACGGAAATTAATTCCGGAATCGGAAATATTAAATATTGTTCGTATCGGAAATAGATTCCGGAAATGGAAATTTAATCGGAAGCGTATCGTACGAATTAGCATCGGACGAGGCCTGCCGGACGAAGGCCCAGCACGAAGCCAGGCCGTCGCCCAGCAAGCACGCACGCCACAAGCCCAGCGCGCGCCAAGGCCACGGATGCGTGGGCCTTGCTGCGTGGGCTACAGCTCGCACGCATGGGCAGTCCTTGTGGCTGCCGTGTGTGTGTGAGTTTGTGCTCATGCGTGATTCCTGAATCAGCAAGAGTCAGTGTATGATTAAATGTCTATTCCTAATTGGATAAATTAATTAAATAGAATTCATGTAGGATTCTAATTCCAATTAATTCGCATCCTACTAGGATTACGATTCCTTTTCCATAACTCTATAAATAAAGGCCTAGGGGTCATAATTTATACACAAGTTTCAAAGTATTCAAAAGTGAGTTTTTTGAGAGAAAATTCAAACACCCATCTTGCCCCAAAAGTGCCGAATTTTCTGAGTACCTTAAGGGCGATTCTAGTTGGTCAATCTTAAGGCGGATCCGGACGTGCTGTGGACTTTCTACGGAGGGACGACACTTGGAGTCCTAAAAGACTTGTTCTTGTTCGGTTCGGGCGCAGCTAGGGAAGGCACGCAACAAAGAGTATGCATCTAAACTATGCTAAATGATTATGTGTAAATAATATGTTTCCTGGGTTAATGGTTGTTTCCGCATGATCTATGTAATGTCATATGTATCATAACCTAACAGTACGGTAACATGGAAGATCAACGACAGGACAACGATGTTGGGCGGCCTACGCGAGTAGAGCGGCCACCCCTCGAAAGAGAAATGCCGACTGAACATCATACGCCGGCCACAAGAATCACCGAAGATGCCGCGCGTATATTTGCGGCCGGGCACACCCCTCGTCACACTGCCGAGGTAGAGGTGCTCAGCGAGGAGGACGACCAGGCCAATCGCACCCCTCCTGGAGGACACCTGGATCCTCGGGTGGATACGGTAATAGAGGAGAACCCTGATATGCCTGTCTCTGTGGGTGCTCTTCGGGCTATTTTGGCTGAGTTCCAAGCTGATGTGGGAAAGACAGTTAATGCTGAGGTATAGAAGAGTATGCTGATCTACACCACTGCTGTGGCTGCAAATCATGAGAGGCCGGCAAGCAATAGGCCAACACTTTCTTTGCGCCCCCCAAATGTCTGGACCAGGCTGACAGGCGAGGACCTGAGGAGACAGCCGCCAGCAAGTCAGCCCAATCAGGCAATGTCTTACCTACCACGCCGAATGCCACGGCGGCTGATCGGAGAAACGTCCCGAGGACGTGAGCAGCCACGCGCAGAGCAGTTGCCTGACTCTGAGTCTGAACTTTCTGACACTGGGTCAACCCCCGTCGTGCCGGATAGACCTCTCCCTCATCCAACTTATACGCATCTGAGCCAGGCGCGTCCAGGGGTCACCCGTCCAACCCGTCAAACTCGCGGACGCGAGTCTTCCCAGCGGCTACCCTACTCAAGGCGTCAAGACCCTGTATATCACATTCAGGAGGGGGTGTCCAACATGGCCCTAGGGCACACCACCCCTTTTGCAGACTCCATCATGAGAGCCCCGAGGGAACCCAAAGTCAAGCCGCCCAACATTGATGCTTACGATGGTACCACAGATCCGGACATGCACCTCTTGGTTTACCGGCATCACATGTATGTCCAAGGAACAACTGACTCAACCTGGTGTAAGTATTTTCCGGGCACACTCAAAGGAGTAGCCTCTAAGTGGTTCGAGAGACTTCCAGCCGGAACTATTCGCTCTTTTTCGGAGCTCGAGCTATTGTTCTCTACTCGGTTCATGGCTCACAAGGAAGAGAAGAAGACGAGCATGCATCTGAGTAGGATTCAGCAAGGGAAGGACGAGTCCCTGAGGAGTTATGTGAAGAGATTCAATCTAGAGGCAGGGCAAATTCCGGATTTGCCAGATGGTGTTGCATTCGATAACTTCATTCGAGGGCTTAAAAAGGGCTCTTTCAAGTTTGATCTGGTAAAGAGAAGCGTCCGAACAATGGCAGAAGTGCTGGATGAAGCCGAGGCCTTCATTCATGCAACAGAGATTTGCAGCGTCCCGAAAGATCCCAGAGGAAGTGATACCGCCGAGCTAGCGGCAAAAAAGGAGAAATTCGAAAAAAAGAACCGGCCTAACGGGACGTGGGCTATTGCAAAAGAGTCAGACAGGGCCCCCGGAGCGGCAGGTCAGAAACGGCCCAGAACTTATGATCGGGAGCGATTCGAGTATAACACCGACATGTACACAATTCTGATGGACGTCGGGTCCAAATATGACATTGATCGTCCATTTCCCATGAAGTCGCCACCAGAAAGTAGGGACCCCAAACTATACTGTCACTTTCACAGTGACATTGGGCATGACACCAATGAATGTAAGAGCTTGAAAAGGGCATTGGATGGCCTAGCCACCAAGGGATTCTTAAAAAGTTATATCAGCAGGAACACGGGAGGTTCTGGCAAACCCTTCTACAAGAAAAACAAATCCCCTCCCTCGGAGGAAGATGGGAATCGTACCGACCCAGAGTGCGTGGCAGTCATCTCAGGAGGATTGGCCGCCGGCGGGCCGACCATGAGGGGCCAGAAGGATTATGCCAAGCGATTGGGGCAAGTGATGCTGTCCGGCAAGGCCACAGTTGACCCGTTTCCAAGAGTTGAAATCGGCGAGGCCGACCGTGGGAAAATCTCCACCCCGCATGACGATCCTTTGGTAATTGAGTTAAAAGTTGCTAACCTGAGGGTTAGGCGTATTTTGGTTGATACAGGAAGTTCGTCGGACATAATTAGTCTAGAGTGCTTGAATCGGCTGCAACATGATTCCTCAAAGATTGAGAAAATCCACTATCCCATTATAGGCTTCGGAGGTAGTGTCATCCACCCAGTCGGCATAATTACCCTTCCTCTGAGGATGGGAAATAAAAAGGAATCTCGGCAAATGGATGTCCGTTTTCTCATAGTGAAAGATCTGACGGCATATAACATCATCTTGGGGCGTCCCACGTTGAATAGGGCAAAGGCTGTCATTGTGACTCATCTGATGCTTCTTAAGTTCATTTGTGACGATGGGAGTGTCAGCACTATACATGGTGACCAGCAACAAGCTAGAGATTGCTACCTAACCACCTTGAGTCCAGAAGCATGGGGGACGGGTGAAGAGAAAGGGACATCGAGCAACAAAAGAAAATGTGGCGACACGCAACCCAAGGTCGTCAAAGAAACATTAACTATCTCAGCAGGGCACATGGAAGAGAAACGCCCAGAGCCTGTTGGGGCCCATTTCAATGTGGTATTAAACACAGATAAACCTGACAGAGTAGTGCCCATCGGGATTTCTCCTGACGACCCGCTGGCGGCAGAGTTGGTCCACCTTTTGAGAGAATTTGAAGATATCTTTGCTTTCACGGTGGACGAAATGCCGGGTATTGACCCTGCTGTGGCCGTCCATAAGCTGAATGTGGACCCAAACTTCAAATCGGTTCGTCAGAAGAAAAGGAACCATGGGGAAGATAGAAATCAGGCGGCAGCCGCGGAAATACAAAAGTTGATGGAGGCTGGGTTCGTCAGGCCTAGTCAGTACCCCGACTGGGTTGCTAACGTGGTCCTCGTCAAAAAAGCTAATGGTACCTGGAGAATGTGTGTTGACTACACCAACCTCAATAAGGCATGTCCAAAGGACAGTTTCCCATTGCCCAAGATTGACCGGCTCGTCGACTCTACAGCAGGGCATGCTATGATGAGCTTTATGGATGCCTACTCAGGGTTTCATCAGATTCCGTTGTGGCCTGACGACCAGGAAAAAACGTCATTTGTTACTGAACAAGGCCTTTACTGCTACAAGGTGATGCCGTTTGGGTTAAAGAATGCACCGGCCACCTTTCAGCGTCTTATTAACATTGTGTTCATTAAGCAGCTCGGCAGAAATATTGAAGCTTACATTGATGATATGATCGTAAAAAGTAAGCTGAGGGCGGCGCACATAACTGATCTCAGGGAGACATTTGAGACTATTCGAGCTTACAACATGAGGTTGAATCCTAAGAAGTGTGTGTTCGGGGTGACGGCAGGCAAATTCTTAGGTTTCTTGATTGATGAAAGGGGAATTGAAGCCAACCCAGACAAAATCCAGGCAGTAATTGATATGAGCTCACCAAAGACAGTGAAGGAGGTCCAGCGGCTCACAGGTTGCTTGGCCGCCCTGGGCAGATTCCTTTCCAGGGCTGGAGACAAGCGCCACTAATTTTTTAGGTCTGTCAGAAAGAAGGCCAAGTTTGAATGGTCGGACGAGGCCGAGGCGGCATTGGGCAGATTAAAGGAGCACTTACATACCTTGCCTCGTCTTGTTAGTCCCTTGCTAGGAGAAACTTTGTACATGTATCTCGTTGTGTCCGAGCACTCGTTGAGTGCCGTTCTACTGACAGAGAGGGAGGGAATACAGATGCCGGTATACTTTGTCAGTCATGTTCTTCAAAATGCTGAAGTTAGATACCCTACAGTGGAAAAGTTTGGCTTAGCTCTGTTCATGGCCAGCAAAAAGCTCCGTCCTTATTTCTTAGCTCACAAAATAGTGGTCTACACAGATCAACCGCTCAAACTGCCCTTCACAAAGCTGGAGGCGTCAGGACGAATGCTAAATTGGGCAATAGAGCTGAACGCCATTGATATCACCTATGAGCCGAGGAAAGCTGTCAAGGGGCAAGCATGTGCCGACTTTTTGTTGAAATGACGAGGCCAGACTTTGCCAAGAATACAAACACGGTGTGGACAGTGTATGTAGACGGCTCATCCACACAGAATGGATGTGGAGCAGGGATAATCTGTCACTCCCCAGAAGGAGATACTTTTGAGTATGCTATGCGATTTAACTTCCAGGCGTCAAATAATGAAGCCGAATATGAAGCCCTGCTTTGTGGCATTAAAATGTGTAAGGCGGCAGGCGCCGAGGAGATTGTAGCACTATCTGACTCCCAACTGATTGTGAGCCAAGTTAATGGGACCTACGAAGCTAGGGATCCGACTATGGTCAAATACATGCAGGCCGTCCATCAGGAAGTAGAGCCACTGAGAAGTTTTGAAGTAAGGCAAGTCCCTCGCTCGGAAAATAACCAAGCTGATGCCCTGTCAAAGTTGGCAAGTTCCGCGTCTTGTGATACCCCTCGGCACGTGTTTTGGGAGGTAAAAGAGCACAAAAGTGTTGAGCAAATGGAGGTGGAAACTCTTGACAGAACGTCCACATGGATGGATGACATAGTGAACTTCAAAATGAATGGAGTCTTGCCCGAAGACTCAAGGGAAGCGGCAAAACTTCAAAAGAAATGTTCTTGGTTTGAAATGTGGAACGGCACCCTCTATAAAAAGGCCTACTCCCGTCCTTTGTTAAGATGTGTAACACCTGAGAAGGGGCAGGAAATTCTAGAAGACCTTCATCAGGGGTTGTGCAGCTCGCATATTGGTGGAAGGGCTTTGGCTGAAAAGGCACTTCGAACCGGCTATTACTGGCCGACTCTTAAGGAGGACGCAATTTCACTGGTCAAAAAGTGTGACAAATGCCAGCGTTTTTCTCACCTAATACACCAACCGGCACGAGTTCTGACGCCCATTACAAGCCCAATTCCATTCCCTAAATGGGGGATGGATCTTCTAGGCCCATTTACGACCGCACCAGGAGGAAGGCGTTATGTCATCGTTGCTGTAGATTACTTCACCAAATGGGTGGAGGCAGAAGCGCTCAAAAACATAAAAACTACTGATGTGAGAGCATTCATTTGGAAGAACATCATGACTCGCTTTGGGATTCCACATGCTATCGTCTTCGATAATGGGCCCCAGTTTGAGACGCCTAAGCTGAAAGAGTGGCTCGCAGATCACGGTATACACACTTGCTTTGCATCAGTCGGACGACCCCAAGCCAATGGTCAGGTTGAGGCGTTCAACAAAATTATCTCCGAAGGAATGAAAAAGAAGCTTGACGAAGCCAAAGGTCTATGGGCTGATGAGCTGCCAAATGTCTTATGGTCCATCCGCACCACGGCTAAGAATTCAACCGGTGAAACACCCTTCTTGCTAGCCTATGGGGCCGAGGCTGTCCTACCCATAGAAATGTGTGAACACACGATGAGAGTCATGCTGTATGACGAAAATGCTAACTGGGAGACAATGAAAGCAGCCTTGGACTTTCTGCCCGAGGTTAGAGGAAATGCAGCGCTCAGACAACAGCTGTACAAGATAAGGATGGCAAGAGAATACAACAAGAGAGTCTCTAATAGAATACTCAAAGTGGGAGATTTTGTCCTCAGGAAAATGGAGTCCACAGGACGAGCAAATGAACAGGGTAAGCTGACGCCCACTTGGGAGGGACCTTACGAGATCTATGATGAGGTTAGAGATGGAACCTACCGCATTCAAGACATGCAAGGCCGGCCTATTTTGCGCACATGGAATGCCGACAATCTCAAGAAGTATTTCTTCTAGATATGTGCTAAGCTTTGTCTTACTTACCACGATCCATTGCCCAAGGGGCGGCCTCTAATGGTCATAGTAGGGTAGTAATTACTTTTGTAACCGGCTAAATTCGCCTTGCAAAGTTATAAATAATACTACTCTATTTGTCTCGTAATATTTATTGCTCGCACAATAAATATAAAAATGTACACTCCAATGCATAACCAAAGCCTAATTGTATGACGGCCTGAGAAGTGGCCCAGATTAGCAAAAACTCTCAGCAAGACTAATTGTTTGAAGCCTAAGAAGTGGCCCAGATTAGCACCAAGTTGTAGGCTGATCACCTATCCAACTCCCTTCCCAGTATAGCAAGCCGCTGGCCGACCAGTACGGCATAGTAAGTGCCAGCGGCAAAAATAAACTTAAATCATAAGTTATTTGTTCAAAAGCCCAGCGGCATGAACAACTTTGAAACATAGGTTGTTTGCTCAATAGCTCAGCGGCACAAAAAACCATAAACCATAGGTTGTTTGCTCAAAAGCTCAGCGGCACCAATAACTTTGAGACAGGTTGTTCGCTCAAAAGTGCGGCGGCACGAATATTTGGCCGTCCAGTCCATTTGACGAGCATGTCTAGCGGCAATCATACCTATTGATTGACTTGCGTCAATCAATAACGTTATAGACATGCTCGCCAAAGAAAGAGACGACCACAGTAGTGCCTAGCGGATGCTCAGTTGCCTGCGGCACCAATATCTTTGAAACAAAGGTTGTTTGCTAAAAAGTGCGGCGGCACGCACGTTTGGCCGTCCAGTCCATTTGACGAGCATGTCTAGCGGCAATCATACCTATTGATTGACTTGCGTCAATCAATATGGTTATAGACACGCTCGCCAAAGAAAGCGACGACCATAGTGGGGCCTAGCACATGCTCAGTTGCCAGCGGCACCAACAACTTTGAAACAAAGGTTGTTTGCTCAGAAGTTAGGCGGCACGCACGTTTGGCCGTCCAGTCCATTTGACGAGCATGTCTAGCGGCAATCATACCTATTGATTGACTTGCGTCAATCAATATCGTTATAGACACGCTCGCCAAAGAAAGAGACGACCATAGTAGTGCCTAGCGCATACTCAGTTGCCTGCGGCACCAACGTGCTTAGTGTACACTCAGTTGCACCTTGGCTACCATACCTATTGATTAAGCCTATTGATTAAGGAATAATCAAATTATGAAGAGCAAATAAATGCGAGATAAGAGAAGCATAAAAAACAACCTATTTACTTATAAAACAACGCCCGTAGAAGGGCGTGTAAAAGTAGCTCAGAATTCAAAAACAAAAAAGAAAATTGTTGTGTGCTCAGCAGGCACAATGGTACAGACGCCATCAGCGCCAAAACTTAACAAAATAATTGTTTTTTGCCTTTAGGCACGGGAACACTTGAATAAAATTTTAAAGAGCGGGAAAGGAAGCAAATCAGGGAGCGGCCGCATCGTCCTCGTCATCAGATGATACAAACTCAGGGGGTGGCTGACCAAGACGTTCAGCAGCCAACACAGCGGCACTGTGTTCCATTCGCCGCTGGAACCACGCAAGATCATACTCTGACATGTGGCTCTCCCAGGCGTGCTTAACAGCGTCCTTGGTCGCTTGTTCCCCCTGATCATAGGATTCCAGAAGACGCTCACGCAAGGTGCAAACTTGCGATCTGGCCGTCTCCAGCTCCCCACGAAGATGCTCGGCTTCCTCAGCCGCCTCTTTGACCTGAGGGTACTCCCGCAACTGGTCCTGAAGCGTCCGTATTTCCGCCGCCGCTGTCTTGGCCTCCTCGACCATTGCCACCATGTCTTTGTCCTGCGCCAAGATCTTCTTAAGCAGCTCGGCCTTGTCAGATCTCAACGCAGCTACCTCCTTTGCTTGAAGATCTATGGTCGTCTGCATCTGCAGGCGGACCTCTTCAATGGATTTGAACGCATAGTCGCCATGGTGGGTGGACTCAGCCACCTGAGCTTTGAGCTCCTCAGCAGTGCGGGTCTTCCAACTCTTGCAGAATTCCATGCGGCAGAACAACTGCAAAAGGAGCTACATGTTAGTAAATGACTCTAAAAGAGAAGATAAGTACAAGCAAGTTGGAAATAGACTTACGTCGAGAAGAGTGGCCTGGATCGCACCAAACTGGGCGTCAGTCTTGCGGCCAGGAAGAGAAGCAACATACTCTGAGGGGACGGCCTTAAAAACCTTGCGGCATATAGCCACCCTATCCTTTGACGAATAGTGGGGAGTAGCAGGTACGTTCTCGTCCTCTGCAGCAGCTGCATCCTTCCCTTTGTCTTTGGCTATAGGAAAAACAACGGCCTTAGGATGACGCGGAGAGTAAGAAGAACTGCCAGAGGAGGCTCGATACGTCTGAACGACGTTCGAATAATACTTACCGCCCGATGACCTAGCTCGGCGGGCCACCTCCGCAGGTATCTGAGAGCGGACGTCGGCCGGGATTCCAGAAAGAGGGTCCTCCAGCTCGTCCGGATGCCCACCGGACCTCGATTTGGACACCAAGTCCACAACCAGAGACGGCTTGTCCACGCCTATCTCATCGTCATCAGGGCATCCCCCCTCAGCAACCTTCGACTCGTCTTTCTTCACGAGACGGCGGGGTATGGGTTTTGGCTTTTTGAAGATACTCGGAGTCTCCGAGCCAGCTGGCACAGCTCTCTTCTTCAGCTGGGACAGAGTCGTCCCCTTCTTCTTCTTCTTCATATTTGTGATAGTGCACGATTACAGGTGTGGAGTAATTAGACTATGCTAGATTACTACTTGACGCGACGTTAATCGGTTATTTAGAGTAAACGACTTAGTATTGTTAGGAGTGAGCGGATCACTTTAATTTTATTAAGTATATGGATTGTTCTAATGAAACTAGTTTATTAGGGTTAGATTTATCGCGGCGGTAAATTCACAACCTATTTCCCAAACTAAGTGTTAAATGAGATTAGGCTACTTGGAAAATGGACTTTAAATTGTATGGCCTTCCTATAATCAAACCATATCAATTGGGCTTGTTTGCTTGTCACTTGTAAATAACTAGTTTAGTTATTTATTTAGCTCTTACTTAGATCGTGTAAGTGAGTCTTAAATACCCCCCTTCTTTGTGAATAGGTATATAACTGTATAAGCTAGGTATTCTATATTTATGTCGGATTGGATGTAGGCCTCGTTTGGTTAGATAAATTTTGACGTTACAAATTAGTAGTCTCTTCGTGGGATCGACCCTTTCTTATCCTTTTACTACTAGTTAATATTTTTGAAGGTCTAGGATAGTGTTGTGGGCAAAATTACCGTGCCTTCGTGTACCAATGAGGACGTGACACATGGCACGTATTGCGCCCCCTAAGCAGAAATCATACGAAGTCTACTCCGAGGCATGAGTATTAATCTAGGTATCTACAATGTATGTATTTAAGTGTGTATAAATGTATGTATAAAACCTATACCTGGAAAGGGGCTTAATTAGTATGTATCCCAAGTGAATGACTAAGCACAATAGGCCCAAATAGCCCACTATTGCCAAAAGGGACCAGAGAATTGTAAGGAGAAAGGACACGTGTCCTCCTCCCATTCCCCAGCCAATCATGTAAGGGGAATATTAGGTCATTCCCACAAAAACCTAGTACTATAAATATTCCCACTTCCCTAGAAAAAGGGGTCACAATCAATACATTCAAGGGCAATTGCTGCTCTGCCTTCTCTCTACTTGCTCTCTCTATAAAAATACAATCTTGTTTGATCCTTAAAAGTTACCGGGAAACCTCCAAGGTATCTCACCGGAAAAACCCCACAACATATAGGTTTTTAATTTAATACGGGAAATGACACGTATCAAATTTTGGCGCCATTGCCGGGGAGATTTATATTATTTCTTTACTTAAAGTTTAACTAAGATACTAAATTTTCTTTTGGAATTTAGTTGATTTATAATTTTTTTTTTATTAATTGTTCCTTGTGATATTTGGTTGTCTAAATAAACTTTGGTTAGGTTGAAGTTTCTAATCTTATAGTATGTTTCTTAATTTTTTTTCTTTTTTGCATACGATGTGCCTAGCTATTCTTTATTTCTGCTGACTGGTATTTGGATTATTCAAGGAGGCAGAGACACTTTCTCTACATTTATAAGTAGTAGCTTCCATTGTATTCGTTTTATATTTTTTACTTGACATTGTGAGTAGCTCTTTAAATCATATGCTATGCTAAATCTGAAATCTCTGCACATATATTTTATTTTATGCATTACGATTAATGAAATACTACGGTTAGATGCATAAACTAGAGTGAAAATCAATGGAAAGCTTGAGTTCAAAGAATAATAATAATAAAAAAAATTGCTAAATTATATGTGTTACCCTACTAGATCACTGCTTTCATAGTGTTTTAATAGCTGTAAATTTCTGAATTAAAATGCAACTTGTTATTACCTGTTATGCTGAAGTCTAGTTTACATTAGGGTGTGTAATCAAGCTAGTTTACATTTCTAATGTCTTGTGGTGTTAAAGTAACCTGAACTTAACTTGCTGAAAATTTCATTTGAGTAATCACCGAAGTCTATTACCTGAAATTTATCTACATCTTGTTCTATCATACGGCCATAACTCAAAGTACATGGAGTTGTCCAACTAGGGTTCAGGAGGTTATTGCTTGATTTTGTGTGAACTATAAGGATGTCTGTAAAGCTGTTTTAAAAGTTGCTGAAAGTATTCTGATTAGTCTTCTGTGATGCTATTTGATCAAACCTCATAATCACCCTTTATTGTCACTCTCAGCAAGGTGTTAATGAGGATATTTGTAATATATAAATTCTGGTTCAAAGAGCAATTACTAAGACTATGCACAACTATGTCTAGGTGATTCAACTTTAAATGTAACTAGGGGGATGCATGTGATGAGTTTCTGTTTTCTGAATGCATTATACTGAATTCTATTTTATAGTGGCTATTGAATGCATTTGCAGTAGCTGTTATAATAAAAGCATAATGTTCATTAGAAATGTATAGTGTTTTCAGGTGTTAGTTTCTCTTTCTAACTGATTATTGTGGCTTGAAATGAATTCATGATTCTTGTTGTTACACTTTAAATAAAGCATTGTTAGGTAAATCAATTTTGATTTTCATGCCATCAAGAATTCAGTTATGAACAAAGTTTAAATATCGGCTTAGGAATTAAAAAAGTTGCTGACATGTTCATTCTCCAGACTAGTGTAATATTGGAGTCATGTATTTAGATGCAGCACCTAACTATCATTATATATTCTAATCTCATTTACGTGACCCGAAATTTTAAGAATGTCCAATTTCTTAATTTTTTATGCATTCATTTAAATCTTGAGAATAGTAACTAACTTTTTAAGTTTTTACTTTTCAGGTGAATGAGCGGTGGCACACCTAATCCTAAACTCAAGCGAATCAGGAAGTATATCGATTATGTGAACATCATAAGTCAAGAGAGATATTAATCTACGCGATCAACCAGAAGAGGTGAAACCAGAGGAAGTTAAACCAACAGAAGATAGTCTAAAAGGAGCAAAAATGGGTGAAAGAACCTTGAAGGAGATGGCAGCCCCAAATACGGGAGATGATCCTCTCTGCATTGTATTTCCAAAGCTGGACAAACCCCTCAAACTGAATTCAGGTTTCCTTAATCTTCTTCCCAAATATTATGGGAAATCAGGTGAGAATCCTCATCGGCATTTAAAAGAGTTTAAGGTTGTTTGTTCTTCTATGAATCTTGAAGGAGTCGAACAGGATCATATTAGATTGCATGCTTTTCCTTTTTCTTTGCAAGATTTGGCTAAAGATTGGTTGTATTATCTTCTTGCTGGATCAATTACGACTTGGAATGTTATGGCATCAACTTTTCTAGGAAAGTACTTTCCAGCAAGTCTAATTGGATCCACCAGGAAGGAGATATGTGGCATTAGGCAGCATGATAATGAGTCCTTGTATGAGTATTGGGAACGTTTTAAGAGATTATGTTCATCCTGTCCCCAACATCAGATTAGTGACCAACTATTAATTCAATACTTTTATGAAGGCCTATTTCCTACTGATAGGGGTATGATAGATGCTTCGAGTGGGGGGGCATTAGTGGATAAAACACCAACCCAAGCTAGGGCTTTAATTTCTAATATGGCTCAAAACACCCAACAACATGGTACTAGAAATGATGTTAAAATAGTAAATGGAGTTGATTTAAGTGGTATTCAGAATCAATTACAAGAAAATGCTCAACAAATTGTTACTTTAACTACACTTGTGTCTAAAATTGTTGCTAGTAATGAGTCTAAAGCTAGAGTTTGTGGAATTTGCTATAATGAGTCTCATCCTACTGATAAATGTCCTGATTTGCAATCTGAAGATGTGAATGCTATAGGTGGTTATTCTGGCCAAAGGAAATATGATCCTTACTCACAGACTTATAATGAAGGTTGGAAAGACCACCCTAATCTAAGATATGGAAGTAGACCACAACTTCCACAATCTAATGAACCAAGGCAATACGGTCAACCAAATCCACCACCCTAATCTGGTCCTTCACTAGAAGATTTAGTTAAGCAACTAACAAATTAAATAGGGCAAGTCCATAACCAGGGTGTTGAGTATCAAAAGAAAACTGACACGCTCCTTCATCACATAGACACTCAAATAGGTCAGATTTGCACTTCTCTAAGTAATCTTGAAACTCAACTTTCAGGTAAACTTCCATCACAAACAATCCCTAATCCCAATGGTCATGTTAAAGCTGTCACACTTAGGAGTGGTAAAGTGTTAACTGAACCTAAAATGAAAAGCCGTGAAGTTGAAAAAGAGATAGAAGTCAATCCTAAAGTTGGATCAAGGGAAAGAGTGGAAAGTGAGGGTACTGTGAAGGAGTGAAAAAGAAAATGAAGGGGAGAGTAAAACTGAATCTGATTCTGTTGTTTCTCGTTTTAAAGATTTGCCTTCTTTCCCTTCTCGATTTGCTAAAGCTAAGAAAGAGAGGCTTGACAATGAAATTCTAGAAACTTTTAGGAAAATTGAAGTCAATATTCCCCTTCTTGATGCTATTAAACAAGTACCTCGTTATGCAAAGTTTCTTAAGGAACTTTGTACTAACAAAAGGCATTTTCGTCCTTCTGAAAAGGTAAGTATGGGGGAAAATATTTCAGCTATTATCCAAAAGAAGCTTCCCCCAAAGTGTAAGGATCCTGGCATGATTTGTATTCCTTGCAAAATTGGAGATTCTAAGTTTGAGAGGTGTATGCTAGATTTAGGATCCTCCATAAATGTTATGCCGAAATCTATTTATGATACTTTAAATGTGGGTTCTTTGTCTAAAACTGATATTGTTATTCAGTTAGCTGGTAGATCTAACGCATTCCCAATAGGAGTCTTAGAAGATGTACTTGTCCAAGTGAATGAATTGGTTTTTCCTGCTGACTTTTATGTTCTAGATATGGGTGATAGATGTGATAGTGTTCCCTTGTTGTTAGGTAGACCATTTCTGAAAACTTCTAAGAAAAAAATTGATGTTCATGAGGGTAACTTAACTATGGAATTTGATGGAGAAATTATTAAGTTTAATATTTTTGATGCTATGAGATACCCAAGTGATAGCAATAATGTTAGTTCAATAGATACTTTTGATGCTTTTGATTGGATGGCTCAGGATGTATTTGATAAGTGGTGTGATAAACTATTTAAAATTGATGTTCTTAATGATAATAAAGAGAATGAAATGCCTGATTTTTCTATTGTAGCTACGTCTGATGTGGCTGGTGATGTTGAAAATAAATATTCTGATTTTTCTTTGCCTTTATCTGTGCCTAAATTAATTCCTTCTATTGTTGAATCACCAAATTTAGAGTTAAAACCCCTACCCTCTAATTTGAAATATGTTTATTTGGGTGCTAATGAAACTTTGCCAGTAATTATTTCAAGTTCTTTAAATGAATATCAAGAAGCAAAGCTGTTGAATGTGCTTAAAAATTATAAAGAGGCAATCGGATGGACTTTAGCAGACATAAAAGGCATTAGTCCCACCTTGTGCATGCATAGAATATTTCTTGAAAAAAATGCTAAACCCACTAGAGAAACTAAACGAAGGTTAAACCCTTCTATGAGGGAAGTTGTTCAAAAGAAAATTATTAAATGGATAAATGCGGATGTAATCTACCCTATTTCTGATTCTCAATGGGTAAGTCCTATTCATGTGGTCCCTAAGAAAAGCGGAATAACAGTTTTTGAAAATAATAAAGGCGAGCTTGTCCCCACTAGAGTTCCTAATGGTTGGAGAGTATGCATAGACTATAGGAAGCTTAATCAACCTACTAGGAAAGACCATTTTCCTTTGCTTTTATTGACCAAATGCTAGAAAAGCTTGCTGGACAATCTTATTTTTGTTTTCTAGATGGTTATTCTGGTTATACTCAAGTTCCAATAGCTCATGAAGATCAAGATAAGACCACTTTTACTTGTCCTTTTGGTACATTTGCCTTTAGGAGAATGCCTTTTGGATTGTGCAATGCCCCTGGAACTTTTCAAAGATGCATGATGAGTATTTTTTCTGATTTAATTGAAAAAGATATGGACGTGTTTATGGATGATTTTACTGTTTTTGGTGATTCATTTGATAGATGCCTTCATAGTCTGTCTCGAGTTCTGAAAAGATGTGTTGAAACTAACCTTGTATTGAATTTTGAAAAGTGTCATTTCATGGTTGAACAAGGTGTAGTTCTTGGACATATTGTAAGTGCTAAAGGTTTAGAGGTTGACAAAGCTAAAATTGATGTCATTAGTTCATTACCTTATCCTACTTGTGTTCGTGAAATTAGGTCATTTTTAGGGCATGCTGGCTTTTACAGATGTTTTATTAAAAATTTCTCTAAAATTGCACCGCCTTTGTGTGTTTTACTTGGTAAGGATGTTGCTTTTGGCTTTAATGATAAATGCAAGAAAGCTTTTGATGATCTGAAAGATAAACTGACCTCTGCTCCTATTATTAGACCACCTGATTGGTCATTGCATTTCGAAATCATGTGTGATGCTAGTGATAAGACAATAGGTGCTGTTTTAGGTCAAAAGAAAGATAAAGAGTCTTACGTGATCCATTATGCTTCTAAATCACTTGATCCTGCCCAATGCAATTACACTGTTACTGAAAAAGAAATGTATGCTGTTGTTTTTGCTTTGGAGAAGTTTAGACCTTATTTGCTTGGCACTCATGTGATTATATATTCTGATCATGCAGCTCTTAAATTCTTGTTAAAAAAGAAAGAGTCAAAACCTAGATTGCTTAGATTGATGATTTTGTTGCAAGAATTTGACCTTGAAATTAGGGATAAAAAGGGTGTAGAGAATCTGGTTGCTGACCACTTAAGTAGGATTGTTCGTAGAGATGATTGGCCGTTAATGACCGAGTTCTTTCCTGATGAACAACTACTTTCTTTATGCCGTATTGATACTCCTTGGTATGCTGACATGGTGAATTACTTAGTGACTAGAACATTCCCTCCTACATTGTCTAGAGATCAAAAGGAAAAGATTAAATCTGAATCAAAGTATTATTTTTGGGATGACCCATACCTTTGGAAATGTTGTGCATATCAACTCATGCGCAGATGTGTCGATAAATCTGAATTCACTTCTATTCTCAATTTTTGTCATTCTTTGGAAGCTGGGGGACATTTTGGTCCTCAAAGGACTGCATATAAAGTCCTTCAGTGTGGATTTTATTGGCCTACGTTGTTTAAAGATGCTTATATTTTTGTTAAGTCTTGTGAACCATGTCAGAAAACAGGTAATATCTCTAAGAGAAATGAAATGCCACATCATGGAATCATTGTTTGTGAAATATTTGATGTATGGGGCATTGATTTTATGGGCCCCTTCCCCTCATCCTTTGGTAATCTTTACATTGTTCTTGTTGTGGACTATGTGTCTAAACGGGTGGAGGCTATTGCCACCATAACTGATGATGCTAAGACCGTTGTCAAGTTTGTTAAGAGTTACATTTTTAATAGGCTCGGCATGCCAAAGGCCATAATTAGTGGTAGAGGAACTCATTTTTGCAATAAAACTTTGGGTGCTCTTCTTGAGAAATTTCATGTGACACATAGAGTAGCAACTGGTTATCCCCCTCAAACAAACGGTCAAACTGAGGTGTCTAATCGGGAAATCAAATAAATATTAGAAAAAATGGTGAGCCTAATAGGAAGGACTGGAGCCTTAGGCTAGATGACGCATTATGGGCCTATAGGACAACTTACAAAACTCCTTTAGGGATGTCACCATATCGACTTGTTTTTGGAAAAGGTTGTCATTTACCTGTGGAAATCGAGCATAAGTCTTATTGGGCTGTTAAGCAATGTAATATGGATTATGATTTGGCTGGGAAGCAGAGAAAACTTAGTTTGCAAGAGCTTGAAGAAATCAGATTAGAGGCTTATGAAAATTCTCAGATGTACAAAGACAAAACTAAGGCATTTCATGATAAAAGGATAGTCAAAACTACTTTTTCTGTAGGACAAAAAGTTGTTTTATACAATGCTCGTTTGAAATTATTCCCTGGAAAACTTCGATCTAGATGGCTTGGTCCCTTTGTTATTACTAATATATTTGATCATGGTGCAGTTGAGATTAAAAGTGTGGATTCCGGTAAAGTATTCAAGGTGAATGGTCACAGATTAAAAGCATTCTATGAGTATGAACAAGCAGGGATGATTGAAGAAATAAAGCTTTCAAAAGACTGAAGAATGTTATACGTTGAGCCAACGACGGGAAATAGAGGCGCTGCTTGGGAGGCAACCCAAGGCTTAGAGCTATTTATTTTCATTTTCCTATAATTTCATTTTTGTGTTTTCGTTTTTGTTTTTGTTTTCTTTTTCTCAGCTTTAGTTAATAACTTAGTTTTTAATTTTAGCTACAAAAAAAAAGGTGGACAGGTTATTTTTTGTTCTTTTCTAGTACAGGCAGACCGAAACAAGAGGGACATGATTCCGCTTGCACCTGATGCTATTTTGTTTATTCTTTCCAAAGATTTGTTCAGGTCGTTTTAAACTCTCACACAATGCAACCACCTAACTTCTGAAATTTGTGATGCCATTATTGTGGGGCGTGCTACGATTTGCTGAACAACACAGTTCTCATCAGATCTCTAATACAACTTCACACCAAATATGAAGATCTTGTTTTCTTCTGGCACCTCCCATAACCAGCTAAGTCTCTTCTAACTTTTCTACATTTTTTTTCCATTTGGGACAATGCAAAGTTTCAGTGTGGGGGGGAGTGGTTAGAAATCGTCATTTTTAAACGAAATGCTGTCAAAATTTCAATACAAGTCTCTCTGTCATATTTAAGCATACTCAGTTGTACTTGTGACATAGGAAAATAAATGTTGGTTCTTTTGATTTCCAAACCAAATGACTGATAAGTGAAAAAAAAAGTTTTATGGTTTTGTCACAAACTAGCTTGCATTGGATCAATATGAATGGTATTAAAGATTGCATAAACCCCTCTTTGACATGGTTTGTGCTGCATGGTTTCGCTTTCCCTTTGTGCGATGAAACCCAAAATGGAGGGCCACGAACCTCGTAAGACCCACTTCTTTATGTTCCTCCGTATTGATCGCCCAAATTGGGACTTGCATTTTAGCTTCCCGAGATCGATGACCAAAGTGTAGGGGAGAAATGATTGAGGCAATTTTTTTATTTATATAATTAGAGCATCCAGAATATCTAGGCCTTTTGTTATTTATTGTATTCAAAAAAAATTCCATTTTCTTAGCCTATTGAGCTTTAAACCTTTCTTGGCAAACGGTACAGTACAAGCCCATGGCCTATACCCGAGCTTAGCTAAATGGAGAACCGTTATTCGAGTTTTGTATAATTGTGTTGTTTGGGAGATTATGGAAAAAGTTGTTATTCAAAAAAAAAAAAAATACAAAAAAAAAAGAAATGAATAGAAAGAGTATTCATATGTATGAATTGTTTGAAGTTGCTGAAAATGTATTTTTGCAAGGATAATGTTCACTAGTAGTATGATGTTATATGATGATTAAAGATGCTGGCAGCAGATAATTATGGCTGAATGTTGAGACAAAACATCACAAATGTCATGTTTTTATTGTTCATTTGCTCCTTTAGCTTGACTCTATTTAACACCACATTCCAAAATATTTCCCTACCCTTAACCTAAGCCATGTACAACCATATAAAAGTCCTATTTGATCTCCTAAGTACACTTTTGATCCCTTAACGGTGGAGGGTAAGATTTTGTGCAAGTCCTGACGAGGGTAATCAAATTAAGTGAGGCATGAGCTAATACGGTTGCGCATCTATGAGGGAAGATTCAAACTTAGGGGAAAGGAAGCGGTAAGATTGGTTGATCAACTAGGGTGCTAAATGTTAGGTTATGATACATATAAATGATTATAAATCATGCGGAAATAACCATAAATGTCAGGATTCCAAATTAATTGCCACATAACAATTAGCATAATACAGATGCATACACTTTGTAGCGTGCCCTCCCTAGCTGCGCCCGAACCGAACAAGAACAATTCTTTAGGACTCCAAGTGTCGTCCCTCCGTAGAAAGTCCACAGCACGTCCGGATCCGCCTTAAGATTGACTAACTAGAATCTCCCTCAAGGTACGAGAATTTTCGGCTATTATGGGGCAATTATTTGACTGAATTTTTTCTCTCAAAAACTCACTTTGAATACTTATGAACTAGGATCACATATTTATGGGGGTATGGAAAACAAATTGGAATCCTACTACGAAACTAATTAGCTTAATTAGAATTTTATTAAAACTCTTAATTTATCCTATTAGGATTAGGAAATCAATCATTATTCGAATCCTACTTGACTTAGGATTTGGATCCAACACAAACACACACAAAAGAGCACGGCCCTTGCGGGCGTTCAGCCTACGCAAGCCTTGCGGCCCACGCGAGCCTCGCAGCCCACGCGAGCAGCCATGCTCGCAGCCTTGGCCTGGTGGGCCTGGCCTTGCGCTGGGCCTGGCGTGGCCTTGGTTGTCTTGTGTGGCGCGCTGGCTTGTTGGACGCAGGTCTGGCTTCATGCTGGGCCTTCGTCTAGCAAGTCTCGTCCGATGCTAATTCGTACGACGCGCTTCCGATTAATTTCCCGATTCCGGAATTCATTTCCGATACGAACAATATTTAACATTTCCGATTCCGGAATTAATTTCCGTTTCGAACAAATATTTAATATTTCCGTTTCCGGAATTATTTTCCGATTCCAATAATATTACCGATTCCGACAATATTTCCGTTTCCGACAATATTTCAGATTCCGGCAATATTTCCATTTCCGATAATATTTTCCGCTACGTACCATGTTTCCGTTTACGGCAACATCTACGACTTGGATAATATTTATATTTCCGATACGATCCATATTTCCGTTTCCGGCAATATCATCGTTTCCGGAGTATTCATTATTTGCCTTTGACGATCTCAGCTCCCACTGAAACCAAGATCCGTCGATTCCGAATATCCATAGATGGAGTATTTAATGCCATTAAATACTTGATCCGTTTACGTACTATTTGGGTGACCCTACGGGTTCAGTCAAGAGTAAGCTGTGGATTTAATATCATTAATTCCACTTGAACTGAAGCGGCCTCTTACCATTAAATGCATACTTGGACCAAGGGCATTATTTCCTTCATACTCATAGAATGCTTTTAATCTGTGACCACTCATAGTTGAACTCTGAAACCGAGAAACACCTCTGGACATAATAAGGATGACAACTCTTACCTTATGTTCAAGAGAAAGCATCGAGTAACAAAGGAATTAGGAAATGCACACAAGGTGAATGGTCACAGATTAAAAGCATTCTATGAGTATGAACAAGCAGGGATGATTGAAGAAATAAAGCTTTCAAAAGACTGAAGAATGTTATACGTTGAGCCAACGACGGGAAATAGAGGCGCTGCTTGGGAGGCAACCCAAGGCTTAGAGCTATTTATTTTCATTTTCCTATAATTTCATTTTTGTGTTTTCGTTTTTGTTTTTGTTTTCTTTTTCTCAGCTTTAGTTAATAACTTAGTTTTTAATTTTAGCTACAAAAAAAAAGGTGGACAGGTTATTTTTTGTTCTTTTCTAGTACAGGCAGACCGAAACAAGAGGGACATGATTCCGCTTGCACCTGATGCTATTTTGTTTATTCTTTCCAAAGATTTGTTCAGGTCGTTTTAAACTCTCACACAATGCAACCACCTAACTTCTGAAATTTGTGATGCCATTATTGTGGGGCGTGCTACGATTTGCTGAACAACACAGTTCTCATCAGATCTCTAATACAACTTCACACCAAATATGAAGATCTTGTTTTCTTCTGGCACCTCCCATAACCAGCTAAGTCTCTTCTAACTTTTCTACATTTTTTTTCCATTTGGGACAATGCAAAGTTTCAGTGTGGGGGGGAGTGGTTAGAAATCGTCATTTTTAAACGAAATGCTGTCAAAATTTCAATACAAGTCTCTCTGTCATATTTAAGCATACTCAGTTGTACTTGTGACATAGGAAAATAAATGTTGGTTCTTTTGATTTCCAAACCAAATGACTGATAAGTGAAAAAAAAAGTTTTATGGTTTTGTCACAAACTAGCTTGCATTGGATCAATATGAATGGTATTAAAGATTGCATAAACCCCTCTTTGACATGGTTTGTGCTGCATGGTTTCGCTTTCCCTTTGTGCGATGAAACCCAAAATGGAGGGCCACGAACCTCGTAAGACCCACTTCTTTATGTTCCTCCGTATTGATCGCCCAAATTGGGACTTGCATTTTAGCTTCCCGAGATCGATGACCAAAGTGTAGGGGAGAAATGATTGAGGCAATTTTTTTATTTATATAATTAGAGCATCCAGAATATCTAGGCCTTTTGTTATTTATTGTATTCAAAAAAAATTCCATTTTCTTAGCCTATTGAGCTTTAAACCTTTCTTGGCAAACGGTACAGTACAAGCCCATGGCCTATACCCGAGCTTAGCTAAATGGAGAACCGTTATTCGAGTTTTGTATAATTGTGTTGTTTGGGAGATTATGGAAAAAGTTGTTATTCAAAAAAAAAAAAAAATACAAAAAAAAAAGAAATGAATAGAAAGAGTATTCATATGTATGAATTGTTTGAAGTTGCTGAAAATGTATTTTTGCAAGGATAATGTTCACTAGTAGTATGATGTTATATGATGATTAAAGATGCTGGCAGCAGATAATTATGGCTGAATGTTGAGACAAAACATCACAAATGTCATGTTTTTATTGTTCATTTGCTCCTTTAGCTTGACTCTATTTAACACCACATTCCAAAATATTTCCCTACCCTTAACCTAAGCCATGTACAACCATATAAAAGTCCTATTTGATCTCCTAAGTACACTTTTGATCCCTTAACGGTGGAGGGTAAGATTTTGTGCAAGTCCTGACGAGGGTAATCAAATTAAGTGAGGCATGAGCTAATACGGTTGCGCATCTATGAGGGAAGATTCAAACTTAGGGGAAAGGAAGCGGTAAGATTGGTTGATCAACTAGGGTGCTAAATGTTAGGTTATGATACATATAAATGATTATAAATCATGCGGAAATAACCATAAATGTCAGGATTCCAAATTAATTGCCACATAACAATTAGCATAATACAGATGCATACACTTTGTAGCGTGCCCTCCCTAGCTGCGCCCGAACCGAACAAGAACAATTCTTTAGGACTCCAAGTGTCGTCCCTCCGTAGAAAGTCCACAGCACGTCCGGATCCGCCTTAAGATTGACTAACTAGAATCTCCCTCAAGGTACGAGAATTTTCGGCTATTATGGGGCAATTATTTGACTGAATTTTTTCTCTCAAAAACTCACTTTGAATACTTATGAACTAGGATCACATATTTATGGGGGTATGGAAAACAAATTGGAATCCTACTACGAAACTAATTAGCTTAATTAGAATTTTATTAAAACTCTTAATTTATCCTATTAGGATTAGGAAATCAATCATTATTCGAATCCTACTTGACTTAGGATTTGGATCCAACACAAACACACACAAAAGAGCACGGCCCTTGCGGGCGTTCAGCCTACGCAAGCCTTGCGGCCCACGCGAGCCTCGCAGCCCACGCGAGCAGCCATGCTCGCAGCCTTGGCCTGGTGGGCCTGGCCTTGCGCTGGGCCTGGCGTGGCCTTGGTTGTCTTGTGTGGCGCGCTGGCTTGTTGGACGCAGGTCTGGCTTCATGCTGGGCCTTCGTCTAGCAAGTCTCGTCCGATGCTAATTCGTACGACGCGCTTCCGATTAATTTCCCGATTCCGGAATTCATTTCCGATACGAACAATATTTAACATTTCCGATTCCGGAATTAATTTCCGTTTCGAACAAATATTTAATATTTCCGTTTCCGGAATTATTTTCCGATTCCAATAATATTACCGATTCCGACAATATTTCCGTTTCCGACAATATTTCAGATTCCGGCAATATTTCCATTTCCGATAATATTTTCCGCTACGTACCATGTTTCCGTTTACGGCAACATCTACGACTTGGATAATATTTATATTTCCGATACGATCCATATTTCCGTTTCCGGCAATATCATCGTTTCCGGAGTATTCATTATTTGCCTTTGACGATCTCAGCTCCCACTGAAACCAAGATCCGTCGATTCCGAATATCCATAGATGGAGTATTTAATGCCATTAAATACTTGATCCGTTTACGTACTATTTGGGTGACCCTACGGGTTCAGTCAAGAGTAAGCTGTGGATTTAATATCATTAATTCCACTTGAACTGAAGCGGCCTCTTACCATTAAATGCATACTTGGACCAAGGGCATTATTTCCTTCATACTCATAGAATGCTTTTAATCTGTGACCACTCATAGTTGAACTCTGAAACCGAGAAACACCTCTGGACATAATAAGGATGACAACTCTTACCTTATGTTCAAGAGAAAGCATCGAGTAACAAAGGAATTAGGAAATGCACACAAGGTGAATGGTCACAGATTAAAAGCATTCTATGAGTATGAACAAGCAGGGATGATTGAAGAAATAAAGCTTTCAAAAGACTGAAGAATGTTATACGTTGAGCCAACGACGGGAAATAGAGGCGCTGCTTGGGAGGCAACCCAAGGCTTAGAGCTATTTATTTTCATTTTCCTATAATTTCATTTTTGTGTTTTCGTTTTTGTTTTTGTTTTCTTTTTCTCAGCTTTAGTTAATAACTTAGTTTTTAATTTTAGCTACAAAAAAAAGGTGGACAGGTTATTTTTTGTTCTTTTCTAGTACAGGCAGACCGAAACAAGAGGGACATGATTCCGCTTGCACCTGATGCTATTTTGTTTATTCTTTCCAAAGATTTGTTCAGGTCGTTTTAAACTCTCACACAATGCAACCACCTAACTTCTGAAATTTGTGATGCCATTATTGTGGGGCGTGCTACGATTTGCTGAACAACACAGTTCTCATCAGATCTCTAATACAACTTCACACCAAATATGAAGATCTTGTTTTCTTCTGGCACCTCCCATAACCAGCTAAGTCTCTTCTAACTTTTCTACATTTTTTTTCCATTTGGGACAATGCAAAGTTTCAGTGTGGGGGGGAGTGGTTAGAAATCGTCATTTTTAAACGAAATGCTGTCAAAATTTCAATACAAGTCTCTCTGTCATATTTAAGCATACTCAGTTGTACTTGTGACATAGGAAAATAAATGTTGGTTCTTTTGATTTCCAAACCAAATGACTGATAAGTGAAAAAAAAAGTTTTATGGTTTTGTCACAAACTAGCTTGCATTGGATCAATATGAATGGTATTAAAGATTGCATAAACCCCTCTTTGACATGGTTTGTGCTGCATGGTTTCGCTTTCCCTTTGTGCGATGAAACCCAAAATGGAGGGCCACGAACCTCGTAAGACCCACTTCTTTATGTTCCTCCGTATTGATCGCCCAAATTGGGACTTGCATTTTAGCTTCCCGAGATCGATGACCAAAGTGTAGGGGAGAAATGATTGAGGCAATTTTTTTATTTATATAATTAGAGCATCCAGAATATCTAGGCCTTTTGTTATTTATTGTATTCAAAAAAAATTCCATTTTCTTAGCCTATTGAGCTTTAAACCTTTCTTGGCAAACGGTACAGTACAAGCCCATGGCCTATACCCGAGCTTAGCTAAATGGAGAACCGTTATTCGAGTTTTGTATAATTGTGTTGTTTGGGAGATTATGGAAAAAGTTGTTATTCAAAAAAAAAAAAAAATACAAAAAAAAAAGAAATGAATAGAAAGAGTATTCATATGTATGAATTGTTTGAAGTTGCTGAAAATGTATTTTTGCAAGGATAATGTTCACTAGTAGTATGATGTTATATGATGATTAAAGATGCTGGCAGCAGATAATTATGGCTGAATGTTGAGACAAAACATCACAAATGTCATGTTTTTATTGTTCATTTGCTCCTTTAGCTTGACTCTATTTAACACCACATTCCAAAATATTTCCCTACCCTTAACCTAAGCCATGTACAACCATATAAAAGTCCTATTTGATCTCCTAAGTACACTTTTGATCCCTTAACGGTGGAGGGTAAGATTTTGTGCAAGTCCTGACGAGGGTAATCAAATTAAGTGAGGCATGAGCTAATACGGTTGCGCATCTATGAGGGAAGATTCAAACTTAGGGGAAAGGAAGCGGTAAGATTGGTTGATCAACTAGGGTGCTAAATGTTAGGTTATGATACATATAAATGATTATAAATCATGCGGAAATAACCATAAATGTCAGGATTCCAAATTAATTGCCACATAACAATTAGCATAATACAGATGCATACACTTTGTAGCGTGCCCTCCCTAGCTGCGCCCGAACCGAACAAGAACAATTCTTTAGGACTCCAAGTGTCGTCCCTCCGTAGAAAGTCCACAGCACGTCCGGATCCGCCTTAAGATTGACTAACTAGAATCTCCCTCAAGGTACGAGAATTTTCGGCTATTATGGGGCAATTATTTGACTGAATTTTTTCTCTCAAAAACTCACTTTGAATACTTATGAACTAGGATCACATATTTATGGGGGTATGGAAAACAAATTGGAATCCTACTACGAAACTAATTAGCTTAATTAGAATTTTATTAAAACTCTTAATTTATCCTATTAGGATTAGGAAATCAATCATTATTCGAATCCTACTTGACTTAGGATTTGGATCCAACACAAACACACACAAAAGAGCACGGCCCTTGCGGGCGTTCAGCCTACGCAAGCCTTGCGGCCCACGCGAGCCTCGCAGCCCACGCGAGCAGCCATGCTCGCAGCCTTGGCCTGGTGGGCCTGGCCTTGCGCTGGGCCTGGCGTGGCCTTGGTTGTCTTGTGTGGCGCGCTGGCTTGTTGGACGCAGGTCTGGCTTCATGCTGGGCCTTCGTCTAGCAAGTCTCGTCCGATGCTAATTCGTACGACGCGCTTCCGATTAATTTCCCGATTCCGGAATTCATTTCCGATACGAACAATATTTAACATTTCCGATTCCGGAATTAATTTCCGTTTCGAACAAATATTTAATATTTCCGTTTCCGGAATTATTTTCCGATTCCAATAATATTACCGATTCCGACAATATTTCCGTTTCCGACAATATTTCAGATTCCGGCAATATTTCCATTTCCGATAATATTTTCCGCTACGTACCATGTTTCCGTTTACGGCAACATCTACGACTTGGATAATATTTATATTTCCGATACGATCCATATTTCCGTTTCCGGCAATATCATCGTTTCCGGAGTATTCATTATTTGCCTTTGACGATCTCAGCTCCCACTGAAACCAAGATCCGTCGATTCCGAATATCCATAGATGGAGTATTTAATGCCATTAAATACTTGATCCGTTTACGTACTATTTGGGTGACCCTACGGGTTCAGTCAAGAGTAAGCTGTGGATTTAATATCATTAATTCCACTTGAACTGAAGCGGCCTCTTACCATTAAATGCATACTTGGACCAAGGGCATTATTTCCTTCAGTCTCCCACTTGTCCTTAGGGACAAGTGTGCATTTCCTAATTCCTTTGTTACTCGATGCTTTCTCTTGAACATAAGGTAAGAGTTGTCATCCTTATTATGTCCAGAGGTGTTTCTCGGTTTCAGAGTTCAACTAATCAAATAAACAGATAATCATAGCCTATGATTCATCTGAGCACGGCCATGCATTTTACAGTTTCTAGCTCTCCGAGTGGCCTTGTACAACTTTCAGCATCTCATCCCGATTTATGGGAGGACAATCCCAATCTTGTGATCTTGAGATTAGACTTCATTTGATAGGTGATTACCTGAGCGTTGCCTTTATAGCCTCCTTTTACGGTGCGACGGTTGACAACGTCAAAGTAAGCAGTTCTCAAACAAGTAATCTCAAATCACACAGGTATTGAGGATTAGTGTCTAATAGTTTTAATGAAATTTACTTATGAAAGATTTTCATCTCTTACAGTAAAGTTTCATAGGTCTGTCCGATACTAGTCTTCCCAAAGTAAGTATCTATGCAAATGATTACGACATTGCCATGTCCACATAGTTCAAGAAAAAGAACTACTAGTCATCTTGCATTCTAGTCGTCTAACGTTTTCTATGCGTCCATCTTTATAGAAAACTCTGACCAGGGACCATTTTCAACTTTTGACATTCAAGTTCACTTGATAGACATTTCTTAGTCACAGGACTGGTCCTGACAGTCTATCTTGAATGTATCGTCAAATTGAAGGGACTCATCATTTAATACTAAACCAAGATTAAATGGAATATGAAAATACATTTCATATATGATAAATGTTCAACCCTGATGTTTTACAACCATGGGCCTCAAACCCATCTTTAAAACAGTTCATGGAATTCAAAGCTATGCTTGATTTCCAGTGCTACAATGTGAGTGTTGCTTTTCAGTTGTTGCATAGGTTTAGTTATCATGCTTTGCCAATCTTAATATCCTTTTCATCGAGTGTTCTTCGAGATAGGATGATAAGATCTTTTGAGTATGTTTATTTTTGTAATCTAGTATTTCTTGCTTCAAGAGTGGTTCTACGCATTCTGCAATGAAGAATCATCAAGCCAGCAGACGTGTGATCTACCTAAGTTCAATGAAGAACTCTTTAACATAAACAACCCTGTTTTATTGCTTCTTAGGCAATAATTACTTTTACTTCAACTTTATAGGTTGCTAGTGACGCTTTGTTTGGGTTTTCCTATCTAAGCAGTTCACGGATATGTGGAAGACTTTCCAGCTGTATCTTAGAACATAGAAATTAATATTTAATTTCCCACGCAACAACTCATGGTCTCCAAACCATGTTGCCATTTCAAAACACGATGCTCTGTACCTCGTCCTTGCCAATGGTTAACTCCAAAGGGATCTTGCTTGATCCTTTGCCAGTGTTTATGTGTGTAGCATCAATATTTAGCATATCTTTATTTCCTTGAATCAAGAACTACTCTTATGTACCTTTTCAAGTACCATAAGTTTTTCTTCATCTCAATCTAGTTGATCTTTACTTAGATCAATAGAGATTGGTATATGTTCGTCATGCCTAAAGTCATACGATACGTTTTTGGCGATCCTCATATTATATTATACATGATAAATTCTTTTGCAGAATAATTCCCAATTGAATTCTATTCATGTAACTTTAACTCGTCTAGTTTCAGTAGATACTAAATCCAGCTAAATTCTTTGACATATAATATAGGTTAAGAATCTCACTTAGATCCTTTGATGTTTAACTTAGTAAATGCTTATACATAGTTCAAACATCCTTTACTTAGATTTATTCATATGGGTCGAATGTCTCCAATGGAGTCTTTCGTGTTTGATTTAGTAAATGCCATTACTTAATCCAAAACAATATTATAAGATCTTTGTACATAGATCTTAATACCCAGTGATGTGGGTAAAAATACCCTTGCTTACGTGGCCCAATTGCCGCTAGACACGTGGCACTCCCTAACTGGCTGGCCGCCTATTTGGCTGCCACTTAGAAGTCACCATGTGCTCCTGAGTGACTGGCTTAATTACACTAACCCCTTTAAGGCCCAAGGCCCATAGAGAATTTGATGATGGTGACACATGTCACCATCTGGCAAACCAACCAATCATATGAGCTCACCTTAGGGTTTCCCCCAAAAAGGGGGGACTATAAGTATTCCCATTTCCCAAGAAATGGACAGACAATTCGAGAAAAAATAAACATTCTACTACCTACTTTAATACTTTCTGTTTATTAATTACTCTTTCTTAAAACCCGTGTCTTACTTAAGCATCGGAGGGAATATTCCTACGGGAATATTCTTGTTTTGTAGGTGCGCCGCCGACGTGGACTGGACTCAACGCTACGTGGAACCTGATACCTCCTCGTCATCATCCAAGGAAAAACTCCCACAACATTTGGCGCCGTCTGTGGGGAGGTAAGGTAACATGGTAGACGTCCAGCACTTCGGAGACGGGCCCATCAGTCGAAACGAAAACGACGAGACTGCAATCAATGGTGGTCGTCCTCCTCGAGGGAGAGACGACAGAAGCAATCCGTCTGTAGGACAGGGCGGTCGTCCTGAACCTACTTCTGAGCCGAAACTTGAGCAGGTTCAAGTAGACGATGAGACGGGTCAACCTTCGCTTCGTCCAGGCGGCCACTTGAGAGCTGATGCCGACACAGTTATGGAAGAAAATCCAGACTTGCCGGTGTCTGCTGGACAGCTTAAAGATATCTTAGCTGGCTTCAAGGCGTAGATGGACACCCTACAAGATGAGATCAAAATTATCCGTTCTCAGTCTCAGGGGACGGGAATACCATTCTTTAATGGACTCACTCGGTCTAATGTCTGGCGGCAAGACCAAGCACGAAATGACGATCATGACAGACGCTTTGACAGAACCAGAACTTCCTTCCAGCCCATAGCTCCGCGTCGGGTTCTACCAACTTTTCGGCCTGAACCTGAACCGTCCAGAAGAGTACCGATCATTCAGCTGGATAGGCCTCAAGAAACTGAGCTGTCAGATACTGGTTCCACTCCCATCATGCAAGATTCACCCCTCGCTGCCCCTTCGCGCCGTCTCACCAGGACTCATGTCAGCTGTGCGGACAGCGAGCGGCGTAGAACATCCCAGAATAGGAGGCAGGATCCAATATGCCATATTCAGCAGGGAGTGGCCGGCATTATCCTTGATTACACCACTCCATTCTGTGCTGATATCATGAACGCTCCCAAGGAGCCTAAAGTGAAGCCGCCAGCTATTGACGCCTATGACGGCACGTCTGACCCTGATGTGCATCTCTTGGCCTATCGGCACCATATGTATGTCCAGGGAACTACCGATGCAACCTGGTGCAAATACTTCTCGTCCACTCTGAAAGGAGTTGCCTCAAAATGGTTCGAGAAGTTGCTCGCTGGAACGATCAATACTTATGCGGAATTAGAGATGTTGTTTTCTGCAAGATTTATGGCTTATAAAGAGGAGAAGAAGACGAGCATGCATTTGGGCCGAATACAGCAAGGGAAAGATGAGTCCTTGCGAAGCTATGTTCGACGTTTCAATTTGGAGTCTGGACAGATTCCAGACTTACCTGACGGTGTAGCCTTTGATAATTTCTTTAGGGGACTTAAGAAGGGGTCTTTTAAGTTTGACCTGGTTAAGAAAAGTGTTAGAACTATGGCCGACGCTCTAGATGAGGCCGAGTCCTTCATTCATGCCACTGAAATCTGCTCCATCCCTAAAGAGTCTAAGGGAACAGAGACCACTGACCATCCGCAGCGGAAAGACAAATCGGATAAGAAGACCAGCCGTCCGAATGGGACATGGGCCATTGAAAAGAAAGGTTATCAGACAACTCAGTCCCAAGGACTGAAGAGAGGACGTCCCTATGATAAAGAAAGATTCGAGTACAACACTGACTTGTACACAATACTGCTAGATGTCAGTGATAGATATGAGATTGGTCGTCCGTTCCCCATGAAGTCGCCGGTGGAAACTAGGGACAACTCTCTTTACTGTAAGTTCCACTGTGATGTAGGACACGAAACAAAAGATTGCAAGAGTTTGCGGAGGGCTCTTGATGGGTTAGCTGCCAAAGGGTTCTTGAAGTCATATCTCAGTTCAAGTGCAGGAGGAAGTGGTAAGAAATTCTACAAGAAAAGCAAGTCACCGTCATACCGCCGTGACGGCAATGACACTGATCCAGAAATTGTGGCCGTCATTTCTGGGGGTCTGGCCGCTGGTGGCCCAACAATGAGAGGTCAGAAGGACTATGCAAGCCGATTTGGGCAGGTCATGTTGTCTGGAAAAGCCCCAATGGACCACTTCCCTAAAGTGGAGATTTGTGAATCAGACAGGGGCAAGATCGCCACTCCACACGACGATCCCCTGGTTATTAAATTGAAGGTGGAAAACCTCAAAGTAAGGCGTATATTAGTAGATACGGGGAGTTCGTCTGACATTATCAGCACAACTTGTCTAAATCGTCTTGAGCATGACCCCAAGACCATTGAAAAGATACATTACCCAATCATTGGATTCGGAGGCGGCATAATTCATCCCCAAGGGATAATCACTTTGCCCCTACGAGTGGGAGGTCGGCATCAGAGCAGGAACCTGAACGTCCGATTTCTAATTGTGAAAGACCTCACAGCCTATAATATCATATTAGGGCGTCCAACTTTAAACCAGGCCAAAGCGGTAGTCGTCACTCATCTTATGCTTATGAAATATGTTTGCGATAAAGGCCAGGTCGGCACTTTTCATGGTGATCAACAGCTAGCAAGAGACAGTTATCTCACTACGCTAAGCCCCGAGGCTTGGGGAAAAACTGACGAAGCACGAACAAGCTCTAAAAGAAAGCTAGATGAGATAGAGGAGAAAGTCAAGAAAGAAACCTTCACCATTGCCACGGCGCACATGGAAGGCAGACGACCTGAGCCGGTTGGTGGACATTATGAAATCATCCTCGATGAAGCACGTCCAGATAGGACGGTGCCAGTAGGGGTCTCTCCTGACGACCAGCTTGGGGCACATTTGGTCACTCTCCTGAGAGAATTCCAAGACATTTTTGCCTTTGCTGTGGAAGAAATGCCGGGCATCGATCCAAGCATAGCCGTCCACAAACTCAATGTAGATGAGTCTTTAAAACCTGTTCGTCAGAAGAAGAGAAATCATGGGGAAGCAAGAAACAAAGCCGCAGCGGAAGAAGTTCAGAAGTTGTTAGAGGCTGTGTTCATTCGGCCAAGTCAATATCCAGATTGGGTGGCAAATGTAGTGTTGGTGCCGAAATCCAACAAATCCTGGAGAGTGTGTGGATTATACAGATTTAAACAAGGCTTGCCCAAAAGACAGCTTCCCTTTGCCCAAGATAGACCGGCTGGTAGATTCAACAGCAGGTCATGCTTTGATGTCCTTCAAGGATGCATACTCGGGTTTTCACCAAATTCCCTTGTGGCCAGATGATCAAGAGAAAACGTCATTTGTTACTGAGCAAGGCCTGTATTGCTACAAAGTGATGCCGTTCGGCTTAAAGAATGCGCCGGCCACATTTCAACGTCTGGTCAACACTGTCTTCTCTGGTCAGTTAGGGCGCAATATTGAAGCCTACATTGATGATATGATAGTAAAAAACAAGCAATGTGAAGAACACTTGGCTGACCTAAGAGAAACTTTTGAAACGCTCCGAAAATACCAGATGAGGTTGAATCCAAAGAAGTGTGTTTTTGGGGTGACGGCTGGAAAGTTCTTGGGATTCCTCATTGATGAAAGGGGAATCGAGGCCGATCTTGATAAAGTACAAGCAGTAATAGATATGACGTCGCCAAAATCAGTCAAGGAAGTCCAACGCCTGACGGGATGTCTAGCAGCCCTGGGGCGGTTCTTATCGAGGGCAGGTGACAAGTGTCATTACTTCTTCGGCACAATCAAGAAAAAGAGCAAATTTGAATGGACTGAGGCGGAAGAAACTACCTTCGTCCGATTAAAGGAACACCTCCACACCTTACCTCGGCTTGTCAGTCCTCTCCAGGGGGAAACTTTGTATGTATATTTGGCCATTTCCGAGTGGTCCTTGAGTGTTGTCTTGCTGACTGAAACGGAAGGAGTGCAACTCCCCGTCTATTTTGTGAGCCAGGTCCTGCAAAACGCTGAATTAAGATATTCTCCAATTGAGAAGTTCGCACTTGCGCTGTTTATGGCCAGCAAGAAGTTGCGCCCTTATTTTCTGGCACACAAACTAGTGGTATACACAGACCAGCCTTTGAAACAACCCCTTACTAAGCTAGACGCTGCCGGACGAATGCTGAAATGGGCAATTGAGCTAAATGCATTTGATATCTCATACGAGCCTCGAAAAGCTATCAAGGGACAAGCATTTGCTGATTTCATTGCAGAAATGACGAGGCCAAATTTTGAAAAGAATGTGACGACTCGCTGGACAGTCTATGTAGATGGCTCGTCAACCCAGAACGGGTGTGGAGCCGGCATAATATGTCTGTCTCCTGAAGGAGACAAGTATGAATATGCCATGAGATTCAACTTCCAAACTTCCAACAATGAAGCAGAGTATGAGGCTTTATTAGCCGGTATAAAAATGTGCAAAGCCGCTGGAGCTCAAGAGATACTCGCCTTCTCTGACTCTCAGCTCATTGTGAGCCAAGTAAGTGGGGACTATGAGGCAAGGGACCCTAAAATGATCAAATATATGCAGGCAGTGCATCAAGAAGTAGAACATCTAAAGAGCTTCGAAGCTAAGCAGATTCCCAGAACGGAGAAAAATCAGGCCGATGCCCTGTCGAAACTAACTAGCTCGGCTTCCTGTGATACTCCGCGTCACGTGTTTTGGGAAGTGAAGGATAAGCGAAGTATTGAGCAGGAATTGTGCGCTCCTATAGTAGCTGTCCTGGATCGGTCGTCAACATGGATGGACCCTATCATTGCTTACAAAATGGACGGTACGCTTCCAGACGATTCAAGTCTGGCCACCAAAATACAAAAGAAGAGTTCTTGGTTTGAATGGTGGAATGGAGTTTTGTACAAAAGGTCATTTTCCAGACCTCTCCTGCGGTGCGAAAGGAAATTCTAGACGATTTGCACCAAGGATTATGTAGCTCCCACATTGGAGGACGAGCCCTAGCAGAGAAAGCTTTGCGAACTGGTTATTACTGGCTCACTTTGAGAGAAGACGCCGTAGCCATGGTGCAAAAATGTGACAAGTGCCAACGGTTTGCTCATCTCATCCACAGGTCGGCCCAGCCACTCACTCCTATTATGAGTCCCATTCCGTTTGCCAAGTGGGGGATGGACCTGTTAGGGCCATATACAGCGGCCCCTGGAGGCTGGCGCTATGTGATAGTTGCTGTTGATTACTTTACCAAGTGGGTTGAAGCAGAAGCTCTCAAGAACATAAAGACAAGTGATGTGAGGGCGTTTATTTGGAAAAATATCATGACTCGCTTTGGAATACCACAAGCTATCGTCTTCGATAATGGGCCTCAGTTTGAGACGCCTAAACTGAAGGAGTGGTTAGCAGATTACGGCATACACAGCTGTTTTGCCTCAGTAGGACGACCTCAAGCCAATGGCCAAGTCGAAGCATTTAACAAGATCATCTCCGAGGGGATAAAGAAGAAACTAGATGAGGCCAAGGGTCTATGGGCTGATGAGCTGCCAAACGTCTTGTGGGCCATCCGCACCATGGCCAAAAACTCAACCGGCGAAACCCCATTCCTGTTAGCCTATGGTGCGGAGGCCGTGTTGCCCATAGAAATGTGTGAACCTACACTAAGAGTCATGCTATATGACGAGAATGCCAACTGGGAAATGATAAAGTTGGCCCTTGACTTTTTACCTGAAGTGAGAGGAAATGCAGCATTGAGGCAACAACTGTACAAGATAAGGATGGCGAGGGAATACAACAAGAAAGTCTCTAAAAGAGTGCTCAAGGTAGGCGACTTTGTTCTCCGAAAGATGGAGTCTGTGGGACGAGCCAATGAACAGGGTAAACTGACGCCCACTTGGGAGGGACCCTATGAGATCTATGACGAAGTCAGAGATGGAACCTATCGCATTCAGGACATGCAGGGACGGCCCGCTTCAGTTGTAGAATCCGCAATGGTGCTTTGCTTAGCACTTTTCCAGCTTACTACACCTCCGTTGAGGCAAAAGACAAACCCAGACTGTGATCTGAAATCATCTTTGTCGGTTTGGAAACTTGCGTCCGTATAGCCTTTAACAATTAATTCATCATCTCCACCATAGACCAGGAAATCATCTTTGTGCCTTTTCAGGTACTTCAGAATGTTCTTGGCAGCAGTCCAATGTGCCTCTCCTGGGTCTGACTGGTATCTGCTCGTAGCACTGAGTGCATACGCAACATCCGGGCGTGTACATATCATAGCATACATTATTGAACCAATCAATGATACGTATGGAATCCCATTCATTCGTCTACGCTCATCAAGTGTTTTTGGGCACTGAGTCTTGCTTAGAGTCATTCCATGAGACATGGGTAGGTAGCCTCGGTTGGAGTCTACCATCTTGAACCTATCAAGCACCTTATTGATATAAGTGCTTTGACTAAGTCTAATCATCTTTTTAGATCTATCTCTGTAAATCTTGATCCCCAGTATGTACTGTGCTTCTCCTAGATCCTTCATCGAAAAACATTTCCCAAGCCAAATCTTGACAGAGTTCAACATAGAAATGTCATTTCCGATAAGTAATATGTCGTCGACATATAATACTAGAAAAGCAATTTTGCTCCCACTGACCTTCTTGTATACACAAGATTCGTCTGCGTTCTTGATGAAACCAAAGTCACTGACTGCTTCATCAAAACGTATATTCCAGCTCCTTGATGCCTGCTTTAATCCGTAGATTGATTTCTTAAGCTTGCATACCTTTTTAGCATTCTTTGGATCCTCAAAACCCTCAGGTTGTGTCATAAACACAGTTTCTGTTAAAACGCCGTTTAAGAAAGCAGTTTTGACATCTGTAGGGGGTTTTTTTTTGGTATTTTTCCCCGTTTCCTACAAGGGGGGTTTTAGGAGGCCGGCCGGTTCTTTAAGAGAACCGTTTGAATTTTTGCACCTCGAAGGAGTCGCCACCAAACTCTATTTAAAGTCTTGTTTGGAAAGACCGCAAATGACTCTATTTTTGGATAAGGCCTTGAATCCTTGAAACGGATGGGTGAGATCCGGGCTCGGGAACAAAAATGCTTATTCGGCGAGCTTTAGAAATATTCAAGTACGTTGGCACAACATTAGTTCGAAAATAAACCCTAGATTATGTGGGTTTGAATTTTAGAGCAAAATAGAATTTCTAATTGTACGGTGGTCACTTTGCTTTAAAGATTGATTTAAGGAACCTAAGGCCGGTTTGTCCAAAAATATCTTTGTTAAGCGTGATGTAACCTTTGCATTTTGTTGTATTTAGCATGTTAGTGATGAAAGCGATAAAGCATATAAAGCAACATCACAATACTAAATAAAGTGCGGAATTAGTAAATACAAGACCCCCTAGAAAAGGACTAGGGAGTAGGTCCACATTGCCTAGAAATGGACTAGGCTAGTAAAGATGCGGAATTGAAAGTGCGGAATTGAAATTGCGGTATTGAAATTGCGGCATTGAAAGTGCGATATTGAAAGTGCGATATTGAAAGGTGAGATATTGAAATTGCAATATTGAAAGGTGCATAAATGAAATTTGTACTTGGGAACATGAGATTCGAATGCCAAGCGGCTCCTTAAAAATAAGTGCGCCCGACACTAATTCAAAGCCAAAAATCTCAACTTGGGAGAGGTTGCTCAACCCAAATATCCTAGATTTTGCATATTGAACTTGAAATTGAAAGCTTGAATATTGAAATGTTTGAACTTGAAATGATTGAAATTTGAACTCGAAATGATTGAAATTTGAACTTGAAATGATCCTAGTTTAGGGAAATAACTATGAATAACCCTAAACATGGCAAGATCTTTTGAAAATCAAAGACTTGAACTTGTATATTGAAAATGGAGTTTTGAATCTCAAAGACTAAACCTTTAAATGTTAAAAGGTGTTTATCTTTGATTACCCCATGTTTGATGGTGATTCTAGCCCAAGAGATGATTGTAAACAACTTGGACATCCTTGAATCTTTGAAAATTGTATTTTGTATTTTGAAAAAGTTTGTATTTTTGGAAAACATGTGTGATTGTTGCAAGTGGTGTTTTTTATTGATTAAAAACACCAACTTGCTAATCATTTAGAAATCAAAGCAACATAGTAGATTAGAATGGGATTCGGATTTACCTACTTAGATTTAGGCAAGAGCTCCCAATTGCTTTGGCTTTTAGGAATTTTGTATGTGTTTTTGAGGAGTTTTGAGTTGTATTTTGAGGCGTAATGTCGAAATTACGACGTTGTATTGTTGTGCCCCCCTTTTTTCGATTGAAATGAGGGGTATTTATAGGAGGGAATGGTGCAAAATGCCAACACACGCCAGCGCCGGGCGCCAGGCCAGCGCTGTGCGCTGCTGACGTGGCTTGAATACCGCCAAAGCAAGGACGGGGAATTGTCCTTGTTTCGTCTTGTAGCGTTGTACATGTTGTACGAATAGTACTAGGTTTGGCGTTTTGTATTTTCTTGGAGGTTAAGGCATCGTTTAGCGTCTAAAAACAAGCCTTTCTCGGGTTTTTGAATTCCGGTTTTACGGGACGGGGCCCGGCATGCTCGATTTTGTGGGTTGGCGCCCGAATTTGACTTGCCTTATATGATTTTGAGTGGAAAAGGCCTAGTAAAACCAATGGGATGGTCTACTAGTTGAGTTTGTACTTGGATTTTGAAATTGGATTTGGAAAGTTGTATTTTGTACCGAGTTCCGGGAGGGGAACGGTGTCGGGGGTTGGATTTTGGATCTTGAATTTGGAAATATTCTTAGCAATGGGGATTTCCGCCTGGAGTTACTCCAATCACCTAACAAGGATAATGGTATCGTCATCATCCCAAAGGGGAGACACAAATTAGGTGTCTACAGAATCCCCCACTTTGACTGAGCGTTCGGTTAGGAAAGCGCAAGTCAAAGTATTTCGAAAGGGATGGAGAATGGTCAAGATGTTCTGCAATCGAGACCACTCTTTGTACGCCAGTACCTGCATAAAACAGGCGTTAGAAAAAGGATAGAGTCGACCTCAGTGCGGTTGGTGATGACTCCGGTTTGTACTTGTATTTTTCCACCTTCATTTCAGGACGGAGCTTGGCATCGAAAATTTTTGAATATTGAATTTTTGAATATTGAATTTTTGAATCTTGACATTTGAATCTTGAATTTTTGAATACCCGGAGTTAATCCATTGGGGATGTGCTTTGCTGGGGATAAGAGCTTTTTGCTGGCCCTTAGGTTTTTTGAAATTTCGACTGACTTTCCCGGAGCTTGGGTCCGTTGGGAGTTGGGCGCCTGAGTCATTGTATTTTTCGGACTTTGTATTCTTGAAATATTAATCTGTTTGCACTTGGGGATACAGGTGTATACCCGTATTTTCGATGGATGGTTCGATGCGAAGTTTGATGCTTAGTGCGGAAGACCGTAGCAGCAATGGACGTGCAATCAGCACCGGAGACCGCGCGCGCTGCAGACTCGCGCATCCAGCAGGGCAGCGCAGTGCGCTGGGGCGGTGCCTGGCGCGGGGCTGAGCTATAAAAGCTCCCCTTGCCGTGCCATTTTGAGGCACATTCTCTTGAATTCTTTGCTCTTTTCTCTCTCAAAGGTCGATTAGGCTCTTCCCTTGGTCTTGTTCTTGCCTTGTCCATGTAGATATTTCATGTTTTTGCTTATGAAATAACTCTAGGATTGCATGTAGTTTTGATTTTCTCGTACTTTGAAATGATGCTCGTATGCTTAAGCTTCTTGAATCTTGTAGAAAACTGTTTGATAGCCACTTGAATTTGAACTGTTGGAACTTGTACTTTTGATTTTTTGTTTTTTGAACTTGTATCTGCTTCAGCATGGATAGCCTAGGCGTTGATGTAGAACTTGTATACCTGCTTCGGCGTGGGTAGCCTAGGCGTTGGTGTAGGAACTTGAATACCTGCTTCGGCGTGGGTAGCCTAGGCGTTGGTGTAGGAATTTGTATCTTGAACTAGAGGTCCACTGGGGATTGTTGTTTTGAATCTTTTGACTTTGTATAGGCCAGCATAGGATAGCCCCCAGTTTAGAATTTTGACACTTTGTATGCTACTTGATTTAGTATGCCTCTTCACACTAGGATGAAACTCGCTGAATCATCTGTGGTTCGAGCTGCCGAGGAAGACGCTTCGGATGATGAAGCGACTGCAATAAATGCGCCAGGTGGGGGTATGGTTCCCCGAGATGCTCCCGCTTTCCCTAGTACTGGTTGGATCCCTTCTGACCTGGTGTTTTGGCCGGATTGGCACTTGTCTCAGCGGCCTCGCGCTGGCATGGTGAGTCTTGTACTGTGTTTTGGGTTTGTACTTTGTAATTGTATAGGTCTTGAGCTAACTCGTTCACCTTTAGGCCGATGGAAAGCCGTTCCGTACTTAAAGTCTTCGTGCTGATGCGGAGGCTATGGAGATTTGATCGCAGATGGGCCTGGCCGATTTCTGGCGCACCATGGGAGGTTCTCCGAGGAGAACAGGGATTAAAAACCGTTTGTGGGCTTTGTTAGAGCGGTGGTGGGATACCACCAACACTTTCCACATGGCATGGGGGGATATTACTATCACCCCTCTTGAATTTGCTATGATTACAGGTCTTCCTTTTTCTGAGAGGAACGTGACCTTTGATTGTGAGCTGACGTGGCGCTCGGCCGCTGCCAAGGACTTGCTCGGCCCTGTTGTTGACTTGACTGATGATGATGCTCACGCTTCTGTGAAGGTGATTGTGGAGGCTATCTGCGGTGGGGGGGTGTCCGCGGAGCAGAGGGTTAGGCTTTTCCTCCTAGCCTTGGTGAGCAGAGTGATGGCCCGGAGTAGGAATAGTCGGGTGCACATCAAATTCTTGTCCGCTTTGCGGGACTTGGGAGCTGTTTCGAGCTATAACTGGGGTGGCTTGGCATACAGCCACCTTTTGTACGAGATGAAGCAAGCCTCCCAGACTGCACTAGGGAATGACCCGAGCATGGCTGCTCTTTGGAGCGTGCTGGAGGTATTCGAGACTCCTTGTACTTTGTACTTTGTACTTATATGCTTGTATTTTGAACTTGACTGATGTTTTGCTTGTTCCTCGAAAGATTTGGATCTATGAGCACTTTCCGACTTTGGCGCCCGAGTGTACTAGAGATGCGGCTTACCCGTATGTTGCCTCTTGGATAGGAGCGGTGCGCGTTGGTGCGTCTCTGGCGGCTTCTCGCAGGGCTTGGAGAGTTCTATCCGCTGAAGATGTAATCTTTTGTACTGTTTTGCTTTCTTGTATTTGTATTTGTACTGTTGCCTGAATTGTTTGCTTTTGCAGGTGGTATGGCGTCCTTTCGTCAACGCGGTTGTACCTGTCTCGGCTGCTCGTGCCCATTTCCTGTCTGGGCGGCGGGTTTTGCTTCCAGGGGTGTACCGCCATATGTGGTATCTGGGGGAGCGAGTGTCCCTTCAACACCATTCAGGTGATAGGCTTGTCCCCAAGGATCCACTGGAGTCCATGCTGGCTCTGGATGAAGATCTTGCCCGGCTCTATGCGGAGGCTAGGGGCGAGGCTGTTTGCCGCTCTTGGAGGGAGTTTGTACACAGGAAGGGGAGCTATGACGACTTCCTGAGGAGGCTGGCTCCACCAGTACGCTTCGTACTGCCGGTGAGATTTTGAATCTTGTATTCTTGTGTTCTTGTATTCTTGTATGATTGTATGATTGTATGTAGGAGGAGGAGGTTGATCCTGAGGACATTCCTCGTGCTGATAGGATCCTCCGCTATGAGAACTCGGACGGGGAAGAGGTGGTGGAGACCATTCCTTGGGCTTTTCCTCCGCACCGGAAATCATATGATGATGTACCTGAGCATACGCCCCTGTAAGTACTGTTGCATTTTTGAAACTGTTTGTAACTTTGTATGGGGAAATTGATCTTGAACTTTGTATGCAGGCGCCTCGGGCGAGAGTGCGTCGCTGGATGCTCTTGCTTGATTCTTGGAAGAGGCAGTGTGTCAAGCTGACCCGGTAGCTTTCTGGCCGGAACAAAGAGGTACCTCACTTGATCTTGAAACTATTATACTGGAAATTCCAACTGGGAAATTGATTCTTGAAATTTTATTTTGTATAGGAGTGCCGTCGAGACCGTAGACTCTATGTTGACAGGGAGCATCAGGCTGAGACGTCCTTGGGACAGGAGGGACCGAGCTTGGACCTGGGACAGGGGTCCTGTGCTGGTGCTCATTAGAGGCATTCTGATGCTGAGCGGGGAGCTTCCCCTTTTGTACATGTTGATCCCACCAGGCATTCATTTGGAGGTGCTAGCGGTTCACGACCCTTTGTTCCTCCTTCCGGTTACTACTTTGGAGGATGTGGTCCTCAGCCTTGGGGTGCAGGTTCATGGGCTTGCTATGCGGAGATGGAGAGGATGCGCCAGACACAGATGTTTGGGTCGTACCCGTATATGCCGATGCCGCCGCTTTATCAGTATTCCTCTTCTCAGGAGGGAGCTCATCCCTCCACTAGCACACTTCGTATCTCGGAGGAGGATCCTAGTACCCCTGGGACGGAGCTGGATCGGGAGCTGGAGTGCCTTAGGAGGCTAAACAGGACAAGGCGCCTGTGGTTGACGTCACCGCTGATTATGACTCAGACTGACCCTGCATGGTAGCGAGTTCCAACTTGCCTGAGTTGATTTTGTATAGGCTGGATTGTATTGTATTTGTATGGCTTGAAACTTGAATTTTGTATGGTTTGTATGGCTTTGAACTTTGAATTGGTTTGCAAAATTTGAAGATTGGTTTTGTATGTTTGAATGCTTGAAATTGTATGCGTTGTGTGTGCCTTAGAATTTTGTAGCTATATGCATGCATGATAATTTTGCAAAAAATTTTGAAAAAATATGCCCATTTTTTCGGGTGTATATACCCACTATAAGCCCCCACTTTGACTGAGGTTTTTTGGTTAGGAAAAGCGGAAGTCAAAGTATATTCAACTTTTTCTAATGCACATGCAGACTCGACTTAGGACGCCGATCTAGGACTAGAATGCTTGAATTTTTAAAGAATTGACCCGAAATCTGCCCGAAGCGTTGGTCCGGACTTCTTGAAATTGCGCGGTCTGCGGTTTTGGAATCTTGAATAATGGAGGTTGTACTCTGCTGCCCGAAACACTAAAGAGTGTGTACTCGGAGTCATAAGAGAGGATGGTGGCCTCGTCCTTTGGTGCAGGCTCCCGGCGTCTGGCGCGAGCTTGGTGCCTGGCGCCTGTGGGCTTACCTACAAGCCGACTCTTGTATAAATAGGAGCTTGTTGGATCATTTCTTGCATCAATTCCCTTCCCTGCCATCATTGCATACTGCTTCCTCTCGAAAAGAAAAGAAAGTATGGCTGTGTCCTTTGAAAGTGCCTTGAACTCGTGGCTTGGTTCGCTAAGCAAATTGGAGAAAAGAGAGCTTGATGGCATGCATCTTGGGGTGCTCGTCTCTTTCCGGTTTGCAAAATTGGATTTGCACTTCATTCTTGCTGCTCTGGAGGCTTGGGACCCGAATCATCATGTCTTCCGTTTTGGAAATAATGAGGTATGTCCCCTCCCTGAGGAATTTAGTGCCATATTGGGGTGGCCCTTGATGCTGGAGCCATGCATGCCTAGTGTTGAAGAACACTTTTTCTTGAGTTTTGAAAGGTATTTGGGCTTGAAGCCCCCATTTTTGAGTGCTGTTGTATATGGCAGACGGGTGGATTTGTCCCTCTTTGTCACCTACTTTGCTGGGCTTGATGTTCCCAAAGTTTTTCGCCTGAGAGCCTTGAGTTTTTGTATATTCGCTCGCTTCCTCTTTTTGAAGCAGGGGTTTGGCAATGGTGATGCCTCCCTAATAGAGATTGTAGAGCAGTTTGCTAATGGTCGGGACCCAATGCCGCTTGTGATTGTCGAAACATTGATGGTCGGGACCCCTCTTCTTTGCCATCGGGAAGTCCGGTGTTACTCCAAGTAAGGATCTGGAGCTCTCTTGTATGTTGAATTTTATACTTGTATTTGAATTTTGAATGTTGAATTTTGAAGTGTGCTTCTTGTATACTCCCCAAGGTTTGGCTTATGGAGAGGCTCATGTTGGTGGCACCACTGGAGAACATGGCGAGCTATAATAGAAAGGGATTCACTGTGCGACCCATGCTGCATGGCCGGCTTTCGTTGGATGAGTGGCGGTGTACACTCTCTAGGGTTGAATCTTGTATAAGGTGGGTAGTTCCTTGGTGGGGGATTGCTGCTATGAAACATGCCCCTGGTTTTATTTCTTTGAGGGTGCCGAGCCTCACAATGCTGGTCTTCTACTCGCCTGCTCGAGTGATGAGACAATATGGCTTGAAACAGGAGATCCCGGACTGTATTGAAGAGAACCCGAAACCTGTTGTGTTGAATGCAAATCGACTTGAAGTTTGGAGGCGGTAATGGGTCGCCAAACCATTCTTGAGTATCCAGTTCCCACCTGAGTCAGTTATTCTGTCTGCGGGGTACATTGTATGGATGAGAGGCCTAAGCCAGAGGGACATTTCTCTCTCCGGACCAGCTAGAGTCCGAGGTTCTAGAGCTAGACGTCCTGCATCAACTGAGTATGAGGAAGGTGACGGGGGTGTGGCCCAACCGGTGCTTGACCGTTCGGAATCCAAAGGAGGTTCGTCGTCCTCCCGTCTTGGAAGGCTTGCAAGTTCCTTCTCCCGCCGCTTGGGCAAGGGGAAGATTGATGATTGATTGCGGGAGGAGCTAGGGGATAGTACTCAAGGTGCCAAGACTCGAGAGCATAGTCGCCTGACCCTAGATCTTTGTAGGCTAGATGCGTTTGAAATTGTATTCGAAGGAATTGTGTTTGGAAGATGTGTTTGGAAGATGTGTTTGGAAAATGTGTTTAGGAAGTGAAAAGGCTTTTGAACTTTGCTTCACTTGATCCTGACTTTGTATTCCAATTAGCTTTGAAGGCCTTAGGGCCAAATAAGTTATTGTGTTAAATTCCGCTTGAACATGCTTTGCTTTGAATTGGCACATTTGGAATAAAGACGACAACAACTGAGTTTTGAAATTTGATTTGATTTTTAGGATGCCCTTAATTGAGGATATTTTGAATTTTTTCGTATTAAAGTGGCCGGGCCTCGTGATGAGGTTGCCTACGTGTCCCGTTAGGGAATCAGGTCGGACGTAGTTCTGACTACCTTACAGGACCTGAATTTGGATTCTTGAATTTGAAAATGGAACTTAGACATAGAACTTCTTGAGTTGATCGAGGTTGGTCAGGGGTCTGAATTTTGTCCCGTCGATGTCTGTTAGTTCGACTGCTCCCCCGGAGAGGATTTTCTTGACAATGTATGGGCCTGCCCAGTTGGGTTTGAATTTTCCCCTTGGGTCCATGGTGCTTTTGCGAAGGGCTTTCAGGACAAGCTCGCCTTCCTTGATGTTTCGGGTTCTGACCCTTTTGTTGAAATGTCTGGCCACTCGGCGCTGATAGACTTGTACATGGTGAGCGGCTTGAAGCCGTCGCTCATCGAGAATGACTAGTTCGTCATATCTGGCTTGTACCCATGCAGCTTCTAGGATTTTGCTTTCGAGGACTATCCTTAGAGAAGGTATCTCTAGCTCGATAGGTTGTACTGCTTCCATTCCATAGACCAATGAGAACGGAGTTGCACCAGTTGAAGTGCGAATTGAAGTTCGATATCCCCACAATGCGAAATGCAGCTTTTGCGGCCAGTCCTTGTAATTGGTAGTCATTTTCATGATGATGGTCTTGACATTCTTGTTGGCTGCTTCGACTGCCCCATTGGTTTGTGGGCGATAAGGTAGCGATGATGTTGAATTTTCCGGAGCATGGGTCCGTTGGGATTGCTGTATTGAAGATGGTACGGTATCCCCTTTTGAAGTTTGAACTATTGAAGCTTGTAGATGTTTCTAGAACTTGAATTTTTGGAATTTGTAACTTTAATTTTGTACTTAAAAATTGTAGATGCCTTGCTTGGCACAACCTTGCTCGGTTAGAGATTATAGAACTTGAATTTTGAATCTTGTACTTGTTAAATGTGTTTTCACATTCTGCTTGGAAATGGGTTCCCTGATCACTGATGAACTTCTGAGGAACACTTTATCTGCATATAATGCTTTCTTGAATGAACTGGGACACTTGCTTGGAACCCAATACTTTGAAAGATCTGGATGCTTGGACTCTGGAATAAACCCGGCCTCTAGCTGCTTGCAGACCTCTTCTTGAATTTCGAGGGAAACATCCGGTTTCATGCGACGGAGTGTCTGCTTGATGGGTTTTGAACCTGGAATAAGGGGAATTGTATGCTGACCGATGCTTGGATCAACCCCTGGCATATCATGATAGGACCATGCGAAGACGTCTACATACTCTGAAAGTAGCTTGATAAGATCATCCCGCTCTGCTTGAGAATGAGTTAAACCAATCTGAACTAATTTTGAGTCACCGTTGTTAGAAAGGTTGATTTTTTTGTTTCCTCAATTATGGGCGTCCTGTTTTCATGATTTTCGATAGCTTTTAGAATGTCAAGGTCAGTTTCTTGTGAAGCAAAGTTTTGTGGATTAGGATTTGATTTTGAATTAGGACTCGAAGCGTAAGTAGAAATTGAAGTGTTATTGGAATCAGCAATCATTACATAGACTGTTTTGACTTGAAGCTCGGCCTTTAGAGGCTCTTGATTGATGCAAGACTCTAGTTATAGACACTTAGACTCATTGCTAGACTCGAAAATTGAAAGACAGACTCTGGACCTGGACAAAGATACTAATCGTAAAGATAGTTCTCAGGGTATTCCCAGACATCTGCCATAATCGTCATAATCATCGAAGACGGGGCTGCATGCACAGACTTTCAGGACTTGGTCCCAGACTTGATTCCATGTGCTGTAAGGAAATGCGACGAAGCTGCCCTTGCATGAAGTGTTGAGCCCTAAGAGGAACATTCTCACCATTTTTCCCTCTGGCAGCTCGGGCTGAATTATACGAGCGGAGATTCCCCATCTGTGGTAGTATTCTTGAATGCACTCATCCTTTTCCTGGCGTACAGCCGGCTTTTGCTTGATGAGAGTGTCTCGGAAGCTTGAACCTTTGAGGGTGAGGCAGGCAGGGCCATCTAGTATTTCCTCGAACCAAGGCTCTCCGAATAGTAGGTCGAAGTTAGTAGGCACATCGATTACCAGGAACTCAACATTGTCGTAATAGGTGTCAAAGGAAAAACCAGCTCAAGGACTCCCAAGACTTTGTATGTGACACCCTGGAGTTTGACAGTTTGTTGGGCACTCAGCATGAGATCGTACTCGGAGAACCCTAAAGCCTTCACGATGGCGAGTGGACATATGTTCTCTTGAATGTCGGTGGTTACCCTAGGCTCGGGGATCACCCAGTTTTGAGCACTTGGAAATAGATGGCAAAAGCTTGGAACCATAAGCTCGTAGCCCGGCTTGCATATTGTGGAGATCAGATTGCATGGAAACTTCTCTTCTTCATCTTTGCATTCATAGGAGATGGCTTGTACAGAGGGGGTTTGCTTAGCCCCTGGGGGTAAGGGTAAGGTCTTGTTGTCGACCATATTCTGGATCAAGTGCTTGAGCTTGTAGCAGTCTTCGATGTCATGACCCTTCCCTTGATGGTATTTGCAATGAGCTGTCGGATCCCAACTCGTGGATCTTTTGTCAACTGGAGGATCGGGTGTTGGATCAATTGGTGCTATGACTTTTTTTTCAACCAGCCGATCAAATGCCTCACTGTAAGACATCCCGAGGTTTGTGAAGACTCTTTGGGGTCTGCCTTGATAGTTGCGCTAGTTAGTGTTGTGGGATTTTTTACGGTGCTGACGTGGCACGCGCTCCTCGGAGGTATCAAGTATGACCTGGCACGAACTTCTGGCAACCTGCAAAACAAGAATATTCCCGTAGGAATATTCCCTCCGATGCTTAAGTAAGTATAAGCTAGAGAGATAAGCAATTTGTAGAGAGAAGGCAGAGCAAAGATAAGCTTGTTGTTGGTGGGCAAGAATTGAATGCCCTTTTACCTTGGGATCTGAGCTATTTATAGTGCTAGGGTTTCTTGGGGACTGCACCCTCAACCCTAGCTGTGGAATGCGTGCCCCTTGGGGATTTAGGACACGTGGCCTTCAGCCTGCAATGATGGACCTTCCATATTTGGACCGGCTTTCAAAGAGAATGGGCTTTGCCAAATGGGGCTCTGTCTTTATTCTGGTGGAGTAGCAGGATTTTGGGCCTTCTTTCTAGGTCTGAGCCCATCTGATCAGTATGAGTCGTAGGCTGCCTCTTTGGGCTTTGTGGGAGATATTTTCAAGCCCACATCATTTGCCCCTCATGAGGAGTGAAAACAGACGTTAGTTTTCACTGCTCTTGGAGTGTCCAACGAGGTGATGACGCGTGGCAGGGGTAATCATTTCTTACCCCTCTATAAATAAGTGGCCAATTTGAGTGATTTTCCCCCTCATTTCCAGTGATCATTTGAGAGCAATAGGAGAAGGCGATTTCCGGCGTCTTATATCCACCGACATCCACCGTAGCACCGCCACGATCTTCAAAGTCGTGTTCTTGCAGTTCTTCATCCAAGTTCTTTCACAAACTCTCTTTTGATTTATCAGGTAAATGCTTTCTTTGGAAAAATGTGTTTGTTGATTTTGATTCCTCCGAATTCTCTTCTTAGTCATGCATGGGTCTCGTCGAACTGAGGACGTCATCTTGTCCCTTTGACGTCTTCTTTTTTCAAGTTTGTCCCTGCTTTGAGACAAGTCTTGGCTTGTTGCAGGATTTAATGGCGCGAATAGAAGACGAGGAGCAGTTCGAAGGAGAATCCTCTTCTCCTATAGAGGACGTCCCTGAAAGCACCGATGCCGCGCCGGCTAGTACGTCAGGTGGGGAGGAAGGTCACCTTCATCCCAGCGCCATCTTCCCACTTCAGACGTGGCTGAACTTTCTCACCCTCGAGGGGAAGGCCTATGGGGAGTCTCTGAATCTAGGTTCGGAGTACAAATTTTGTATGCCGGCCGGCATGGACTGCACCAGCTTTGGACTGGTGAAAGGAGAGTTTGCCGTTTACCGCTCGTTTCTGAAGCTGGGTATGAGATTCCCCCCTCACCCCTTTGTGGTGGAGTTGCTGGACGGCTTTAATATTGGCCTGTGCCAAATGTCCCCGAACTCCTGGGCGGGTGTGTTTGGCTATATTGCTCGCTGCGAGCTTGCAGGCATCACCCCTTCCCTTCCGGCGTTCCTAAGAATCGCCTCTATGTCCCAAGTTTCGAGAGCCGCCGCGGGCTGGCTGATTCTTACATACAAGGGGGCCTATCGGACGGTGATGGGGAAGGCGTCTAAGTGGCATCACTGGAGGAAGAAGTGGGTGGTTATCAAAACCACCAATCTGGAGATGTGTGAGAGGATGAGACGCTGGAACGTCAAGCCCAACTTGGTTGGGAAAGGCGCTTCTTTACCTCCCGTCTCCGCCGAGCTCTGGGAACGAATCTCGTCGCTGTTCAAGGTCAAGCCGCTCGTCATCAAGGACAAGACGACCTACATACCCGAGGGGTGGTTGCCTCATCTGGATCAATTGAGCAATCCCATTTTCCTCTCGGCTGTAGGCTTGTGTCCGTATATGCCGAGAGGTAATGTATCTATACTTCCAACTCTTCATGTTTAATCAAAACCGCACTAATGTCTTTACTTTGTTTTTTCAGACGAGGCCATGGGTAAGCTGGACGATGCCTCCAAAGGCCAAGTGGATATGCCGTCTTGGTTGGCGAAGGTACTCGACGCCAGTACCTTCAAAGCTTGGAAGCGTCAGCAGGCAGCCGAGCAAGCCATTTCTGAGCAAATGGCTCCCCCTCCTGCTGAGGAGAAGGTATTGATCAAATCTTCCGACGTGATTCCCTTTGTTGTTTACAACTTATGTTTTCATTTTTTTCATTATTATATATATTTTTTTTTTAGAAGACGAGGAAGGCGACCACGGACGCGGCTCCTACTTCTAAACGCAAGGCTGGCGGCACAGGAAAACCCGTCTTCAAGTCAGTGACGTCGAAGGCTTCTAAGGGGTTTGCCGTCCCCAAGGCTGCATCGGCTTCTCCTAGCTTGGAGAAAACTAGAGGGACAGCTGATCCTCTTGCGGGGATTCCTGAAGTCGTCCGTCGCAACATCCCTCTGAGGACGGCGGAGAGAGCTAGGAATTCTGGGGGTAAGTTTTACTCCAACATCGTAACCACTTGCCGTTCCTCGTCTAGCAGTTCTCTAGTTTCCCCCAGGGATTCTAAGGCCGTTGTTTTTCCCATAGAAATTCCCGATCCTCAGAAAGACATAGATGCTGAATTGGATCAGATCCCTTCTTCAGGCGGGTTCAATTCTCATGACCGTAGGAAGATAATGACGCTGATGCGCAGTGCCATTCCTCCCCAATATGCTGAAACTCTTCCTGAGGCGGCCGAGAATATGCTTGCCGCCATGCAGTCCTCGGCGCTGGACGTAAGTTTTGTTATACCTTTATTTTTACACAGTCGTTTCTTTTTGTTTGACTTACTATTTTTGCGCAGATGTTCATTCTGCTGGACTCGCTGAAAAAGTGGCGCACTGCTTTGGTGCATGAAGAAACTCGTAACCGTCTTCTGGCCAGTCAGTGTGGTGACCAGCGTTTTGCTGCACTGGAGAAGCTTCGCTTCGACAGGCAGGAACAGATTGACGCTATGACTACCGCCTTGGCCTCTCAAAATGCTGAGAACACAACTCGTTTCCTGCATATTGATCAGAACTTTTCTGAAATGGAGGATCTTTCCAAGAAGATCAAGGAGAAAGAGGCTGAGTTTTCTCGTCTGGAGACTCAGTTTTAAGAGTTGGAGGTTCAGCTGGAGGCGGCTAGCAAGGAAGTCGCTTCGTCACAGAGCGTTCTCGACCAGTCGGCCATGCTAGGTGAGAAATCGATCCGAAGGGGTATGGAGCTTGCATGGAATGCTGAATTTGCAAGTGAACGTCCCTTCAGCTGGTTTGAGAAGTTTCTCACCTATCAGATTGAGGTGGAGAAGGCTCAAAAGGAAGGACGCACCCCTCCTGAGTTCGTGCCCAGCGAGGATGAGGAATGAGTTCCTACGCGTCTTTGTATTTATTAATGTGTTTTTTTTTTGCACATGTTCTTTTGACACCATGCTTGGTGGCTTTGTGCATAATTCTTGTAATTATGACTAACTTTTTGAAAATGACATGATGCCCTTTTGAACGTCTTATTGCTTTTTAGCTTTCATCACATTTTTTTTATGATTACGTCCGACGCCCCCAATTTGAGACGTCAGATGTCTGCCCTGGTCTTTTTGCCAAGGTCTTTTGCTACTTTATATAGCTGTGTTAGGAATGTGTAACTCCTGTGTTCTAGGTGATCAGCCTAGTTAGGGTGCTAATCTGGGCCACTTCTTAGGCCTTTAAACGACTAGTCTTTTGGGAGAGCATTAGTTTGCATTTCTCCGAGAGACTTGATAACATTCTTTTCATAAGGATTTCCCAGCAAGACCGGCTTGCAGTGAATTTTTCATTTAATGTTCAAAACATGCTACATGGTGCGTCTAGGCTCTAGACGTCTTTACAATGCATATAATCTAGATAAGTGTCAATCTAGAAAAAGTACTTCTTGAGGTTATCCGTATTCCATGTACGCAAAATCGGACGTCCCTGCATGTCCTGGATCCGGTATGTTCCGTCTCGAACCTCCTCGTAAATCTCATACGAACCTTCCCAAGTAGGGGTGAGTTTCCCCTGTTCATTGGCACGTCCGACGGCTTCCATTTTCCTAAGTACAAAATCTCCAACTTTAAGTATTCTTCTAGAAACCCTTTTGTTGTACTCCCTCGTCATTCGGAGTTTGTATAGCTGCTGTCGTAGAGCCGCATTCCCTCTGGTTTCTGGTAAGAAATCCAAGGCCGCCTTCATCATTTCCCAATTGGCATCTTCATTAAACAACATGACGCGCAGGGTGGGTTCGCACATTTCAATGGGTAGGACGGCTTCAGCCCCATAAGCTAACAAGAATGGTGTTTCTCCTGTGGAATTTTTTGCCGTGGTCCGTATAGACCATAAAACATTGGGTAACTCGTCGGCCCATAAACCCTTTGCCTCATCAAGCTTCTTCTTCATCCCTTCAGAGATAATCTTGTTGAATGCCTCTACTTGTCTGTTAGCTTGGGGGCGTCCTACTGATGCAAAACATGCTGTGATACCATGGTCGGCCAACCAATCTTCTAATTCGGGCGTCTTGAATTGTGGCCCATTGTCGAAGACGATAGACTGAGGCACGCCAAATCTTCTGATTATGTTTTTCCAGATGAATGCTCTCACATCCTGTGCTTTAGTGTTCTTTAAAGCCTCGGCTTCTACCCATTTAGTAAAGTAGTCAAAGGCTACTATTACGTAACGCAATCCTCCTAGTGCCGTCGTATAGGGGCCTAATAAGTCCATCCCCCATTTGGCAAAAGGTATAGGGCTGGTAATTGGCGTCAGTTTCTGTGCTGGTCGTCGAATTAGGTGAGCAAATCGTTGGCATTTATCACAACGCTTGACCATATTGAGGGCGTCTTCTTTGAGAGTGGGCCAATAGTATCCGGTTCTTAAAGTTTTTTCGGCCAGGGCCCTCCCTCCTATGTGGGAGCTGCATAATCCCTGATGAAGATCTTCCAGTACCTCTTGCCCCTTCTCGGGGGTAACGCAGCGGAGAAGAGGCCGTGAGAAGGCTTTTTTGTATAGTGTTCCATTCCATATCTCAAACCATGTGCATTTCTTTTGTAATCTTTCTGCCTGCTTGGGGTCATCAGGGAGTACTCCATTCATTTTGAAGTTGACAATGTCATCCATCCAGGTGGCTGTTCGGTCCAAGATGCCTGTTCTCGAGGCGTCAATGCTTTTGGACTGTTTTACCTCCCAGAATACATGACGTGGCGTGTCGCATGATGCTGAGCTTGCCAGTTTAGATAAAGCGTCTGCCTTGTTATTTTCAGACCGGGGTATGTGTTTTACTTCAAAGTTAGACAGCTGTTGAGCTTCTTGGCAGACTTTTTCCAAATATCTTATCATGGCCTCGTCTTTGGCCTCATACTCTCCTTTGACCTGACTGACAATTAACTGCGAGTCAGACAAAACCCGGACGTCTATTGCCCCTGCGGCTCTGCTCATCTGAATTCCACATATCAGGGCTTCGTATTCAGCCTCGTTGTTTGACGCCTGAAAGTTAAACCGCATTGCATATTCATAGATATCTCCTTCTGGTGACTCACAGATAATGCCGGCTCCTGACCCGTTCTGAGTGGCAGAGCCGTCCACATGTACTATCCACTGGGTAGGGTGGCTTGGTCAGTTCCGCGATGAAGTCAGCAAATGCATGTCCCTTTATTGCCTTCCTCGGTTCATACGAGATATCAAACGCGTGAAGCTCAATTGCCCAATTGAGCATTCTTCAAGACGCTTCAAGGTTGGTGAAAGGCCGCTTAAGCGGTTGATCCGTGTATACTACCAATCGATGAGCCAGGAAATATGGACGAAGCTTCTTACTAGCCAAGAACAGAGCAAAGCCAAACTTTTCGACTGTTGGATATTTGAGTTCAGCATTCTGCAGCATGTGACTGACAAAGTACACAGGTAGTTGCGTTCCATCCCTCTCTGTAAGCAAGACGGCACTCAGCGCGTATTCTGAGATGGCAAGGTACAGATACAAAACTTCCCCTACGAGAGGGCTGACCAACCGTGGCAAAGTGTGCAGATGTTCTTTTAGGCGGAGGAAGGCAGCCTCAGCTTGCGACGTCCACTCAAACCGGGTGCCCTTTTTGATGGTACTGAAAAACTAGTGACACTTGTCTCCAACTCTAGATAAGAATCGTCCTAAGGCGGCGAGACACCCAGTGAGGCGTTGCACGTCTTTAACCGTCCTTGGCGACGTCATATTAATGACCGCTTGCACTTTGTCCGGATTTGCTTCAATGCCCCTTTCGTCAATCAGGAAACCAAGGAACTTGCCAGAAGATACCCCAAATATGCACTTCTTGGGATTGAGTCTCATCTGGTATGTCCTGATGGTTTCAAAGGTTTCTCTCAAGTCGTCAAGGTGGTCCTTCTTCTGCTTGCTTTTTACAATCATGTCGTCAATATAGGCTTCTATATTCCTCCCCAGCTGCTTTACGAAAACTGTGTTTACCAACCGTTGAAAGGTAGCAGGGGCTTTTTTTAAACCGAACGACATTACTTTGTAGCAGTACAATCCTTGTTCCGTGACAAAAGACGTCTTCTCCTGATCTCCGGGCCATAATGGGATCTGGTGGAATCCGGAGTAGGCGTCCATGAAGCTCATCATGGCATGTCCGGCGGTGGAGTCGACGAGTCGGTCTATCTTCGGCAGTGGGAAGCTGTCTTTAGGGCATGCTTTATTGAGATCAGTGTAATCAACACACATTCTCCACGTCCCATTGGGCTTGGGTACCAGGACTACGTTAGCTACCCAATCTGGGTACTGGCGTGGGCGTATGAAGCCTGCATCCATTAGTTTCTTAACCTCGGCAGCGGCGGCCAAATGTCTTGCTTCTCCATGATTCCTCTTCTTTTGTCGTACTGGCTTCACAGCACTGTCCACATTCAACTTATGCACGGCCACCGCCGGGTCTATACCGGGCATCTCCTCTACCGTGAAGGCAAATATCTCCTTGTATTCTTGGAGTAGTTGCACTAATGCTGCTGACATGGGGTCGTTAGGGTGGACCCCAATGGGGACTATTCGAGACGGGTCCGCTAAGTCCAGAATTATATCATAAAGTGCTCCCACTGGCTCAGGTCGTCTTTCTGCATTGTGCTCTGTCGGTATTTCCCGGGTTTTACGGCGGCTTGCTGGAGGTTTAGCTTGCTCCTTTCCCTTTGGAGAAGCTCCCCAGGCCGTTGGCTCCAATGTTGATAAGTAACAATCCCTGGCCAACTGTTGATTTCCATAGAGAGATCCAACGCATCCGTTGCTTCCAACAAATTTTACCAACAGTAAATGAGGGACGATCACAGCTTTTAGGTCGTTGAGTGTTGGACGACCATATGATGTTGAATGTGGTGAGGTTTGCCACTATTATAAACCTGATGACGACTTCTTTGATTATTGGGGGAATTCCAACAGAAGCCGGCAGCAAAATGGAGCCAATTGGACGAACGATGCTCCCTCCGAATCCTACCAAGGGCCCGTAAACTTTTTCTATGTCTTCTGGATTGTGCCTTAATTTCCGCAGGCATTGCAGACTGATTATGTCGGGCGAGCTCCCCGTATCCACCAATACTCTCTTTACCTTAAGATTAGACACCTTAACCTCTATAACCAGAGGATCATCATCATATGGCGCGGCCGCCCTTCTATAGTCGTCTTCGGAAATTTCTACAGAGGGTAGGTTCTTCTGTGCTGGGCGAAGATGAGGTGGACCTTTTTGCCGTCCCTCCTTACATGGTTCTCCTGCAGCTATTCCTCCTGATATTACCATAACTCTTTCGTTTGAATACTTAGAGGTGGGGCTCACTTCTTTATGTGCGTCCTCTAGATGGACGTACTGGCGAAGGTGCCCTTCAGCCACGCGATCAGGTAATATCTTCCTCAACATCCGACAACTTTGGGTGTCATGCCCTTTGTCGTTGTGGAAAGCATAGAAAGGTACTCGTGGGCAGGAGGTGGACGATCGTCGGGGGGACGGTTCTATTCCCAGACTCAGTCCTTCATCAAGGAGGATCTCGTCAAGAGTCGTGTTGAACCTAAAGGGACCTCTAGAGGACGTCCTCCTTCGCCCCCTTTTTTCTTCGGAGCCACAGCCATTCTTCCTTCGGGCGACGCTCTCATGCTGTCTTCTAGGAGCCTCTAGAGAGTAACGGTCCATATTTTTCTTCTGTAAAATTCGTCTCGTCCTTCTTCCTGGACGAACCTCCTTGACATGCCGACTCGCTTCCTCTAGGGTGCGTCTCTTCATAGGTGAGTCAGAATCTTCTGACAGAAACTCTACCATCCTACCATTATCGTGCTTAAGATTGACTTCGTGAGGACCATCCAGCAAGGGTCGAATAGAAATGACGGCAGCAGGCTGGCTAGCTGCCGCGTCACATTGAGTGTTGGACCCGTCCTTAAACACTCCTTTTCTGGCTGGGAGTTCTGATTTACCCTTGGTTTTTCCGAAGTCAGTTTGAAGTTCAGCCATGACACTGTACCTCCCCACAGACGGCGCCAAATTTTGTGGGATCTTTTACGGTGCTGACGTGGCACGCGCTCCTCGGAGGTATCAAGTATGACCTGGCACGAACTTCTGGCAACCTGCAAAACAAGAATATTCCCGTAGGAATATTCCCTCTGATGCTTAAGTAAGTATAAGCTAGAGAGATAAGCAATTTATAGAGAGAAGGCAGAGCAAAGATAAGCTTGTTGTTGGTGGGCAAGAATTGAATGCCCTTTTACCTTGGGATCTGAGCTATTTATAGTGCTAGGGTTTCTTGGGGACTGCACCCTCAACCCTAGCTGTGGGATGCGTGCCCCTTGGGGATTTAGGACACGTGGCCTTCGGCCTGCAATGATGGACCTTCCATATTTGGACCGGCTTTCAAAGAGAATGGGCTTTGCCAAATGGGGCTCTGTCTTTATTCTGATGGAGTAGCAGGATTTTGGGCCTTCTTTCTAGGTCTGAGCCCATCTGATCAGTATGAGTCGTAGGCTGCCTCTTTGGGCTTTGTGGGAGATATTTTCAAGCCCACATCAAGGAGCCTCCAGGACGTTAACCTCATAAACTTTGTGTGTTGTCTCAGGTCTCTTCCCCTTCTATTTTTCAGTTTGCGGAGCTGGGGCAGCGGGTGCTTTCATTAGGTCATCCTCTATGTCGACCCCGATGTCGTAGGTTCTCTTGAAGCTTTCTAAGCCTAGGTACTTCATGTGAGCATTGTACTTTGGAAGAAGACCGGCAATGAAAATCTTGACTAACTCTCTCTCGGAGGGCCGGGTTACCATTTGGGATGCCATTTCCCTCCATCGGTTGAGGTAAGTAGTGAAGCCTTCCCGAGGCCCTTGCCTGAGAACTTCCCGTTCCCTTAGAGTGGTTTGAAGTTGAATGTTGGGTTGAGATTGCTTCATGAATGCTCGAGCAACTACCTCCCATGTATTTGTTTGATGTTCCTTGAGTTAATAGTACCACTTCTGGCAGACAAGTTCTAGAGACATAGGAAATACCACTGGGTATAGGTCGAGTTCGACCCCCTTGATGGCCATTGTAGCTCTCAAATTCTTGAGATGGTACTTGGGATTGTCAGTTGATTGAACTTTGGAATGTCATTGGCGGAGAATTTGTCTGGTGGATTCGCCCTCCCCTTGAGGTTGTCCTCCATTGAGGTGTCAAAGTAGTTCTCTTGATTGGTAACCTTACTAACAAAACTCTCGATCTTCTTGGTTAAGTCATCAGTGGGCGCGCCCTGTTCTACGACACCCTATCGGTTGCCTATGCTCTCCACATTGGCACTGAGGCTGGCGAAAGCCGCTAGGAGTTGAGCGAGTTGTTCAGAGGCAGACATTTGGATTGTTTCTTGAATGGGACTGGGGGTTTGATTTGTAGGAGATGAACTGGCTGCTCGTTCGACGCCGGCTATGAGGGAAGCTAGGGCTGATGGATTTCTTTTCAACCTTTCTCCTCTTCGACGAACCCACAGGATCTTCGGACTCCTAGTTAGAACATACCAGACGATTTTAGAACTTGGACTTCCCGACATATGATATGATATGCATGCAATGAATGAGACCTAGACTTGACTCTAAGTGTCACTTCGAAGATTCGGGATTTTTGATTTTGTACTTGTATTCGGGATTTGCAACCCGTTGGAAATGTTTTAGAGGAGCGTTCATTCTTTTGTAAAAGTTGGCTCTTGTACTAGAACTTGGAAAAGGAATATTCCGACCTATTGGAAATTGGACTTATTTGAAGGGGATTTCAACCTGCTCGAGAATTTGGAAATTGGACTTGTACTAGGAAATTGAATTTTGTATTATTTAAAGGGAATTTCAACCCGTCAAATTTTTTAGGGGAGTTTCAACCCATTGGACTTTGAATATTTTGAAGGGAATTTCAACCCGATTGAAAGGGAATTAATTTTGTATTATTTAAAGGGAATTTCAACCCGTCAACTTTTTAGGGGAGTTTCAACCCATTGGATCTGGAATATTTGAAGGGAATTTCAACCCGCTTGAGAATTGGAATTTGTATTATTTCAGGGGAGTTTCAACCCCTCGAATTTGAACTTGTATTATTTCAGGGGATTTTCAACCCGTTGGAAATATTTGGAATGGGGTTTGTATTATTTTAGGGGATTTTCAACCCGTCAATATTTTAGGGGAATCTCAACCCATTGGAATTGGAGTATTTGAAGGGAATTTCAACCCATTGGAATTTGTATTACTTTAGGGGATTTTCAACCCGTTGGAATTTGAATTTGACTCGAAGTTTGAATTTTGAAATGGAAAAGGACGCATTTTGTATGTAGAACATGAAGCTTCGTATTTGGAAAATCCGGCATTATGTCGCTGTGGATTTGAGACATTGAATTTGGGAACTTGAAAGTCCGGCATTATGCCGCCGTAGACTTGGAGTGTAGGATTTAAGATTTTAAGGTTTGGAATTTTTGAACTTCGAGCTTGAGTTTTGAAATATGGAATGGAAAATCGGCATTACGACGGCATGGATTTGGAATTTGAAGCTTTGAGCATAGGACTTGTAATTCGAAAGATTGACATGGAATTTGAGGTTTGAAAGTTGGAGTTGAAAAGTTGGCATTATGCCGGTCATGAACTTTGGCATTTGAACTTTGAGGTTTTGAGACTTGAAATTGGCGACTTGACTTCGATGCTTGAAGACTTGAATGTTTGAAATAGGAAATCCGGCATGACGCCGTTGGATTTTTGGTTTTTTGACTTTGAAGCTTGAAATTTGGACTAGAAAATCCGGCATTAGGGCGCCGTTGGGTAGCATTTGAAAATTGAAGTTTTGGATTAGAAAGTTTGAATTTGAACTTGAAGCTTGAAGACTAGGAAATCCGACATTATGACGCCGTTGGTTTGAATTTGACTCAAAAGTCGAAACTTGAGTTTGGAAAATCCGGCATTATGGCGCCGTTGGTTTTGGACTTGAAAATTGAGGTTTTGGATTAGAAAATTTGACTCGAAACTCGAAATTTGGACTGGAAAATCCGGCATTACGACGCTGTTGGATTTGAACTTTGACTTGGAAGAAGTAGGAAATCCGGCATTATGACGTCGTTGGATTGCATTTTGAACTTGAAAATTGGAATTTTGGACTCGAAAATCCGGCATTATGACGGCGTTGGATTGAACTTTGAATTTGGAACTTGGAATTTGGCCTCGAAAATCTGGCATTACGACGCCGTTGGATTGAATTATGAATTTAAAACTTGGAATTTGGACTCGAAAATCCGGCATTATGACGCCGTTGGATTGAACTTTGATTTTGAAACTTAAAATTTGGACTCGAAAATCCGGCATTATGATGCCGTTGGATTGAATTTTGAATTTGGCATTTGCGCGTGAGGCGTGTTTAAGGGTTTTGAATCAAATGGAGTGACACTCCTAAAGACCCTAAAATCGGCGATTTAGATGCATGAGGTTTGAATGATGCTTCTAGGGGTTTGGTTTCCTAGTTGGAGGCTAATTGGTTTTGGCAAGCTAGAACTCGAGGTTAGCCATTCACGCGTGCAAAGACGCCCACACAATGCAAAAGTAGCACGTTGTCACACTAATCATGAATATGAATGTGACATGCAAAGTTCTCAACCTAAGGTCGGTCTAAGTTTTGTATGATGCAAGTGGTCGGCTTTGGGTGTCAAAAGGTACTTGGCTAAGAGACGGATCCGGCGACAAGCTTTCACGTTTTGCCTAAGGGAAGTGTGCGTCGGCAGACGACCTCCATACTTAACATCGGGAATGTCAAGCAAATGCCAAGTTTCGGTAGGCGCGGAAATGGTCACACACTTTGGTCGGGAACCGTATGGAGAGTCACCATTTCGTTACCCCCGGGGCTAGCCCGAATGTAGAACACATCCGTTTGGGCAAAGGTAGAAATTCATTTTGCACAATATGGTTTTCGACATATGCATGAAATGCCTAGAAATTGAAATTGAAATCGTACTTGAATTTGTATTTGTAAAGCTCGTTTTCGGCACTCGTTCACGAGGCTTGGGAGCGTCCTTCCAGATGCAAAAATAGACTAACTCCCAACACGAAAAGTTGAGTAAAAGTGGGCGACAAGCCACTGTGAGCCACTGTCCTGGATGCAGGCAGTGGCGTTGGGCGCAGGGGCTGCGCCTGGCGCCAATGCTGGCATCCAGTACTTCGGCAGATCAGTGGCCGGTTGCTCGAAATTTGCTCGCATTTTCGAATTGAAACTAGAAAATCCCTAGTGGAGTTGCAGAATTGTAGGGGGTTTTTTTTTGGTATTTTTCCCCGTTTCCTACAAGGGGGGTTTTAGGAGGCCGGCCGGTTCGTTTAGAGAATCGTTTGAATTTTCGCACCTCGAAGGAGTCGCCACCAAACTTTATTTAAGGTCTTGTTTGGAAAGACCGCAAATGACTCTATTTTTGGATAAGGCCTTGAATCCTTGAAACGGATGGGTGAGATCCGGGCTCGGGAACAAAAATGCTTATTCGGCGAGCTTTAGAAATATTCAAGTACGTTGGCACAACATTAGTTCGAAAATGAACCCTAGATTAGACTATGTGGGTTTGAATTTTAGAGCAAAATAGAATTTCTAATTGTACGGTGGTCACATTGCTTTAAAGATTGATTTAAGGAACCTAAGGTCGGTTTGTCCAAAAATATCTTCGTTAAGCGTGATGTAACCTTTGCATTTTGTTGTATTTAGCATGTTGGTGATGAAAGCGATAAAGCACATAAAGCAACATCACAATACTAAATAAAGTGCGGAATTAGTAAATATAAGACCCCCTAGAAAAGGACTAGGGAGTAGGTCCACATTGCCTAGAAATGGACTAGGCAAGTAAAGATGCGGAATTGAAAGTGCGGAATTGAAATTGCGGTATTGAAATTGCGGTATTGAAAGTGCGATATTGAAAGTGCGATATTGAAAGGTGCGATTTTGAAATTGCAATATTGAAAGGTGCATAATTGAAATTTGTACTTGGGCACATGAGATTCGAACGCCAAGCGGCTCCTTAAAAATAAGTGCGACCGACACGAATTCAAAGCCAAAAATCTCAACTTGGGAGAGGTTGCTCAACCCAAATATCCTAGATTTTGCATATTGAACTTGAAATTGAAAGCTTGAATATTGAAACGTTTGAACTTGAAATGATTGAAATTTGAACTCGAAATGATTGAAATTTGAACTTGAAATGATCCTAGTTTAGGGAAATAACTATGAATAACCCTAAACATGGCAAGATCTTTTGAAAGTCGAAGACTTGAACTTGTATATTGAAAATGGAGTTTTGAATCTCAAAGACTAAACCTTTAAATGTTAAAAGGTGTTTATCTTTGATTACCCCATGTTTGATGGTGATTCTAGCCCAAGAGATGATTGTAAACAACTTAGACATCCTTGAATCTTTGAAAATTGTATTTTATATTTTGAAAAAGTTTGTATTTTCGGAAAACATGTGTGATTGTTGCAAGTGGTGTTTTTTATTGATTAAAAACACCAACTTGCTAATCATTTAGAAATCAAAGCAACATAGTAGATTAGAATGGGATTCGGATTTACCTAGTTAGATTTAGGCAAGAGCTCTCAATTGCTTTGGATTTTAGGAATTTTGTATGTGTTTTTGAGGAGTTTTGAGTTGTATTTTGAGGCGTAATGTCGAAATTACGACGTTGTATTGTTGTGCCCCCCCTTTTTTCGATGGAAATGAGGGGTATTTATAGGAGGGAATGGTGCAAAACGCCAGCACACACCAGCGCCGGGCGCTAGGCCAACGCTGTGCGCTGCTGACGTGGCTTGAATGCCGCCAAAGCAAGGACGGGGAATCGTCCTTGTTTCGTCTTGTAGCGTTGTACCTGTTGTACGAATAGTACTAGGTTTGGCGTTTTGTATTTGCTTGGAGGTTAAGGCATCGTTTAGCGTCTAAAAACAAGCCTTTCTCGTGGTTTTCAATTCTGGTTGTACGGGACGGGGCCCGGCATGCTCGGTTTTGTGGGTCGGCGCCCGGATTTGACTTGCCTTATATGATTTTGAGTGGAAAAGGCCTAGTAAAACCAATGGGATGGTCTACTAGTTGAGTTTGTACTTGGATTTTGAAATTGGATTTGGAAAGTTGTATTTTGTACCGAGTTCCGGGAGGGGAACGGTCTCGGGGGTTGGATTTTGGATCTTGAATTTGGAAATATTCATAGCAATTGGGATTTCCGCCTGGAGATACTCCAATCACCTAACAAGGATAATGGTATCGTCATCATCCCAAAGGGGAGACACAAATTAGGTGTCTACAACATCCATCTGCCATATTTCGTAATCGTAATATGCAGCGATTGCTAACATTATCCGAATACACTTTAGCATTACAACTGGTGAAAAGGTTTCACCGTAATCCACACCGTGGACTTGCCTATAACCTTTTGTAACCAATCTAGATTTGAAAACTTCAAGTTTCCCATCCTTGTCCTTTTTCAGTTTGAAAACCCATTTGCTTCCTATGGCTTGGTTGCCATCTGGCAAATCAACCAAATCCCAAACTTGGTTTTCAGACATGGAGTCTAAATCAGATTGCATGGCTTCTTGCCATTGCTTGGAGCTAGTGCTCGTTATAGCTTGTTTGTAAGTCGAAGGTTCATCACTTTCAAGTAATAGAACGTCATAGCTCTCGTTCGTCAAAATACCTAAGTATCTTTCCGGTTGAGATCTATATCTTTGCGATCTACGCGGGGTTACATTTCTAGATGGTCCATGATTCTCACTAGATGCTTCTAAAGATCTCTGAGTTTCATCATGAATGTCATCTTGAGCATTCTCTAGATTGTTGTTCGACTCGAATTTCTTCGAGGTCTACTTTTCTCCCACTTGTCATTTTGGAAATGTGATCCTTTTCCAAAAAGATACCATCTCGAGCAACAAACACCTTGTTCTCAGATGTATTGTAGAAGTAATACCCCTTTGTTTCCTTTGGATAGCCCACAAGGATTCATTTATCAGATTTTGGATGAAGTTTGTCTGAAATTAATCGTTTGACGTATACTTCACTGTTAGGTTATGATACATATGAATAAACATAAATCATGCGGAAAAACAATAATGCCAGGAAACATATTATTTACACATAATCATATAGCATAATTTAGATGCATACACTTTGTAGCGTGCCCTCCCTAGCTGCGCCCGAACCGAACAAGAACAAGTCTTTAGGACTCTAAGTGTCGTCCCTCCGTAGATAGTCCACAGTACGTCCGGATCCGCCTTAAGATTGACCAACTAGAATCGCCCTTAAGGTACTATAATTTTCGGGTATTATAGGGCAATAATATGACTGAATTTTGCTCTCAAAAAAGTCACTTTGAATACTTGAAAAACTCGTTATAAATTGTGAACCTAGGCCACATATTTATAGGGGTATGGAAAGAGAATTGGAATCCTACTAGGATACGAATTAATTAAATTAGAATCCTAGTAGAACTCTTATTTAATTAATTTATCTTTTAGGATTAGGAATTTAATCATTAAACGAATCCTATACGCTTTAGGTTTCGTATGTGAACACAAACACACACGCACGCACAGCAGCCCACGAGGGGCGCCATGCGCGCGCGCACAGCCCGAGCAACGCAGCCCAATTGCTACGGAGCCCACGACTGCCGCATCCTTGGGCGCGCGCTGGGCCTGCCTTGCGGTGGGCCTAGCGCAGCCTTGGTTGTTCGTGTGGCGCGCTGGCTTGCTTGGCGATGGCCCGGCTTCGTGCTAGGCCTTCGTCTGGCAGGCCTCGTCCGATGCTAATTTGTACGATACGCTTCCGATTAAATTCCCGATTCCGGAATTTATTTCCGATACGAACAATATTTAATATTTTCGATTCCGGAATTAATTTCCGTTTCGAACAAATATTTAATACTTTTGTTTCCGGAATTATTTTCCGATTCCGATAATATTTCCGATTCAGACAATATTTCCGTTTCCGGCAATATTTCCGATTCCGGCAATATTTCCATTTCCATTAATATTTTCCATGTTTCCGTTTCCGGCAACATCTACGACTTGGATAATATTTATATTTCCGATACGATCCATATTTCCGTTTCCGGCAATATCATCGTTTCCGGAGTATTCATTTGCTTGCCTTTGACGATCTCAGCTCCCACGGGAACCAAGATCTGTCGATTCCGAATATCCATAGATCGAGTATTTAATGCCATTAAATATTTGATCCGTTTACGTACTATTTGTGTGACCCTACGGGTTCAGTCAAGAGTAAGCTGTGGATTAATATAATTAATTCCACTTGAACTGAAGCGGCCTCTAGCTAGGCATTCAGCTCACTTGATCTCACTGAATTATTAACTTGTTAATTAATATTGAACCGCATTTATTAGACTTAATATTATATGCATACTTGGACCAAGGGCACTATTTCCTTCAGTCTCCCACTTGTCCTTAGGGACAAGTGTGCATTTCCTAATTCCTTTGTCGCTCGAGGCTTGCTCTTGAACATAAGGTAAGAGTTGTCATCCTTATTATGTCCAGAGGTGTTTCTCGGTTTCAGAGTTCAACTGATCAAATAAACAGATAATCATAGCCTATGATTCATCCGAGCACGGCCATGCATTTTACAGTTTCTAGCTCTCCGAGTGGCCTTGTACAACTTTTAAGCATCTCATCCCGATTTATGGGAGGACAATCCCAATCTTGCGATCTTGAGATTAGACTTCGTTTGATAGGTGATTACCTGAGCGTTGCCTTTATAGCCTCCTTTTACGGTGCGACGGTTGGTCAACGTCAAAGTTACCAGTTCTCAAACAAGTAATCTCAAATCACTCAGGTATTGAGGATTTAGTGTCTAATAACTTTAATGAAATTTACTTATGAAAGATTTTCATCTCTTACAGCAAAGTTTCATAGGTCTGTCCGATACTAGTCTTCCCAAAGTAAGTATCTATGCAAATGATTATGACATTGCCATGTCCACATAGTTCAAGAAACATAACTACTAGTCATCTTGCATTCTAGTCGTCTAACGTTTTATATGCGTCCAATTTTATAGAAAACTCCGACCAGGGACCATTTTCAACTTTTTTTCACTTGATAGACATTTCTTAGTCACAGGACTGGTCCTGACAGTCCATCTTGAATATATCGTCAAATTTGAAGGGACTCATCATTTAATACTAAACCAAGATAAATGGAATATGAAAATACATTTCATATATGATAAATGTTCAACCCCAATGTTTTACAACCATGGGTCTCAAACCATCTTTAAAACAGTTCATGGAATTCAAAGCTATGCTTGATTTCCGATGCCACAATGTGAGTGTTGTTTCTTACTTGTTGCATAGGTTTAGTTATCATGCTTTGCCAATCTTAATATCCTTTTCATCGAATGTTCTTCGAGATAGATGATAAGATCTTTTGAGTTTGTTTATTATGTGATCTAGTCTTTCTTACTACATTAAAGGTTCTACGCATTTTGCAATGAAGAACCATTAAGTCAACAGACGTGTGATCTTCCCAAGTTCAATGAAGAACTCATTAATATAAAAAACTCTGTTTTATTGCTTCTTAGGCAATAAGTACTTTTACTTCAACTGTTTAGGTTGCTAGTGATGCTTTGTTTGGATTTACTTATCCAAGCAGTTCACAGATATGTGGAAGACTTTCCAGCTGTATCTTTAATTTCCCACGCAACAACTCATGGTCTCCGATCCATGTTGCCATTTCAAAACACGATGCTCTATAGCTCGTCCTTTGCCAATGGTTAACTCCAAAGGGTCTTGCTTGATCCTTTGCCAGTGTTTATGCGTGTAGCATCAATATTTAGCATATCTTTATTTCCTTGAATCAAGAACTATTCCTATGTACCTTTTCAAGTACCATAAGTATTCTTGATCTCAATCTAGTTAATCTTTGCTTAGATCAATAGAGATTGGTATATGTTCGTCATGCCTAAAGTCATACGATACGTTTTCGGCGATCCTCATATTATATTATACATGATAAATTCTTTTGCAGAATAATTCCCAATTGAATTCTATTCATGTAACTTTAGCTCATTGTAGTTTCAGTAGATACTAAATCCAGCTAAATGCTTTGACATATAATATAGGTTAAGAATCTTACTTAGATCCTTTGATGTTTAACTTAGTAAATGCTTATACATAGTTCAAACATTCATTACTTATACTTATTCATATGGATCGAATATCTCCAATGGAGTCTTTCGTGTTTGATTTAGTAAATGCCATTACTTAATCCAAAACAATATCATAAGATCTTCGTAAATAGATCTTAATACCTAGTATGTACTAAGTTTCGCCTTGGTCCGTCATTGATGAATAATTTCAAACCTAACCTTTTAGCATTTGAATGTTATTTCACAATAGAGAGATATGTGTGTGATACACATAGGACCAATTAAGTTTTATGTACTCCCACTAAACTTCTTATATATCTATAAGAATCATGTACATTTTATTAAACTAAAATACTTATTAGCTTCACTAAAATACAATTCCAATTCCCAATTGCTTGCTTAAATCTGTACTTAGATTTCATAAGCTAGCATTTATTTCAAGCATTATTTGGATCCACAAATCCTATGACATGCCATGTACATGGTTTTCTTCCAACATTTGATTGAGAAATACGTTTTGTCATCCAATTGCCATATGTACCAATATGCAATCATTGCTTGAATTATAGACTTTAAGCATTACGATTTTGCATGAGGCTTCAACACAATCCACGCCGTGAATTTGCTTGTAACCTTTAGCAACTAATCTAGCTTTGTGTGTGAACACAATTCCATGTTTGATGGTTTTTATCCTTAAAACAAACTTGCAACCAATAGGTGTGAAACTATTCTTGCAAATCAACAAAATTTCAATTTTGTCATCAAAACATTGAGTATGTTTTATGGCCTCTAACCATTTAAAACATTTGAGTCTATATATAGCCATTAACCATTTTAGGGAATCTAGGTTTCGTCATAGCTTTCTTACAAGTCACAAACTTATTAATCTACATGATAATAGTTTGACTGCAAGTTGTAGGTTTCTTTACTATCTAATAGAAGAATCGCATAGCTTCAGTGACCTGAACTCCATGATTCTTCACTATCTAATAGAAGAATCTCATAGTTTCAGTGACTTGAACTCTATGCCTACTTGGGTATAGAACATCAAACAATAGAATATCTTTGAATATTCTGTTCTCCTTGAAGCACTTGTAAAGTCTTCTAAGAGATGTGTATTCTTTAAAGCCACTTCTAAAGTCCTTAAAGAATACGTGTTCGGATTTTCTAAAGAACTTCGAAAAGCCTCTGGAATGTCCGTTTATGTTTGTTGTTCGCCTCGAAGACTTTCGAGGTCTATTTTCTCCCACTTGTCATTTTGGAAACGAATCTCCAAAAGGACATTATTTCGAGCAAACAAACATTATGTTCTCAAAAATTCGTGGTAGAAACAATACCCTTGTGTCTCATTTGAATAAATCACAATGAAACATATATCTATACTTGGGCCTTAGTTTGTTGAATAACAAACACTAGGCTCCCACTGAGTTTAGCAACTCTTTAGATATATATTGTTGTGGGAGTTTTTCCTTTGTATGATGACGAGGAGGTATCAGGTTCCACGTAGTGTCGTGTCTAGTCCACGTCGGCGGCGTACCTACAAAACAAGAATATTCCCGAAGGAATATTCCCTCCGATGCTTAAGTAAGACACAGGTTTTAAGGAAGATGTAATTAATAAACAGAAAGCATTAAAGTAAGTAGTGGAATGTTTCTCTATCTAGAATTGTGTGTCCATTTCTTGGGAATTGGATGTATTTATAGTCTCCCCTTTTAAGGAGAAAACCCTAGAGTCGTGTCACATGATTGGCTAGTTTACCAGATAAGGACATGTGTCACTATCACAACATTCCTTATGGGCCATGGGCCTCAAAAGGGACTAGCACTTTTAATGTAATCCCTACATCAGTATAAGTTGATTCTTAGGTGGCAGCCCAAAGGGGCGGCGGACCAATGATTAGGAGCCACGTGTCGCGTAACATTGGTGCCACGTAGGTGGGGTATTTTTACCCACATTATTTGCCCCTCAAGAAGGCTAGTAGCGTAAAATAGTTCAGGTACTGCCTGCTCTTGAACATTGATCTCTTAATCAGGCTCCTCGAAACGAGGAGGAGGTGCCACATGGCGACTTTCCCTATTCTGCCCTCCCTATATATATGTGAGGGGGGTAAAAATTTTCATTTTTTACGCTCCAAAATTCACCTCTGTGCTTTCTAGAGAGAGAATTTACAGAGATTTCTGACGCATTCATCAATTCGGCCCATTTCCTAAGACGTAGGACAGACCGGACAAGCTCGTCTCCTTTTCGTGACGCTCACCTTCGACGCCATCATCTCCGACGTTTTTAAGGTAATTGCCTAATCTTCTCGTCTTTATTTTGTGTTAATTTTTTGAACTACCTTCGTTGTGTCCATTGTGGTACCGTCCATTATTTTGGTCGGGGCTCCCTTTAAGGTTCTTGAGTCATTAAGGCAGAGACTTCTGGGTATGGTGGTCTGATCTGCGCCGCACCAATATCCCTCGTTTTTAAAGCCCGTCGTTAAGTTCGGCCTCCCATTGCGTCTTATGCAGGACACGACGGCGAGGACGAAAAAGACGGCAAACATTGCTGACTTGCGGCTTAGGGGTCAGCAGATGGACCCTTCTTTCTCAGGGGGGAGATCCATCAAAGTGCCGGCAGGGGAGATAAGCCGGACTCCTCCTGGTGAGACTAGCGGTGCCCGTCAAGGGGTTACGCACTTTGATGAATTTTGGATGGAAGAGATGGAGGACGTTGGTCCATCAAAGCAGCCTGCCGACTCGTTCGAGGAGTCGGAGCCAGATGAGAGCGACGACGAGGCTGGGGTTGAAGAGGCTTTGGAGGAGGAGGCTGGAGTTCCTCAAGCTGTGGCTGGAGGTGTCCAGGGAGAGAATGCTTAGGTTGATGCGGGTCATCTTGGGGCTGACCCAAAGTGGTTGAAATGGATAGAAAGACATGGGGAGAATTATGCGGCCGGCATGAATACCGGTCCTGGCTATGAGATGAGGTTTCCAGAGGACGAGGCGTCCACTATTTTTGACGTGGGCCCTGGGGAATTTCCCGTATATGCTGGCGCTTTTAAGAGCGGCTTACGTTTCCCCGTCCATCCCTTCGTGGAGGAGGTGTTGGATGGGTTTGGCATCGGTCTTTGCCAAGTGTGAGCTGTTGGGCCTGAGGCCGTCTTTTAATGTTTTCCTCAGGCTGGTACGCTTCCAGAAGGTGAAGGGAGCTGAGGGTTGGTTTCAGTTGGCCAACAAAGGTGAATATGCTACCACTTTTGACAAGCCGTCAAAGCATCATTATTGGAGGATGAGATGGGTTGTCATGTGGACCGCAGATGAGACGGCGGAACTGAAATTTAGCCGCTGGCAATTGGAGCCTCGGTTTTCTGGAGGGAACGAGGAACTGCCGGCCTTAACGGCTCAGGAATGGGACCAGATAGCCGTCCATTTCCAAGCTGAGACGGTGACGGTTGGGACGAAGAATCTGAACATTCCCAAGTCCTGGCTCCCGTCATGTTCTCAGTTCAAGGACCCTGTGTTCTTGGCGGCAGCTGGTCTAGATCATGGGTTAGACCAAGGTACAAGGCATTACTGCTTTTTGTGAAAACATTACTTGTTAAACTAATTTGGTTGTAAAATTCTTCTTTTGCAGCCGTTGCCATGTCTAAGCTTCCGGCCCAGGAGAAAGGAGGGATTAGCACCAAAGAATGGTTGACCCAAATGGTCGACCAGAAGCTAAAGAGGCTCGTCGGAGGTGCTCCGGCGAAGGTACGAGTCTATTTTCATTGATGTTGGTATGTTGGTTCGGCGTTTTCTTTATGGTGTCTATTTCTGTTTTGCAGAAGGGTGAGAAGGGCCCGACCGGCTCAAAGCGCAAGGCCGAAGAACGGGATGCTTCCGCGGCGGGGAAGCGTCCTAAAGTCAAGGCGGGGATCCGGCGTCCCAAGAAGGAGGACATGCCGGAGAAGTCTACGGACTCTCCGGTCGAGGTCGTCCCCATGGTTGTGACTCCTCTCCGGCAGCACCCCCCCTGAAGGTTCAGCCAAACGGGGGATGCTAAGGGCGGAGCTGGTCCCAGCAAGAGAGCTGCGTCTCCTACACCGGTGGAGATCCTCGATGGTGAGGATGATCATCCATTGGGTCAGGCGGCTCGGACTCCTGAGGCGCCTCGTCCTCCTCCCAGCGGCAGAGATGATCCAGGTATGCTCAGGATTTTTTAGACTTAATTGCTTTTGGGTTAAGGACTTGCATAATCTCTTGCCTTTCTTTGTATAGCTTCTGGTCGGCATGCGACATTGGACGATGAGGTCCGCAATATTCCTCCGTCTCGGCACTTCTCTTCCAGGGATAAGGCTAAGATCATCTCTTCGGTGATCAAGGCCGTGCCGAAGGAATATGTGGACCAATTCCCTCCGGCGGCGGATGCGCAGTTTGGGGCTATGCAGGCGGTCCTTTTGGATGTAAGCGTCTAACTTTTTGTTTCACCTTTTGACTTCATAATTTTATCCCCTCTTACTTTGTATTTTTCCGCAGCTGCTCATTAAGGCCGAAGGCTTTAAGCGCTGGCGGGCTGACGTCACCAGTCAGCTCCAGCGGCAGGTGCATAAGGCTACCGATGCCGGCGACTATGCCATGGCGACGGTAGAGAAGGTTCGGCTGGAGATGCAGGAGACCGTTGAAGCTCAGAGTAAGGAGATGGCCGTCCTGAGGAGTGATAAGAGGCAGTGCTTGATCAAGATTAATGAACAAGTTCTTGCTATCGAAACCCTAAATGCCGAAGCCCTTTCTACCCAGTCATTCCTCCAGGAAGCCGAGGCCAAGGTGAAAGAAGTTGCGGGCTTGCGCCAGCAAGTGGCCAATCTTGAAGAGATGGTCTCGGCTTCTCAGGCCGAGGTTTCTCAAGTCAAGGCCGAGGCCAAGTTGGCTGCGGAGGAGGTGAGAGAGAGAACTCGCCGAGCCTGGGACGCCTGCATGGAGGACTTCTCATTCGCCTGGTTTGAGCGGCAAATTCAGAAGCAGGGTGCAATTATTGAGGCCGAGAAACAAGGTCTTCCTCCTCCCGTTTTTGAGGATTCTGACGCCGAAAGTGAGGAGGTGAACTCACCGGCTCAGGAGGAGGAGACTTCAGCTTAGCCAACCTCAAAGCCTGCTGTCGACGGTCCAGATGGTGTGGGCACGTCGACCTCCGCTCATTCTGCCGCTGCTCGTCCCGCTGGGTCCTAACTCCACTTCCCCTTATCAAAATCAAAATCAGTTTTTATGGCGCCTAGAGCATCTGCAATGAATAATTTTTTATTTGTGTTTCAACGCCTTGGGCGTTTGTTTGGATAATTTTTTTTTGTTGAATTTGGCGCCGTTTTGAGCGCAGACCAGTGGTGATTCGTCACCTTTTTATGTTATCCTTTTCTTGTGACTTTTAAACGCCTTCTCTGTTTGTCGTGTGTGATTAGCCATCCATTTTATTCCCCAGAGCAGGTGTTTGCAAGTCTCTGAACCAGACTCCCATGCCCAAGTTTATTTTAGTTGATTGATTGACGCAAGTCAATCAATCAGTATGATTGCCGCTGAACTTGGGTATGGGGATTATTGTGCGGCTTCTCGCAGTTGGACTACTTTTTTGTTTCGGCATGTAGGAGTAATCCTACTTGCCTTAGAAAATATTCATTGTTTTAAGAAAACCACAAATTGTATGGGGCTTGCCCCCGTCGAAGATTGGGAGCGGCATGTTTGATGCCGCGGCGTATCACTTATGTGGGGGTGTGCCCCCGTCATCAATAAAAATTACTATAAATTGTATTACGGTTATCATTTTCTAGAAGGGAGACATGTTATGAAAGACCTCTCAGACCTATTCATATCTATCTTGTTGAGCTGTAGAATCTATCTAATTGAAATAATATATATAGGATACCCTATTACATTAAATATGCGAATATGGAAATGTTCTGGTGTTTTTATCTATGTGAAGGTCTAATGTCATGCATTTATTTTATCTTTGTCTGAGGATCGCTGTGGATTCTTTTCAAGTCTTTCCAGCAGGTTGTGCTTCTGCTTACGAGCGTGGTGGTGGATGTGCCGGTAGAACTTTCATTGACACTTTCTACGTGCTTTATGAAGTAGTTATAGGATTCAGAGGACGAGTATTGGCAATGTCATGTTCTTCCCGTGTGATCATTGTGGTGGATTAATTATGTTGACTCTACAAGTTTGTAATTTTAGTGTGTTAATTTGAAGTTAGGAGAAGTACATAACATATATAGTTCTTTCTTTTTTTTCGAAGATGATAAATTATTTTATATTATTTTAAGTTATGAGATAGGAGACGCTTATTTGATATGATAGAAATAAAATTGGACTATGCTATAAATGGTTGCTTTTATTTTATATTACAGGAAAAAACTGAAAAGAAGAGCCCGGCGAAAAATATAGCTAGATTCCGCTCACAAATATCATCATTTTTTAGTTAAATGTGACTGATTTGAATTCATATTAAGTGTGTTGTCGAGTGCACTACAGTGTTATTCATTACAAGAGATTTGACAGCGCTTATATATAGAATGCTGTTAAATGTGGTAACATTAACAGCGCTGATTATAAGCGCTATTATTTTTTTAACAGCGCTAGTGATTCACAGCGCTTTATAAGCGCTGTGTTTAAATGAAAAAAGCGATGTTAAAAGCTTATTGTGGTGTAGTGAAGAAAAGTTTAAAAAGAGTTTTAGTTTAGTTTTGTTGTTGAATAAGCTTGGGGGTGCCCCAAATAAGTGGTATGAGTTTGTTTTGGTTCGATTTGCTTGAGTAAAGTTCATTTTTTGCGCTTCACTTTAGGATTGAGCATCAATTTCTAAATTTGTTCCACACCCTACCCCTAGCCTATGAATTACACCATAAAAGCCCTCTTGACCCTTTTGAGTTGAGTCATTGTCGGTGGAGGGAGGATTTGGTCAAATTTATGGAATGGGATTTTCATGCTAAGATGTCGAGTAACCTTCTCTTCTCTCTTTCAATTCTTGTCTTTTCCGGCGCCTTTGCGGCGTCACGAGAAGCTATCTTTGAGGGTGAATGGGATCTAGAGAGTTGACGCGGTAAGATCGGTTGAATGGGGATAGATAAGTGCAAATCCTTAGTTCGCTTTGCTTCACACTTGAATCCTTCACTCGACTTTGGACATTGGTTAGAGTGCATTCATTTATTGGTTAGTAATATTAGCATTCTTTTGTGCTCGTTCCATAATAAAGGCCCTTTTCTTGAATTTTGTAGTTTTATTTTACTTTCTTTTCTTTTCTTTTCTTTTTCTTTTCTTCCCTTTTTCTTGGTTTGTTTTCCTTTTAAGTCTTGCCTTGATTGTGTTTTTGGAAGAGTTATGGGTGGTTCTCTTTGAAAACCCTTGCGAGATCCCACTCGCCCTCATGAGCGATTGTGGGGTTTAAAGAGCTTGTTGCATGCGCTTAAATGCAACCGTGATTCCTACGAAAATGAGTTAGGTTGTATATTCTTGCAGTTCTCGTTTTTGTAGTTTTTAGAATCTGAATAATATGCTCACTCTTCCCTATTTCGTGCTTAGTTTTCTAGAGACTAGCAAACGCCTAGCTTGGGGGAGTTTGATGAGCGGCATTTATGTCGCTCCTAGCTTAGGTTTTTGTATTAGTTTTATTATGATTTTCGTAGTTTATATAGTTTTTTATAGAATTTTTATGTTTTCTTTCCATCATGTGCATTATAGGTGAATCTTGTGGAAAATGGTGGAAAACCAAGTAGATTGGAGCAAAAAGAAGAGCTGTGCAACCGAACATGGTCTTATGCTCCCGAACAGTGAAGAAAAGGTGGACTGAAGGAAGAAGCAAAGATGTGCGGTCGAACGTCTTTCTTGTTCGAGGGCACAAAGGAGCTTCTGTGCGGTCGTGTTCTGTTCAACGACCGCACAAAATGGAATTTCTAACCAGAATGTCCCCGGATTTTGGATTCGATCGCACAGAAAATCACTCGCCCGCACAAGAATTGGTGCGCCCACTCGAAGTTGCTGTGCGACCACACTGAAGATTTTGAAGAATTTGGCTAAGGCAAGTCTATGCGACGTGCGATCGCACGGAAATTTCGTGCGGTCGAACATGACGAAGGAAAATATTCTTCGCTCTGTTTGCTCGCACAAAAAAAATGTGTGCCCACATGATTTCACTCCGTTCGATCGCACAGAGGGTCTGTGTGACCGAACGTCGACGCGGGCTGGGTTTATTTGAATTTTAAGTTTCTGTTTGGAGAAACATATAAATAGCTTTAATGATTTTTATTTTAGAATTTTCCAATTCTCTAAACTCTTAATTTCTTTAATGTTTTCAATTTGTAATTCTCTAAACTCTTAATTTCTTTAATGTTTTCCATTCAATTCTTAATGCTTTACTTCTCTTCTTGAATTTCTTGAATATTTTAATGCTTTGATGATATTTTGCTTGAATGTTTTAATACTTTGATGATTTTTTTGCACTTCATCTCATAATTCTCAATTAATTTTGTACTTTGATTCTTAGTTGTTGATTCTTTTAATTCAATTTTCCAATTCAATGTCTAATTGCCTTCAATCTTTGATTTCCTTAGTTAGAACTATGAATTGTGAGTAGTTTCTAGTTAGGGATAGGGGTTAAACTAGGGATTGAATTGAGGGAAATTGAAGGATAATTCATGATTATTGATGTGATTAAATTTGATTTGATGCTAGGAATTCCATAACTAGTGAATTGGTAGGTGCAAATGCTAGTTCAACTAGGTTTGATTGGAGTGCTTCATTTTGATTTGGCAAGAGATTGTGAATTTAGATGTTGCATGTGAAGAGTTGATTTCAATTGCTAGTTATTTAGTCTTAGGATCATGCGAGAGATCTTCCTAGATTAGAGAACTTAGCGCGTTCTATCCGAGAGGTGGTGAGCGTGTTATTCGTTGCTTTTCCCCTATTTGTCAAGTCGTTGCATCATCAATGTGTGTTAGCCTTCGTCCTTCCCCAATTACCTTAAGTCTATCCCCAACTCCCTAGAGATTTCCTTATTTGATAATCTTGTTTGGTAGTATAGCTTTGTAGTTGATAATCAAACTTCAATTCCGTTTCTAAACTAGCTTAACTAAGTGATTCATAACTCTCCGTTTCCTTGGGACGACCCCGAACTTCCACTATAACTCATATAGTTGGTAGCGAGGTGTTTATAAATTTTGTTTGATAGGGTACATTTCGTTTAACGACGTGAAAAATACCTTTATCAAAGGTGTAGGCGCGAAAAATTTGTTAATGTGCCACGTTGGATATTATTTTGGTCAAAAGTCAAAGTATTGACTCGAAAATCATTTGATGATCTATTTAATTAATTGATTTGGGTTCTCATATTAATTTAGCCCATTTTTAGTTATGTTAATCAAACCCGAATATTTTTAATGGTTAAACCTAACAAAATAGGTTAAACTGTTATAAATGGGTCATGACTATCAAGTCCAATTCAAGAAGCCCAAAACACATCAAACCCTTAGAGTTAAACTCACTCCTATGAATATGAGTTTCCTGCATCATTTGTAGGGAGGAGGAGAAAAACAAACGACAAACCTAAATCTCAACAAGCATTCAAAAAAGGCGTGCAGTTCCATTCTAGAAGATCAACCTTGGACGAGATCAAGCCCGGAGGCCCTTATTCGAGAAGATCAAATTTGTGCGTGACAATATCAAATCCTTCCCGCAGAAGAAGAAAAACAAGTAACAAAACTGACGTGCCGTTCTATTTCTACATCAACATTCTTGAACGAGGTCAGGCCAGGAGGCCCTCATTCAAGTATAAATCAAATTAGTACGTGAGCCAAATCAAACAAATCCATGAACCAGGTCAAATTCAAAGTGGAGATCGAATCAGAGGAGCAAACATTAGAGATCGTACCAAAAATTACACAAATCAATAAAAATATATTTTATTCACATTATTTTGAGGTTGTTATTTTGCAGACTCCAAATTTGTGTTTACAAATTTGGCACGCTCGGTGGGAGTACGATTTATACCTCTCATCTCTTTCTCCAAAATCAAAATATCGAAGCAATTTCGAGCCACAAAAGCATGACGATAAGGAAAGAAGATCCAATCATGGTGGCTAAGAATAGATCCATTCATTTTGATGCAACTTTACCATCGCTCATAAACTCAGAAGGTGGCTATAACAACAACAAGTTCTTCCCTCCAAAATCAATCAAACGTCCATCATAGAAGGCAAGCAATGATGCGGTCGAAGGTCCGTTACAGGAGCCAAGCACTAGAGCAGTCCAGGGTACGGTAGAAGAGTCAAATAATGGACCGGTCTGAGGTCCGTCACATGAGACTAGCAATGGAGCAATAGACGTCGTCGTTGTAAATGTCATGGCGATTGAAGCAAACACCATTGAAGAAGAATCGGCGAGCATGAAGAAACTCCATGAAAAACTTGTCAAGGACGGCTAAGAAAAGGGAGCCCAAATCAAACAACAATAAGAAAAATTGCAAATTTGACCAAGAAGCTGGAAAAACGTCCCATTGGCGAATCATACAAAAATGGTGAAAACGAAAGTGTAGGAAAATGCGATGAGTCTAAATCGACAGTGAAGTACAAGCTAAGAAGGAGAAGAAATCCATATGGTGATTCATTCTTCTTCCAACAAATTCAAGATATGATAGCAAAAACTATCAAACACCAACTTGATGGAAATCCTGACGAAAATGGTCATTACATCAAACCTTACACAAAAAGGATTGATGCCTTGGAGATGCCAAACGCTTATCAACCCTCAAAATTCATGCAGTTTGATGGAAAAGGCAATCCGAAGCAACATGTGGCACATTTTATCGAAACGTGTAACAACGCAGGCGCCGAAGGAGACTTGCTCGTGAAGTAGTTTGTTCGATCGCTAAAAGAAGCTGCCTTCGATTGGTATGCAGACGATTTGGAACCTTAGTCGATTGCTAGCTAGGACCAGATGGAGGAATCATTCCTGATTCGCTTCATAAGCACTCACTGTATTTTTAGCATGATGGAGTTGACACAAACAAACCAATTGGAGGATGAACTGGTCGTGGAGTACATCGATCGCTGGCGGACATTAAATCTTCAATGCAAGGATCATTTGCACGAAACATCTGCAATTGGCATGTGCATCCAAGGCATGCTTTGGGACTTGGTCTACATCTTGCAAGGAGTCAAGCCTAAATTATTCCAGCATTTGACAACTCAAGCTCATGAAATGGAGAATTCGTTAGCCAATCATGAAGAAAAGTCCGATTAGTCGGGCATTTGTTGAGACTTCGACGATTTGGGGCCACAAGTCTTCAAGAAGTTTCAACAATGATCCTAGGGGCAAAGGTGAAAAAAATCTTCCTCAAAGCTCCTAGGCACGAGCCTAAACTGCATAACAAAAAAAACTTAGAACTACTTTTGGCTTGATCCAAAAAAGTGAAAAAAAACCACTTCTTTTGGTATGTAGGCATCTTGATAATCAACAAATTCAAGGGCAGCCACATCAAAAAAAGAAAACTCAAATGGGTACAAATGTTTTTTTAAACACCAAATATTTTTAAAACAAAGTACGGCAGTGGAAGCATGAGTAAAAAAAATTCAAATTGTTTTACTTTGTCTTCAAAAATTAATTTTTGTCAAATGATAGACAAAAAAGTTTATTGTCATTTACTCAAAGTTTGGAGAAATCTTCCGAGCAACGAACACCTCGAACCAGAGATCTGGAAAAAGCTTCCAAGCACCAGTAACATGTAAAACATAAGTTGAAAGATGGAGAACGCTTTCAAGCACTATCATGTATCAAAGTTCAAAAGGACCAAAACTTCACCAAATTTTCTCGAAGACTTGAAAAAAGTCATCAAGCACCACCGCATGTCAAAGTTCTAAAGCACCATCACATGTCAAAGTTCAAAAGGACAAAAACTTCGCCAAATTTTCTTGAAGACGTGGAGAAAGCTGTCAAGCACCAGGGATTCACCAAAATGTTCACACGAAGAAGAAAGCCTAAAAGCACGAACTTGACACATTACTTGGACATTTGGAGAAAGTCCAAGCACCAAGTCACCATTGACAAAGATTCCAACGTCAACTCAAAAGGGAACGTCCTAAATGAAAAATGGATAGTGAAGGTTGACAAAAATAACTAGGAATGGAGCACGGAAGTCTTCGATCTCCTTCAAGGAAGAATAATGAAATATGATGTACTTTGGCACGTCATGAGTTCTAAGTGCTTACGACGTCACAACAACGTCAAGAATGACATCTCTATATTTCTCCTCCATGGCTTGACATGAAGTGTTTTTCTTCACTTAGTGCTCGTTAAGGGAGGATTAAAAACAAAGTAGTGTTGTACTGCATCAATTGGTCTAGAGGTAATGTCATGTGGCACAAATATAGTTAGGGCTATTGGAATGAGAATTATGTAACCTGTCAATGAAACCAAAGAAAAATTCGAAATAAAGTTCTTTGCGCCCCTTGAATGTCTAGAGATCTGATGATAATTCCAGGCAGGCTGAAGAAGAGGCCAGGCGGCGATTACCGTGGAATAGAGCCGTCCCGGTCCCAGTCCGTCTTCCGCGCAGATTGCCCGTTCGGTAGCTTGGTGAAGCATCACGACAAGGAAGGCCGCAGGAGTTGTCCCATCCAGAGCCGGTGCTGGACAATGAATCTAAACTCTCTGACACCAGATCTACACCGGTCATGCAAGATCAGTGCTTTTGTCACCCGTCATACACCCATCAGAGTCAGGCGTAGCCGCAAACTGAGCGTCCAAGTTTGCAGACTAGGCGTCCTGATTCATTTTGGCGCTGAATGATACATTCACAACATCAGGATCATGTGTATCATATTCAGGAAGGGGTTTCCCACATGGCCCTCAACCATTCCACTCCTTTTGCTGAAAGTATCATGAGAGAACCTAAGGAGCCTAAGATCAAGCCGCTTCTATTGATGCTTACGATGGAACCACCGATCCAGACATACATCTGCTAGCCTATCGGCACCACATGTATGTTCAGGGGACAAATGAGTCTACCTGGTGCACGTATTTTCCAGGAACGCTAAAAGGGGTAGCACCAAAATGGTTCGAGAGGCTTCCAGTAGGGACGATAAGTTCTTTTGCCGACTTGAGATGTTGTTTTCCACTTGGTTCATGGCTTACAAGGAAGAGAAAAAGACAAGTATGCACTTGAGTCAGATCCAGCAAGGGAAAGAAGAGTCATTAAGAAGTTACGTGAAGCAATTTAATTTGGAATCAAGGCAAATCCTGGACCTGTCGGATGGGGTAGCATTCGATAACTTCATTTGTGGGCTGAAAAAGGGTTCCTTTAAGTTCAAATTAGTGAAAAAGAGTGTCCCGACTATGGCGAAAGTGTTGGATGAGATTGAGGCGTTCATTCATGCAACTGAAATTTGTAGAATCCCAAAAGACCCCCGAGGAAGTGATAACGTAGAGCTAGTATCGAAAAAAGATAAATTTGAGAAGAAGGGTTCCCAGCCAAATGGAACGTAGGCCATTTCAAAGGAACCTAATAGGGTTCCAGCGGCTGCAGGGAAAAAGAGGGGAAGGACCTATGATCGGGAACGTTTTGAATATAACACTGACTTAAATACAATTCTGATGGACGTCCGTTCAAAATTTGACATGATTGGCCCTTTCCGATGAAATCACCGCCCGAAAGTCTGGATCACAAATTAAATTGCCATTTCCACAGTGACATCGGTCATGATAAGGAGTGTAAGAGTTTGAAGAGACATCGGTCATGATACAAGGAAGAGAAGAAGACAAGTATGCACTTGAGTCGGATCTAACAAGGGAAGGACGAGTGATACGAGTTTAAAAACTCGTTGTATAAACAAGGATAGTTGATTAACAAGCTAGACCTTTAACTCGTTGATCGTGAATGCAAGACAAGACCTATTGACTCACAATCAGTTCTTTGAATAGGAAACGCGTCCAAAACAAAGAAAAAGGCTGAATTATAAACTATAATTCGAAATGTAACAAACAAGTGTTTTAATCATCTAGTTGGTTGTTTATTCCAATCAAGAAGCTGACTATAAATAGCCAAAAACCAACAGCTACAAGAGCTTTAAACGGCTAATTAAGAGCCATTTAAGAGCCTTTAAAACTGGCAGTTACGAGCTCTAAAGCCTCCTAATTCAGTCACTAAATTGGAGGTTACAAAGGCTTAAAACTCTCCTTACAAACAGCAATAATCAAAGCTAAGTAATGACTGAATTTAAATTGGGGATTTAAACAAATATCCCTTTACTGAACCGACTTTAACCAAAGCAATTAAAAATAATAAGTGCGTACAATCTGTTTAAACAAGCGGACCAATGTGATTAAACAGACCAGTTTGATTAACGTACCACCTTGATAATAAGGACCATATAACGAGCTCACTCAATCCAAGTCACCATGCACACAAAATGAGCCATTGAACCCAAATCAGTTTTGGTTCCAATTGCTAGCATAAGACTATCACTTTCATCCATAACCGTATCATCCCCTCCCCCTTTAAAAGGAATTGACCTCAATTCAGCAAGGCCATCATCATCAAGATAAGGTGAAAGATCACCTACATTGAAAGTAGCATGGACACCATAGTCTCCCGGAAGCTCAATCTTGTAAGCATTATCATTCACACGTGTAACCACCTTGTAAGGACCTTCAGCCCTAGGCATAAGCTTGTTCTTGCGTTTGCTTGGAAAACGCTCTTTCCTTAAATGAACCCAAACCAAATCACCTTCTTCAAACAACCTCGGTTTGCGATTCTTATTTGATTTCTGTTTATAAGAGGCATTAATAGCTTCAATTCGCTCACGAACTTGTTGGTGCAGTTTCATCATAGACTTTAACTTAGCATCGGCATCCTTGTGAACCAACTCATCTTTTGGTAATGGAATTAAATCCAAGGGCAAGTATGGATTTATCCCATATACTACCTCAAATGGAGAATGACCAGTAGCATAAGTAGGAGACCGATTATAAGAAAATTCAGCGTGAGCAAGCTTGACATCCCAATCCTTTTGCGTTTTACTTACCAACCCTCTCAATAGCGTTCCCAAGGTTCGATTTGTCACCTCTGTTTGCCCATCAGTTTGAGGGTGATGTGAAGTGCTAAACAACAACTTGGTTCCCACCTTTCTCCACAATGTATTCCAAAAGTAACTCAAGAACTTGGAATCTCGATCAGAAACAATAGTCTTTGGAATTCCATGCAAACGAACAATCTCCTTATAATATAAATCAGCCACATTACAAGCATCATCCGTTTTGTGACAAGCAACGAAGTGAGCCATTTTTGAAAATCTATCCACCACGACCATAATAGCATCCTTACCTCTTTGAGTACGAGGCAAAGCCACTATAAAATCCATGGATACATCTTCCCAAGGGGGAACTGGAACCGGCAAAGGTGAGTATAAACCGGGTTTGAAAGAACTCTTGGCCATATGACAAGTCACACATTTATTCACAATGTTCGTTACATCACCTAACATTTTAGGCCAAAAGAAATGTTCTCTCAAGATTTCCAAGGTCTTGGCTATGCCAAAGTGACCAGCCAATCCTCCACCATGAGCCTCACGCACTAGTAACTCACGAATTGAATGCTTAGGAATACAAAGGCGATTACCTTTGAAAAGAAACCCATCTTGCAACATGTACTCCCCATAAGCACCAACTGCACATTTCTCGAATGCAACTCCAAAATCACCATCATCATGATAATAATCTTTTAAGGTCTCAAACCCCAACAAACGAACATCAAGTGTAGCAAGCAAAGTGTACCTTCGTGATAATGCATCAGCCACCACATTGCTTTTACCATCTTTGTATTTCGAAGAAAAATGAAAGGATTGCAAGAACTCAACCCATTTAGCATGCCTTGGGCTCAATTTTTGTTGCCCATTAATATACTTCAAAGATTCATGATCAGAATGCAAAACAAAGTGGCTAGAACGCAAATAATGACTCCAATGATCCAAAGCTCTAACAATGGCATAGAACTCTATATCATAAGTGCAATAATTCAAACGAGCACCCCCTAACTTTTCCAAAAAATAAGCTATGGGACGCTTACCTTGGATCAAAACAGCACCAATCCCCACTCCACTAGCATCACACTCGACCTCAAAAGGTTGAGAGAAATCTGGCAGCGCCAAAATAGGAGCAGCACACAAACGCTCTTTAATCACATCAAACGCCTTTTGAGCGTCCTCTCCCCATACAAAAGCACCTTTCTTCAAGCAACTAGTGATAGGACTAGTAATAGTACTGAAATCACGAATGAAACGTCTATAAAATGAAGCAAGACCATGAAATGAACGCACCTCACTTATAGTTTTAGGATTAGGCCACGATTTGATAGCCTCGATCTTGGACTGATCCACGGACACTCCATCTTTCGAAACCACATAGCCCAAAAATACAACATTGTCAACAAGGAATGAACACTTCTCTAGCTTCCCATAGAGTCTTTGAGCTCTAAGTGTTTCAAAAACATCCCTCAAATGAATCAGATGCTCCTCTTCGTTCCTACTATACACCAAGATGTCATCAAGATATACCACAATGAATCTGCCCAAAAATGATTTAAGCACTTTGTTCATTAGCCTCATAAACGTACTAGGAGCATTAGTGAGACCAAATGGCATGACGGTCCACTCATACAAACCATGTTTTGTCTTGAAAGCCGTTTTCCACTCATCTCCTTCACGCATCCGAATCTGATGATAACCACTTCGCAAATCAATTTTTGAGAACAACTTCGAACCATGGAGCTCATCTAACATATCATCAAGTCTCGGAATTGGAAAACGATACTTGATGGTAATGTTATTCACAGCCCTACTATCAACACACATTCGCCATGTTCCATCTTTCTTAGGCACAAGCAACACCGGAACAGCACATGGACTCAAGCTTTCTCTAACATAGCCTCGATTCACAAGTTCATCAATTTGCTTTTGTAATTCCTTTGTTTCCTCCGGATTGCAACGATAGGCAGCCTTATTAGGCAAAGAAGTTCCTGGAATAAGATCAATTTGATGTTCAATACCACGAATAGGGGGCAAACCTGGTGGTAATTCATCCGGAAATACATCCTTGAACTCAAACAGCAATTCGGCAATGGGACTGCCTTCTTTCCAATTTTGGCCTTCAATTGGACTCTCCTTAGCCACGAGCAAATACACCAACTCTCCATGATCAAGAGCTTGCTCAATTTCTCGTTCACTAGCCAACATGGTGAGATTCGGCTTTTTCTTTTGTTTCACACTCATGGATCGAACTGCTTGAGATGACATAGGCTTTAGCACAATTTTCTTGCCTTAAGCCTAATTTTGACACTATTTCACTAGAAGCAGCATTGGTACAACTCCCCCCATCAACAATTACACTACACCACTTATCGTTTATTTGGACACGCGTTTTGATAATGCCCAAACCCTTGACACTTAAAACAACGCACCTTGGACAGACTTGTTTCTTTGGTTGGGTTAGATAGTTTAGGGGCAGCCGTAGAATTACTTGAACCTACGGTACTAGGTGATGTGTTTGGTTTCAAGCTAGGTTCGGATTTAGCCCAAGACTTGGCTTTACCATCCATACTAGACCCTCCCCCATATTTTGCCTTCCCTTGATTTTCCAATTTTAAACAAAGTCCACAAAGAGTGTCAAAATCAGAATATGGATAAAGGTCTACGGTATTGGCAATATTATAATTTAGACCCCTTAAAAATCTGGACAGTTTTTGTTCCTCAATTTCCTCAATTTCTCCCATTAAGGACAACTTTTCAAACTCATCAATATATTCAGCCACACTCATTTTTCCTTGCCTCAATTCGGCAATTTTACGATAAGTTGTTATTCTATGAGTTGTTGGCACATACCTTTTACGTAGCTTACGTTTCAAAGACTCCCAAGAGGTAATTTTCTCCTTCCCTTCACGTATTCTCTTGGATTTCAGTCCCTCGAACCACAATGAAGCCCCTCGTCCTAGCTTCAATATGGCATATTTGCAACGCTTCTCATCATCAATGTCCTTGAAATCGAACATTCTCTCTATTTTGCGCTCCCACTCCAAATAGGCTTCCGGATCTGTTCCACCAACAAATTCAGGAAGTTCGGTGACTTTGAATTCATCCATAGCCCGTAGATCACGCCTAGGAGGCCTACGATACCCCCCATCTCTAACGTTCTTCAAGGCTTCTTGGAGATGTTGTAGAAAGTCAGGGTCATCAAAATCCATATTTCAGTTTGTAAGAATTACGAACAGCAGCTCTTTTTTTTTGGGCGGATCACACGAACAGCAGCTCTGATACCACTAATGATACGAGTTTAAAAACTCGTTGTATAAACAAGGATAGTTGATTAACAAGCTAGACCTTTAACTCGTTGATCGTGAATGCAAGACAAGACCTATTGACTCACAATCAGTTCTTTGAATAGGAAACGCGTCCAAAACAAAGAAAAAGGCTGAATTATAAACTATAATTCGAAATGTAACAAACAAGTGTTTTAATCATCCAGTTGGTTGTTTATTCCAATCAAGAAGCTGACTATAAATAGCCAAAAAACCAACAGCCACAAGAGCTTTAAACGTCTAATTAAGAGCCATTTAAGAGCCTTTAAAACTGGCAGTTACAAGCTCTAAAGCCTCCTAATTCAGTCACTAAATTGGAGGTTACAAAGGCTTAAAACTCTCCTTACAAACAGCAATAATCAAAGCTAAGTAATGACTGAATTTAAATTGGGGATTTAAACAAATATCCCTTTATTAAACCGACTTTAACCAAAGCAATTAAAAATAATAAGTGCGTACAATCTGTTTAAACAAGCGGACCAATGTGATTAAACGGACCAGTTTGATTAACGTACCACCTTGATAATAAGGACCATATAACGAGCTCACTCAATCCAAGTCACCATGCACACAAAATGAGCCATTGAACCCAAATCAGTTTTGGTTCCAATTGCTAGCATAAGACTATCACTTGAAGGAAATAATGCCCTTGGTCCAAGTATGCATTCTATGTTAAGTCTAATAAATGCGGTTCAGTATTAATTAACAAGTTAATAATTCAGTGAGATCAAGTGAGCTGAATGCCTAGCTAGAGGCCGCTTCAGTTCAAGTGGAATTAATGATATTAATCCACAGCTTACTCTTGACTGAACCCGTAGGGTCACACAAATAGTACGTAAACGGATCAAGTATTTAATGGCATTAAATACTCCATCTATGAATATTCGGAAGCGACGGATCTTGGTTTCAGTGGGAGCTAAGATCGTCACAGGCAAGAAATGAATACTCCGGAAACGATGATATTGCCGGAAACGGAAATATGGATCGTATCGGAAATATGAATATTATCCAAGTCGTAGATGTTACCGGAAACGGAAACATGGTACGTATCGGAAAATATTATTGGAAATGGAAATATTACCAGAATCGGAAATATTGCCGGAAACGGAAATATTGTCAGAATCGGAAATATTGCCGGAATCGGAAAATAATTCCGGAAACGGAAATATTAAATATTTGTTCGAAACGGAAATTAATTCCGGAATCGGAAATATTAAATATTGTTCGTATCGGAAATAGATTCCGGAAATGGAAATTTAATCGGAAGCGTATCGTACGAATTAGCATCGGACGAGGCCTGCCGGACGAAGGCCCAGCACGAAGCCAGGCCGTCGCCCAGCAAGCACGCACGCCACAAGCCCAGCGCGCGCCAAGGCCACGGATGCGTGGGCCTTGCTGCGTGGGCTACAGCTCGCACGCATGGGCAGTCCTTGTGGCTGCCGTGTGTGTGTGAGTTTGTGCTCATGCGTGATTCCTGAATCAGCAAGAGTCAGTGTATGATTAAATGTCTATTCCTAATTGGATAAATTAATTAAATAGAATTCATGTAGGATTCTAATTCCAATTAATTCGCATCCTACTAGGATTACGATTCCTTTTCCATAACTCTATAAATAAAGGCCTAGGGGTCATAATTTATACACAAGTTTCAAAGTATTCAAAAGTGAGTTTTTTGAGAGAAAATTCAAACACCCATCTTGCCCCAAAAGTGCCGAATTTTCTGAGTACCTTAAGGGCGATTCTAGTTGGTCAATCTTAAGGCGGATCCGGACGTGCTGTGGACTTTCTACGGAGGGACGACACTTGGAGTCCTAAAAGACTTGTTCTTGTTCGGTTCGGGCGCAGCTAGGGAAGGCACGCAACAAAGAGTATGCATCTAAACTATGCTAAATGATTATGTGTAAATAATATGTTTCCTGGGTTAATGGTTGTTTCCGCATGATCTATGTAATGTCATATGTATCATAACCTAACAGTGGTATCACGAGCCCCTTATTATTTTCATAATCTAAATTGCATGAACATGGTTAAATATTACAAATTTGCAAGAATTAAAAGGGGTGATTAATTTTCGTAATTGTTAATTAGTTGCAAATTGCGTTTATTTAATTATACGTACGCAGTTTTTCGGCAGTTTCTTCATTACTCATCCGAATTGAGTGATTTTTGTGTCAATTCCGCATGTAAAAGGCATTCTAAAATTTTGACAAAAATAGTATTTTTCTGCCGAACCCAGAATTCTCAAATTCGAAGCCTAACTATGACTTTTCGAAGGTTTTAGTTTTTCGAATGCAAAATTTCGTAAATTTAAGATGTTAAATTAAATATTTGCGATTCTTGTTGATAAATCTTGAATTTTTGATTGACCTACTGCATATGTTTAACAAGTTTGAATGCCTAGTCTTGTTAATTATGCAATCTAATTTGTAATTATGATTAATTTGTTGAAAATTAGAATAATTTAGAATTAATTTGATTTTCATAATTAATTGTAATTTAATTAGAAACCTATGATTAAAAACCACCATAAAAATTGTAAATTTACGATAAATTTTAAATTTTTATGACCTAGACTTGAATCCATATCAATCGGAAATCAATTGGATAATAAATTTTCGATTTTTTCGCCCTAAAATTATGAAATTAATATTATTTATTAATTTGTCATTAATTTTAAATATAAATTTTAAATTTTATGCGATTCGTTCAAATAACTTGCACGCGCGAAGCAATGGACGCTTCGTGTTACCCTTAAGGGGTGTTGTATAATGCGGGCATGCGACGACGAGCAAGGGAGCTCGTCGCCCGTGCGGCACGAATGCAATGAGCAAGGCCGTAGTGCACGAGCACAAGGCAGCAGCCCTGCCTTGTGTCGTGTGCCACGAGCAATGAACGTATGGGCATGGGCGAGGGGCGAGCCAAGGCAGTCGCGTGTGGGCAGCAAGCGAGCTGCGCCACAGCGCGCGCTGCCTCGCACAACAGCGCGCAGCCTCGTGCGCAGCGAGCGCAAGCTCGCGTGCCACGAGCGCTGCGCCCAGCATCACTCGCGCGCACCAGCGAGCGATCTCGCGCGCCAGCGCGCGATCTCGCGCGCCAGCGAGCGATGCAGCGCCCCAGCGAGCGATGGCTCGCGCGCCAGCGCGCGATCTCGCGCGCCAGCGAGCGATGCAGCGCCCCAGCGAGCGATGGCTCACGCGCACCAGCGAGCGATCTCGCGCACCAGCGAGCGCGGTAACGCGCGCGCGCTGCGAGCGATAGCTCGCGTGCGGTGGGCGCTGTGCGGAGGCTTGCGTATGGGACAGCAGCAGCTATGCAACGAGCGCATGGGCTGCGCGCACATGGCCAGCAATGGCTGTGTGCGTACAGCCCATGGGCGTGCAACGCGTAGGGTGTTTGCGTTACGATTAGATCGTTTTGAATGTTTAATTTGAAAATTTCAGTTCACGTAATTTTTAATTGATTTTAAAATTAATAATTTAAATTAATTTCTTGGATTTTAATTTTGAATATTATAATTATAATAAATGGCATTTATTCTAATTATTTTACTAAAATTAAAATCATAAATTAATTTAAATGTGACTGAAATTAAAATTAAATTTTTGGATTCAATTATAAATTTATATGAGCTTTAAATTTTAATTAAATTTGTATGTTTCCGGTTAGACTAGAAATACAATTTTATGTTTAAAATTAGTAAAGCATATGAATTTATTGGTTTGAGTGGGAGTGCTTTTAGTCATAAACTCTTGATTAGGTCTACAAATCCTTAAGGTTAAAACAACTCGATTAGAATTAATAAGGACTGAATAATTGGTAGATTATTGGTGACCTTGATTAATTGCTGCAAATGTTTACGTGATGCATAATGTGTTTAACTAACCAGCTATGTGGGCCATTCATGATAATGAATGGGTGAATGGTATATATTGTATATGTACTGTTTTGCAGGTTATGAAGTGACTAGTATGGCCCAAATAGGATAGAAAATATGGTCTGCGTACCATTAATTTGAATGTAATTGGTCTAAAGTACCAAAGTTATTTTTCAATTCAAATATGGTCTGCGAACCATCAAATAGTTGTAATTAGTTATAGCTTATCCTATTTGAAGAAAATGGTGCCTCCCACGGAGATTTTCAAGACGGACTTTGAAGTCAAAGCTTCAAGATGAAGTCGGGCCATACTAGATCACAAATATCTTATGCATGTTTTAAGTTATTTATTGTTTTAAATATGTCTTAAAATGCATGAGATCAAAAGCTTGATTATGTTGCATGATTAAGGATTTTAGTTCACTTAAAATCTAACCAACATAGTAAGAGCTTTAAGTTCCAAACTTAAAAATTGAGTTAAAAGGTGCCATGCCAAAATATACACTTGCTTGGATATCCTTTACATCAATCTAGTAATAGTTTTCGCTCAGCGAGGTGTTACTTATTGGTCCTAAAGGGGCAAGGTACACAAATAATTGTGAGTACACGTTAGTTTTGGTGAAACTCAACGATATAAGTAAGGAGTCCTTTTATGTCGTGGCAAAATCGATAGGTTTACCTAATAAGTTCTTAGACGTACCTATCAACCAAGAGTAGTTTCTATACTATTAGCAAAAGGCTTTTGCTTACCTAAAATGTTTTAGGATTAAGTCGACAAACTGTGCTTAGTTCTTCAATGATTTTAGGATCTTGGAATCATTTTATTCACACCTGCCGGAACAATAAAATCGAGTAAAATGCTAATAACTTGTTTGAATTGCATGGTTGCTTTAATTTCAAGTTATTATTCATGATAAATGTTTAGACTTTGCATGCTTCAATGTATGTTTTAATTATTGTTTATAATTAAATATCTTGCACTGCAATAAATCCTTTTAGAAAGGTAACAGTAAATTTCCTCGATTGGTAGTGAATCCAAGAACGATTCACGGAAAAGAGAGAAAGTGAGCAATTTAAAATGTACGTTTCTTATATCGACTTTTATGGTTGTTTTCGAATATCAAAATTGAATAGCAAACCAATTGGTGCTTGTGAATTCAAAATACAATGTAGTTTTGAGATCATAAAGCATTGAGTTTAATACGCTCAGCCTTACCAATGGTTAACAACCTAATATCTTTTTCCATTTAATTCTCGAATGAGTCTAGTTCCTAGACATTCGAATAGATCGATACTTAGAGAACTTTAGAAGCTTCTGGTAAGATCATCTAGTTGAAACAAAATATTCAACATAAATTAAAATGGAAAAGAACCTTGTTGGTGACATTGGACATGTCTAACAAAGTATAAAAGTCAACACTAAAGAATTCAATTCTTAAGACTATAAGAAAGGGTACAAGAAATAGGAAAACAAAGGAACATATGAAAGGAATTTACGATTCCGTTTCTACCTATAAGTTTATGTTTAAAGAGGAGTGACCTAGTAATCAAACTTCCTTGGTATCATATACCGCTTGAGGTTCTTACTTCGGTAATAACTCAAACAATGGAAGCTAGGATACACTAATGACCTACAAGTGGGAAATGAAGCATGGCAATGCTACATTAATTGTAGGGTCATCTAAGTTTGTTTTAAGTCCTTTCAAAGGCTGGAACTTAATGGCTATTTTGTTCCATAATCAGCATACCTAAATTTCTGCTTCAAACACAGAAAGACTCACATTCAGAAGAACAAAAACAATGCTTGTTTGTTTGTTTATTTGAATGAAATGGTCAATTACTGGTTGAGTCAATATGCTTGATTAAAACAAACAACTCTTTAAAGAACTTTACTAGGTTCAAATCAAACCCTTGATTTGAGTTCCATTAAATCTTTGGCATTGTTGCTTAGACCATATCAACAAGTTAACATTCATAAGCTCTATTTTGATGGACTTTTGAAAGTTGGTTGATTTCTAGATCAACTTAAGACAAGCTAGTCTTACTTGTTGAAAGTAACAAGGAATATGAACTATTGTTAGAACGCCTAGACGATAGAATTCAAAGCTAAAGAAAGGTTTTATGACTTTATTATTTCACATGGATTTGAGTGAATATAGGTTTATTTACTCAAATGTGATATAAGTTGAATCTGTTTGGCTAGTTCAAAGATTCAGAGGTATAAAATCCACTTGGCAAGAAATCATAAAGATCTAGGTTAGATCATGTTGATGATTACTTGAGACCAAATATGATCATCAATGATTGTGTGTTGTAATTTCACAATCTAGCTCCATAAGATATGGCATATCTACGTTGGAATGATCGAAGTCAATTAGTACTTGATTCGATCAATGATGAATCATAAAGACTTTTCCTATAATTTCTAAAACAAAATGCTCAACTACCACCAAACTAAAACAAATTCGTCAAAGCTATTTTCAGGATATCTTTTCAATTATATATATCTAAAGAGTTGCTAAACTCAGTGGGAGCTTAGTGTTTGTTATTCAACAAACTAAGGCCCAAGTCTAGATATATGTTTCATTGTGATTTATTCAAATGAGACACAAGGGTATTGTTTCTACCACGCATTTTTGAGAACATAATGTTTGTTTGCTCGAAATAATGTCCTTTTGGAGATTCGTTTCCAAAATGACAAGTGGGAGAAAATAGACCTCGAAAGTTTTCAAGGCGAACAACAAACATAAAACGGACATTCCGGAGGCTTTTCGAAGTGCTTCAGAAAATCCGAACTTATTCTTTAAGACTTTAGAAGTGGCTTTAAAGAATAGACATCTCTTAGAAGACTTTACAAGTGCTTCAAGGAGAACAGAATATTCAAAGGACTTTAAGTGGCTATTGATATTCTAATGTTTGATGTTCTATACCCAAGTAGGCATAGAGTTCAAGTCACTGGAACTATGAGATTCTTCTATTAGATAGTAAGGAAACATAGAGTTCTGGTCAATGAAACTATGAGATTCTTCTATTCGATAGTGAAGAAACCTACAACTTGCAGTCAAACTATTATCATGTAGATTAATGAGTTTATGAGTTGTAAGAAAGCTATGACGAAACCTAGATTCCCTAAAATGGTTAGAGGCCATATATAGACTCAAATGTTTTAAATGGTTAGAGGCCATAAAACATACTCAATGTTTTGATGACAAAATTGAAATTTTGTTGATTTGCAAGAATAGTTTCACACCTATTGGTTGCAAGTTTGTTTTAAGGATAAAAACCATCAAACATGGAATTGTGTTCACACACAAAGCTAGATTAGTTGCTAAAGGTTACAAGCAAATTCATGGCATGGATTGTGTTGAAACCTCATGCAAAATCGTAATGCTTAAGTCTATAATTCAAGCAATGATTGCATATTGGTACATATGGCAATTGGATGACAAAACGTATTCCTCAATCAAATGTTGGAATAAACTATGTACATGGTATGTCATAGGATTTGTGGATCCAAATAAATGCTTGAAAAGGAAAGCTAGCTTATGAAATCTAAGTACAGATTTAAGCAAGCAATTGGGAATTAGAAATGTATTTTAGTGAAGCTAATAAGTATTTTAGTTTCATAAAATGTACATGATTCTTATAGATATATAAGAAGTTTAGTGGGAGTACTTAAAACTTAATTGGTCCTATGTGTATTACACACATATCTCTCTATTGTGAAATAACATTCAAATGCTAATGACTTAGATTTGAAATAATTCATCAATGATGGACCATGGCGAAACTTAGTACATACTGGGTATTAAGATCTATTTACAAAAATCTTATGATATTGTTTTGGATTAAGTAATGGCATTTACTAAATCAAACACGAAAGTCTCCATTGGAGATATTCGACCCATGTGAATAAATCTAAGTAAAGGATGTTTTAACTATGTATAAGCATTTACTAAGTTAAACATCAAAGAGTCTAAATGAGATTCTTAACCTATATTATATGTCAAAGAATTTAGCTGAATTTAGTATCTACTGAAACTAGATAAGCTAAAGTTACATGAATAGAATTCAATTGAGAAATATTCTGCAAAAGAATTTATCATGTATGATATAATATGAGGATCGCCAAAAACGTATCGTATGACTTTAGGCATGACGAACATATACCAATCTCTATTGATCTAAGTGAAGATCAACTAGATTGAGATCAAGAATACTTATGGTACTTGAAATGGTACATAGGAATAGTTCTTGATTCAAGGAAATAAAGATATGCTAAATATTGATGCTACACGCATAAACACTGGCAAAGGATCAAGCAAGACCCTTTGGAGTTAACCATTGACAAGGACGAGCTATAGAGCATCGTGTTTTGAAATGGCAACATGGGTTGGAGACCATGAGTTGTTGCGTGGGAAATTAAAATAATGATTTCTATGTTCTAAGATATAGTTGAGAGTATTCCACATATCTGTGAACTGCTTGGATAAGTAATTCCAAACAAAGCATCACTAGCAACCTATAAAGTTGAAGTAAAAGTAATTATTGCCTAAGAAGCAATAAAACAGGGTTGTTTAAAGTTCTTCACTGAACTTGGGTAGATCACCTATCTGCTGGCTTGATGATTCTTCATTGAAAAATGCGTAGAACCACTCTTGAAGCAAGAAAAACGTCTGCTAACTTGATGGTTCTTCATTGCAAAATGAGTAAAACCACCATCGAAGTAAGAAAGACTAGATCACATAATAAACAAACTCGAAAAGATCTTATCATCATATCTCGAAGAACATTCGATGAAAAGGATATTAAGATTGGCAAAGCATGATAACTAAACCTATGCAACAAGTGAGAAGCAACACTCACGTTGTAGCACTGGAAATCAAGCATAGCTTTGAATTCCATGAATTGTTTTAGAAGATGGGTTTGAGGCCCATGGTTATAAAACATTGGGGTTGAACATTTATCATATATGAAATGTATTTTCATATTCCATTTAATCTTGGTTTAGTATTAAATGATGAGTCCCTTCAAATTTGACGATATATTCAAGATAGACTGTCAGGACCAGTCCTGTGACTAAGAAATGTCTATCAAGTGAACTTGAATGTCAAAGGTTGAAAATGGTCCCTAATCGGAGTTTTCTATAAAATTGGACGCATAGAAAACGTTAGACGATTAGAATGCAAGATGACTAGTAGTTCTGTTTCTTGAACTATGTGGACATGGCAATGTCATAATCATTTGCATAGATACTTACTTTGGGAAGACTAGTATCGGACAAGACCTATGAAACTTTACTGTAAGAGATGAAAGTCTGTCATAAGTAAATTTCATTAAATTATTAGACACTAAATCCTCAATACCTGAGTGATTTGAGATTACTTGTTTGAGAACTGGTTGCTTTGACGTTGACCAACCGTCGCACCGTAAAAGGAGGCTATAAAGGCAACGCTCAGGTAATCACCTATCAAACGAAGTCTAATCTCAAGATCGCAAGATTGGGATTGTCCTCCCATAAATCGGGATGAGATGCTTAAAAGTTGTACAAGGCCACTCGGAGAGCTAGAAACTGTGAAATGCATGGCCGTGCTCGGATGAATCATAGGCTATGATTATCTGTTTATTTGATCAGTTGAACTCTGAAACCGAGGAACACCTCTGGACATAATAAGGATGACAACTCTTACCTTATGTTCAAGAGCAAGCATCGAGCGACAAAGGAATTAGGAAATGCACACTTGTCCCTAAGGACAAGTGGGAGACTGAAGGAAATAATGCCCTTGGTCCAAGTATGCATTCTATGTTAAGTCTAATAAATGCGGTTCAGTATTAATTAACAAGTTAATAATTCAGTGAGATCAAGTGAGCTGAATGCCTAGCTAGAGGCCGCTTCAGTTCAAGTGGAATTAATGATATTAATCCACAGCTTACTCTTGACTGAACCCGTAGGGTCACACAAATAGTACGTAAACGGATCAAGTATTTAATGGCATTAAATACTCCATCTATGAATATTCGGAAGCGACGGATCTTGGTTTCAGTGGGAGCTAAGATCGTCACAGGCAAGAAATGAATACTCCGGAAACGATGATATTGCCGGAAACGGAAATATGGATCGTATCGGAAATATGAATATTATCCAAGTCGTAGATGTTACCGGAAACGGAAACATGGTACGTATCGGAAAATATTATTGGAAATGGAAATATTACCAGAATCGGAAATATTGCCGGAAACGGAAATATTGTCAGAATCGGAAATATTGCCGGAATCGGAAAATAATTCCGGAAACGGAAATATTAAATATTTGTTCGAAACGGAAATTAATTCCGGAATCGGAAATATTAAATATTGTTCGTATCGGAAATAGATTCCGGAAATGGAAATTTAATCGGAAGCGTATCGTACGAATTAGCATCGGACGAGGCCTGCCGGACGAAGGCCCAGCACGAAGCCAGGCCGTCGCCCAGCAAGCACGCACGCCACAAGCCCAGCGCGCGCCAAGGCCACGGATGCGTGGGCCTTGCTGCGTGGGCTACAGCTCGCACGCATGGGCAGTCCTTGTGGCTGCCGTGTGTGTGTGAGTTTGTGCTCATGCGTGATTCCTGAATCAGCAAGAGTCAGTGTATGATTAAATGTCTATTCCTAATTGGATAAATTAATTAAATAGAATTCATGTAGGATTCTAATTCCAATTAATTCGCATCCTACTAGGATTACGATTCCTTTTCCATAACTCTATAAATAAAGGCCTAGGGGTCATAATTTATACACAAGTTTCAAAGTATTCAAAAGTGAGTTTTTTGAGAGAAAATTCAAACACCCATCTTGCCCCAAAAGTGCCGAATTTTCTGAGTACCTTAAGGGCGATTCTAGTTGGTCAATCTTAAGGCGGATCCGGACGTGCTGTGGACTTTCTACGGAGGGACGACACTTGGAGTCCTAAAAGACTTGTTCTTGTTCGGTTCGGGCGCAGCTAGGGAAGGCACGCAACAAAGAGTATGCATCTAAACTATGCTAAATGATTATGTGTAAATAATATGTTTCCTGGGTTAATGGTTGTTTCCGCATGATCTATGTAATGTCATATGTATCATAACCTAACATCACTTTCATCCATAACCGTATCAACGAGTCATTAAGAAGTTACGTGAAGCGATTTAATTTGGAATCAGGGCAGATCCAGGACCTGCCGGATGGGGTAGCACTCGATAACTTCATTCGTGGGCTGAAAAAGGGTTCCTTTAATTTAGATTTAGTGAAAAAGAGTGTCTGGACTATGGTTGAAGTGTTGGATGAGGCTGAGGCGTGTTAGGTTATGAATAACACAACAATATAATTCATGCGGAAAAACCATAAAGCCAGAATCCAAATTAATTGCCACATAGTCAATTAGCATAATTTAGGTGACATACAATGTGATGAGTGCCTTCCCTAGCTGCTCCTGAACCGAACAAGAACAAGTCTTTAGAGCTTCAAACGTTGCCCCTCCGTAGAAAGTCCACAGCACGTTCGGATCCGCCTTAGGTTCAACCAACTAGAATTTTACTTAAGGTTTTATGTATTCGGTTAACCTTGTATTATGTTCTCCCTTGAACACAATGGGAATAAAGAATATGTTTTCAATTCAATTGATGTGTATAATTATGAGGCCCTAGCCTTATAATTATAGTGTAGGAAGTAAGGAATTTGAGTTTCACTAGGAATAGAATTACCAAACCTACTAGGATTGAAACTCTTATTCAATTAGAATGCAACATTAATTAAACTCTTAATTATTTGAATTCTAGTAAAACTAGGAATACTTAATCCAAGGTTACTTGGGAATTAAGAAATCGAATATTTCTTAGATCCCAAGACGAACAACCCAACGCAACCACAAGGGCCCACGTGGGTGTGCGTGCTGCCTCGGCCCATGCCTCGGCATGCCTTGAACACGGTGCTCGCAGGCTGAGCACAGCCCATGCACTGCTTCCTTGCCGCAGGCTTGGCGCGGCCCATGAGCTGCAGCCTTGCTTGCAGCTTGGCGCGTCCCATGAGGCTGCTGTCTTGCTTGTAGCTTGGCGCGGTCCATGGCTGCGGCCTTTCTCGCAGGGCGCGGCCTCATGGCTGCTGCCTTGCTCGTAGGGCGTGGCCCACGGTGCTGCCTTTGCTTGTCGAGCGATGGGCCGGCTCGCTTGACGGCTTGTCGCTCGTCGAGCTTCCGATTCGTTTTCCGATTTCGGAATTCATTTCCGTTTCGAACAAATATTTACGTTTCCATTAATATTTTGGATTCCGGTCATGTTTCAGTTTCTGGCAATATTTCTGATTCCGACAATATTTCTATTTCCGATAATACTTTCCGATACGAGCCATGTTTCCGTTTCCGGCAACATCTACAGCTTGGATAATATTTATGTTTCCGTCATGAACCATATTTCCGTTTCCGGCAATATCATTGATGAGCGACATTTATGTCGCTCTTAGCTTAGGATTTTAGTTCATTTTATTAGCATTTTAATATATTTTTGCTTAGTTTTTTCGTTTTTAGTTCGTTTATTGCATTTTTGCATTTATCGTAACATTTTCTCGTCTTGCGTATATTTTAGTCGTTTTTGCTCTAATAGTGCCTTTTGTGCGCATTCTCATTGCGTAAGAGTCGTTTTGAGTATTAACGTGTTTATAATGTGTCATTATGCTTGTCGACGGGTTATATGTTTTACGATTTGTAAAAAATGTTAAACGAATTAATAATGTTTTCGATTTTTAATAACATGTATTGTGATTTTCTAATGTGCTACGTTGCTTATTAATATGCAGCGATGATGTTGTGAGCCATGAGAAATTGAGTTAAGTGTGCAGCGCGCAAACAGCTACAGCTTAGCAACCTCACGAGGAAGCACAGTAGCAGTCACACGCAGCACAGGAACAACAGCTACATCCCTGCAGTTTTATACACAAGCAGCCACAAAGGAGCTAACACAGCTACAATACTTGGTTTCTGTTGTTTGAGCTTCGCTGCTGCTCACTTGAAGTGCCTTGATAGCAGCCTTGTAACAACATAACAGCAGCAATAGAGAAGAATAGCAGCCATGTAGCACAGCATGTAGGGGAATACAGTTAAACATAATAACATGTGCGGAAACAATCCCCAAAGCCAGGAAACATGTATAAAGCACAGATTAAGCAAACTTACATTCGAAGCGTGTTTTCCACAATAATATGTCAACGAACACGAACAAAGAACTCCACTTGTCGTTCCTCTACTTGGTTCACCGACACGTTCAGATCCGTCTTGATTATCGTAGCTTAGACAATCGATCAAGATACTTTGCTTTTGGGAAGAACTCACTTTGGAGGCACAGAGAGAACTAGGGTTCTCTGTGTCTCTAGGGTTTTGAGTACTAAGAATTATGTGTTGGAAAAATACAATTTTCCTATTGTATTAAATGATGTAACCGGCCAAGAACCAAAGGCCTTGACCGGCCACATCACGCAAGCACTCGGACCGCACGCCCCACCCAACGACACACACTGCAGGCCGAAGCCGACAGTGCGCGCGCGCCGAGCAGCTGGGCCGTGGGCCTTGGTCGCTCGCGCTGCGTTGCTTGCTGTGCGTTCTGTTGCATGCTCGCGCTCAATGGGCTGGCCTTGCTCGCCTTTGCTCGCGAGCTTGCTGGCTCGTTGGGCCTTGCACGCTTACGTGCTTGGCTCGACGGGCCGGCAACTCCGATGCCCTTCGTATTCGCGATTTAATATATTTCCGATATATTATTTATCGTTTCGTTTTCGACGAATCACCGTCGTACGATACGATTTATTCGTGTCGCTCAGCTTACGAATATTCGCGATACGATATACGATTCCGACAAAGGTCGTATCGTATAATACGTTTCCAACTAATTCCCGAAAAGCTATTAAATGAATTTCCGATTCCTTTAATCCGGTGATCTGTTACGTGTCATTGGTGTGACCTTGTAGGTTCAGTCAAGAGTAAGTTGTGAGTTCAATATCCATTAGAACTCACTGATCGGAAGCATTGCTCCAGCTAACCTGTTCCGATCACTTGATCTCACTGAATTAATTGTTCGCAATTAATCTGAACCTTGGTATTAGACTTAATGCACCTTGGTTGAAGGACATATTTCCTTCAATCTCCCACTTGTCATTCAGACAAGTGTGCATCCACATTCCTTTGTCACTTAGTGTTACTTACTGAACATAAGGTAAGATCCAAGCCATCCTTATTAGGTCCAGAAGTATTTCTCGGATTACAGAATTCAACTGTCAAACTTTTGCAGAAGGTTAAGCCTAACCATTCTGAGCACGGCCATGCATTTTACAGTATCTAACTCTCCGAGAGGCCTTGTTACACAACAACACCATATCCTATCAAAGATAGGAGGACAATCCATTCTTGCAATCTATGAACACTCACTTTGATTCATAGTACGCCCAATAACTGCTTTTATAGCCTCCTTTTACGGTGTGACGTTTAGCTTGTATCAAAGCGAACTAATTTTCAAACGAGCAGACATAATCGCTCATGTTCTGAGGAACGGTTTCTAATCACCATTAATGAGAACTACCTATGATATGACTTTAATCTCTTAAAGTGTTCTCATGGTCAATCCGATACAAGATCCAATAAGTATCTATGCAAAAGATTCTGACATCCAGTCACTCTAGTTCAAGAAACAGAACTAAGTAATCTATTTGCAATCTAATCTTCATTAGTCATTGGTCGTCCACCTTTCAATGACCTGGATTAGGGATCCTTTGTGACTTCAATATTCAAGTTCACTTATGGGTGTTTCTTTGTCGAAGAATCCATCTTGACATCCCATTTGAATGATTTGAATCACATGGACTTATCATTTAATACTAAACCAAGATTAAATGAACTATGAAATATAATTTCATAAATGATAAATGTTTAAACCAAATGCTTACCAATTTGTGGGCCTCTAACCCAAAATCAAGCATTTAATGTTTTACAGATATAGGCCTTTCACCCAATACTTAAAACATTCATGGAACTCAAACTTGATTCCATTTCTGCATATGAATGTTGTGTCTCATTCAATGCAGAGGTTTAGTTTATCATACTTTGCTATCCTTAGCATCTTTTCCATCGAAAGCTTTTCGATGTAAGATGAAAAGATCTTTGAATACGTTTCTAGTATGATCTAGTCTTTCGTTGCTGTTTAGAATGATAATCATATCTAAAATAGAAAATCATCCAGGTAGCAGACTTGTGATCAACCTGAGTTCATTGAAGAACTCCCACTAAAAACAATTCCCTTTCATTGCTTCTTAGGCAACAATGAATTCATTTCAATTATGTAGAATTTCAAATGATGCTTCCTTTTGGAATGCTCCAACCAGTTCACATAGATGTGGGAGATACATCTTTCAACTGAGAACTTGGAAACTAATCATTGATTCAGTTTCCATGCATCACATATGGTTTAGAACCTATGTTACCACCTTTTAATCACGACGCCTAATTGCCCGTGTATGTTTGTGGTTTGCCTAACAACAAGATTAAACTTTTGCTTAGGCAAATGCATGTAGCATCAAAACTTTAGTTATCTTCACTTCCTCTTATCAAGTGCTCATCCTACATATCCAAATGTATTGGATGTTCTTGATACTGTTCCAATAATCTTTGATCCAGATCAATAGAGATTGGTATAAACTCGTCATGATCCAATGTTCACGAGTTATCTTGGCGATCTATATATCACATTATACATGATTGATTGTAATGCAAAAACCATTCGCATTTTAAAATCCATCCATGTAACTTTTAGCTTCATTCTGTTTCACGAGACACTGAATCTTGCTAAAATCTTGGCATTGCCATGTGATATAAGCTGAAGGTACCTCTTCAAGGTCCTTCATGCTTAACTCTAGTGATAACAGCCTAGCTTTATACTTAGTTAAAGCATTCATAACTTAGACTTACTCATATGGGTTGAGAGTCTCTTTTGAGTCTCTCCATTGTGTTTGATTTAGTAATCACTTTTACAGAATCCAAACAACGCTTTAGATCCTATCCAATAGATCTTTATCCCAGTATGTTATAAGTTTCGCTATGGTTCTAATATTGACAAATACATTCAAATCTAACCATTTGAATGTCATTTTCAATAGAGAGATATGTATCTCATATATAGAACCAATAAACTTGACCTTGCTCCCACTAAACTCCTCATCTATAAGATGATCCATATTTTCATAAATCTATGATTGCTCAATAGCCTTTTAGACAAATATGGTCCAATTCCCACTGGCATGCTTTAATCTACGAATAGATTTCTTAAGCTTGCTCTTTTATCTAGCATCCAAATCTTTTTACATTGTGTGATGTACACAATTCCTTTCTACAAGTCCAATTGAGTAAGGTGTTTCGTTTTCCAATTGCCATATTGCCATATGCAATGATTGCTAGATTTATCCAAAATAGTTCAAGCATTCCGACTTAGTGAAAAAGATTTCAACATTATCAACGCCGTGAAGTTGTTTACAATCTTTAACCACCAATCTAGCTTCTCTTTTGTATGTGTATACAAAATCATCTTTGTATGTTTTGAAAACATTTTTGCAACCAATGGGAGTAAACCCTTTATGCAAATCAACCAAATCATAGATTTGATTCTCTAAGATGAAGGTACTTTGGATGAAATGGCCTCAAACCATTTTGTATGGCCTTGAACCATACTTATATTTTTGATGGCCTCAAATCATACTTGGGAATTTTATTTCGTCGTAGCTAACCTGTAAGTCGTATGTTTTTGAAGCACTTTCCAAAGTTTTCATAGTTTTCATTCCTCAAGATATCTATGTATCTATCTTGGTTGAATTCTATTCCTTATACGATTTACTTAGGTATTGAACATCAAACGTTAGTGTCTATAAAGACATTACTCAAGTCCTTTGAGTATTAGGATTCTCTTGAAGCACTTCTAAAGTCTTCATGAAGCTCTTCCAAAGGCTTCTAAGTACGGAGCTTTTCCAAAGACTCCTAAGTCTCCTACATTTGTTTGTTGCTTGACTCGAATTCCATTCGAGGTCATTTTTCTCCCACTTGCCCTTTTAGAAATATGATGGTTTCCTAAAAGACATTATCTTAAGCAACAACCATATGTTCTCAGATTTGTGGTAGAATGAATACCTTTTGTTTCTATGAGTCGCTCATAAAGAAACATATATCTATTCTTGAATGAATACCTTATGACTGATAGGTGTATTTTCCGTCGTTGATAGAAAACAACCTATGCAAACAATATTTATAAAACCACTCAACTACCGGCTAGCGGTAAGCAAAGGGATCGTCCCAAAGAAACGGTGGTTAATGAGCTTTAAAGTCAATCTAGTTCAAACAAGGATTTGGTTTTGAATTGTCACTTTTAAGAATCTAAAAATGAAGAATTATGCAAAATTGAATCAAGAAAGGGAAACGTTAGGGAGTCGGGGATAGGCTAGGGAAACCGGGGGAAATGAATTCAACTATTTAGCAATGGTGATCATGCAACGAAATGGTGATTAGGCAAATGGCATCTAAAGACGAACCCGCCACCTCTCGGATAGGGAACGCTATGCGTCTAATCCACGGAAGAGCTTTCGACTAATCCTAGATTAAACTAACTAGCATATAATAGGCACCGCCATTTGATCACACAAGATAGGCCCACAATCTCTTGCGAAATCTATCCTATGGTTCCACGTGACTCTAATCGAATAGCATTTGCAACTACCACTCAACTAGCATGGGTATCCTATCATCAAATCATATTTAATCCATGAATCAACCAACAATCAATCAACAATTTCCCCTAATTAAGCTCCTAGATTCTCCCCTTACCCTAACCTAATTCTACTCACTAGTCATTCTAGAAATCAAGCAATCCATTAATTCTAAGCTAGCAAGCATGAAATTGAAGGAGTAAGAGAAGAGGATTTAAGAATTCAATTGCACAATCAAATCACAAATTGAAAATCAAAGTAACTTCAATCAATGAAATCAAGAATTCAAGAAATTAAGGAATTGAAGAACAATCAACAATAAAGCAAGAGCAAGAATTAAGAAACTAAGAATTAAATTGCAAAATTGAAGAAGAGTTAAGAAGGATTACAAATTGAAGCTTGAATGGAGGAGAGTTTCTCTCTCTAGAATTGCTGAAAATCTACTTTTAAAATCTCCAATTATCAACTAAAATTCTACTCTTCTAAAATAAATCGAAAATTCTATTTATAAGTTTCCTCAAATAGAAGCCAAAGTTCGAAAAAGAGCAGCCCGCGCAGTGATTCGGTCGCACGTACCCGCTGTGCGACCGAACGTAATTGAGTTTGTTCGATCGTTTGCATTCTTGTGCGAGCGAGGTCAGCGAAGAAAGTTTTCTTCGTCTTGTGCGACCGAACATAAAACCCCGTTCGGTCGAATGGGAATCCTTTGGCTCAAGTCTCCTTCGCAGCTCCATTTGGTCGAACAAGGAAAGCCGTTTGGGCGCACAACTTTTGTGCGGTCGAACAACATAGGTTGTGCGGTCGAACAAAACCTGTGCTGTCGAATTACCAGGGTTGTGCGATCGTTTTACAATCTTGGGACTATCTGCCTCAAAAATCCGTTTTGTGCGACCGAATGACAGAGGGCATTCGACCGCATAAAACTGGAATCTCCTTGAACTCCATTTGCACTACCTGTTCGGGCGCACAAAACGCCACTCGACCGCACAAGCCCTGTTTTGGCTCAAATTCACTTGTTTTCCATCATTTTTCATCAAGATCACCTATAAAGCACAAGATGGAACAAAACTTATAAATCTCACACAAAAAGCTACAAAAATTATCAAAAAGCATAAAAACTAACATAAAATCCTAGGCTAAGAGCGACATAAATGTCGCTCATCAAACTCCCCCAAGCTAAGCGTTTGCTAGTCTCTAGAAAACTAAACTCAACTAAGGAAGAATGAGCAACTAATCAGATTCTAAAAAATTACGAAAATCAAAATCTAGCAAATCTAAGCAAGGCAAGACTAAAATGGAAAACACAAACCAAGAAAAGAAAGAAAGAAAAGAAGAAGAAAATAAAAGAGAAGAAAATAAATTAAACTACAAAATTCAAGATGGGCTTTATTATGGAACAAGTATAGAAGAACACTAATATTACTAATCAAATAATTGAGTACACGCTAACTAATGTCCTAAACCGAGTGAAAGATTCGAGCATCAAGCAAAGCGAACTAAGGGCAAGCACTAGTCAATCCCCCTACATCCGGGCATACCACGTCAAATCTCTAGATCTTATCCACCCTTGAGAATAGCGTCTCAAGACACCGTGAAGGCGCCAGAAAATCAACATTAGGCTACCCGACATCTTAGCATGACAACCTTGTTCCTTAAGCCTTGACCAAATCCTCCCTCCACCGACAATGACTCAACTCTAGGGGTGAAGAGGGCTTTTAGGGCGTGACGTAGGCTAGGGGTAAGGCGCGGAACAAATTTGGCCATTTGGTGCTCATACCTAAAGTGAAGCGCAATGATAGAACTAAACTCAAGCATTTTGAACCAAACACAAACTCGTACCACTTATTTGGGGTACCCCCAAACTTATTCAACAACAATTCTAAACTACAACTCTTTTTTGCATTTTTTTTTTCTTGATTTGATTTTCCTCTTTTTTTGTGTTTCAAATGAAACTTTTCATGCCTTGTTTTTTTCTCTATTTTTGGCTTTTTCACAACTTAACTCTCTTTTTTGCTTTTTGCATCATTTACTCACTATATACAACATTCTTCCAAAACTTTGTCATCCATACAAAACAACATTCATTCCTCAACTTTGCATAATTACTCCAAAACAACAAGCATCATAACTCTAAGCTTCACTATCACTTCTAAGGGTGAAAACAAAACAAAGGCTATTAGGCTTGTAATGTGCTCATAATAAGAAATGAAGGGTCAAGACTCAAATGGCTAGCAAAGGGGCAAATGCAAACAAAAACATATGAGAAAAATAAGAAAATAGAGTCCTAAACTAAAAAGAAAAAATAGTCACCGAAAGAAATGCCTCTATCGTCCCCTAAAGTAGTTCGGTCGCGGTCTCGGGAAGGAAATGGTCAAACTCGGGAGACAAGAAAGTCAATGCTAAGGATCCATGCCACTCAATATATGAAAATGTGTTTGGGCTTATTTTTTAGCATGAACCTCACAAGGGAGCAAATACCATTCTCTCCGGTTTCAAATCACTAGAGAAATCGACACCATCTTACCACAAGCCAAGAATTCGTGACGCATGCTACCCATAGTTCAACCAACTTTCTTGACACCAAATCCTAGACTCGACCCAAGACATTAAGAACCGTGTAAAAATCTACCAATTAGGAATAAAAGCATTCTAATCTACAAGTTCCAATTTTATATGCCCCAATCAAGCATATTGCCTAAGAAAACCTAGAAAAACTTGCCTTGACAAAAAAAGAAATCAAAACAAAAGAAAAAGGAAGAAAATAAGAAAACACACCAAAAAGGGAAACAAAAAGAAACAAACAAAACAAACAAAACAAACCAAAATAAAAGAAACTAAAATCAAACTAAATCAATCTAAAAACAAAGAAACAAGCATATAATGGTATGATTCATAGCAATGAGCATCAACAAGTACCCAACCACATAACAAAACTCCCCCCAAGCTAGAATTAGGCCATGTCCTCACGGCCTAAAACCAAGCAAGGAGGGGCACAACTACCCATCCAACCAAATGCCCCAACATGATGTATGCCCGTCCCCCAAAGTATGCAATAGAGTTAGAAGGATGTTACCGGAACTTTCGTGGGAGCAAGTCCCGCAAAAAGCCGTTAAAACCTAAACAAACTCACCAAAATAAAGACGGGTAAGGCAAAAGGTGGAAAGTGTGAACCCACCGCAATGAAACATACCAAAACAATGCATAGAAGCCGCGGGGTGCCTCCCGGGAGCGCTCGTTTAACGTCATTAGCTTGACGAATCCCCCCCCCCCCCAAATTCATGGGGGGTCCTTGAGATCCAAGGAAGCAAAAGATCCAATAGAGTCTCCCAAGAAATAGTGTTTGAGCCGATGCCCATTCACTTTGAAGGACCCGGAATCGTCATCCCGAATCTCGATAGCACCATGGGGGAAAACTCGAACAACATCGAACGGACCGCTCCACCGGGACTTTAGTTTTCCCGGGAACAGCTTCAAACCAGAGTTATAAAGGAGGACCTTCGCCCCCTCCTTGAACTCTCGCTTCTCAATCTTGGCGTCATGATATTGTTTAGAACGCGCCTTGTAGATGCTTGCCGAGTCATAGGCATTCATGGGGAGTTCTTCTAACTCATGGAGATCGAGCAAGCGTCGCTCACCCGCACTAGTGAGCTCAAAATTCAAAGTTTTGATGGCTCACATGGCCTTGTGCTCAAGCTCCACCGGCAAGTGGAAATTCTTGCCATAAACAAGTTTGTAGGGAGTCATCCCAATTGGCTTCTTGAAAGCCGTTCTATACGCCCATAAGGCGTCATCAAGTTTGATTGACCAATCCTTGCGGTTTTTGGCAACCGACTTCTCCAAGATGGACGTAATCTCCCTATTGGTGACTTCCACTTGACCGCTAGTTTGAGGGTGATAGCCCACACCAACTTTGTGACGGACACCATACTTCCGCAAGAGAGCCTTGAACTTACCATGGGCAAAATGGGACCCTCCGTCACTAATCAAAGCCCTAGGAACCCCAAAACGCGGAAAGATGATCTTTTTGAAGAGGTTGACTACCACTTTATGATCATTAGTGGGAGATGCAATGGCTTCCGCCCACTTGGAAACATAGTCAACCGCTACAAGAATGTAGAGGTTGCCATAAGAAGAAGGGAAGGGACCCATGAAGTCGATTCCCCACACATCGAACACTTCCAACTCTAGGATGGGATTTTGTGGCATTTCATATCTCTTGGAAATATTACCCGATCTTTGACAATGATCACAAGATTTGACAAATGCCCAAGAATCCCGAAAAAGGGTAGGCCACCACAACATGCTTTGAAGAATCTTGGAAGCGGTTCTATCACCTCCCATATGGCCACCACAAGGGGAGGAGTGACACATACGAAGGACACTAGGGAACTCTTCATCCGGAACACATCTCCTTAAGAGGCCATCCGGGCACCGCCTCAACAAAGTGGGCTCATCCCAAATATAGCGCCTAGAATCATACTTCAACTTGCGGCGCTCTTGAGTGGTGAGATCTTCCGGGATTGCCCCACAAGCCAAGTAATTAACGATGTCTACAAACCAAGGGAGTTGGGAACTCCCAACCATATACAAAGTATCATCTCTCAAAGCATCCTCGATTGGGACATCATCCGGAGCAACACTCCCGAGTTCAAGCCTAGATAGGTGGTCGGCCACCACATTCTCGGCTCCTTTCTTATCTCTCATCTCAATATCTAATTCTTGAAGGATTAGAACCCAACGAATGAGTCTCGGTTTGGCCTCATTTTACGCCATAAGATAGCGAATAGCCGCATGATCCGTGTACACAGTTGTCTTTGACCCTACTAAATAGGTCCTAAACTTCTCAAATGCATGCACAATGGCGAGAAATTCTTTCTCGGTCGTGGTGTAGTTGGCTTGAGCTTGATTGAGAGTCTTGGACATATAATAGATCACATAGAGCTTTTTGTCCTTTCGTTGACCAAGAACTCCCCCAACCGAGAAATCACTTGCGTCGCACATCAATTCGAAAGGTAGAGACCAATCCGGAGCTTGAACTATGGGAGTAGAAATAAGGGCACTCTTGATTGTGTTAAAGGCCTTGAGACATGCGGAATCAAAGTGAAAATCACACTCTTTTTGGAGGAGGTTAGTGAGAGGTCGAGCAATTGAGGAAAAGTCTTTAATGAATCGCCTATAGAACCCGGCATGCCCAAGAAAGGACCGGATCCCCTTAACATTCACCGGGGGAGGCAACTTCTCTATGACTTCGATTTTCGCTCTATCAACCTCGATCCCATGGTGAGAGACTTTGTGCCCTAGAACAATTCCTTCCTCCACCATGAAGTGGCATTTTTCCCAATTGAGCACCAAGTTGACTTTCTCACACCTCGCAAGGCACTTCCCAAGATTGATGAGGCATTCATCATAGGTGGATCCTCCTACCGGAAAGTCATCCATGAACACCTCCATTTCTTCTTCAAGCATATCACCAAAAATACTCATCATACACCTTTGGAACGTGCCGCGGGCATTGCAAAGCCCAAATGGCATCCTCCTATAGGCAAAAGTCCCATAAGGGAAAGTAAATGTAGTTTTCTCTTGGTCTTCCGGGTTTATGGGGATTTGAAAGAACCCGGAATAACCATAAAGAAAGCTTAAATACTTGTGTTTGGTTAGAAGTTCAAGCATTTGATCAATAAATGGTAGAGGAAAGTGGTCCTTCTTAGTGGATAGATTGAGTTGGCGATAGTCAATACACATGCGCCACCCGGTCACCGTCCGGGTGGAAATGAGTTCTCCATGTGAATTCTTGACTACCGTCATCCCACCCTTTTTTGGAACCACATGGACCGGGGAAACCCATCGACTATTAGAAATAGGATAGATAATCCTGGCTGCCAAAAGCTTCATTATTTCCTTCTTAACCACCTCTCCCATAGGTGGATTAAGTTTTCTTTGCCTCTCACGATGTGGGACAGCGTTGTCCTCAAGCTCTATATGATGCATGCAAAGGGTTGGACTAACACCTTTCAAATCTCCAATAGTGTAGCCCAAAGCCCTTTGATGACGTTTCAAGACATGAGTGAACTTGAGCACTTGCTCGTCATCTAAAGAGGAATTTATAATCACGGGGTAAGAAGAGTTTGGTCCGAGAAATGCGTACCTCAAGCTCGAAGGTAGAGGTTTTATCTCTACCTTGGGAGCTTCCTTACCAATTTCAGCTTCATCCAAAGCTTCTTTCCCATCCAACACAAGCATGCATTGCTCGGGTTGAGTGCAAGGTGGTGGTGCATCCAAAATCTCCTTGTAGTTAGCCACTTCGATCCCTAAAGTACCTAGACCATGACTATTCAAAAGAACAAGCTCAAGTGGATCATTAGTGGTGAGCAAATGCTCGTGCATGTCATTCACAATGGGATCAAAAGAGTCAACAAAGAGACATTTCTCGTTAGTGGAACTAGGATAACGCATGGCTTTGTTCAAGTCAAAAAATAATCTATCCTTCCCAACTTTCAAGGTAATGTTCCCTTGCTTGACATCAATAATTGCCCCCGCCGTAGCCAAGAATGGGCGGCCTAGAATAATAGGGACATGCACGTCCTCATCTATGTCTAGGACTACAAAGTCGACGGGGATCACTAATCCACCAACCCTCAAGGGTACATCCTCAACCTTGCCAATAGGGTACTTGACCGAACGGCCGACAAGTTGCAAGGTGATGTTAGTTGGGACAAGATCACCAACTTCAAGCTTGGCGAACACCGAGTAAGGCATTAGACTAACGCTAGCACTCAAATCACACAAGGCATTTCTTATTTCAAGCTCCTTAATAGCACACAAGGGATAGAAAAACTACCCGGGTCCTTGAGTTTGGGTGGCATTTGGTTGAGAATGATAGCACTACAATTCTCGGTTAGGTTCACCGTCTCCTTTACGTCACAATCCCGCTTCCCACTCAAAGTAGGTAGGCATTTGTTTCAATGCTTCCGTAAAGGGGAGGGTGATGTGCTTCGAAGAACATCAAGGAATTTTGAGAATTGCACGTCCAACTTGTGCCTTATGAATCTTTGGGGATAGGGAAGTTTAGGAGTGGGGAGAAGTAGGAGAGTTGCCTCCTTTGGTATAGGAGTTTCACCTACATCATTGATGGGAGGCTCCTCTTCTACCACATCATTGTCACTAGACTCAATGACTCCCCCTTGATCCTTCCCATTAGGCTTAGAAACCTTACTAGCTCGAGGAACATCATCTAAGATTTTCCCACTCCTTGTCACTATGGCATTCATTTGCCTTGGAGTATGACTTTGGGGTGGGAGACTAGCATGCGCATGATTTTCCCTATAGGTATTTGCAAGTTGAGCTAGTTGGGTCTCAATCATCTTCAACTGAGTGTTGGATTGTTTGAATCCATCCTCAAACTCGACATTCTTCTTGGCTTGCGCCCCCACAAACGACTCCATGAGAGCCTCAAGATTAGACTTGAGAGGCGGGAGTGGTGGAGGTGCAACGCCATAACCACTAAGGTTTGCTTGATATTGGTTGCCAAAGGTCCTCGGTCCATTGAATCCGGGAGGTGGCAATTGAGATGCACCATAAGGAACTCCCGAGTTCAAAGGATAACCCCCCACTTGAGGCACCCCTAAATTGCCCATAAGAGTAGTTATAACCCCCTCCACCTTGATGGTTGGGATTATAACCCCCTTGGTTGTATTGGCCTTGATTGCCAAAACCTTGAGCTTGACCATAGGGTGCTTGGCTTTGATAGCCTTGTGCTCTATAGCCACCTCGATTTTGGCTATCATACCCACTTCCTTGGCCATAGCCTTGGTGGGGACCATACATGGAGGGCCCTCTAGGTTGCCTAGAAAAATTAGGATTGTTAGGGTTATCATTCCTAGACCTCTCATTGATGGCATTAGCATACTCTACATCAAACTCTCCTTCATACGAAGGGCCATAATCCACAAATGACAAGTTATGAACTAAGGGGCATGCATCGGGGGAATGACTATAGTCTTGGCAATTTTCACAAAAGAATGTGCCCGGAGGCATTGAGCCATAAGAACTAACCTTGCCCTTCCCCTTAGAGAGAAGAGTGGCCGAGGGAGGAGGGATTGTAGACGATGATGGCGATTGGCTTGGTGTGTTTTCGAGCTTCTCCAAGCGCGAGGTAAGCTTCTCTATCATCCGTGCTTGCTCTATGGCGTACACCCAACCCTTACCATCTTCACTCCTACCTTTCCCATCATAATCCCTTGTGCCTACATGCCAGGATTGGTAGTTTTGAACTACATCCTCAATGATTTCCTGTATTTGATCCTCAGTTTTATTCATAATGGGGCCTCCCGCGCCCGCAATCAAGACTTGTCTTCGAACTTGGACTCAACCCCAAGTAAACTGTTTGGAGCAACAAACATATAGGAATCCCATGGTGTGGGCATTCCCTTTGGTACTCCTTGAAACGATCCCAAGCTTCGAAGAGTGACTCATCTCGCTTTTGCTCAAAGGATTGGATCTTGTGGCGACACTCCGCCGTCTTCCCATGCGAGTAGAACTTGTTTAGGAATGCACTTGTCACTTCGGTCCAAGTGCGAAGTGAGTTGGGCTTGACCTCCTTGTCAAGCCAATCACTTGCTCGCCCAAGTAGAGAGAACCGAAACAATGTCAACCTCACATAATCCGATGTGACACCATAGTGTTTGATTGTGTCACAATAGTGCTCGAACTGTTTGAGATGTTCGTGAGGTGATTCATTACTCTTCCCACCAAATTGATCAAGGCGGGCTTGATCTCAAAGTTGTTGGCACCCGTTGTTGGGGCTTGAATACCACATGTAGCTTCGAATGCCCCCGGTATTCCCAAGTTCTTAACTGGGAGCGCCATGTTCTCAAACACTTGCTCACTCTCTTGTTGTTCCTCACCAACACTCAACGATGCGAATCTGTTATTGCTTGATGAGCTAGACCGTACACGCCTTTGTCTCCTAAGTGTCCTCTCCAATTCAAGGTCAAGAGGATGGAGGATCCTTTGACGAGCACGCCCCCTAACAAGCATACAAACTCAAGAAGAACCGTGAGCAATGCCAAGGAAAAAGAAAGCTAAGCGAAATTGCAATATTTTTGTATTTTCTAATGATGAACTAGTCTCAACTAAAACTCAAAAACAACAACCTTTCCCCAGCAACGACGCCATTTTGATAGGTGTATTTTCCGTCGTTGATAGAAAACAACCTATGCAAACAATATTTATAAAACCACTCAACTACCGGCTAGCGGTAAGCAAAGGGATCGTCCCAAAGAAACGGTGGTTAATGAGCTTTAAAGTCAATCTAGTTCGAACAAGGATTTGGTTTTGAATTGTCACTTTTAAGAATCTAAAAACGAAGAATTATGCTAAATTGAATCAAGAAAGGGAAACGCTAGGGAGTCGGGATAGGCTAGGGAAACCGGGGGAAATGAATTCAACTATTTAGCAATGGTGATCATGCAACGAAATGGTGATTAGGCAAATGGCATTTAAAGACGAACCCGCCACCTGTCGGATAGGGAACGCTAAGCGTCTAATCCACGGAAGAGCTTTCGCCTAATCCTAGATTAAACTAACTAGCATATAATAGGCACCGCCATTAGATCACACAAGATAGGCCCACAATCTCTTGCCAAATCTATCCTATGGTTCCACGTGACTCTAATCGAATAGCATTTGCAACTACCACTCAACTAGCATGGGTATCCTTTCATCAAATCATATTTAATCACATGAATCAACCAACAATCAATCAACAATTTCCCCTAATTAAGGCCCTAGATTCTCCCCTTACCCTAACCTAATTCTACTCACTAGTCATTCTAGAAATCAAGCAATCCATTAATTCTAAGCTAGCAAGCATGAAATTGAAGGAATAAGAGAAGAGGATTTAAGAATTCAATTGCACAATCAAATCACAAATTGAAAATCAAAGTAACTTCAATTAATGAAATCAAGAATTCAAGAAATTAAGGAATTGAAGAACAATCAACAACAAAGCAAGAGTAAGAATTAAGAAACTAAGAATTAAATTGCAAAATTGAAGAAGAGTTAAGAAGGATTACAAATTGAAGCTTGAATGGAGGAGAGTTTCTCTCTCTAGAATTGCTGAAAATCTACTTTTAGAATCTCCAATTATCAACTAAAATTCTACTCTTCTAAAATAAATCGAAAAATCTATTTATAAGTTTCCTCAAATAGAAGCCAAAGTTCAAAAAAGAGCAGCCCGCGCAGCGATTCGGTCGCACGTACCCACTGTGCGACCGAACGTAATTGAGTTCGTTCGATCGTTTGCATTCTTGTGCGAGCGAGGTCAGCGAAGAAAGTTTTCTTCGTCTTTTGCGACCGAACATAAAACCCCGTTCGGTCGAATGGGAATCCTTTGGCTCAAGTCTCCTTCGCAGCTCCATTTGGTCGAACAAGGAAAGCCGTTTGGGCGCACAACTTTTGTGCGGTCGAACAACATAGGTTCTGCGGTCGAACAAAACCTGTGCTGTCGAATTACCAGGGTTGTGCGGTCGTTTTACAATCTTGGGACATTCTGCCTCAAAAACCCGTTTTGTGCGACCGAATGACAGAGGGCATTCGACCGCACAAAACTGGAATCTCCTTGAACTCCATTTGCACTACCTGTTCGGGCGCACAAAACGCCACTCGACCGCACAAGCCCTGTTTTGGCTCAAATTCACTTGTTTTCCATCATTTTTCATCAAGATAACCTATAAAGCACAAGATGGAACAAAACTTATAAATCTCACACAAAAAGCTACAAAAACTATAAAAAGCATAAAAACTAACATAAAATCCTAGGCTAAGAGCGACATTTAAATGTCGCTCATCAATGACATCTTATCTTTAGCTTTGACAACTTTGTTTAGTGTGAAAGTCACTTGAGAGTATCATTTAGAAACTATATAGGAAAATAGTCATGATTATCGTTAATCGAATGGATTCCGATTTCTCCATTTGGACATACCATATTCTTATGGAGCTTCGATTGTTATAATGCCATATAAACAATCTAGATAATCTTTCTTGGCTCATGCAAACATCACCTTGACCCAGCTTAGATGTTCCAAAATTCATGCCAAGTTTATTTTATACCCTTTTGTGAATTGCATTGAAGCATTTCACACATTTCACTTTGAGTGAATATAGCCGTATTTTCTCAAATTCTTGTGAAATAGGTAGGTCATAAAATCCATCTTTGGCCCATGAACATCATTGTCTAGAAACTTCTAACAGTAGTCCATTTCTATGTCATTTTCAACAAGCAAGACCCACGTGTCTTTAATTAACCAACTTTCAGAAATCCATGCCATGGAATCATAGAATGTTGACTTGTTGATATGGTCGTATGACATTGCCAAAGATATGCGGAACACAAATCAAAATGTTTGATTTGAACCTTCTGAAGTTTGAGTGTGAAGAGATTCGTTTGTTTATTAATCAACTAGTCTTGTATGCACGCGATGCGTGCGGGTATATAAAAACTAAATATTGTATTAGTATTATATTACATTTAATTTCCTAAAAATTATAGGTAAGAAAAAATATTTATAAAGTTCATTACAACAAATTTTGACATGTCACTATTAAAAATCTCTAAATAGTGCAACAATATACGGATATATACGCATGTCTTTACATGATGAAAAAGCAATTGTAAAGAGTAGAGTTTTCACTCGTTTGTAAGCCCGGAATGTGCCTAATTATATAGTTTTCTTTTTCATTTCTCGGGCAGGCTGTGAAGATACTACATACTTCGGAGGCAGTGGCAACCAATTCTCCTTTTCCTCATCTTCTCCCTCACAATCAATTACTTGAATTGATTTCCCGTTAACAATATTGCTCTCTTCTTTATTTTTCTACAATCCCCACCAAAAGTAAAAATAAAAACAACTCCAATCAAACCATCAAGTAACTCTAAACTCCTTCCTGCAAATCCAATAACAACTAAATTATCAGTAACTTGATATCTCCAGCAACATTCATCACTCAAATCAAACCATCAAGCCATTGCTGCAAATTAAACCTAAGCAAATGGGATTTAATTTAGTTTACTGACAACAAAACGTAATTAAAAGATTTCCTGAATTCAAACAGGAAATGCATTGAAGATCATACATAGAATAAACCAATATTAAGTTTCACCAGTTGTAGGCAGCTCCGATCCTTTTGATAGTAAACTGCAACACACTTTGAAGTTTGAAGGTTAGAAGTGATAACTGATAAGTTCGTTCCACATACATTATTCTATCCAGATCAGCTAGTCCATGAACTACATCATTTACCCTCCAAAGAATCATATTTAAGCGACAAAGCAGACACTTTTGTTTGGGGTTTCAGACCGCTGCTAGTACTGCTAGGGGATTTAAAAACCGGTGAATGCTTTGAAGATACTCTCATTCTTTGCATTTTCTCAAAACCCCAACTCCACTTTTCTTACATATACCCTTTTCTTTACCCTCTAAACGTCAATAAAACATCTAAAATGGGCTTTTTCTATACTTTCTTAACCATAAATAGAAACTAAAACTACGAAACAACAAAAATTAAAAAGCAAAAAAGGCGCAAGCGCACACACATATATACATACAAAGTATATAATTAGAATTCAGAACAAAAAAACGCATGAATGATTTCAAAACAAACAGGAACACGAAACCTACGCCTTGCTCCTTCAGATAACAGTTTCTAACACTTCAAATTGTCCAACAACAAACAGTACCCAGTACATTTGAAACAGAAAAATCAATAAAGAAAACTAAGGTTATACCAATTTGTAGTTAAACTAAGGCATATTTTCGTTTTTGATCACATACCGTATTTTGCAGGATTATTGAATACATCGGTACTAAGATCATATATTTTCCCAAGAGTGAAATGAGAATCAGGATATTCGGAATCCAACTTTTGTACCATGGAAGCAAGCAGACTGTTGAGTTCATATTTTTGTCTTCCATCACACCATGTGGCGTCATGGTCATGGTTGTCACGACAAACAGGAACACAGCCAAGGGGACTGACCTCCAGCACTACTTCAAACTACCATAAACAAAATATGCTAAGGCCATAAAATATCACAGAACTTCAAACGACCATAAACAAAATATGCCAAGGCCATAAAATATCACAGAACTTGGAACTTCAAACTACCAAAATCAAAACGAAAATATGCTCAAAATCAAAAGAAATTTCACAAAATTGACGCTACACTTTTCATATTCAATAATTTACCAAAATATTCATAAAAAAATTAAATTATCAACACCTGATTAAAAATCCTGAAAATAATTACAAAACGAAATTAAATTATCAACACCTAATTAAAAATCCTAATAATTATCAAAACAGGGGAAAAAATCCCAAATATTTTATCATTCAAATTCAAAATCCATACCTGTATATTTTAAGCAGATCGATTTTGGCAAGAAAATTGAAGAAATTGGGGTAGAAATTGGAGCGAAAATAAAAGAGAGAAATTGGGGGTTCACTGTTCCTCATCAATAAATCCGCTCTCCATTGAGCGATCTGATCCATCGGCGAAAAAACCTATTAGGAATCCAAATCAAATTTCTAAAACCTAATCAAAAGCAAAACCTTGAAATGAAAATTGCAAAAACGAAAACAAAATAGCAATTAAAGTCCCTAGTTTGTAAAACCGGGGTCGCAAAAACATAACCAAATCCGAAGAAACAACAAAATTAATGCAAAAAATAGAAAAAAAGGAATTGATTGTATGAATTACCTGAGGATGAGATCGAAGATGAGAGAGGACTGGAGATTTGAGATCTTGAGTGAAGGGAGGAGACAAAAAACGGGAGGAAGAAGAAGATGGAATGTAGAACGGATTTGAGGAAGATCGAAGGAGAAAGAAGATCGAAAAGGAGAGAGAAAACGGGAGGAGCAGGAAGGCTGAAGTTGAGAATAGGGTAGCTTAGTTGCAGGGGTAGTTTAGTAAAATACTAAGGGGACACGAAAAGTGTTGTTACGATTTTAACCTCAGCCGTTCCTTTATATAATAGAGATCATATGACTCAACCCTTAAATGACCATTTCATTCAAATAAACACTCAACGAATGTTTTTGTTTACTTTGAATGTGAGTCTTTCCGTTGTCCAAACAGAAATTGATTATGATGATTAATGGAACATAATACCACTAAGTTCCAGCCTTTAGAAGGACTTTAAAACAAACATGATGACCCTACAATTAATGTAGCACAACTTTGCTTCATTTCCTACTTGTAGGTCAATAACCAGACTTAGCTCCCGGAATTTGAGTTCTTAACAAGAGTTTAGAACCTCAAGCGGTAATCTAATACCATAGGAGTTTATTTGCTAAGTCGTTTCTCTTTAACACAAACATTTAGGAAGAAATTGAATATTGAATTCATTTCTTTTGTTCCCCTTTCCTATCCTTTCTAGCATGTTTTCTTATTGTCCTAAAGATTTTACTCTTTGCTTGATCTTCTTACTTTGTTATGCGTACAAAGTCCCTTTCTTTTATTCACTTTGAATCACATCCAATGAGTCTAGTTCATTATCGAATCAAAAGAAATTGGTTGTTAAACATGAGTCTTTAACTCAATACTTCATTATTTCAAAACTACGTACCCAGTATTCTGAATATATGAGGTCCAATTGGTCTACCATTCAAATTTTAGTTTGAAAACAACCATGAAGATCACTATAAGAAAATAGCATTCAAGATACGCTCTCACTCTCCTTTTCTTTGAGAATCGCTCTCAAAATAGTTACCAATCGATCGAGGAAATATCGCAGTTATATTGTCCGAACGCAATAAGGTTGAAGATGTACTATTCTACAGAATGAAATAGCAAAGAAAACATTTATCATACTTTAATAACTTGAAATAAAAGCATTCACGCAATCATCAAAGCTATTAAATATTTCATTCATGCAAAAAATAAAACATGGTCCAAAATGAATGAAACGATTCCAAGACCCCAAAAGTCCTAAATCCTTAAGCAGCTTTAGCATGTCTTAAGTAGTTTAAGATTTTAGGTAAGCAAAACCTACTGCTAGTAATCTCCAAATTACTCTTGGTTAATAAATTAATGCCATAATTTATCCCATTGCCACAACATAATGCCATTGTTGTTTGAGATATAACCACAATCAACGTGCTCCTTTAGGACGCCTTACCACCTAAGTCAACTAAAATAGCACCTCGCTTTAGCGTAAACCTACTATCTTAGATCCCTAGATTTTTGTAAGTGCTTGATTTGGAAGGCAATTTTTAAACTCAATATTACTTGGACCTAGTTGTTTCTATGTTGGTTCGATTATTTAGTGAACTTAATCTAATCGAGTCATATGAAACAACCTATTCATGCAAAGTATACATACATTCATACATTCACGCATAATATATATATATATATATATATATATATATATATATATATATATATATATATATATATATATATATATATATATATATATATATATATATATATATATATATATATATATATATTAAATTGCATAAAGAAATGGTGATCTAGTATGGCCTAAAACATCTTGTCTTGAAGCATCCAGTCTTCATCACCTCCTTGTTAGCTTGGCATCGTCTTGAATCTTCGTTCAAATGCTAACTTAAAGTTCTAAACTTAGAAATACTTGAAAATAATAAAATTGCATCAAAATTTCCATGGTACGCAGACCATATTTAAAACTTTACATTCAAAGATAGAACGGTACACAGACCGTATTTAACTATCCTAAATTGGCCATACTAGTCACTTGGAGTACCTGCATTACATAAAATATACATTCTATGCATTCATCCATTCGTGTGCTAAAACGAATGGCCCATGTAAATATGCAAGTATTTACGTGAATTAATTAAAATTCACGTTCACATAAACGCGTCCTAAAAGATTAATCAATTTCCAAATTATTAATCCTTAGACTTTATTCTAATTAAAATTGAATTTAATTAAAATAATGCGACCTACGAAAATAATTAAAATAATTATTTCATTTTAATTTCATTTAGTGGCTCCCACTCAAACCAATAATTATTCCGGATAATTAATTATGAAATATTAAATTAAAACTCGCGGCCCGGCCCAAGCAAATAAAATATTAAATTAAAATATCCCGTTAGCCCAAATTAATGCAAATATACGAAACCCAACGAAATAAACAATTTTCAACGAAAAAAGTCCGATTATGTAGTCGGGCTAGGCTTGCGCCCAGCCCCATGCCTTGCGTGAGGCCCAAGAGGCGCATGAGCAAGGCTCGCACACCCCAGGCCCCTCGCGCGTGCGCGTCGCGTCCCCGCAGATATGCTGCCCCTGCGTGCGTGTTGTGCATCGTGTGTGTGCTGGACGTCGCATGGCTCGCGCCTTGCTTCATCGCAGCCCCGCAAGCAATGCCGCCTGCCCCTTCCTCGCCCAGCGCGCACGAGGCACGCAGCGTACCTGCTGCTGCCCGTGTCGCATGCGGCTCGGCCTAAGCACAATAGCCCCGCATGGCTCGACGAGCCATACGTCCACCATGCTCATGTTCGTGCCTTTGGTTCGTGACACGGACCAACTTAATTAAAATTAAATTTAATTTCACGAACTTGCATTAATTTTATTTTTCAAAAAGTTACGATTTTTATTTTCGAAAAACAACGATTTTTAACGATTTAATAAATTCCAACGACAATCCAATTTCGTAAAATTATTAAATCAAGGGCTAACAATATTCAAACTTTTAAGAACGAACGAATCAACATTTAAAGTTTGAACTTTTAATTAATAAAATCCGAAGCTTTAAATCGTTCATAAACAATTAAATTTCAGATTTTTAATAATTTGGTTTAAATGCGATTAAAATTAACGAAACCATTCAAAATTTTAATCCAATAATTTTTAAAATTAGCCACTGACCCATGAAATTATACCCCCTTTCCCAATTAACCGAATTATTAAACCAAAATTAATTAAAATTTAATTAGGGTTTCAAATTTTACGAATTGGGGAAAGGCAAAATTAGGGTTTATACTTATCGGAAAAATCTGATATTTTTACCATTGATCAAGAATATACCCAGCAAGATTGTGTCAAAATTTCAAGGAATTCCGTGTAGTTTAGGTCGACCTTTTAATTGAATTACTGTACGACGCTTTTAATTTTTAATGAAAAATTAACAAAAACGCCCAAAAAACGACACTTCGAGGCCTGTTTTTGCAATTCCGTTCTCATGAGTCGATCTTAGAAAATCCTTTTCAATCAAATTAGGGTTTTAAAACTCGAAAAAACGAACATTTTTTATTTCGGACCTGATTATTACGCAATTCATCCAACAATTCGTAAAAATTCCGAAAAATCAACAAAAATCCCAAATTTTCGAGAGATGCAAAAACAATAATAATCATGCTAATTAATGCTTTGAATACATAAGGCTCATGATACCACTGTAGGGGAATACAGTTAAACATAATAACATGTGCGGAAACAATCCCCAAAGCCAGGAAACATGTATAAAGCATAGATTAAGCAAACTTACATTCGAAGCGTGTTTTCCACAATAATATGTCAACGAACACGAACAAAGAACTCCACTTGTCGTTCCTCTACTTGGTTCACCGACACGTTCAGACCCGTCTTGATTATCGTAGCTTAGACAATCGATCAAGATACTTTGCTTTTGGGAAGAACTCACTTTGGAGGCACAGAGAGAATTAGGGTTCTCTGGGTCTCTAGGGTTTTGAGTAATATGAATTGTGTGTTGGAAAAATACAATTTGCCTATTGTATTAAATGATGTAACCGGCCAAGAACCAAAGGCCTTGACCGGCCACATCACGCAAGCACTCGGACCACACGCCCCGCTCAGCGACACACACTGCTGGCCGAAGCCCACAGTGCGCGCGCGCAGAGCAGCTGGGCCGTGGGCCTTGCTCGCTCGCGCTGCGTTGCTTGCTGTGCGTGCTGTTGCATGCTCGAGCTCAATGGGCTGGCCTTGCTGGCCTTTGCTCGCAAGCTTGCTGGCTCGTTGGGCCTTGCACGCTTACGTGCTTGGCTCGACGGGCCGGCAACTCCGATGCCCTTCGTATTCGCGATTTAATATATTTCCGATATATTATTTATCGTTTCGTTTTCGACGAATCACCGTCGTACGATATGATTTATTCGTGTCGCCCAGCTTACGAATATTCGCGATACGATATACGATTCCGACAAAGGTCGTATCGTATAATACGGTTCCAACTAATTCCCGAAAAGCTATTAAATGAATTTCCGATTCATTTAATCCGGTGATCTGTTACGTGTCATTGGTGTGACCTTGTAGGTTCAGTCAAGAGTAAGTTGTGAGTTCAATAACCATTAGAACTCACTGATCGGAAGCATTGCTCCAGCTAGCTGTTCCGATCACTTGATCTCACTGAATGATACGGTTATGGATGAAAGTGATAGTCTTATGCTAGCAATTGGAACCAAAACTGATTTGGGTTCAATGGCTCATTTTGTGTGCATGGTGACTTGGATTGAGTGAGCTCGTTATATGGTCCTTATTATCAAGGTGGTACGTTAATCAAACTGGTCCGTTTAATCACATTGGTCCGCTTGTTTAAACAGATTGTACGCACTTATTATTTTTAATTGCTTTGGTTAAAGTCGGTTTAATAAAGGGATATTTGTTTAAATCCCCAATTTAAATTCAGTCATTACTTAGCTTTGATTATTGCTGTTTGTAAGGAGAGTTTTAAGCCTTTGTAACCTCCAATTTAGTGACTGAATTAGGCTTTAGAGCTTGTAACTGCCAGTTTTAAAGGCTCTTAAATGACTCTTAATTAGCCGTTTAAAGCTCTTGTAGCTGTTGGTTTTTGGATATTTATAGTCAGCTTCTTGATTGGAATAAACAACCAACTGGATGATTAAAACACTTGTTTGTTACATTTCGAATTATAGTTTACATGGTTTGTATGAGTGGACCGTCATGCCATTTGGTCTCACTAATGCTCCTAGTACGTTTATGAGGCTAATGAACGAAGTGCTTAAATCATTTTTGGGCAGATTCGTTGTGGTATATCTTGATGACATCTTGGTGTATAGTAGGAACGAAGAGGAGCATCTGATTCATTTGAGGGATGTTTTTGAAACACTTAGAGCTCAAAGACTCTATGGGAAACTAGAGAAGTGTTCATTCCTTGTTGACAATGTTGTATTCTTGGGCTATGTGGTTTCGAAAGATGGAGTGTCCGTGGATCACTCCAAGATCGAGGCTATCAAATCGTGGCCTAATCCTAAAACTATAAGTGAGGTGCGTTCATTTCATGGTCTTGCTTCATTTTATAGACGTTTCATTCGTGATTTCAGTACTATTACTAGTCCTATTACTAGTTGCTTGAAGAAAGGTGCTTTTGTATGGGGAGAGGACGCTCAAAAGGCATTTGATGTGATTAAAGAGCGTTTGTGTGCTGCTCCTATTTTGGCGCTGCCAGATTTCTCTCAACCTTTTGAGGTCGAGTGTGATGCTAGTGGAGTGGGGATTGGTGCTGTTTTGATCCAAGGTAAGCGTCCGATAGCTTATTTTTCGGAAAAGTTAGGGGGTGCTCGTTTGAATTATTGCACTTATGATAAAGAGTTCTATGCCATTGTTAGAGCTTTGGATCATTGGAGTCATTATTTGCGTTCTAGCCACTTTGTTTTGCATTCTGATCATGAATCTTTGAAGTATATTAATGGGCAACAAAAATTGAGCCCAAGGCATGCTAAATGGGTTGAGTTCTTGCAATCCTTTCATTTTTCTTCGAAATACAAAGATGGTAAAAGCAATGTGGTGGCTGATGCATTATCACGAAGGTACACTTTGCTTGCTACACTTGATGTTCGTTTGTTGGGGTTTGAGACCTTAAAAGATTATTATCATGATGATGGTGATTTTGGAGTTGCATTCGAGAAATGTGCAGTTGGTGCTTATGGGGAGTACATGTTGCAAGATGGGTTTCTTTTCAAAGGTAATCGCCTTTGTATTCCTAAGCATTCAATTCGTGAGTTACTAGTGCGTGAGGCTCATGGTGGAGGATTGGCTGGTCACTTTGGCATAGCCAAAACCTTGGAAATCTTGAGAGAACATTTTTTTGGCCTAAAATGTTAGGTGATGTAACGAACATTGTGAATAAATGTGTGACTTGTCATATGGCCAAGAGTTCTTTCAAACCCGGTTTATACTCACCTTTGCCGGTTCCAGTTCGCCCTTGGGAAGATGTATCCATGGATTTTATAGTGGCTTTGCCTCGTACTCAAAGAGGTAAGGATGCTATTATGGTCGTGGTGGATAGATTTTCAAAAATGGCTCACTTCGTTGCTTGTCACAAAACGGATGATGCTTGTAATGTGGCTGATTTGTATTATAAGGAGATTGTTCGTTTGCATGGAATTCCAAAGACTATTGTTTCTGATCGAGATTCCAAGTTCTTGAGTTACTTTTGGAATACATTGTGGAGAAAGGTGGGAACCAAGTTGTTGTTTAGCACTTCACATCACCCTCAAACTGATGGGCAAACAGAGGTGACAAATCGAACCTTGGGAACGCTATTGAGAGGGTTGGTAAGTAAAACGCAAAAGGATTGGGATGTCAAGCTTGCTCACGCTGAATTTGCTTATAATCGGTCTCCTACTTATGCTACTGGTCATTCTCCATTTGAGGTGGTATATGGATTAATCCATACTTGCCCTTTGATTTAATTCCATTACCAAAAGATGAGTTGGTTCACAAGGATGCCGATGCTAAGTTAAAGTCTATGATGAAACTGCACCAACAAGTTCGTGAGCGAATTGAAGCTATTAATGCCTCTTATAAACAGAAATCAAATAAGAATCGCAAACCGAGGTTGTTTGAAGAAGGTGATTTTGTTTGGGTTCATTTAAGGAAAGAGCGTTTTCCAAGCAAACGCAAGAACAAGCTTATGCCTAGGGCTGAAGGTCCTTACAAGGTGGTTGCACGTGTGAATGATAATGCTTACAAGATTGAGCTTCCGGGAGACTATGGTGTCCATGCTACTTTCAATGTAGGTGATCTTTCACCTTATCTTGATGATGATGGCCTTGCTGAATTGAGGTCAATTCCTTTTAAAGGGGGAGGGGATGATACGGTTATGGATGAAAGTGATAGTCTTATGCTAGCAATTGGAACCAAAACTGATTTGGGTTCAATGGCTCATTTTGTGTGCATGGTGACTTGGATTGAGTGAGCTCGTTATATGGTCCTTATTATCAAGGTGGTACGTTAATCAAACTGGTCCGTTTAATCACATTGGTCCGCTTGTTTAAACAGATTGTACGCACTTATTATTTTTAATTGCTTTGGTTAAAGTCGATTTAATAAAGGGATATTTGTTTACATCCCCAATTTAAATTCAGTCATTACTTAGCTTTGATTATTGCTGTTTGTAAGGAGAGTTTTAAGCCTTTGTAACCTCCAATTTAGTGACTGAATTAGGAGGCTTTAGAGCTTGTAACTGCCAGTTTTAAAGGCTCTTAAATGGCTCTTAATTAGCCGTTTAAAGCTCTTGTAGCTGTTGGTTTTTGGCTATTTATAGTCAGCTTCTTGATTGGAATAAACAACCAACTGGATGATTAAAACACTTGTTTGTTACATTTCGAATTATAGTTTATAATTCAGCCTTTTTCTTTGTTTTGGACGCGTTTCCTATTCAAAGAACTGATTGTGAGTCAATAGGTCTTGTCTTGCATTCACGATCAACGAGTTAAAGGTCTAGCTTGTTAATCAACTATCCTTGTTTATACAACGAGTTTTTAAACTCGTATCACTGAATTAATTGTTCGCAATTAATCTGAACCTTGGTATTGGACTTAATGCACCTTGGGTGAAGGACATATTTCCTTCACAGCAGAACATCACAGCAACAACTTTGCAATAGCACAAGGAGAATAGCGCAGCACATGAACGGCCACAGTACGAGCAACTGTGTACTTGGCTTTGTTGCAGCCAGCAGCACTCGAGCAACCTCACACACAGAGCCTTGTAGCAAGAAGGGTAGCAGCAATGAGCAACAAGAGCAGCAGCCTTGTGGCAAGAAGAAAAGCAGCCACAGCAACTCGCAAACAGCAAGACCAGTAGGTGTGCAAGCACACGAGTTTAGTGTGTGTGCGCACACTGCTGTGCGAGCACACAGCTCTGCCCGTTCGAGCACACAAATCTGCAAAATTGATGTAGTGGCTCAGTGGTGTTTTGTGCAAGCTCACGGCTTCCCTTGTGCGACCACACAGCTGCGCGGAGGAGTTTAAATACGAAAATCACAGAATTAGTTTTTACGTAATTTCATTTTTAGATTTTCATATTTTAGAATTAGCTTAGAATTCTAGAGAGAGAATTAGATTAGGGCTTAGATTAGAGGTTAGGTTTAGGATTCTTAGCTTCAAATTCTTAATTCTTAGTTGATTCAAACATCAAATTTCAGATTTCTTTTCTCTTTCATTTGAGTTTTGTACTTCAATTTTGTTCTTCAATTTTGGTGCAACTTCAATCATTCAAGGTATAATTATTAATTTTCTCTTTGATTTGTTCCTTAATTCTTCAAATGCTTCATTAATTTCCTTCTTGCTTTGATTTCATTGTTGAATCTTTGATTTAGTTTCATATTTTGAATTTTCTTGATTTTTCCCCAAATTTTGATATTTGAATTTTCTGATTTTTGTTGATTCAATTAGTTTCATTAATTCAATTAGTTTCATGATTAGGATTAATTTTAGTTTAATTTTGATGTTAATCATGCTAATTGAGTAGTCTTAGTCTAGAGGTTAGGGTTGAAGCCTTGGGAATGAATTTGGGAAATTATAGGGAAATTCATGTTGATGTTGTCATTCAATTTGAGTTGATGATAGGATATCCATGACTAATTAAGTAGTAGTTGCAAATGCTAGTTGATTAGAATTGATTGGAATGCATAGTTTAGGTTTGGCAAGACATTGTGAACCTATTTTATGCAAGTGAATAGTAGGTCTTATCTGCAAGTGGTCTTGTTTAGGATTGTGCGAAAGCTTTTCCATAGATTAGATGATTCGCGTGCTCTATCCGAGAGGTGGCGAGCACGTCATTAGTTTCTATTCCCCTATGCATCAAGTCTTTGCAACATCATGATTGTTTTGACCTTGTTCTTCCCTTAATTCAATTTCCATTGCCGATTCCCGAAATCTGTAGAATTTCTTTACTTGTTTGTATTTCGTGCTTTTCTTGCTTTCATTAGATTAATTCAAAAAGTCATTTTCCATTCCAAATAGCTTTTGAACACATTAGATTGAAAAGTTAAACATATTCATTCTCTTGGGACGATCCCTATGCTTGCCGCTATAGTCCATATAGCCGGTTAGTTAGGAGTTTATAAATTTTGTTTGGTTAGGTGATTCTCTTTTCAACGACGGAAAATCACCCTATCAAAATGGCGCCGTTGCCGGGGAATGGCATCATTGTTTAATTTTTCTTTCTAGTTCTCTAGTCTAGTTCATTTTTTATTTTTTTATTTTTTTTAAAACCAAAAAATGGCAAACTCTTTTGTTTGTCAAAATGATGAATCGATTACACTTGATGATCTTCTCTATCTCCATGATAATTTCCTAAGCTCTTTGAAAGTTGAATCTCCAAAATCATTGTTTGAGATGCTCCTTTTCATGAAGTATCTTGAAATTCAAGAAGAGCAAAGAATAGATTCTAGTTTAAATTCATTTGAGGTCATGTCCCAACGAGTAGGCTTTTTGGGAATCTCTAACCTAATAATGCAAGAATCTATTAAGGATGTTTCGTGGAGAAGAGATGAGTTTAAGGCTACTTTGCCACCTATGATGCATGACATTGAGGAGTTGAGTATTGGAGAGTGTTTTCCTACTCGTTCCTCTTTGAGTGAATGCCTTGATGATGGTGATGAAAATCTATTTGCTCCTTTTTGCCTTGAAGTGCTTAAGTCGATTCAAATTAAGGAAAAAAGTGAATGTGCCAACCAAAAAAATTTAAAAGTGAATGAAGGATCTTATGTTGAGATTTCTTGTGCTCTTTGTGATGTGAGTGAAGTTGCTTGTGAAACTTTGGTTCCCACTCTTCCCTCATTCCCCATTCCGAAAGAAGAAACTCAACATTTATCCTTCATTTCCCATCTCTTTTCCCTTTTTTATCCCAACTCCCACCGCTTGAGGATTCTTTTTCCTCTAATCATCCTAATGATTCTCCTTCCACAAAGGATCAAGAAGAAGGGAGTAGTTCTTTTATTTTTCATTTTGATTTTTCTTATTTTTGGTTCCCCACACCCCGTAGGCATAGAATTGCATTCTACTTTGTGCTTGCTTCTCATTTGACTCTTGCCTACTTGTTACTCTTGGATATGTTTGCCATTGCATATGAAAAACTATTGCGATCATTGTCGGGGTACTTACTAGAGGTAAAAGGCGTCAAGCTAATGACCTAAAAAGAGCGCTTCTCGACAGGGGACCTGATACGTGTCGTTTCCCGTATTAAATTAAAAACCTATCTTATACCTTCAAAAATATTAACAAGTAATAAAAGGATAAGAAAGGGTCGAACCCACGAAGAAACTACTAATTTGTAACGTCAAAATTTATCTAACCAAATGAGGCCTACATCAAATCCGACATAAATATAGAATACCTAGGTTATACAGTTATATACCTATTCACAAAGAAGGGGGGTATTTAAGACTCACTTACACGATCTAAGTAAGAGCTAAATAACTAACTAAACTAGTTATTTACAAGTGACAAGCAAACAAGCCCAATTGATATGGTTTGATTATAGGAAGGCCATACAATTTAAAGTCCATTTTCCAAGCAGCCTAATCTCATTTAACACTTAGTTTGGGAAATAGGTTGTGAATTTACCGCCGCGATAAATCTAACCCTAATAAACAAGTTTCATTAGAACAAACCATATACTTAATAAAATTAAAGTGATCCGCTCACTCCTAACAATACTAAGTCGTTTACTCTAAATAACCGCTTAACGTCGCGTCAAGTAGTAATCTAGCATAGTCTAATTACTCCACACCTGTAATCGTGCACTATAACAAATATGAAGATTTAACCTAGAGCAATGAATCCAACAATCATATGAATTGAATAAATACCAAACTCAACATTAATCAGAAAATACTCAGCGTTTTTTCGAGTAAGACAAACTTCCAGGAACATGAAAACTAAAATTAAATCTGAGTGTAATGAATTGTAAATCCAAAAAAAAAACAATACAAGTACTCTCAATTGAAAAAAGAGAAAGAGAAAACTCATTGATTAGGAACTATACCGCAGCAGCTGCCTTCGAGTTCGCCGTCAATGGAGGTCGCCCACCTTCAATACCGTCAATTCACCAACCGAATCTATCAAAACCTCTTATTCTTTACCGTGTTTGCTGTGTATGGAAACTCAGCAGGGAAAGTGAATTTATACCTCTAAGTGCGTGGAGAACAAGGAAATTAACCGAGATTTTTGCTCTTGTATCCAACTGATTCGTAGCTTTATTTGGAGTAGAAGTAGGAGATGAAGGGTTGTGGGCAGCGATAATAGCGAGAAAGGTAGGTGATAGGAAAGAATGAGTAAAAGTGATGACTCTTAAATCTCAATTACCTCACGTATTAATGTGAGATTCCCAATCTTATGGGATTTCTTTAATTTGAGTGGACCATTCTTCCCTCACAATTGTTTTAAATATGGGCTTCACTTGACAATAAGCTTGGACCCTTCTACACTCCAAGTTGGAACTATTAATGTCTCGTGTAAATCCACTGGGCTTCGGTTTTCTTCCCTAGCAATTACTACCTGTAACATAACCAAGTACATTTAAGCTAATTTAACAATAAAATATAAGACTAAGAAAAATATACTTCTAATTATTAAACGTAATTAAAGACCTAAAATAATAAATAAAAGATAACTACCTGACTTAAATAAGGGAATAAATATATGGTAAATAATGCACTTATCAAATTCCCCCACACTTAGATTTTAGTCGCCCTCAATCAAAATAAATAAAACTAACATGTACTATGTGAATAAAGAAATAATACTCAGTTACTTTCGACAATCCAAACTAATTAATGAGCCAAGTGAATATTTTCATGAAATTCAATAATATATTTTTATATCACTACTAACAAGCATGGATGATTGAACAATATCAAACAAGAATTTAGTGAAGGAAATAATGCCATGGGTCCAATTATGCATTTAATGGCAAGTATAATAAATGCGGTTTAGTATTAATTAACAAGTTAACAATTCAGTGAGATCAAGTGAACTGAATGCCTAGCTAGAGGCCGCTTCAGTTCAAGTGGAATTAATCATATTAAATCCACAGCTTACTCTTGACTGAACCCGTAGGGTCACACAAATAGTACGTAAACGGATCAAGTATTTAATGGCATTAAATACTCCATCTATGGATATTCGGAATCGACGGATCTTGGTTTCAGTGGCAGCTGAGATCGTCAAACGCAAATAATGAATACTCCGGAAACGATGATATTGCCGGAAACGGAAATATGGATCGTATCGGAAATATAAATTTTATCCAAGTCGTAGATGTTGCCGGAAACGGAAACATGGTACGTATCGGAAAATATTATCGGAAATGGAAATATTGTCGGAATCTGAAATATTGCCGGAAACGAAAATATTGTCGGAATCGTAAATATTATTGGAATCGGAAAATAATTCCGGAAACGGAAATATTAAATATTTGTTCGAAACGGAAATTAATTCCGGAATCGGAAATGTTAAATATTGTTCGTATCGGAAATGAATTCCGGAATCGGGAAATTAATCGGAAGCGCATCGTACGAATTAGCATCGGACGAGACTTGCTAGACGAAGGCCCAGCACGAAGCCAGACCCGCGTCCAACAAGCCAGCGCGCCACACAAGACAACCAAGGCCACGCCAGGCCCAGGGCAAGGCCAGGCTCAGCAGGCCAAGGCTGCCAGCATGGTTACGCGCGCAATGGGCTGCGAGCATGGCTGCTCGCGTGGGCTGCGAGGCTCGCGTGGGCCGCAAGGCTTGCGTGGGCTGAACGCCCGCAAGGGCCGTGCTCGTGTGTGTGTGTTTGTGTTGGATCCAAATCCTAAGTCAAGTAGGATTCGAATAATGATTGATTTCCTAATCCTAATAGGATAAATTAGTTAATAAGAGTTTTAATAAAATTCTAATTAAGCTAATTAGTTTAGTAGGATTCCAATTTGTTTTCCATACCCCCATAAATATGTGATCCTAGTTCACAATTTATATACAAGTTTCAAGTATTCAAAGTGAGTTTTTGAGAGCAAAAATTCAGTCAAATAATTGCCCCATAATAGCCGAAAATTCTAGTACCTTGAGGGAGATTCTAGTTAGTCAATCTTAAGGCGGATCCGGACGTGCTGTGGACTTTCTACGAAGGGACGACACTTGGAGTCCTAAAGACTTGTTCTTGTTCGGTTCGGGCGCAGCTAGGGCACGCTACAAACTGTATGCATCTGAATTATGCTAATTGTTATGTGGCAATTAATTTCAATCCTGGCATTTATGGTTATTTCCGCATGATTTATATTCGTTTATATGTATCATAACCTAACAGTGGTATCACGAGCCTCTAATTAATTCCATAATAATTGCTTAACATGGTTAAATTTTACAAATTTGCAAAGAATTAAAAGGGGTGATTAATTTTCGTAATTGTTAATTAATTGCAAATTGCGTTTATTTAATTATATGTACGCAGTTTTTCGGCAGTTTCTTCGTTACTCAACGAAATCGAGTGATTTTTCTGTCAATTCCGCATGTAAAAGACATTCTAAAATTTTGACAAAGATACTATTATTCGGCCAACCCAGAACTCCCAAATTCGAAGCCTAACTATGACTTTTCGGAGTTTTTAGTTTTTCGAACGCAAAAGTTTGTAATTTTAAGATGTTAAATTGAATATTTGCGATTCTTGTTGTTAAATCTTGAATTTTTGTTTGACCTACTGTATATGTTTAACAATTTGAATGCCTAAGCTTGTTAATTATACAACCTAATTGGTAATTGTAATTAATTTGTTGAAATTCGAATAATTTAGAATTTGATTTGATTTTCATAATTAATTGACGATTTAATTAGGTATCCATGATTAAAAACCACCATAAAAATTGTTAATATATGATAAATTTTAAATTTTTATGACCTAGATTTGAATCCATGATAATCGGAAATTAATTGATTAATAAATTTTCGATTTTTCGCCCTAAAATTATGAAACTAATATGATTTATTAATTTGTAATTAATTTTGAAATAAAAGTTTTAATTTTTTATGCAATTCGCTCATTAAAGTTGCACGCACAAAGCAATGGACGCTACGTCTTACCCTTAAGGGGTGTTGTATAGAGCGGGCACGCGACGACGAGCAAGGGAGCTCGTCGCCCGTGCGGTACGAATGCAGCGAGCAAAATAGCACAACGCACGCGAGGCATTGGTGCTGGTCATGTGTGCTGTGCGATGGGCGATGGGCGACAAGGCAAGGCATGAGCAAGCAGTCGCGTGTGGGCACCGAGCGTGCTGCGCCACAGCGCGCACTGCCTCGCTAGCGAGCGATGGCTGGCGCCAGCGAACGATGCCTCACGCCAGCGAGCGATGCCTCGCCAGGCAGCTGCTGCGATGCGAAGCGGGCGAGCAGGCTGCGCGCAAGCGTGGCTTGGCTTGCTGCATTTGCGCGTGGCTGCTGTTAGTTATGCATGCCGAGCGATCAGTCAAGGGGCGCTGCTGCCTCGTGCACTCGACGGGGCTTGGGCGCAAGCCCAAGTGCCTCGTCTTGTTACGATTGACGCGTTTTAATTTTAGTTTTGAATTTTCAGTTCGGAAATGATTTTAATTAATTTTAAAATTCGTAATTTAAATTGTTTTCTCGGAATTTAATTTTGAATAATTTAATTATTATAAATTTTAATTTATACTAATTATTTTACTAAAATTAAAACCTTGAATTAATTTAAATTTAATTGTTTAATTCAACGGAAAATAAATTAAAAGGGGATTCAATTATAATTTTATATGAGCTTTAAATTTTAATTAAACTTGTATGTTTCCGGTTAGACTAGAAATACATTTTTATGTTTAAAATTAGTAAAGCATATAAAGTTATTGGTTTAAGTGGGAGCCTTTAGTCATAAACTCTTGATTAGGTCTACAATCCTTTAAGGTTAAAACAACTTGATTAGAATTAATAAGGACTGAATAATTGGTAGATTATTGGTGCCCTTGATTAATTGCTGCAAATATTTATGTGATGACTACCATGTGTTTTACTAACCAGCTATGTGGGGCATTCATGATAATGAATGGGTGAATGGTATATATTATATATGTACTGTTTTGCAGGTTAATGAAAGTGACTAGTATGGCCCAAATAGGATAGAAAATATGGTCTGCGTGCCATTAATTTGAATGTAATATTGGTCTAAAGTACCAAATTTTATTGCTTTTAAATATGGTCTGCGTACCATCAAATAGTTGTAATTAGTTTAATTATGGCTTATCCTATTTGAAGAAAATGGCGCCTCCCATGGTGAAATTCAAGACGGAGTTTCCAATCCATTTTCAAGATGGACTTTGAAGTTGAAGCTTCAAGATGAAGTCGGGCCATACTAGATCACATTAATATCTTATGCATGTTTAAAGTTATTTATTGCTTTAAATATGTCTTAATTATGCATGAGATTGTGGCTTGATTATGTTGCATGATTAAGGATTTTAGTTCACTTAAAATCTAACCAACATAGTAAGAGCCTTAAGTACCAAACTTTAAAAATTGAGTTAAAAGGTGCCATGCCAAAATAACACTTACTTGGATAACCTTTACATCAATCTAGTAATAGTTTTACGCTCAGCGAGGTGTTACTTATTGATCCTAAAGGGGTAAGGTACACAAAATAATTGTGAGTACATGTTAGTTTTGGTGAAACTCAACGATATAAGTAAGGAGTCCTTTTATGTCGTGGCAAAATTGATAGGTTTACCTAATAAGTTCTTAGACGTACCTATTAACCAAGAGTAGTTTCTAGACTATTAGCAAAAGGCTTTTGCTTACCTAAAAGATTTTAGAATTGAGTCTAAAAACACAATGTGCGTAATTCTTCAATGGTTTCAGGGTCTTGGAATCATTTTATTCACACCTGCCGGAACAATAAATTCGAATAAAATGCCTATGACTTGTTTAAATTGCATGATTGCTTTAATTTCAAGTTATTATTCATGATAAATGTTTAGACTTTGCATGCTTCAATGTATGTTTTAATTAGTGTTTATAATTAAATATCTTCCATTGCAATAAATCCTTTTAGAAAGGTAACAGTAAATTTCCTCGATTGGTAGTGAATCCAAGAACGATTCACGGAAATGAGAGAAAATGAGCAATTTAAAATGTACGTTTCTTTTAGCGACTTTTATGGTTGTTTTCGAGTATCAAAGACGAATGGCAAACCGATTGGTGCTTGTGAATTCAAAATACAATGTAGTTTTGAGATCATAAAGCATTGAGTTTAAACACTCAGCTTTACCAATGGTTAACAACCTAAAATCTTTTTCCATTTAATTCTCGAATGAGTCTAGACCCTAGACATTCGAATAGATCGATGCTTAGAGAACTTTAGAAGCTTCTGGTAAGATCATCTAGTTGAAACAAAATATTCCACATAAATAAAATGGTAAGAACTTTGTTGAAGTGACATTGGACATGTCTAAGCAAAGTATAAAAGTCCACACTAGAGAATTCAATTCTTAAGGCTATTAGAAAAGGTGCAAGAAATAGGAAAACAAAAGAATAAATGAAAGGAATATTACAATTCCGTTTCTACCTATAAGTTTATGTTTAAAGAGAAGTGACCTAGCAATCAAACTTCCTTGGTATCATATACCGCTTGAGGTATTTACTCTGGTAATAACTCAAACAATGGAAGCTAGGATGCGCTATTGACCTACAAGTGAGAAAATGAAGCATGGCAATGCTACATTAGTTGTAGGGTCATCTAGTTTGTTTTAAGTCCTTTCAAGGCTGGAACTAAATGGCTATTTTGTTCCATAATCAGCATACCTAAATTTCTGCTTCAAACACAGAAAGACTCACATTCAGAAGAACAAAAACAATGCTTGTTTGTTTGTTTATTTGAATGAAATGATCATTTACGGGTTGAGTCAATATGCTTGATTAAAACAAACAAATCTTTAACAATAAGAAATTTACTAGTTTCAAATCAATCTCTTGATTTGAGTTCCACAAACCTTTAGCATTGTTGCGTAGACCATGACAACAAGTTAACATTCAAAAGCTCTCTTTTGATGGACTTTTGAAAGTTGATTGATTTCTAGATCATTCAAGACGAGCTAGTCTTATTTGTTGAAAGTAACAAAAGATATGAACTATTGTTAGAACACCTAGACAATAGAGTTCAAAGCTAAAGTAATATTTTATGACTTTATTGTATCACCTGGATTTGAGTGAATATTGGTTTATTTACTCAATGTGATATAAGTTTGAATCTGTTTGGCTAGTCAAAGATTCAGAAGTATAAAAACTTGGCAAGAAATCATAAAGATCTAGGTTAGATCATGTTGTTGATTACTTATACACCAAGAATGATCATCAATGATTGTGTGTTGTAATTTCACGATCTAGCTCCATAAGATATTGCATATCTACGTTGGAATGATCGAAGTCTAGTACTTGATTCGATCAATTATGAATCATAGAGACTTTTCCTAAAATTTCAAAACAAAATGCTCAACTACCACCAAACTAAACCAAATTCGTCAAAGCTATTGAAAAAGTAATTTCAGAATATCTTTTCAATGATTATATATATAAAAAGTTACTAAACTCAGTGGAAGCTTAGTGTTTGTTATTCAACAAACTAAGGCCCAACTATAGATATATGTTTCATTGTGATTTATTCAAATGAAACACAAGGGTATTGGTTCTACCACGAATTTTTGAGAACATACTGTTTGTTTGCTCGAAATAATGTCCTTTTGGAGATTCGTTTCCAAAATGACAAGTGGGAGAAAAAAGACCTCGAAAGTCTTTGAGGCGAACAACAAACATAAAACGGAGATTCCAGAGGCTTTTCGAAGTTCTTTAGAAAATCCGAACACTTATTCTTTGAGGACTTTAGAAGTGGCTTTAAAGAATGAACATCTCTTAGAATACTTTACATGTGCTTCAAGGAGAACGGGATATTCAAAGGACTTTCAAGTGGCTATTGATATTCTATTGTTTGATGTTCTATACCCAAGTAGGCATAGAGTTCAAGTCACTGAAACTATGAGATTCTTCTATTAGATAGTGAAGAAACATGGAGTTGAGGTCACTGAAGCTATGGGATTCTTCTATTAGATAGTGAAGAAACCTACAACTTACAGTCAAACTATTATCATGTAGATTAATGAGTTTGTGACCTGTAAGAAAGCTATGACGAAACATAGATTCCCTAAAATGGTTAGAGGCCATATATAGACTCAAATGTTTTAGATGGTTAAAAGCCATAAAACATAACCAATGTTTTGATGACAAAATTGAAAATTTGTTGATTTGCAAGAATAGGTTTACACCAATTGGTTGCAAATTGGTTTTAAGGATAAGAACCATCAAACATGGAATTGTGTTCACACACAAAGCTAGATTAGTTGCTAAAGGTTACAAGAAAATTCATGGCATGGATTGTGTTGAAACCTCATGCATAATCGTAATGCTCAAGTCTATAATTCAAGCAATGATTGCATATTGGTACATATGGCAATTGGATGAAAAAACATCTTCCTCAGTCAAATGTTTGAAGAAACTATGTACATGGTATGTCACAAGATTTGTGGATCCAAATAAATACTTGACAAGGAAAGCTAGCTTATGAAATCTAAGTACAGATTTAAGCAAGCCATTGGGAATTGGAATTGTATTTTAGTGAAGCTAATAAGTATTTTAGTTTCATAAAATGTACATGATTCTTATAGATATATAAGAAGTTTAGTGGGAGTACATAAAAATTAATTGGTCCTACGTGTATCGCACACATATCTCTCTATTGTGAAATAACATTCAAATGCTAATGACTTAGATTTGAAATTATTCATCAATAATGGACCATGGCGAAACTTAGTACATACTGGGTGTTGTGGGAGTTTTTCCTTGGATGATGACGAGGAGGTATCAGGTTCCACGTAGCGTTGAGTCCAGTCCACGTCGGCGGCGCACCTACAAAACAAGAATATTCCCGTAGGAATATTCCCTCCGATGCTTAAGTAAGACACGGGTTTTAAGAAAGAGTAATTAATAAACAGAAAGTATTAAAGTAGGTAGTAGAATGTTTCTTTTTTCTCGAATTGTTGTCCATTTCTTGGGAAATGGGAATACTTATAGTCCCCCCTTTTTGGGGGAAACCCTAAGGTGAGCTCATATGATTGGTTGGTTTGCCAGATGGTGACATGTGTCACCATCATCAAATTCTCTATGGGCCTTGGGCCTTAAAGGGGTTAGTGTAATTAAGCCAGTCACTCAGGAGCACATGGTGACTTCTAAGTGGCAGCCAAATAGGCGGCCAGCCAGTTAGGGAGTGCCATGTGTCTAGCGGCAATTGGGCCACGTAAGCAAGGGTATTTTTACCCACATCATTTGCCCCTCAAGAAGGGTATTAAGGTAAGAGGGTTAGCTTGATGCCCTTCCTTGACCCCTGATCTCCTGATTGGGCGTTTTGAACCGAGCAGGATGCGCCACGTGGCGACCTTTCCCAATCTGCCCTCCCTATATATATGTGAAGGAGGGTAAAATTTTCATTTTTCACTTTTCAAAATTCACCTCTGTGCTTCCCTAGAGAGAGATTTTACCGAGATTCTTGGCGCTTTCTTCGATTCGGCCCATTCTCTTAAGACGAAGGAGAGAACGGACAAGCCTTTCGTCTTCTTTTCGTGACACTCACCTGTGACGCCATCATCTCCGTTATTTTTTGAGGTAAGGTCCTGATTTCAATAAGTTATTTTTTTGTATTTTTTGTATTCGTCAATGTTGGTGTCGTCTATTTTTCTTTTCGGAACAATGGCTTATGGTTCTCGAGCCGTTAAGGTTGGAGCTCCTGGATATGGTGGTCTGGTCTGCGCCGCACCAATATCCCTCATTGTTTCCTTTTAAGCCCGTCATTAAGTTCGGCCTCCCATTGCGTCTTTATGCAGGACACGATGGCGAGGACGAAAAAGACGGCAAATATTGCTGACTTGCAGCTTAGAGGTCAGCAGATGGACCCTTCTTTCTCAGGGGGGAGATCCATCAAAGTGCCGGCGGGGGAAATAAGCCGGACTCCCCCAGGTGAGACTAGAAGTGCTCGTCAAGGGGGTACTTACTTTGACGAGTTCTGGATGGAAGAGATGGAAGCTGGTCCATCAGAACAGCCTGCCGCCTCGTTCGATGAGTCGGAGCCAGACGAGAGCGGCGGCGAGGCTGGGGGTGAAGAAGCTGAAGAAGTAGCTGGAGCGCCTCAGGTTGTTGTTGGGGGCGTCCAGGGTGAGAATGCTCAAATCGATGCAGGTTATATTGGGGCTGACCCGAAGTGGCTTAGATGGCTGGATAGGCATAAAGAAAATTATGCCGCTGGTATGAATACCGGCCCAGGCTACGAAATGAGATTTCCTGAAAGTGAGGCGTCCACTATTTTTGACGTAGGCCCAGGCGAGTTCCCTGTGTATGCTGGAGCTTTTAAGAGTGGATTACGCTTCCCCGTCCATCCTTTTGTGGAGGAGGTATTGGATGGGTTCGGCATTGGTATCTGCCAACTGACCCCCAACTCTTGGACGAACGTACTTGGGAACGTTGCCAAGTGTGAGCTGTTAGGCCTGAAGCCATCTTTCAATGCCTTTCCTTAGGCTGGTGCGCTTTCAGAAAGTGAAGGGAGCTGAAGGTTGGTTCCAGTTGGCTAACAAAGGGGAGTATGCCACCACCTTTGACAAGCTGTCAAAACACCATCTCTGGAGAATGAGGTGGGTGGTGATGTGGACCGCCGATGAGGAGGCGGAGCTGAAGTTTAGCCGTTGGCAGCTAAGTCCTCGCTTTGCAGGAGGGAACGAGGAGTTTCCGGCCTTAACGGCGCAGGAATGGGATCAAATCACAGTCCATTTCCAGGCTGAGGCCGTGACGGCCCAAGCCAAGAACTTAAACATTCCCCTATCCTGGCTTCCGTCGTGTTCTCAGCTCAGGGACTCTGTGTTCCTGGCGGCGGCTGGTCTAGACCATGGGTTGGACCAAGGTATCTTGGCCTTACTGTCTTTTTGTATTGGATGTTACTTGCTTTCTAACTTCTATAAAATCGCCTTTTGCAGCCGTTGCCATGTCCAAGCTTCCGCCGCAAGAGAAGGGGGTCATTAACACCAAGGAGTGGTTAACCCAGATGGTTGACCAGAAGCTGAGAGGACTCGGCGGGGGTGCCCCGGCGAAAGTAAATTATCTTACCTTCACTGATGTTGGTCTTATTGGTTCGTCATTTTCTTTATGGTGCTTGTGTCTGTTTTTGCAGAAGGGTGAGAAGGGTCCGGCTGGCTCAAAGCGCAAGGCCGACGAGGGGGATGCTTCCGCAGCGGGGAAGCGTCCTAAAGTCAAGGCGGGAATCCGGCGTCCCAAGAAGGAGGACGTGCCGGAGAAGTCTACGGATTCTCCGGTCGAGGTCGTCCCCATGGCTGTGAATCCTCTTCGACAGCACCCCCCTCCAGAAGGCTCGGCCAAACGGGGGGATGCTAGGGGAGGAGCTGGTCCCAGCAGGAGGGCTGTGTCTCCTACGCCGGTTGAGATCCTCGATGGCGAGGATGATCACCCAACGGCTCAGGCAGCCCAAGCCCCAGAAGCGTCTCGTCCTCCTCCGCGAGGTGGTGACGATCCAGGTATGCTCAGTATCCTTCTAGGCTTAGTTGTTTTCTGGGTTAAGGACTGGTTTAATACTCTTGCCTTTCTTTCGTACAGCTTTTGGCCGGCAGGCAGCTTTGGACGAGGAGGTCCGCAATATTCCTCCGTCCCGGCATTTCGCATCCCGAGATAAGGCTAAGATCATATCTTCAGTGATTAAGGCCGTGCCGAAGGAATATGTGGACCAATTCCCTCCGGCGGCGGATGCCTAGTTTGGGGCTATGCAGGCGGTTCTTTTGGATGTAAGCGTCTTACTTTCTTCTTCATCCTTTTACTTAGCAATTTTATTCTTTCTTACTTGTATTTTTCTCGCAGCTGCTTATTAAGGCCGAGGGCTTTAAGCGCTGGCGAGCTGACGTCACCAGTCAGCTTCAGCGGCAGGTGCATAAGGCTACCAATGCTGGTGACTATGCCATGGCGATGGTAGAGAAGGTTCGGCTAGAGATGCAGGAGACCATTGAAGCTCAGAGTAAGGAGCTGGCCGTCCTGAGGAGTGACAAGAAGCAGTGCTTGGTCAAGATTAATGAACAAGTTCTAGCTATTGAGACCCTGAATGCCGAAGCCCTTTCTACCCAGTCGTTCCTCCAGGAGGCCGAGGCCAAGGTGAAGGAAGCTGCGAGCTTGCGCCAGCAAGTGGCCAGTCTTGAAGAGATGGTCTCGGCTTCTCAGGCCGAGGTTTCTCAGGTCAAGGTCGAGGCCAAGTTTGCCGCGGAGGAGGTGAGAGAGAGAACTCGCCGAGCCTGGGAAGCCTGCATGGAGGACTTCTCATTCGCCTGGTTTGAGCGGCAAATTCAAAAGCAGGTTGCAATTATTGAGGCCGAGAGACAAGGTCTTCCTCCTCCCGTTTTTGAGGATTCCGACGCCGAAAGTGAGGAGGTGAACTCACCGGCTCAGGAGGAGGAGACTTCAGCTCAGCCCACCTCAAAGCCTGCTGTCGACGGTCCAGATGGTGTGGGCACGTCGACTTCCGCTCATTCTGCCGCCGCTCGTCCTGCTGGGTCCTAACTCCACTCCCCCTTATCAAAATCAATCAGTTTTTATGGCGCCTAGAGCGTCTGTAATGAATAATTTTTATTTCTGTTTTAACGCCTAGGGCGTTTGTCTGGATAATTTTTAATTTTCTGTTTGAATTTGGCGCCGTTTTGAGCGCGAACCAGTGGTGATTCGTCACCTTTTTATATTATCTTTTTCAGTTTTGAGACTTTTAAATGCCTTCTCTGTTATTGATGTCTTGTATGATTAGCCGTCCATTTTATGCCCCAGAGCAGGTGTTTGCAAGTCTCTAGATCAGACTCCCATGCCCAAGTTTATTTTAGTTATGATTGCCGCTGAACTTGGGTATGGGGATTATTGTGCGGTTCCGCCGTTTTGTTTTGGCCTATAGGAGTAATCCCACTTGCCTTAGAAAATACATTTAAGAAAACGACAAATTGTGAAGGATTTGCCCCTATCACAAATTGGGCACGGCATGTTTGATGCCGCAGCATTTGACTTATGTGGGGTTTTGCCCCCGTCGTCAATGTGGAGCGGCGTGTTTGTTGCCGCGGCATATAGGGAATGAACCTATTTGCCTTAGAAAATTTTCACGTTTTTTTTTTTGAAAAAACGACAAATTGTGAGGGGTTTGCCCCCGTCACAAAGTGGGCGCGGCATATTTGGTGTCGCAGTGTTTGACTTATGTGGGTGTTTGCCCCCGTCGTCAATGTGAAACGGCACGTTTGTTGCCGCGGCATATAGGGAATGAACCTATTTGCCTTAGAAAATTTTCACATTTTTTTGAAAAAACGACAAATTGGGAGAGGTTTGCCCCCGTCGCAAATTGGGCGCGGCATGTTTGATGCCGCAGCATTTGACTTATGTGGGGGTTTGCCCCCGTCGTCAATGTGAAACGGCATGTTTGTTGCCGCGGGATATAGGGAATGAACCTATTTGCCTTAGAAAATATTCATGTTTTTTTGAAGAAACAACAAATGGTGAGGGGTTTGCCCCCGTCACAAAGTGGGCGCGGCATATTTGATGCCGCAGTGTTTGACTTTTGTGGGGGTTTGCCTCCGTCGTCAATGTGAAACGGCACGTTTGTTGCCGCGGCATATAGGGAATGAACCTATTTGCCTTAGAAAATTTTCACATTTTTTGAAAAAACTAAAAACTGGGGGAGTTTGCCCCCGTCGCAAATTGGGCGCGGCATGTTTGATGCCGCAGCATTTGACTTATGTGGGGGTTTGCCCCCGTCGTCAATGTGAAACGGCATGTTTGTTGCCGCGGCATATAGGGAATGAACCTATTTGCCTTAGAAAATATTCATGTTTTTTGAAGAAACGACAAATGGTGAGGGGTTTGCCCCCATCGCAAATTGGGCGCGGCATGTTTCATGCCACAACATTTGAATTATGTGGGGGTTTGCCCCCGTCGTCAATGTGAAACAGCATATTTGTTGCCGCGGCATATAGGGAATGAACCTATTTGCCTTAGAAAATATTCATGTTTTTTGAAGAAACGACAAATGGTGAGGGGTTTGCCCCCGTCACAAAGTGGGCGCGACATATTTGATGCCGCAGTGTTTGACTTATGTAGGGGTTTGCCCCCGTCGTCAATGTGAAACGGCACGTTTGTTGCAGCGGCATATAGGGAATGAACCTATTTGCCTTAGAAAATTTTCACGTTTTTTGAAAAAACGACAAATGGTGAGGGGTTTGCCCCCGTCACAAAGTGGGCGCGACATATTTGATGCCGCAATGTTTGACTTTTGCGGGGGTTTGCCCCCGTCGTCAATGTGAAACGGCACGTTTGTTGCCGCGGCATATAGGGAATGAACCTATTTGCCTTAGAAAATTTTCACGTTTTTTGAAAAAACGACAAATTGGGAGAGGTTTGCCCCCGTCACAAATTGGGCGCTGCATGTTTGATGCCGCAGCATTTGACTTATGTGGGGGTTTGCCCCCGTCGTCAATGTGAAACGGCATGTTTGTTGCCGCGGCATATGGGGAATGAACCTATTTGCCTTAGAAAATATTCATGTTTTTTTGAAGAAACAACAAATGGTGAGGGGTTTGCCCCCGTCACAAAGTGGGCGCGGCATATTTGATGCCGCAGTGTTTGACTTTTGTGGGGGTTTGCCCCCGTCGTCAATGTGAAACGGCACGTTTGTTGCCGCGGCATATAGGGAATGAACCTATTTGCCTTAGAAAATTTTCACGTTTTTTGAAAAAACGACAAACTAGGAGAGTTTGCCCCCGTCGCAAATTGGGCGCGGCATGTTTGATGCCGCAGCATTTCACTTATGTGGGGGTTTGCCCCCGTCGTCAATGTGAAACGGCATGTTTGTTGCCGCGGCATATAGGGAATGAACCTATTTGCCTTGGAAAATATTCATGTTTTTTGAAGAAACGACAAATGGTGAGGGGTTTGCCCCCGTCGCAAATTGGGCGCGGCATGTTTGATGCCGCATCATTTGAATTATGTGGGGGTTTTCCCCTGTCGTAAATGTGAAACGGCATGTTTGTTGCTGCGGCATATAGGGAATGAACCTATTTGCCTTAGAAAATATTCATGTTTTTTGAAGAAACGACAAATGGTGAGGGGTTTGCCCCCGTCACAAAGTGGGCGCGGCATATTTGATGCCGCAATGTTTGACTTATGTAGGGGTTTGCTCCCGTCGTCAATGTGAAACGGCACGTTTGTTGCCGCGGCATATAGGGAATGAACCTATTTGCCTTAGAAAATTTTCACGTTTTTTGAAAAAACGACAAATGGTGAGGGGTTTGCCCCCGTCACAAAGTGGGCGCGGCATATTTGATGCCGCAGTGTTTGACTTATGTGGGGGTTTGCCCCCGTCGTCAATGTGAAACGGCACGTTTGTTGCCGTGGCATATAGGGAATGAACCTATTTGCCTTAAATAATTTAGACGCTCGTGTTTTCGGGAACGATTTTTACAATTTAATAGGTGATCAGCCTATGTTGATGCTAATCTGGGCCACTGGGCTTCAAACAATTAGGCTTGTAAATGTTGTGCTAATCTGGGGCCACTTCTTAGGCCCCTTATTCGATTAGGCTTTTTGCATGCATATGTTAGATTAGTAGAAAGTAATAAATAGGACGAAACAAGAGTAGTATTATTTATACTTTGTAAGGCAAATTTAGCCGGTTACAAGAGAGACTACTACTCCATTAGGACCATTAGCGGCCGTTGTCTAGACCACAGATTCTTTCATAAAAGATAGTCAGAATAAACCCTAGAAAAAGTATTTTTTGAGATTGTCTGCATTCTAGGTGCGTAAAATAGGCCGTCCCTGCATGTCCTGAATGTGATAGGTTCCATCTCTGACTTCGTCATAGATCTCATAGGGTCCCTCCCAAGTGGGCGTCAGTTTACCCTGTTCATTGGCTCGTCCCACAGACTCCATCTTTCGGAGAACAAAGTCGCCTACCTTGAGCACTCTTTTAGAGACTTTCTTGTTGTATTCCCTCGCCATCCTTATCTTGTACAGTTGTTGCCTCAATGCTGCATTTCCTCTCACTTCAGGTAAAAAGTCAAGGGCCAGCTTTATCATTTCCCAGTTGGCATTCTCGTCATATAGCATGACTCTTAGTGTAGGTTCACACACTTCTATGGGCAACACGGCCTCCGCACCATAGGCTAACAGGAATGGGGTTTCGCCGGTTGAGTTTTTGGCCATGGTGCGGATGGCCCACAAGACGTTTGGCAGCTCATCAGCCCATAGACCCTTGGCCTCATCTAGTTTCTTCTTTATCCCCTCAGAGATGATCTTGTTAAATGCTTCGACTTGGCCATTGGCTTGAGGTCGTCCTACTGAGGCAAAACAGCTGTGTATGCCGTGATCTGCTAACCACTCCTTCAGTTTAGGCGTCTCAAACTGAGGCCCATTATCGAAGACGATAGCTTGTGGTATTCCAAAGCGAGTCATGATATTTTTCCAAATAAACGCCCTCACATCACTTGTCTTTATGTTCTTGAGAGCTTCTGCTTCAACCCACTTGGTAAAGTAATCAACAGCAACTATCACATAGCGCCGGCCTCCAGGGGCCGCTGTATATGGCCCTAACAGGTCCATCCCCCACTTGGCAAACGGAATGGGACTCATAATAGGAGTGAGTGGCTGGGCCGACCTGTGGATGAGATGAGCAAACCGTTGGCACTTGTCACATTTTTGCACCATGGCTAGGGCGTCTTCTCTCAAAGTGGGCCAGTAATAACCAGTTCGCAAAGCTTTCTCTGCTAGGGCTCGTCCTCCAATGTGGGACCTACATAATCCTTGGTGCAAATCGTCTAGAATTTCCTTTCGCACCGCAGGAGAGGTCTGGAAAATGACCTTTTGTACAAAACTCCATTCCACCATTCAAACCAAGAACTCTTCTTTTGTATTTTGGTGGCCAGACTTGAATCGTCTGGAAGCGTACCGTCCATTTTGTAAGCAATGATAGGGTCCATCCATGTTGACGACCGATCCAGGACAGCTACTATAGGAGCGCACAATTCCTGCTCAATACTTCGCTTATCCTTCACTTCCCAAAACACGTGACGCGGAGTATCACAAGAAGCCGAGCTAGCTAGTTTCGACAGGGCATCGGCCTGATTGTTCTCCGTTCTGGGAATCTGCTTAGCTTCGAAGCTCTTTAGATGTTCTACTTCTTGATGCACTGCCTGCATATATTTGATCATGTTAGGGTCCCTTGCCTCATAGTCCCCACATACTTGGCTCACAATGAGCTGAGAGTCAGAGAAGGCGAGTATCTCTTGAGCTCCAGCGGCTTTGCACATTTTTATACCGGCTAACAAAGCCTCATACTCTGCTTCATTGTTGGAAGTTTGGAAGTTGAATCTCATGGCATATTCATACTTGTCTCCTTCAGGAGACTGACATATTATGCCGGCTCCACACCCGTTCTGGGTTGACGAGCCATCTACATAGACTGTCCAGCGAGTCGTCACATTCTTTTCAAAATTCGGCCTCGTCATTTCTGCAATGAAATCAGCAAATGCTTGTCCCTTGATAGCTTTTCGAGGCTCGTATGAGATATCAAATGCATTTAGCTCAATTGCCCATTTCAGCATTCGTCCGGCAGCGTCTAGGTAAGGGGTTGTTTCAAAGGCTGGTCTGTGTATACCACTTGTTGTGGGCAAAATTACCGTGCCTTCGTGTACCAATGAGGACGTGACACATGGCACGTATTGCGCCCCCTAAGCAGAAATCATACGAAGTCTACTCCGAGGCATGAGTATTAATCTAGGTATCTACAATGTATGTATTTAAGTGTGTATAAATGTATGTATAACACCTATACCTGGAAAGGGGCTTAGTTAGTATGTATCCCAAGTGAATGACTAAGCACTATAGGCCCAAACAGCCCACTATTGCCAAAAGAGACCAGAGAATTGTAAGGAGAAAGGACACGTGTCCTCCTCCCATTCCCCAGCCAATCATGTAAGGGGAATATTAGGTCATTCCCCCAAAACCTAGTACTATAAATATTCCCACTTCCCTAGAAAAAGGGGTCACAATCAATACATTCTAGAGCAATTACTGCTCGGCCTTCTCTCTACTTTCTCTCTCTATAAAAATACAATCTTGTTTAATCTGTAAAAGTTACCAAGAAACCTCCCAGGTATCTCACCGGAAAAACCCCACAACATTTGGCGCCGTCTGTGGGGAGGTACGGTAACATGGAAGATCAACGACAGGACAACGATGCTGGGCGGCCTACACGCGTAGAGCGGCCACCCCTCGAAAGAGAAATGCCGACTGAACATCATACGCCGGCCACAAGAATCACTGAAGATGCCGCACGTACATTTGCGGCCGGGCACACCCCTCGTCACACTGCCGAGGTAGAGGTGCTCAGCGAGGAGGACGACCAGGCCAATCGCACCCCTCCTGGAGGACACCTGGATCCTCGGGTGGATACGGTAATAGAGGAGAACCCTGATATGCCTGTCTCTGTGGGTGCTCTTCGGGCTATTTTGGCTGAGTTCCAAGCTGACGTAGGGAAGACAGTTAATGCTGAGGTACAGAAGAGTATGCTGATTTACACCACTGCTGTGGCTGCAAATCATGAGAGGCCGGCAAGCAATAGGCCAACACTTTCTTTGCGCCCCCCAAATGTCTGGACCAGGCTGACAGGCGAGGACCTAAGGAGACAGCCGCCAACAAGTCAGCCAAATCAGACCATGTCTTACCTACCACGCCGAATGCCACGGCGGCTGATCGGAGAAACGTCCCGAGGACGTGAGCAGCCACGCGCAGAGCAGTTGCCCGACTCTGAGTCGGAACTTTCTGACACTGGGTCAACCCCCGTCATGCCGGATAGACCTCTCCCTCATCCAACTTATACGCATCTGAGCCAGGCACGTCCAGGGGCCACCCGTCCAACCCGTCAAACTCGCGGACGCGAGTCCTCCCTGCGGCTACCTTACTCCAGGCGTCAAGACCCTGTATATCACATTCAGGAGGGGGTGTCCAACATGGCCCTAGGGCACACCACCCCTTTTGCAGACTCTATCATGAGAGCCCCGAGGGAACCCAAAGTCAAGCCGCCCAACATTGATGCTTACGATGGTACCACAGATCCGGACATGCACCTCTTGGTTTACCGGCATCACATGTATGTCCAAGGAACAACTGACTCAACTTGGTGTAAGTATTTCCCGGGCACACTCAAAGGAGTAGCCTCTAAGTGGTTCGAGAGACTTCCAGCCGGAACTATTCGCTCTTTTTCGGAGCTCGAGCTATTGTTCTCTACTCGGTTCATGGCTCACAAGGAAGAGAAGAAGACGAGCATGCATCTGAGTAGGATTCAGCAAGGGAAGGACGAGTCCCTGAGGAGTTATGTGAAGAGATTCAATCTAGAGGCAGGGCAAATTCCGGATTTGCCAGATGGTGTTGCATTCGATAACTTCATTCGAGGGCTTAAAAAGGGCTCTTTCAAGTTTGATCTGGTAAAGAAAAGCGTCCGAACAATGGCAGAAGTGCTGGATGAGGCGGAGGCCTTCATTCATGCAACAGAGATTTGCAGCGTCCCGAAAGACCCCAGAGGAAGTGATAACGCCGAGCTAGCGGCAAAAAAGGAGAAATTTGAAAAGAAGAACCGGCCTAACGGGACGTGAGCTATTGCAAAAGAATCAGACAGGGCCCCCGGAGCGGCAGGTCAGAAACGGCCCAGAACTTATGATCGGGAGCGTTTCGAGTATAACACAGACATGTACACAATCCTGATGGACGTCGGGTCCAAATATGACATTGATCGTCCATTTCCCATGAAGTCACCACCAGAAAGTAGGGACCCCAAACTGTACTGTCACTTTCACAGTGACATTGGGCATGACACCAATGAATGTAAGAGCTTGAAAAGGGCATTGGATGGCCTAGCCACCAAGGGGTTCTTAAAAAGTTATATCAGCAGGAACACGGGAGGTTCTGGCAAACCCTTCTACAAGAAAAACAAATCCCCTCCCTTGGAGGAAGATGGGAATCGTACCGACCCAGAGTGCGTGGCAGTCATCTCAGGAGGATTGGCCGCCGGCGGGCCGACCATGAGGGGCCAGAAGGATTATGCCAAGCGATTGGGACAAGTGATGCTGTCCGGCAAGGCCACAGTTGACCCGTTTCCAAAAGTTGAAATCGGCGAGGCCGACCGTGGGAAAATCTCCACCCCGCATGACGATCCTTTGGTAATTGAGTTAAAAGTTGCTAACCTAAGGGTTAGGCGTATTTTGGTTGATACAGGAAGTTCGTCGGACATAATTAGTCTAGAGTGCTTGAATCGGCTGCAACATGATCCCTCAAAAATTGAGAAAATCCACTATCCCATTATAGGCTTCGGAGGTAGTGTCAATCACCCAGTCGGCATAATTACCCTTCCTCTGAGGATGGGAAATAAAAAGGAATCTCGGCAAATGGATGTCCGTTTTCTCATAGTGAAAGATCTGACGGCATATAACATCATCTTGGGGCGTCCCACGTTGAACAGGGCAAAGGCTGTCATTGTGACTCATCTGATGCTTCTTAAGATCATTTGTGACGATGGGAGCGTCAGCACTATACATGGTGACCAGCAACAAGCTAGAGATTGCTACCTAACCACCTTGAGTCCAGAAGCATGGGGGACGGGTGAAGAGAAAGGGACGTCGAGCAACAAACGAAAATGTGGCGACACGCAACCCAAGGTCGTCAAAGAAACATTAACTATCTCAGCAGGGCACATGGAAGAGAGACGCCCAGAGCCTGTTGGGGCCCATTTCAATGTGGTTTTAAACACAGACAAACCTGACAGAGTAGTGCCCATCGGGATTTCTCCTGACGACCCGCTGGCGGCAGAATTGGTCCACCTTTTGAGAGAATTTGAAGATATCTTTGCTTTCACGGTGGACGAAATGCCGGGTATTGACCCTGCTGTGGCCGTCCATAAGCTGAATGTGGACCCAAACTTTAAACCGGTTCGTCAGAAGAAAAGGAACCATGGGGAAGATAGAAATCAGGCGGCAGCCGCGGAAATACAGAAGTTGATGGAGGCTGGGTTCGTCAGGCCTAGTCAGTACCCCGACTGGGTTGCTAATGTGGTCCTCGTCAAAAAACCTAATGGTACCTGGAGAATGTGTGTTGATTACACCAACCTCAATAGGGCATGTCCAAAGGACAGTTTCCCATTACCCAAGATTGACCGGCTCGTCGACTCTACAGCGGGGCATGCCATGATGAGCTTTATGGATGCCTACTCAGGGTTTCACCAGATTCCGTTGTGGCCTGACGACCAGGAGAAAACGTCATTTGTTACTGAACAAGGCCTTTACTGCTACAAGGTGATGCCGTTTGGGTTAAAAAATGCACCGGCCACTTTTCAGCGTCTTATTAACACTGTGTTCATTAAGCAGCTCGGCAGGAATATTGAAGCTTACATTGACGATATGATCGTAAAAAGTAAGCTGAGGGCGGCGCATATAACTGATCTCAGAGAGACATTTGAGACTATTCGAGCTTACAACATGAGGTTGAATCCTAAGAAGTGTGTGTTCGGGGTGACGGCAGGCAAATTCTTAGGTTTCTTGATTGATGAAAGAGGAATTGAAGCCAACCCAGACAAAATCCAGGCAGTAATTGATATGAGCTCACCAAAGACAGTGAAGGAGGTCCAGCGGCTCACAGGTTGCTTGGCCGCCCTGGGCAGATTCCTTTCCAGGGCTGGAGACAAGTGCCACTACTTTTTTAGATCTGTCAGAAAGAAGGCCAAGTTTGAATGGTCGGACGAGGCCGAGGCGGCATTAGTCAGATTAAAGGAGCACTTACACACCTTGCCTCGTCTTGTTAGTCCCTTGCTAGGAGAGACTTTGTACATGTATCTCGCCGTGTCCGAGCACTCGTTGAGTGCCGTTCTACTGACAGAGAGGGAGGGAATACAGATGCCGGTATACTTTGTCAGTCATGTTCTTCAAAATGCTGAAGTTAGATATCCTACAGTGGAAAAGTTTGGCTTAGCTCTGTTCATGGCCAGCAAAAAGCTCCGTCCTTATTTCTTAGCTCACAAAATAGTGATCTACACCGATCAGCCGCTCAAACTGCCCTTCACAAAGCTGGAGGCGTCAGGACGAATGCTGAATTGGGCAATAGAGCTGAACGCCTTTGATATCACCTATGAGCCGAGGAAAGCTGTCAAGGGGCAGGCATGTGCCGACTTCATTGTTGAAATGACGAGGCCAGACTTTGCCAAGAATACAAGCACAGTGTGGACAGTGCATGTAGACGGCTCATCCACACAGAATGGATGTGGAGCAGGGATAATCTGTCACTCCCCAGAAGGAGATACTTTTGAATATGCTATGCGATTTAACTTCCAGGCGTCAAATAATGAAGCCGAATATGAAGCCCTGCTTTGTGGCATTAAAATGTGTAAGGCGGCAGGCGCCGAGGAGATTGTAGCACTATCTGACTCCCAACTGATTGTGAGCCAAGTTAATGGGACCTACGAAGCTAGGGATCCGACTATGGTCAAATACATGCAGGCCGTCCATCAGGAAGTAGAGCCACTGAAAAGTTTTGAAGTAAGGCAAGTCCCTCGCTCGGAAAACAACCAAGCTGATGCCCTGTCAAAGTTGGCAAGTTCCGCGTCTTGTGATACCCCTCGGCACGTGTTCTGGGAGGTAAAAGAGCACAAAAGTGTTGAGCAAATGGAAGTGGAAACTCTTGACAGAACGTCCACATGGATGGATGACATAGTAAACTTCAAAATGAATGGAGTCTTGCCCGAAGACTCAAGGGAAGCGGCAAAACTTCAAAAGAAATGTTCTTGGTTTGAAATGTGGAACGGCACCCTCTACAAAAAGGCCTACTCCCGTCCTTTGTTAAGATGTGTAACACCTGAGAAGGGGCAGGAAATTTTAGAAGACCTTCATCAGGGGTTGTGCAGCTCGCATATTGGTGGAAGGGCTTTGGCTGAAAAGGCACTTCGAACCGGCTATTACTGGCCGACCCTTAAGGAGGACGCAATCTCACTGGTCAAGAAGTGTGACAAATGTCAGCGCTTTTCTCACCTAATACATCAACCGGCACGAGTTCTGATGCCCATTATAAGCCCAATTCCATTTGCTAAATGGGGGATGGATCTCCTAGGCCCATTCACGACCGCACCAGGAGGAAGGCGTTATGTCATCGTTGCCGTAGATTACTTCACCAAATGGGTGGAGGCAGAAGCGCTCAAAAACATAAAAACGGCTGATGTGAGAGCATTCATTTGGAAGAACATCATGACTCGCTTTGGGATTCCACAGGCTATAGTCTTCGATAATGGGCCCCAGTTTGAGACGCCTAAGCTGAAAGAGTGGCTGGCAGATCACGGTATACACACCTGTTTTGCATCAGTCGGACGACCCCAAGCCAATGGTCAGGTTGAGGCGTTCAACAAAATTATCTCTGAAGGAATTAAAAAGAAGCTTGACGAAGCCAAAGGTCTATGGGCTGATGAGCTGCCAAATGTCTTATGGTCCATCCGCACCACGGCTAAGAATTCAACCGGTGAAACACCCTTCTTGCTAGCCTATGGCGCCGAGGCTGTCCTACCCATAGAAATGTGTGAGCCAACGTTGAGAGTCATGCTGTATGACGAAAATGCTAACTGGGAGACAATGAAAGCAGCCTTGGACTTTCTGCCCGAGGTTAGAGGAAATGCAGCGCTCAGACAACAGCTGTACAAGATAAGGATGGCAAGAGAATACAACAAGAGAGTCTCTAACAGAGTGCTCAAAGTGGGAGATTTTGTCCTCAGAAAAATGGAGTCCACAGGACGAGCAAATGAACAAGGTAAGCTGACGCCCACTTGGGAGGGACCTTACGAGATCTATGATGAAGTTAGAGATGGAACCTACCGCATTCAAGACATGCAAGGCCGCCCTATTTCACGCACTTGGAATGCCGACAACCTCAAGAAATATTTCTTCTAGATATGTGCTAAGCCTTGTCTTACTTACCACGATCCATTGCCCAAGGGGCGGCCTCTAATGGTCATAGTAGGGTAGTAATTACTTTTGTAACCGGCTAAATTCGCCTTGCAAAGTTATAAATAATACTACTCTATTTGTTTCGTAATATTTATTGTTCGCACAATGAATATAAACATATACACTCCAATGCATAACAAAAGCCTAATTGTATGACGGCCTGAGAAGTGGCCCAGATTAGCAAAAACTCAGCAAGACTAATTGTTTGAAGCCTAAGTAGTGGCCCAGATTAGCACCAAGTTGTAGGCTGATCACCTATCCAACTACCCTCCTAATATAAGCAAGCCGCTGGCCGACCAGTACAGCATAATACGTGCCAGCGGCATGAACAACTTTGAAACATAGGTTGTTCGCTCAAAAGCCCAACGGCATGAACAACTTTGAAACATAGGTTGTTCGCTCAAAAGTCCAGCGGCATGAACAACTTTGAAACATAGGTTGTTCGTTCAAAAGACCAGCGGCATGAACAAACTTTGAAACATAGGGTGTTTGCTAAAAAGCGCGGCGGCACGCATGTTTGGCCGGCCAGTCCATTTGACGAGCATGTCTAGCGGCAATCATACTTATTGATTGACTTGCGTCAATCAATATCGTTATAGACACGCTCGCCAAAGAAAGTGACGACCAAAGTGGGGCCTAGCGCATGCTCAGTTGCCAGCGGCACCAACCACTTGGAAACAAAGGTTGTCCGCTCAAAAGTTCAGCGGCACGATTAACTTCGAAACAAAGGTTGCTTGCTAAAAAGCGCGGCGGCACGAATGTTTGGCCGGCCAGTCCATTTGACGAGCATGTCTAGCGGCAATCATACCTATTGATTGACTTGCGTCAATCAATATCGTTATAGACACGCTCGCCAAAGAAAGTGACGACCAAAGTAGGGCCTAGCGCATGCTCAGTTGCCAGCGGCACCAACCACTTGGAAACAAAGGTTGTCCGCTCAAAAGTTCAGCGGCACGATTAACTTCGAAACAAAGGTTGCTTGCTAAAAAGCGCGGCGGCACGAATGTTTGGCCGGCCAGTCCATTTGACGAGCATGTCTAGCGGCAATCATACCTATTGATTGACTTGCGTCAATCAATATCGTTATAGACACGCTCGCCAAAGAAAGTGACGACCAAAGTAGGGCCTAGCGCATGCTCAGTTGCCAGCGGCACCAACCACTTGGAAACAAAGGTTGTCCGCTCAAAAGTTCAGCGGCACGATTAACTTCGAAACAAAGGTTGTTTGATCAAAGTTAGGTGGCACGAACGTTTGGCTGTACAGTCCATTTGACGAGCATGTCTAGCGGCAATCATACCTGTTGATTGACTTGCGCCAATCAATATCGTTATAGACACGCTCGCCAAAGAAAGTGACGACCAAAGTAGGGCCTAGCGCCTACTCAGTTGCCTGCGGCATTAACGTGCTTAGTGTACACTCGGATGCACCTTGGCAACCATACCTATTGATTAAGCCTATTAAGCCTATTGATCAAGGAATAATCAAATTATGAAGAGCAAGTAAATGCGAGATAGGAGAAACATCAAAAAACCTATTTACTTATAAAACAACGCCCGTAGAAAGGCGTGTGAAAGTAGCTCAGAATTCCTGACCAGGAAAAAGAAAGAGAATTGTTGTGTGCTCAGCAGGCACAATGATACAGACGCCATCAGCGCCAAAACTTTACAACATAATTGTTTTTGCCCTTAGGCACTGGAACGCTTGAATAAAATTTTTTTAAAAAAAATAGGAAAGGAAGCAAATCAGGGGGCGGCGGCATCGTCCTCGTCATCAGATGATACAAACTCAGGGGGCGGCTGACCAAGACGTTCAGCAGCCAACACAGCGGCACTGTGCTCCATTCGCCGCTGGAACCACCCAAGATCATACTCTGACATGTGGCTCTCCCAGGCGTGCTTAACAGCGTCCTTGGTCGCTTGTTCCCCCTGATCATAGGATTCCAGAAGACGCTCACGCAAGGTGCGAACTTGCGATCTGGCCGTCTCTAGCTCCCCACGAAGATGCTCGGCTTCCTCAGCCGCCTCTTTGACCTGAGGGTACTCCCGCAACTGGTCCTGAAGCGCCCGTATTTCCGCCGCCGCTGTCTTGGCCTCCTCGACCATTGCCACCATGTCCTTGTCCTGCGCCAAGATCTTCTTAAGCAGCTCGGCCTTGTCAGATCTCAACGCAGCCACCTCCTTCGCTTGAAGGTCTATGGTCGTCTGCATCTGCAGGCGGACCTCTTCAATGGACTTGAACGCATAGTCACCATGGTGGGTGGACTCAGCCACCTGAGCTTTGAGCTCCTCAGCAGTGCGGGTCTTCCAGCTCTTGCAGAATTCCATGCGGCAGAACAACTGCAGAAGAAGCTACATATTAGTAAATGACTCTAAAAGGGAAGACAAGTACAAGCAAGTTGGAAATAGACTTACGTCGAGAAGAGTGGCCTGGATCGCACCAAACTGGGCGTCAGTCTTGCGGCCAGGAAGAGAAGCAACATACTCAGCGGGGACGGCCTTAAAAACCTTGCGGCATATAGCCACCCTATCCTTTGACGAATAGTGTGGAGTAGCAGGTACGTTCTCATCCTCGGCAGCAGCTGCATCCTTCCCTTTGTCTTTGGCTATAGGAAAAACAATGGCCTTAGGATGACGCGGAGAGTAAGAAGAACTGCCAGAGGAGGCTCGATACGTCTGAACGACGTTCGAATAATACTTACCGCCCGAAGACCTAGCTCGGCGGGCCACCTCCGCCGGTATCTGAGAGCGGACGTCGGCCGGGATTCCCGAAAGAGGGTCCTCCACCAAGTCCACCACCAGAGACGGCTTGTCCACGCCCATCTCTTCGTCATCAGGGCATCCCCCCTCAGCAACCTTCGACTCGTCTTTCTTCACGAGACGGCGAGGTAGGGGTTTTGGCTTCTTGAAGGTACTCGGAGTCTCCGAGCCAGCCGGCACAGCTCTCTTCTTCAGCTGGGACAGAGTCGTCCCCTTCTTCTTCCCTGACGCCCTAGCCGCGTCCTTAGCTTGCTAAAAAAGAAAGGACAGTCAAATATTAGGCCTCGTCATCTATCGCAAGTCACTCACCATGTAGTGGCTCGTCATTAAAAAGGACGCCCATCTCAAAAATGACGAGGCGTACCTCATCAATCACAAGTCACTCACAAGATAGTGGCTCGTCATTTAAAAGGACGCCCGTCTTAAAAATGACGAGGCGTACCTCATCAATCACAAGTCACTCACAAGATAGTGGCTCGTCATTAAAAAGGACGCCCGTCTTAAAAATGACGAGGCGTACCTCATCAATCACAAGTCACTCACAAGATAGTGGCTCGTCATTAAAAAGGACGCCCGTCTTAAAAATGACGAGGCGTACTTTATCAATCACAAGTCACTCACAAGATAGTGGCTCGTCATTAAAAAGGACGCCCGTCTTAAAAATGACGAGGCGTACTTTATCAATCACAAGACACCCACAAGATAGTGGCTCGTCATTAAAAAGGACGCCCGTCTTAAAAATGACGAGGCGTACCTTATCAATCACAAGTCACTCACAAGATAGTGGCTCGTCATTAAAAAGGACGCCCGTCTTAAAAATGACGAGGCGTACCTTATCAATCACAAGTCACTCAATAAATAGTGGCTCGCCATTAAAAAGGACGCCCGTCTTAAAAATGACGAGGCGTACCTTATCAAGTGCAAGTCAATCGCAGAAAAGTGGCTCGTCATTAAAAAGGACGCCCGTCCCAAAAATGACGAGGCGTACCCTATCAATCACGAGTCACTTGAAAAAACACTAACTAAGGGGCCCGTCAATAAAAAGTGACGAGGCCTACCTTAGCAAACACGGGTCAGATATCAGGATATCGGCTCGTCACTAAAAAGACGTCCACTGTAGACGCTGGACGGGAGAAGTTTAACTTGCAAAAAAAAAAAAAAAAAAAAAAAAAAAACAACAACCTAAGAGAATACTCACCTTCTCCTCCAACTCGGCCTTGGCTTTCTGCATCTTGGCCTCATAGATGTCCGCCATCCAATCGGTCATATCGCCCTTCCCAATATCCGCCGCCGATAGCTTGCTCATTCCTTCCTCTGTGAACAAAAGAAATCCAAAGTTAGAAAAAATGAATAGACCAACGCGGAACGGCACATAAATTGGCATACAACCTCGAGTCATGGAATATCCTAAGCCTACGGCCGCTAGAAAGGCCTCGTTCCGAAACTGGCTAATGTGCGGCAACCACTCGGCCGGCACATGGAAACTCTTATCCACTGTTAAGTGGTAAGTGTTGGCCCTGAACAGGACCATTATCTGATCCCACTCTTCGGCAGTAAGGGGGGGAAGGGGCTCGTCACGATCCATGAAGTTGGCGTCACAGTTCCAACGGCTCATTCTCTCATACATCTCCTGGTCGTCAGTGTAAAACACGACCCACCTCTTCCTCCACATATGCCACTTGCTGAGCTTGCCGACCACTGTCTGGTAGGTACCACGGCTGCTCAGATTAAACCACCCTTTGGCGGCACTGGGGGAACGAGAGAGGGAGACCAGATGCAGAAAGGCGTTGAAGGACGGCTCCACGTCGTTCAGTGCACATTTGGCAATGTAGCCAAAGATATCCGCCCATGAGTTGGGGGTCAGCTGGGCCACCCCAATATTGAAACCATCTAACACCTCCACAACGAAGGGGTGTGGAGGGAATCTCATGCCGAGTTTGATTGACGCGGCGTACACAGGGAATTCTCCCTCGGCAAGCAGGCTGACGGTCGAGTCCAGACCGGCCGGCACGCGCATTTGGTACCCTTCCCCCACGCAGAGGTCATCCCTCATCTTGGCTCCATGCCTGTCTAGCCACCGCATCCAGCCCACGTCTGGGTGAATCTCTGACGGAAGCAATTGGGCCTCCTCCCGTCCTCTGGGCTTAATAAGCTGGGGAGCAGCTTCTTGTTCCTCGGCGGCCGATGACAATGGAGCGACGCTTGGCTCCCCCACTGCCTGGCTCGCTGTACCCTCCGACGAGCTTGCCGCCTGCTCCCCCGCCTCGACGTACTCGTCGATCTCTTGAAAGAGTTCGGCAAATTCTTCGTCGACTGCCGAGGCGGTGGAAGAATATCTCTCCCTAGGAGGTGTCGATGCTTCTTCCCGCAAGCGCAGGCGCGTCGGATCTGCCGTTTGCTTGGTTCTAGCCATGCCTTCTGCATAGTGAACGAAGCACGGCTTAGGGGTGACCAACAATGAAGAAAAAGACGCGATTGGACGTCCGCCCCGACAAAAGATGAACGGCGGAAAAATCTTAAATAAAACCTTTAAACCCTTACCTAGTACTAAGAGGTCGGCCGCTAACAAAGAGAAAATGTCAAGAGGATAACAAAAATGGCGAAAACTAACCTTGAAAGATCTGCGAAGTACTTGGTGAAGAACAGGATGAGTATCGCGAAGAACGGGATGAACTTCACGAAGAACAGGATGAGTGTGACGAGGAAAAGGATGAGTCTTGTGGTGGCCGGAAATCGCCTGATGGTGGTAGGAACACGCCGGAAATCGCCTATGAAAGCTCTGTGAAAATGAAATGTAAAAAATGAAATTTACCCCCCTCACCTCTATATATAGGGAGGGGCAAAATGGAGAAAGGTGACACGTGTCACCATCCCAACACCTGACCCAAAGATGAAGATGCAAAACAAGAGTCAAGAAGCGATACCCGGAATGTGTTTCCAGAAATGCCCTTCTTGAGGGGCAAATGTTGTGGGCAAAATTACCGTGCCTTCGTGTACCAATGAGGACGTGACACATGGCACGTATTGCGCCCCCTAAGCAGAAATCATACGAAGTCTACTCCGAGGCATGAGTATTAATCTAGGTATCTACAATGTATGTATTTAAGTGTGTATAAATGTATGTATAACACCTATACCTGGAAAGGGGCTTAGTTAGTATGTATCCCAAGTGAATGACTAAGCACAATAGGCCCAAACAGCCCACTATTGCCAAAAGAGACCAGAGAATTGTAAGGAGAAAGGACACGTGTCCTCCTCCCATTCCCCAGCCAATCATGTAAGGGGAATATTAGGTCATTCCCCCAAAACCTAGTACTATAAATATTCCCACTTCCCTAGAAAAAGGGGTCACAATCAATACATTCTAGAGCAATTACTGCTCTGCCTTCTCTCTACTTTCTCTCTCTATAAAAATACAATCTTGTTTAATCTGTAAAAGTTACCAAGAAACCTCCCAGGTATCTCACCGGAAAAACCCCACAACACCACTAGTTTGTGTGCCAGAAAATAAGGGCGAAACTTCTTGCTGGCCATAAACAGCGCAAGTGCGAACTTCTCAATTGGAGAATATCTTAATTCAGCGTTTTGCAGGACATGGCTCACAAAATAGACGGGGAGTTGCACTCCTTCCCTTTCAGTCAGCAAGACAACACTCAAGGACCACTCGGAAATGGCCAAATATACATACAAAGTTTCCCCCTGGAGAGGACTGACAAGCCGAGGTAAGGTGTGGAGGTGTTCCTTTAATCGGACGAAGGCAGTTTCTGCCGCCTCAGTCCATTCAAATTTGCTCTTTTTCTTGATTGTGCCGAAGAAGTAATGACACTTGTCACCTGCCCTCGATAAGAACCGCCCCAGGGCTGCTAGACATCCCGTCAGGCGTTGGACTTCCTTGACTGATTTTGGCGACGTCATATCTATTACTGCTTGTACTTTATCAGGATCGGCCTCGATTCCCCTTTCATCAATGAGGAATCCCAAGAACTTTCCAGCTGTCACCCCAAAAACACACTTCTTTGGATTCAACCTCATCTGGTATTTTCGGAGCGTTTCAAAAGTTTCTCTTAGGTCAGCCAAGTGTTCTTCACGTTGCTTGCTTTTTACTATCATATCATCAATGTAGGCTTCAATATTGCGCCCTAACTGACCAGAGAAGACAGTGTTGACCAGACGTTGAAATGTGGCCGGGGCATTCTTTAAGCCGAACGGCATCACTTTGTAGCAATACAGGCCTTGCTCAGTAACAAATGACGTTTTCTCTTGATCATCTGGCCACATGGGAATTTGGTGAAAACCCGAGTATGCATCCATGAAGGACATCAAAGCATGACCTGCCGTTGAATCTACCAGCCGGTCTATCTTGGGCAAAGGAAAGTTGTCTTTTGGGCAAGCCTTGTTTAAATCTGTATAATCCACACACACTCTCCAGGATTTGTTGGATTTCGGCACCAACACTACATTTGCCACCCAATCTGGATATTGACTTGGCCGAATGAACACAGCCTCTAACAACTTCTGAACTTCTTCCGCTGCGGCTTTGTTTCTTGCTTCCCCATGATTTCTCTTCTTCTGACGAACAGGTTTTAAAGACTCATCTACATTGAGTTTGTGGACGGCTATGCTTGGATCGATGCCCGGCATTTCTTCCACAGCAAAGGCAAAAATGTCTTGGAATTCTCTCAGGAGAGTGACCAAATGTGCCCCAAGCTGGTCGTCAGGAGAGACCCCTACTGGCACCGTCCTATCTGGACGTGCTTCATCGAGGATGATTTCATAATGTCCACCAACCGACTCAGGTCATCTGGCTTCCATGTGCGCCGTGGCAATGGTGAAGGTTTCTTTCTTGACTTTCTCCTCTATCTCATCTAGCTTTCTTTTAGAGCTTGTTCGTGCTTCGTCAGTTTTTCCCCAAGCCTCGGGGCTTAGCGTAGTGAGATAACAGTCTCTTGCTAGCTGTTGATCACCATGAAAAGTGCCGACCTGGCCTTTATCGCAAACATATTTCATAAGCATAAGATGAGTGACGACTACCGCTTTGGCCTGGTTTAAAGTTGGACGCCCTAATATGATATTATAGGCTGTGAGGTCTTTCACAATTAGAAATCGGACGTTCAGGTTCCTGCTCTGATGCCGACCTCCCACTCGTAGGGGCAAAGTGATTATCCCTTGGGGATGAATTATGCCGCCTCCGAATCCAATGATTGGGTAATGTATCTTTTCAATGGTCTTGGGGTCATGCTCAAGACGATTTAGACAAGCTGTGCTGATAATGTCAGACGAACTCCCCGTATCTACTAATATACGCCTTACTTTGAGGTTTTCTACCTTCAATTTAATAACCAGGGGATCGTCGTGTGGAGTGGCGATCTTGCCCCTGTCTGATTCACAAATCTCCACTTTAGGGAAGTGGTCCATTGGGGCTTTTCCAGACAACATGACCTGCCCCAATCGGCTTGCATAGTCCTTCTGACCTCTCATTGTTGGGCCACCAGCGGCCAGACCCCCAGAAATGACGGCCACAATTTCTGGATCAGTGTCATTGCCGTCACGGCGGTATGACGGTGACTTGCTTTTCTTGTAGAATTTCTTACCACTTCCTCCTGCACTTGAACTGAGATATGACTTCAAGAACCCTTTGGCAGCTAACCCATCAAGAGCCCTCCGCAAACTCTTGCATCTTTTGTTTCGTGTCCTACATCACAGTGGAACTTACAGTAAAGAGAGCTGTCCCTAGTTTCCACCGGCGACTTCATGGGGAACGGACGACCAATCTCATATCTATCACTGACATCTAGCAGTATTGTGTACAAGTCAGTGTTGTACTCGAATCTTTCTTTATCATAGGGACGTCCTCTCTTCAGTCCTTGGGACTGAGTTGTCTGATAACCTTTCTTTTCAATGGCCCATGTCCCATTCGGACGGCTGGTCTTCTTATCCGATTTGTCTTTCCGCTGCGGATGGTCAGTGGTCTCTGTTCCCTTAGACTCTTTAGGGATGGAGCAGATTTCAGTGGCATGAATGAAGGACTCGGCCTCATGTAGAGCGTCGGCCATAGTTCTAACACTTTTCTTAACCAGGTCAAACTTAAAAGACCCCTTCTTAAGTCCCCTGAAGAAATTATCAAAGGCTACACCGTCAGGTAAGTCTGGAATCTGTCCAGACTCCAAATTGAAACGTCGAACATAGCTTCGCAAGGACTCATCTTTCCCTTGCTGTATTCGGCCCAAATGCATGCTCGTCTTCTTCTCCTCTTTATAAGCCATAAATCTTGCAGAAAACAACATCTCTAATTCCGCATAAGTATTGATCGTTCCAGCGAGCAACTTCTCGAACCATTTTGAGGCAACTCCTTTCAGAGTGGACGAGAAGTATTTGCACCAGGTTGCATCGGTAGTTCCCTGGACATACATATGGTGCCTATAGGCCAAGAGATGCACATCAGGGTCAGACGTGCCGTCATAGGCGTCAATAGCTGGCGGCTTCACTTTAGGCTCCTTGGGAGCGTTCATGATATCAGCACAGAATGGAGTGGTGTAATCAAGGATAATGCCGGCCACTCCCTGCTGAATATGGCATATTGGGTCCTGCCTCCTATTCTGGGATGTTCTACGCCGCTCGCTGTCCGCACGGCTGACATGAGTCCTGGTGAGACGGCGCGAAGGGGCAGTGAGGGGTGAATCTTGCATGACGGGAGTGGAACCAGTATCTGACAGCTCAGTTTCTTGAGGCCTATCCAGCTGAATGATCGGTACTCTTCTGGACGGTTCAGGTTCAGGCCGAAAAGTTGGTAGAACCCGACGCGGAGCTATGGGCTGAAGGGAAGTTCTGGTTCTGTCAAAGCGTCTGTCATGATCGTCATTTCGTGCTTGGTCTTGCCGCCAGACATTAGACCGAGTGAGTCCATTAAAGAATGGTATTCCCGTCCCCTGAGACTGAGAACCGATAATTTTGATCTCATTTTGTAGGGTGTCCATCTGCGTCTTGAAGCCAGCTAAGATATCTTTAAGCTGTCCAGCAGACACCGGCAAGTCTGGATTTTCTTCCATAACTGTGTCGGCATCAGCTCTCAAGTGGCCGCCTGGAGGAAGCGAAGGTTGACCCGTCTCATCGTCTACTTGAACCTGCTCAAGTTGCGGCTCAGAAGTAGGTTCAGGACGACCGCCCTGTCCTACAGATGGATTGCTTCTGTCGTCTCTCCCTCGAGGAGGACGACCACCATTGATTGCAGTCTCGTCGTTTTCGTTTCGACTGATGGGCCCGTCTCCGAAGTGCTGGACGTCTACCATGTTACCTTACCTCCCCACAGACGGCGCCAAATGTTGTGGGAGTTTTTCCTTGGATGATGACGAGGAGGTATCAGGTTCCACGTAGCGTTGAGTCCAGTCCACGTCGGCGGCGCACCTACAAAGCAAGAATATTCCCGTAGGAATATTCCCTCCGATGCTTAAATAAGACACGAGTTTTAAGAAAGAGTAATTAATAAACAGAAATGTCTGTCCATTTCTTGGGAATGTTTATTTTTTCTCGAATTGTCTGTCCATTTCTTGGGAAATGGGAATACTTATAGTTCCCCCTTTTTGGGGGAAACCCTAAGGTGAGCTCATATGATTGGTTGGTTTGCCAGATGGTGACATGTGTCACCATCATCAAATTCTCTATGGGCCTTGGGCCTTAAAGGGGTTAGTGTAATTAAGTCAGTCACTCAGGAGCACATGGTGACTTCTAAGTGGCAGCCAAATAGGCGGCCAGCCAGTTAGGGAGTGCCACGTGTCTAGCGGCAATTGGGCCACGTAAGCAAGGGTATTTTTACCCACATCACTGGGTATTAAGATCTATGTACAAAGATCTTATAATATTGTTTTGGATTAAGTAATGGCATTTACTAAATCAAACACGAAAGACTCCATTGGAGACATTCGACCCATATGAATAAATCTAAGTAAAGGATGTTTGAACTATGTATAAGCATTTACTAAGTTAAACATCAAAGGATCTAAGTGAGATTCTTAACCTATATTATATGTCAATGAATTTAGCTGGATTTAGTATCTACTGAAACTAGACGAGCTAAAGTTACATGAATAGAATTCAATTGGGAATTATTCTGCAAAAGAATTTATCATGTATAATATAATATGAGGATCGCCAAAAACGTATCGTATGACTTTAGGCATGACGAACATATACCAATCTCTATTGATCTAAGTAAAGATCAACTAGATTGAGATGAAGAAAAACTTATGGTACTTGAAAAGGTACATAAGAGTAGTTCTTGATTCAAGGAAATAAAGATATGCTAAATATTGATGCTACACACATAAACACTGGCAAAGGATCAAGCAAGATCCCTTTGGAGTTAACCATTGGCAAGGACGAGGTACAGAGCATCGTGTTTTGAAATGGCAACATGGTTTGGAGACCATGAGTTGTTGCGTGGGAAATTAAATATTAATTTCTATGTTCTAAGATACAGCTGGAAGGTCTTCCACATATCCGTGAACTGCTTGGATAGGAAAACCCAAACAAAGCGTCACTAGCAACCTATAAAGTTGAAGTAAAAGTAATTATTGACTAAGAAGCAATAAAACAGGGTTGTTTATGTTAAAGAGTTCTTCATTGAACTTAGGTAGATCACACGTCTGCTGGCTTGATGATTCTTCATTGCAGAATGCGTAGAACCACTCTTGAAGCAAGAAATACTAGATTACAAAAATAAACATACTCAAAAGATCTTATCATCCTATCTCGAAGAACACTCGATGAAAAGGATATTAAGATTGGCAAAGCATGATAACTAAACCTATGCAACAACTGAAAAGCAACACTCACATTGTAGCACTGGAAATCAAGCATAGCTTTGAATTCCATGAACTGTTTTAAAGATGGGTTTGAGGCCCATGGTTGTAAAACATTAGGGTTGAACATTTATCATATATGAAATGTATTTTCATATTCCATTTAATCTTGGTTTAGTATTAAATGATGAGTCCCTTCAATTTGACGATACATTCAAGATAGACTGTCAGGACCAGTCATGTGACTAAGAAATGTCTATCAAGTGAACTTGAATGTCAAAAGTTGAAAATGGTTCCTGGTCAGAGTTTTCTATAAAGATGGACGCATAGAAAACGTTAGACCACTAGAATGCAAGATGACTAGTAGTTCTTTTTCTTGAACTATGTGGACATGGAAATGTCGTAATCATTTGCATAGATACTTACTTTGGGAAGACTAGTATCGGACAGACCTATGAAACTTTACTGTAAGAGATGAAAATCTTTCATAAGTAAATTTCATTAAAACTATTAGACACTAATCCTCAATACCTGTGTGATTTGAGATTACTTGTTTGAGAACTGCTTACTTTGACGTTGTCAACCGTCGCACCGTAAAAGGAGGCTATAAAGGCAACGTTCAGGTAATCACCTATCAAATGAAGTCTAATCTCAAGATCACAAGATTGGGATTGTCCTCCCATAAATCGGGATGAGATGCTGAAAGTTGTACAAGGCCACTCGGAGAGCTAGAAACTGTAAAATGCATGGCCGTGCTCAGATGAATCATAGGCTATGATTATCTGTTTATTTGATTAGTTGAACTCTGAAACCGAGAAACACCTCTGGACATAATAAGGATGACAACTCTTACCTTATGTTCAAGAGCAAGCATCGAGTAACAAAGGAATTAGGAAATGCACACTTGTCCCTAAGGACAAGTGGGAGACTGAAGGAAATAATGCCCTTGGTCCAAGTATGCATTTAATGGTAAGAGGCCGCTTCAGTTCAAGTGGAATTAATGATATTAAATCCACAGATTACTCTTGACTGAACCCGTAGGGTCACACAAATAGTACGTAAACAGATCAAGTATTTAATGGCATTAAATACTCCATCTATGGATATTCGGAATCGACGGATCTTGGTTTCAGTGGGAGCTGAGATCGTCAAAGGCAAATAATGAATACTCCGGAAACGATGATATTGCCGGAAACGGAAATATGGATCGTATCAGAAATATAAATATTATCCAAGTCGTAGATGTTGCCGTAAACGGAAACATGGTACGTAGCGGAAAATATTATCGGAAATGGAAATATTGCCGGAATCTGAAATATTGCCGGAAACGGAAATATTGTCGGAATCGGAAATATTATTGGAATCGGAAAATAATTCCGGAAACGGAAATATTAAATATTTGTTCGAAACGGAAATTAATTCCGGAATCGGAAATGTTAAATATTGTTCGTATCGGAAATGAATTCCGGAATCGGGAAATTAATCGGAAGCGCGTCGTACGAATTAGCATCGGACGAGACTTGCTAGACGAAGGCCCATCATGAAGCCAGACCTGCGTCCAACAAGCCAGCGCGCCACACAAGACAACCAAGGCCACGCCAGGCCCAGCGCAAGGCCAGGCCCACCAGACCAAGGCTGCGAGCATGGCTGCTCGCGTGGGCTGCGAGGCTCGCGTGGGCCGCAAGGCTTGCGTGGGCTGAACGCCCGCAAGGGCCGTGCTCTTGTGTGTGTGTTTGTGTTGGATCCAAATCCTAAGTCAAGTAGGATTCGAATAATGATTGATTTCCTAATCCTAATAGGATAAATTAAGAGTTTTAATAAAATTCTAATTAAGCTAATTAGTTTCGTAGTAGGATTCCAATTTGTTTTCCATACCCCCATAAATATGTGATCCTAGTTCATAAGTATTCAAAGTGAGTTTTTGAGAGAAAAAATTCAGTCAAATAATTGCCCCATAAATAATTGCCCCATAATAGCCGAAAATTCTCGTACCTTGAGGGAGATTCTAGTTAGTCAATCTTAAGGCGGATCCGGACTTGCTGTGGACTTTCTACGGAGGGACGACACTTGGAGTCCTAAAGAATTGTTCTTGTTCGGTTCGGGCGCAGCTAGGGAGGGCACGCTACAAAGTGTATGCATCTGTATTATGCTAATTGTTATGTGGCAATTAATTTGGAATCCTGGCATTTATGGTTATTTCCGCATGATTTATAATCATTTATATGTATCATAACCTAACATTTAGCACCCTAGTTGATCAACCAATCTTACCGCTTCCTTTCCCCTAAGTTTGAATCTTCCCTCATAGATGCGCAACTGTATTAGCTCATGCCTCACTTAATTTGATTACCCTCGTCAGGACTTGCACAAAATCTTACCCTCCACCGTTAAGGGATCAAAAGTGTACTTAGGAGATCAAATATGACTTTTATATGGTTGTACATGGCTTAGGTTAAGGGTAGGGAAATATTTTGGAATGTGGTGTTAAATAGAGTCAAGCTAAAGGAGCAAATGAACAATAAAAACATGACATTTGTGATGTTTTGTCTCAACATTCAGCCATAATTATCTGCTGCCAGCATCTTTAATCATCATATAACATCATACTACTAGTGAACATTATCCTTGCAATAATACATTTTCAGCAACTTCAAACAATTCATACATATGAATACTCTTTCTATTCATTTTTTTTTTTTTTTTGTATTTGTTTTTTTTTTTGAATAACAACTTTTTCCATAATCTCCCAAACAACACAATTATACAAAACTCGAATAACGGTTCTCCATTTAGCTAAGCTCGGGTATAGGCCATTGGCTTGTACTGTACCGTTTGCCAAGAAAGGTTTAAAGCTCAATAGGGCTAAGAAAATGGAATTTTTTTTTGAATACAATAAATAACAAAAGGCCTAGATATTCTGGATGCTCTAATTATATAAATAAAAAAATTGCCTCAATCATTTCTCCCCTACACTTTGGTCATCGATCTCGGGAAGCTAAAATGCAAGTCCCAATTTGGGCGATCAATACGGAGGAACATAAAGAAGTGGGTCTTACGAGGTTCGTGGCCCTCCATTTTGGGTTTCATCGCACAAAGGGAAAGCGAAACCATGCAGCACAAACCATGTCAAAGAGGGGTTTATGCAATCTTTAATACCATTCATATTGATCCAATGCAAGCTAGTTTGTGACAAAACCATAAAACTTTTTTTTTTCACTTATCAGTCATTTGGTTCGGAAATCAAAAGAACCAACATTTATTTTCCTATGTCACAAGTACAACTGAGTATGCTTAAATATGACAGAGAGACTTGTATTGAAATTTTGACAGCATTTCGTTTAAAAATGACGATTTCTAACCACTCCCCCCCCCCCCCCCCCCCCCCCACACTGAAACTTTGCATTGTCCCAAATGGAAAAAAATGTAGAAAAGTTAGAAGAGACTTAGCTGGTTATGGGAGGTGCCAGAAGAAAACAAGATCTTCATATTTGGTGTGAAGTTGTATTAGAGATCTGATGAGAACTGTGTTGCTCAGCAAATCGTAGCACGCCCCACAATAATGGCATCACAAATTTCAGAAGTTAGGTGGTTGCATTGTGTGAGAGTTTAAAACGACCTGAACAAATCTTTGGAAAGAATAAACAAAATAGCATCAGGTGCAAGCGGAATCATGTCCCTCTTGTTTCGGTCTGCCTGTACTAGAAAAGAACAAAAAATAACCTGTCCACCTTTTTTTTGTAGCTAAAATTAAAAACTAAGTTATTAACTAAAGCTGAGAAAAAGAAAAAAAAAACAAAAACGAAAACACAAAAATGAAATTATAGGAAAATGAAAATAAATAGCTCTAAGCCTTGGGTTGCCTCTCAAGCAGCGCCTTTATTTCCCGTCGTTGGCTCAACGTATAACATTCTTCAGTCTTTTGAAAGCTTTATTTCTTCAATCATCCCTGCTTGTTCATACTCATAGAATGCTTTTAATCTGTGACCATTCACCTTGAATACTTTACCGGAATCCACACTTTTAATCTCAACTGCACCATGATCAAATATATTAGTAATAACAAAGGGACCAAGCCATCTAGATCGAAGTTTTCCAGGGAATAATTTCAAACGAGCATTGTATAAAAGAACTTTTTGTCCTACAGAAAAAGTAGTTTTTACTATCCTTTTATCATGAAATGCCTTAGTTTTGTCTTTGTACATCTGAGAATTTTCATAAGCCTCTAATCTGATTTCTTCAAGCTCTTGCAAACTAAGTTTTCTCTGCTTCCCAGCCAAATCATAATCCATATTACATTGCTTAACAGCCCAATAAGACTTATGCTCGATTTCCACAGGTAAATGACAACCTTTTCCAAAAACAAGTCGATATGGTGACATCCCTAAAGGAGTTTTGTAAGTTGTCCTATAGACCCATAATGCGTCATCTAGCCTAAGGCTCCAGTCCTTCCTATTAGGCTCACCATTTTTTCTAATATTTATTTGATTTCCCGATTAGACACCTCAGTTTGACCGTTTGTTTGAGGGGGATAAGCAGTTGCTACTCTATGTGTCACATGAAATTTCTCAAGAAGAGCACCCAAAGTTTTATTGCAAAAATGAGTTCCTCTACCACTAATTATGGCCTTTGGCATGCCGAGCCTATTAAAAATGTAACTCTTAACAAACTTGACAACGGTCTTAGCATCATCAGTTATGGTGGCAATAGCCTCCACCCGTTTAGACACATAGTCCACAACAAGAACAATGTAAAGATTACCAAAGGATGAGGGGAAGGGGCCCATAAAATCAATGCCCCATACATCAAATATTTCACAAACAATGATTCCATGATGTGGCATTTCATTTCTCTTAGAGATATTACCTGTTTTCTGACATGGTTCACAAGACTTAACAAAAATATAAGCATCTTTAAACAACGTAGGCCAATAAAATCCACACTGAAGGACTTTATATGCAGTCCCCTGAGGACCAAAATGTCCCCCAGCTTCCAAAGAATGACAAAAATTGAGAATAGAAGTGAATTCAGATTTATCGACACACCTGCGCATGAGTTGATATGCACAACATTTCCAAAGGTATGGGTCATCCCAAAAATAATACTTTGATTCAGATTTAATCTTTTCCTTTTGATCTCTAGACAATGTAGGAGGGAATGTTCTAGTCACTAAGTAATTCACCATGTCAGCATACCAAGGAGTATCAATACGGCATAAAGAAATTAGTTGTTCATCAGGAAAGAACTCGGTCATTAACGGCCAATCATCTCTACGAACAATCCTACTTAAGTGGTCAGCAAGACAGCAACCAGATTCTCTACACCCTTTTTATCCCTAATTTCAAGGTCAAATTCTTGCAACAAAATCATCAATCTAAGCAATCTAGGTTTTGACTCTTTCTTTTTTAACAAGAATTTAAGAGCTGCGTGATCAGAATATATAATCACATGAGTGCCAAGCAAATAAGGTCTAAACTTTTCCAAAGCAAAAACAACAGCATACATTTCTTTTTCAGTAACAGTGTAATTGTATTGGGCAGGATCAAGTGATTTAGAAGCATAATGGATCACGTAAGACTCTTTATCTTTCTTTTGACCTAAAACAGCACCTATTGTCTTATCACTAGCATCACACATGATTTCGAAATGCAATGACCAATCAGGTGGTCTAATAATAGGAGCAGAGGTCAGTTTATCTTTCAGATCATCAAAAGCTTTCTTGCATTTATCATTAAAGCCAAAAGCAACATCCTTACCAAGTAAAACACACAAAGGCGGTGCAATTTTAGAGAAATTTTTAATAAAACATCTGTAAAAGCCAGCATGCCCTAAAAATGACCTAATTTCACGAACACAAGTAGGATAAGGTAATGAACTAATGACATCAATTTTAGCTTTGTCAACCTCTAAACCTTTAGCACTTACAATATGTCCAAGAACTACACCTTGTTCAACCATGAAATGACACTTTTCAAAATTCAATACAAGGTTAGTTTCAACACATCTTTTCAGAACTCGAGACAGACTATGAAGGCATCTATCAAATGAATCACCAAAAACAGTAAAATCATCCATAAACACGTCCATATCTTTTTCAATTAAATCAGAAAAAATACTCATCATGCATCTTTGAAAAGTTCCAGGGGCATTGCACAATCCAAAAGGCATTCTCCTAAAGGCAAATGTACCAAAAGGACAAGTAAAAGTGGTCTTATCTTGATCTTCATAAGCTATTGGAACTTGAGTATAACCAGAATAACCATCTAGAAAACAAAAATAAGATTGTCCAGCAAGCTTTTCTAGCATTTGGTCAATAAAAAGCAAAGGAAAATGGTCTTTCCTAGTAGCTTGATTAAGCTTCCTATAGTCTATGCATACTCTCCAACCATTAGGAACTCTAGTGGGGACAAGCTCGCCTTTATTATTTTCAAAAACTGTTATTCCGCTTTTCTTAGGGACCACATGAATAGGACTTACCCATTGAGAATCAGAAATAGGGTAGATTACATCCGCATTTATCCATTTAATAATTTCCTTTTGAACAACTTCCCTCATAGAAGGGTTTAACCTTCGTTGAGTTTCTCTAGTGGGTTTAGCATTTTGTTCAAGAAATGTTCTATGCATGCACAAGGTGGGACTAATGCCTTTTATGTCTGCTAAAGTCCATCCGATTGCCTCTTTATAATTTTTAAGCACATTCAACAGCTTTGCTTCTTGATATTCATTTAAAGAACTTGAAATAATTACTGGCAAAGTTTCATTAGCACCCAAATAAACATATTTCAAATTAGAGGGTAGGGGTTTTAACTCTAAATTTGGTGCTTCAACAATAGAAGGAATCAATTTAGGCACAGATAAAGGCAAAGAAAAATCAGAATTTTTATTTTCAACATCACCAGCCACATCAGACGTAGCTACAATAGAAAAATCAGGCATTTCATTCTCTTTATTATCATTAAGAACATCAATTTTAAATAGTTTATCACACCACTTATCAAATACATCCTGAGCCATCCAATCAAAAGCATCAAAAGTATCTATTGAACTAACATTATTGCTATCACTTGGGTATCTCATAGCATCAAAAATATTAAACTTAATAATTTCTCCATCAAATTCCATAGTTAAGTTACCCTCATGAACATCAATTTTTTTCTTAGAAGTTTTCAGAAATGGTCTACCTAACAACAAGGGAACACTATCACATCTATCACCCATATCTAGAACATAAAAGTCAGCAGGAAAAACCAATTCATTCACTTGGACAAGTACATCTTCTAAGACTCCTATTGGGAATGCGTTAGATCTACCAGCTAACTGAATAACAATATCAGTTTTAGACAAAGAACCCACATTTAAAGTATCATAAATAGATTTCGGCATAACATTTATGGAGGATCCTAAATCTAGCATACACCTCTCAAACTTAGAATCTCCAATTTTGCAAGGAATACAAAACATGCCAGGATCCTTACACTTTGGGGGAAGCTTCTTTTGGATAATAGCTGAAATATTTTCCCCCATACTTACCTTTTCAGAAGGACGAAAATGCCTTTTGTTAGTACAAAGTTCCTTAAGAAACTTTGCATAACGAGGTACTTGTTTAATAGCATCAAGAAGGGGAATATTGACTTCAATTTTCCTAAAAGTTTCTAAAATTTCATTGTCAAGCCTCTCTTTCTTAGCTTTAGCAAATCGAGAAGGGAAAGAAGGCAAATCTTTAAAACGAGAAACAACAGAATCAGATTCAGTTTTACTCTCCCCTTCATTTTCTTTTTCACTCCTTCACAGTACCCTCACTTTCCACTCTTTCCCTTGATCCAACTTTAGGATTGACTTCTATCTCTTTTTCAACTTCACGGCTTTTCATTTTAGGTTCAGTTAACACTTTACCACTCCTAAGTGTGACAGCTTTAACATGACCATTGGGATTAGGGATTGTTTGTGATGGAAGTTTACCTGAAAGTTGAGTTTCAAGATTACTTAGAGAAGTGCAAATCTGACCTATTTGAGTGTCTATGTGATGAAGGAGCGTGTCAGTTTTCTTTTGATACTCAACACCCTGGTTATGGACTTGCCCTATTTAATTTTTTAGTTGCTTAACTAAATCTTCTAGTGATGGACCAGATTAGGGTGGTGGATTTGGTTGACCGTATTGCCTTGGTTCATTAGATTGTGGAAGTTGTGGTCTACTTCCATATCTTAGATTAGGGTGGTCTTTCCAACCTTCATTATAAGTCTGTGAGTAAGGATCATATTTCCTTTGGCCAGAATAACCACCTATAGCATTCACATCTTCAGATTGCAAATCAGGACATTTATCAGTAGGATGAGACTCATTATAGCAAATTCCACAAACTCTAGCTTTAGACTCATTACTAGCAACAATTTTAGACACAAGAGTAGTTAAAGTAACAATTTGTTGAGCATTTTCTTGTAATTGATTCTGAATACCACTTAAATCAACTCCATTTACTATTTTAACATCATTTCTAGTCCATGTTGTTGGGTGTTTTGAGCCATATTAGAAATTAAAGCCCTAGCTTGGGTTGGTGTTTTATCCACTAATGCCCCCCCACTCGAAGCATCTATCATACCCCTATCAGTAGGAAATAGGCCTTCATAAAAGTATTGAATTAATAGTTGGTCACTAATCTGATGTTGGGGACAGGATGAACATAATCTCTTAAAACGTTCCCAATACTCATACAAGGACTCATTATCATGCTGCCTAATGCCACATATCTCCTTCCTGGTGGATCCAATTAGACTTGCTGGAAAGTACTTTCCTAGAAAAGTTGATGCCATAACATTCCAAGTCGTAATTGATCCAGCAAGAAGATAATACAACCAATCTTTAGCCAAATCTTGCAAAGAAAAAGGAAAAGCATGCAATCTAATATGATCCTGTTCGACTCCTTCAAGATTCATAGAAGAACAAACAACCTTAAACTCTTTTAAATGTCGATGAGGATTCTCACCTGATTTCCCATAATATTTGGGAAGAAGATTAAGGAAACCTGAATTCAGTTTGAGGGGTTTTTCCAGCTTTGGAAATACAATGCAGAGAGGATCATCTCCCGTATTTGGGGCTGCCATCTCCTTCAAGGTTCTTTCACCCATTTTTGCTCCTTTTAGATTATCTTCTGTTGGTTTAACTTCCTCTGGTTTCACCTCTTCTGGTTGATCGCGTAGATTAATATCTCTCTTGACTTATGATGTTCACATAATCGATATACTTCCTGATTCGCTTGAGTTTAGGATTAGGTGTGCCACCGCTCATTCACCTGAAAAGTAAAAACTTAAAAAGTTAGTTACTATTCTCAAGATTTAAATGAATGCATAAAAAATTAAGAAATTGGACATTCTTAAAATTTCGGGTCACGTAAATGAGATTAGAATATATAATGATAGTTAGGTGCTGCATCTAAATACATGACTCCAATATTACACTAGTCTGGAGAATGAACATGTCAGCAACTTTTTTAATTCCTAAGCCGATATTTAAACTTTGTTCATAACTGAATTCTTGAATGGCATGAAAATCAAAATTGATTTACCTAACAATGCTTTATTTATAGTGTAACAACAAGAATCATGAATTCATTTCAAGCCACAATAATCAGTTAGAAAGAGAAACTAACACCTGAAAACACTATACATTTCTAATGAACATTATGCTTTTATTATAACAGCTACTGCAAATGCATTCAATAGCCACTATAAAATAGAATTCAGTATAATGCATTCAGAAAACAGAAACTCATCACATGCATCCCCCTAGTTACATTTAAAGTTGAATCACCTAGACATAGTTGTGCATAGTCTTAGTAATTGCTCTTTGAACCAGAATTTATATATTACAAATATCCTCATTAACACCTCGCTGAGAGTGACAATAAAGGGTGATTATGAGGTTTGATCAAATAGCATCACAGAAGACTAATCAGAATACTTTCAGCAACTTTTAAAACAGATTTACAGACATCCTTATAGTTCACACAAAATCAAGCAATAACCTCCTGAACCCTAGTTGGACAACTCCATGTACTTTGAGTTATGGCCGTATGATAGAACAAGATGTAGATAAATTTCAGGTAATAGACTTCGGTGATTACTCAAAATGAAATTTTCAGCAAGTTAGAAGTAAGTTCAGGTTACTTTAACACCACAAGACATTAGAAATGTAAACTAGCTTGATTACACACCCTAATGTAAACTAGACTTCAGCATAACAGGTAATAACAAGTTCCATTGATTCAGAAATTTACAGCTATTAAAACACTATGAAAACAGTGATCTAGTAGGGTAACACATATAATTTAGCAATTTTTTTATTATTATTATTCTTTGAACTCAAGCTTTCCATTGATTTTCACTCTAGTTTATGCATCTAACCGTAGTATTTCATTAATCGTAATGCATAAAATAAAATATATGTGCAGAGATTTCAGATTTAGCATAGCATATGATTTAAAGAGCTACTCACAATGTCAAGTAAAAAATTATAAAACGAATACAATGGAAGCTACTACTTATAAATGTAGAGAAAGTGTCTCTGCCTCCTTGAATAATCCAAATACCAGTCAGCAGAAATAAAGAATAGCTAGGCACATCGTATGCAAAAAAGAAAAAAAATTAAGAAACATACTATAAGATTAGAAACTTCAACCTAACCAAAGTTTATTTAGACAACCAAATATCACAAGGAACAATTAATAAAAAAATAATTATAAATCAACTAAATTCCAAAAGAAAATTTAGTATCTTAGTTAAACTTTAAGTAAAGAAATAATATAAATCTCACCGGCAATGGCGCCAAAATTTGATACGTGTCGTTTCCCGTATTAAATTAAAAACCTATCTTAGACCTTCAAAAATATTAACTAGTAGTAAAAGGGTAAGAAAGGGTCGATCCCACGAAGAGACTACTAATTTGTAACGTCAAAATTTATCTAACCAAACGAGGCCTACATCCAATCCGACATAAATATAGAATACCTAGCTTATACAGTTATATACCTATTCACAAAGAAGGGGGGTATTTAAGACTCACTTACACGATCTAAGTAAGAGCTAAATAAATAACTAAACTAGTTATTTACAAGTGACAAGCAAACAAGCCCAATTGATATGGTTTGATTATAGGAAATTAGGAAGGCCATACAATTTAAAGTCCATTTTCCAAGTAGCCTAATCTCATTTAACACTTAGTTTGGGAAATAGGTTGTGAATTTACCGCCGCGATAAATCTAACCCTAATAAACTAGTTTCATTAGAACAATCCATATACTTAATAAAATTAAAGTGATCCGCTCACTCCTAACAATACTAAGTCGTTTACTCTAAATAACCGATTAACGTCGCGTCAAGTAGTAATCTAGCATAGTCTAATTACTCCACACCTGTAATCGTGCACTATCACAAATATGAAGATTAAACCTAGAGCAATGAATCCAACAATCATATGAATTGAATAAATACCAAACTCAACATTAATCAGAAAATACTCAGCGTTTTTTCGAGTAAGACAAACTTCCAGGAACATGAAAACTAAAATTAAACCTGAGTGTAATGAATTGTAAATCCAAAAAAAAACAATACAAGTACTCTCAATTGAAAATAGAGAAAGAGAAAACTCATGGATTAGGAACTACACCGCAGCAGCTGCCTTCGAGTTCACCGTCAATGGAGGTCGCCCACTTTCAATACCGTCAATTCACCAACCAAATCTATCAAAACCTCTTATTCTTTACCGTGTTTGCTGTGTATGGAAAATCAGCAGGGAAAGTGAATTTATACCTCTAAGTGCGTGGAGAACAAGGAAATTAACCGAGATTTTTGCTCTTGTTTCCAACTGATTCGTAGCTTTATTTGGAGTAGAAGTAGGAGATGAAGGGTTGTGGGCAGCGATAATAGCGAGAAAGGTAGGTGATAGGAAAGAACGAGTCAAAGTGATGACTCTTAAATCTTAATTACCTCACGTATTAATGTGAGATTCCCAATCTTATGGGATTTCTTTAATTTGAGTGGACCATTCTTCCTTCACAATTGTTTTAAATATGGGCTTCACTTGACAATAAGCTTGGACCCTTCTACACTCCCCTTATTAGTTGGAACTATTAATGTCTCGTGTAAATCCATTGGGCTTCGGTTTTTTTCCCTAGCAATTATTACCTGTAACATAACCAAGTACATTTAAGCTAATTTAACAATAAAATATAAGACTAAGAAAAATATACTTCTAATTATTAAACGTAATTAAAGACATAAAATAATAAATAAAAGATAACTACCTGACTTAAATAAGGGAATAAATATATGGTAAATAATGCACTTATCATAACCCGTGGTCTTGGCCATTTGGCCCATGTATACTAATTTTTCTGGATTTTTGAAGTTTTTTGTGTGCCTCAAGCTTTCTTGATGTGGAAATCTTTGCATCCATCTTTTCCATGTCCGACTATTCTTCTTGGTGAGTTCGTTCGTTATTACGGTTCTTTGCGGGACTTGCTCCCACGTAATCACTGGTAATATCCTTCTAACTCACATGCATTCTTTGGGTCGGGCATATTTCTTGTGGGGCATTGGTTGGATGGGTAGTTGTGCCCCTCCTAGTTTCGTTTTAGGCCTTGAGGACATGGCCTAAGTATTGTTTTCTACTTTGATCTCCATGTGATGGATTGCTTGATTTTGTGAATATTTTAGATTTTGTGCATATTTCTTGATTAGTTTCATTGATTTTCTTTATTTTCTTTTCCTTATTTTCTTTTTTCATTTCTTTTCGGTCTTTGTCAAGGCAAGTTTTTCTAGCTTTTTAGGCATTATTCTTGATTCGGGCATAATAAAGTTGGAACTTGTAGGTTAGAATGCTTTTATTCCTAATTGGTAGATGTTTGCACGGTTTTCAATGTCTTGGGTCGAATCTAGGATTTAGGTGTTAAGAAAGATGGTTAGAACTTTGGGTAGCATGCTTCTTGAACCCTTGGCTTGTGGTAAGATGGTGTCGATCTCTCTAGTGACTTGAAACCGGAGAGAGTAGTATTTGCTCCCATGTGAGGACCATGTTCATATTAGCCCAAACACATTGTTCACACATATTGAGTGGCATGGATCCTTAGCATTGACTTTCTTATCTCCCAAATTTGACTATTTCCTTCCCGACACCGCGATTGACCTACTTTAGGGGACGATAGAGGCATTTCCTTTCGGTGCCTATTTTTCTTTTTAGTTTAGGACTTTATTTTCAATTTTTCATATATTTTTGTTTGCATTTGCCCCTTTGCTAGCCATTTGAGCCTTGCCCCTTCATTTCTTATAAGCACATTACAAGCCTAATAGCCTTTGTTTTATTTTCACCCTTAGAAGTGATAGTGAAGCTTTGAGTTATGATGCTTGATGGTTTTGAATGATTATGCAAAGTTGAGGAATGATTGATGATTGGTTAGAATGGCAAAGTATGGGAATTATGTTGTATATAGTGAATAAATAAGAAAAGCAAAAGAGAAAGGAAAGTTTTGAAAAAGCCAAAAATATAGAAAAACAAGGCAATGAGAAAAGTTTCATTTGAAACACAAAAAAAAGAGAAAATCAAATCAAGAAAAGTTCAAAAAAGAGTTTTAGTTTAGTTTTGTTGTTGAATAAGCTTGGGGGTGGCCCAAATAAGTGGTATGAGTTTGTTTTGGTTCGATTTGCTTGATTTGAGTTCAATAATTGCGCTTCACTTTAGGGATGAGCACCAAATCCCAAATTTGTTCCACACCTTACCCCTAGCCTAACGTTACACCCTAAAAAGTCCTCTTGACCCTTTTGAATTGAGTCATTGTCGGTGGAGGGAGGATTTGGTCAAGTATATGGAATGGGATTGTCATACTAAGATGTCGAGTAACCTTCTCTTCTCCCTTGCAATTCTTGTTTTCCGGCGCCTTCGCGGTGTCATGAGAAACCATTCTTAAGGGTGGATGGGATCTAGAGATTTGACGTGGTATGCTCGGTTGAAGGGGAATTGATAAGTGCGAACCCTTAGTTCTCTTTGTTTGGCACTTGAATCCTTCACTCGATTTAGGACATTGGTTAGCATGCATTTGTTTATTTGGTTAGTAATATTAGCATTCTCTCATACTCGTTCCATAATAAAGGCCCTTATCTTGAATTTTGTAGTTTAATTTTACTTTCTTTTCTATTCTTTTCCTTTCTTTTCTTTTCTTTCCTTTTCTTTTCTTTTTCTTGGTTTATTTTCCTTTTAGGTCTTGCCTTTATTGAATTTTTGGAAGAGTTATGGGTGTTTCTCTTTGGAAACCCTTGCGAGATCCCACTCGCCCTCATGAGCGATTGTGGGGTTTAAAGAGCTTGTTGCATGCGCTTAAATGCAACCGTGATTCCTACGAAAGTGAGTTAGTGTGCATTCTTGTAGTTCTTATTTTCGTAATTTTGATTTTGAATAATTAAGCTCATTCTCCTCCCCATTTCTCATTCTAGCTTTGCTTGAGGACAAGCAAAGGGTTAGCTTGGGGGAGTTTGATGAGCGACATTTATGTCGCTCTTAGCTTAGGACTTTAGTTCATTTTATTAGCATTTTATTATTATTTTTTCTTAGTTTTAACGTTTTTAGTTCGTTTATTGCATTTTTGCATTTATCGTAACATTTTCTCGTCTTGCGTATATTTTAGTCGTTTTTGCTCTAATAGTGCCTTTTGTGCGCATTCTCATTGCGTAAGAGTCGTTTTGAGTATTAACGTGTTTATAATGTGTCATTATGCTTGTCGACGAGTTATATGTTTTACGATTTGTAAAAAATGTTAAACGAATTAATAATGTTTTCGATTTTTAATAACATGTATTGTGATTTTCTAATGTGCTACGTTGCTTATTAATATGCAGCGATGATGTTGTGAGCCATGAGAAATTGAGTTAAGTGTGCAGCGCGCAAACAGCCACAGCTTAGCAACCTCACGAGGAAGCACAGTAGCAGTCACACGCAGCACAGGAACAACAGCTACAACCCTGCAGTTTTATACACAAGCTAGCAGCCACAAAGGAGCTAACACAGCTACAATACTTGGCTTCTGTTGTTTGAGCTTCGCTGCTGCTCACTTGAAGTGCCTTGATAGCAGCCTAGTAACAACATAACAGCAGCAATAGAGAAGAATAGCAGCCATATAGCACAGCAGAACATCGCAGCAACAGCTTAGCAATAGCACAAGCAGAATAGCGCAGCACCTGAACAGCCACAGTACGAGCAACTGTGTACTTGGCTTTGTTGCAGCCAGCAGCACTCGAGCAACCTCACGAACAGCAGCCTTGTAGCAAGAAGGGTAGAAGCAATGAGCAAGAAGAGCAGCACAGCAACTCGCAAACAGCAAGACCAGTAGGTGTGCGAGCACACGAGTTTAGTGTGTGTGCCCACACTGTTGTGCGAGCACACAGCTCTGCCCGTGCGAGCACACAAATCTGCGAAATTGATGCAGTGGCTCAGTGGTGTTTTGTGCGAGCGCACGGTTTCCCTTGTGCGACCACACAGCTGCGCGGAGGAGTTTAAATACGAAAATCGCAGAATTAGTTTTTACGTAATTTCATTTTTAGATTTTCATATTTTAGAATTAGCTTAGAATTCTAGAGAGAGAATCAGATTAGGGCTTAGATTAGAGGTTATGATTAGGATTCTTAGCTTCAAATTCTTAATTTTTAGTTGATTCAAACATCAAATTTCAGATTTCTTTTCTCTTTCATTTGAGTTTTTTTCTTCAATTTTGTTCTTCAATTTTGGTGCAACTTCAATCATTCAAGGTATAATTCTTAATTTTCTCTTTGATTTGTTCCTTAATTCTTTAAATGCTTCATTATTTTCGTTCTTGCTTTGATTTCATTGTTGAATCTTAGATTTAGTTTCATATTTAGAATTTTCTTGATTTTCCCCCCAAATTTGATATTTGAATTTTCTGATTTTTGTTGATTCAATTAGTTTCATGATTGGGATTAATTTTAGTTTAATTTTGATGTTAATCATGCTAATTGAGTAGTCTTATGTTAGGTTATGATACATATCACAAAACATGAATCATGCGGAAAACCTTAATGCCAGGAAACATATTATTTACACATAATCATATAGCATAATTTAGATGCATACACTTTGTAGCGTGCCCTCCCTAGCTGCGCCCGAACCGAACAAGAACAATTCTTTAGGACTCCAAGTGTCGTCCCTCCGTAGATAGTCCACAGCACGTCCGGATCCGCCTTAAGATTGACCAACTAGAATCGCCCTTAAGGTTCTATAAATTTTCGGCTAATAGGGCAAGTAATATGGCTGATTTTTCTACGCAAAAATCTCTGTTTTATTGTATGAATACTTATTGAAAACCCGTGTATAAATTTATGACCCTAGGCATATATTTATAGGACTATGGAAAAGGAATTCGAATCCTGTTAGAATACTAATTTATTAATTAGAATCCTTTTAGAACTCTAAATAATAAATTTAATCTTTTAGGATTAGGATTTAATCAATGCACGAATTCCGATAGCATTAGGATTCGTCACGCACACGAGCAGCGCACAAGCACCGCACGCCCGCACGCAAGCCTTGCGGCCCACGCTGAGCGCACAACGCTGAGGCCCATGCTCGCAGCCCATCGCTGAGCTTGTCGCGCGCCAAGGCTTGGCTGGGCCTGGCCTTGCGCTGGGCCTGGTCGAGGCCTTGGCGTGTTGGATGTGTGTGGCTTTGCTGGGCGTCGGCCTGGCTTCGTGATGGGCCTTCGTCTAGCAAGCCTCGTCCAATGTTAATTCGTACGATACGCTTTCCGATTCAATTCCCGATTCCGGAATTCATTTCCGATACGAACAATATTTAACATTTCCGATTCCGGAATTAATTTCCGTTTCGAACAAATATTTAATATTTCCGTTTCCGGAATTATTTTCCGATTCCGATAATATTTCCGTTTCCGGCAATATTTCCGATTCCGGTAATTTTTCCATTTCCGATAATATTTTCCGATACGTACCATGTTTCCGTTTCCGGCAACATCTACGACTTGGATAATATTTATATTTCCGATACGATCCATATTTCCGTTTCCGGCAATATCATCGTTTACGGAGTATTCATATCTTGCCTTTGACGATCTCAGCTCCCACTGAAACCAAGATCCGTCGATTCCGAATATTCATAGATGGAGTATTTAATGCCATTAAATACTTGATCCGTTTACGTACTACTTGTGTGACCCTACGGTTTCAATCAAGAGTACGCTGTGGATTAATATCATTAATTCCACTTGAACTGAAGCGGCCTCTAGCTAGGCATTCAGCTCACTTGATCTCACTGAATTATTAACTTATCAATTAATACTGAACCTCATTTATTAGACTTATCATTAAGTGCATACTTGGACCAAGGGCATTATTTCCTTCAGTCTCCCACTTGTCCTTAGGGACAAGTGTGCATTTCCTAATTCCTTTGTCGCTCGATGCTTGCTCTTGAACATAAGGTAAGAGTTGTCATCCTTATTATGTCCATAGGTGTTTCTCGGTTTCAGAGTTCAACTGATCAAATAAACAGATAATCATAGCCTATGATTCATCTGAGCACGGCCATGCATTTTACAGTTTCTAGCTCTCCGAGTGGCCTTGTACAACTTTCAGCATCTCATCCCGATTTATGGGAGGACAATCCCAATCTTGCGATCTTGAGATTAGACTTCGTTTGATAGGTGATTACCTGAGTGTTGCCTTTATAGCCTCCTTTTACGGTGCGACGGTTGGTCAACGTCAAAGTAAGCAGTTCTCAAACAAGTAATCTCAAATCACTCAGGTATTGAGGATTAGTGTCTAATAATTTTAATGAAATTTACTTATTATAGATTTTCATCTCTTACAGCAAATGATTATGACATTGCCATGTCAACATAGTTCAAGAAACAGAACTACTAGTCATCTTGCATTCTAGTCGTCTAACGTTTTCTATGCGTCCATCTTTATAGAAAACTCCGACCAGGGACCATTTTCAACTTTTGACATTCAAGTTCACTTGATAGACATTTCTTAGTCACAGGACTGGTCCTGACAGTCTATCTTGAATATTTTGTCAAATTGAAGGGACTCATCATTTATTACCAAACCAAGATTAAATGGAATATGAAAATACAGTTCATATATGATAAATGTTCAACCCCAATGTTTTACAACCATGGGCCTCAAACCCATCTTTAAAACAATTAGTGGATTTCAAAACTATGCTTGATTTCCAGTGCCACAATGTGATTGTTGTTTCTCACTTGTTGCATAGCTTTAGTTATCATGCTTTGCCAATCTTAATATCCTTTTCATCGAATGTTCTTCGAGATATGATGATAAGATCTTTTGAGTTTGTTTATTATGTGATATAGTCTTTCTTACTTCGATAGTGGTTCTACGCATTTTGCAATGAAGAACTATTAAGTCAACAGACATGTGATCTACCCAAGTTCAATGAAGAACTCTTTAACATAAACAACCCTGTTTCATTGCTTCTTAGGCAATAATTACTTTTACTTCAACTGTATAGGTTGCTAGTGATGCTTTGTTTGGATTCACCTATCCAAGCAGTTCATAGATATTTGGAAGACATTCCATCTGTATCTCAGAACATAGAAATTAATATTTTAATTTCCCACGCAACAACTCATGGTCTCTAATCCATGTTGTCATTTCAAAACACGATGCTTTGTAGCTCGTCCTTGCCAATGGTTAACTCCAAAGGAATCTTGCTTGATCCTTTGCCAGTGTTTATGCGTGTAGCATCAATATTTAGCATATCTTTATTTCCCTGAATCAAGAACTATTCTTATGTACCTTTTCAAGTACCATAAGTTTTTCTTGATCTCAATCTAGTTGATCTTCACTTAGATTGGTATATGTTCGTTATGCCTAAAGCCATACGATACGTTTTTGGCGATCCTCATATTATATCATAATATTCATGATAAATTCTTTTGCAGAATTATTCTCAATTGAATTCTATTCATGTAACTTTAGCTCATTCAATTTCAGCAGATACTGAATCCAGCTAAATTCTTTGACATATAATATAGGTTTAAGAATCTCACTTGGATCCTTTGATGTTTAACTTAGTAAACGCTTATACATAGTTCAAACATCTTTTACTTAGATTTATTCATATGGGTCGAATATCTCCAATGGAGTCTTTCGTGTTTGATTTAGTAAATGCCATTACTTAATCTAAAACAATGTCATAAGATCTTTGTAAATAGATCTTAATACCCAGTATGTACTAAGTTTTGCCATGGTCCATCATTGATGAATAATTTCAAATCTAAGTAATTAGCATTTGAATGGTATTTAACAATAGAGAGATATGTGTGCGATACACATAGGACCTGTTGTGGGATCTTTTACGGTGCTGACGTGGCACGCGTTCCTCGGAGGTATCAAGTATGACCTGGCACGAACTTCTGGCAACTTGCAAAACAAGAATATTCCCTCCGATGCCTAAGTAAGTATAAGCTAGAGAGATAAGTAATTTGTAGAGAGAAGGCAGAGCAAAGATAAGTTTTTGTTGGTGGGGATGAATTGAATGCCCTCTTACCTTGGGATCTGAGCTATTTATAGTGCTAGAGTTTCTTGGGGACTGTGCCCTCAACCCTAGCTGTGGGGTGCGTGCCCCTTGGGGATTTAGGACACGTGACATTCGGCCCGCAATGATGAACCCTCTCCATTTGGACCTGCCTTCTCAGAGAGAATGGGCCTTCCAAAATGGGGCTCTGCTCTTATTTTGGTTGGGTACGAATATTTGGGCCTTCTTTCTAGGTTTGAGCCCAACTGGCCAGTATTGATCGTCGGCTGCCTCTTTGGGCTTTGTGGTGGAGATATTCGAGCCCACATCATTTGCCCCTCATGAGGAGTGAAAACAGACGTTAGTTTTCACTGCTCTTAGAGTGTCCAATGAGGTGATGACGCGTGGCAGGGGTAATCATTTCTTACCCTTCTATAAATAAGTGGCCAATTTGAGTGATTTTCCCCCTCATTTCCAGTGATCATTTGAGAGCAATAGGAGAAGGCGATTTCCGGCGTCTAACACCCACCGAAATCCACCGTAGCACCGCCACGATCTTCAAAGTCGTGTTCTTGCAGTTCTTCATCAAAGTTCTTTCACAAACTCTCTTTGATCTATCAGGTAAAGGCTTTCTTTGGAAAAATGTGTTGATTTTGATTCTTCCCCATTCTCTTTTCTTAATCATGCAGGGGTCTCGTCAAACTGAGGGCGTCAACTTGTCCCTTTGACGCCTTCTCTTTTCAAGTTTGCCCCTGTCTTGAGCCAAGTCTCCAGCCTGTGCAGGATTAAATGGCGCGGATAGAGGACGAAGAGCAGTTCGAAGGAGAATCCTCTTCTCCTATAGAGGACGTCCTTGAAAGCACCGATGTCGCGCCGGCGAGCACGTCAGGTGGGGAGGAAGGTCACCTTCATCCCAGTGCAATCTTCCCACTTAAGACGTGGCTGAACTTTCTCACCCTCGAGGGGAAGGCCTATGGGAAGTCTCTGAATTTAGGTTCGGAGTACAAGTTTCGTATGTCGGCTGGCATGGACTGCACCAGCTTTGGACTGTTCGCCGTGTACGGCTCATTTCTGAAGCTGGGTTTGAGATTCCCCCCTCACCCCTTCGTGGTGGAGTTGCTGGACGGCTTCAATATTGGCCTGAACCAAATGTCCCCAAACTCCTGGGCGGGTGTGTTTGGCTATATTGCCCGTTGCGAGCTTGCAGGCATCACCCCTTCTCTTCCGGCGTTCCTAAGGATCGCCTCCATGTCACAAGTTTCGAGAGTCGCCGCGGGCTGGCTAATTCTGACGTACAAGGGAGCTTATCGGACGGTGATGGGGAAGGCATCTAAATGGCATCACTGGAGGAAGAAGTGGGTGGTCATCAAAACCACAAATCTGGAGATGTGCGAGCGGATGAGACGTTGGAACGTCAAGCCCAACTTGGTTGGAAAAGGCGCCTCTTTGCCTCCAGTCTCCGCCGATCTCTGGGAACGGATCTCGTCGTTGTTCAAGGCCAAGCCACTCGTCATTAAGGACAAGACGGCCTACATACCCGAGGGGTGGTTGCCTCATCTGGATCAACTGGGCAATCCCGTTTTCCTCTCGGCTGTAGGCTTGTGTCCGTATATGCCGAGAGGTAGTGTGTCTATACTTCCAACCCTTCACTGTTTTATCAAAATCGTACTTAATGTCTTTATTTGTTTTTTTTCAGACGAGGCCATGGATAAGCTGGACGATGCCTCCAAAGGCCAAGTGGATATGTCGTCCTGGTTGGCGAAGGTACTCGACGCCAGCACCTATAAAGCTTGGAAGCGTCAGCAGGCGGCCGAGCAAGCCATCTCTGAGCAAATGGCTCCCCCTCCTGCTGAGGAGAAGGTATTGATCAAACCTTCCTATGTGATTCCCTTTGTTGTTTGCAACTTATATGTTTTCATTTCTTCAGAAGACGAGGAAAGCGGCCACGGACGCGACTCCTACTTCTAAGCTCAGGGCTGGCGGCACAGGGAAACCCGTCTTCAAGTCAGTGGCTTCGAAGGCTTCTAAGTGGTTTGCCGTCCCCAAGGCTGCATCCGCTTCTCCTAGCTTCTAGAAAGCTGGAGGGACAGCTGATCCTCTTGCGGAGATTCCTGAAGTCGTCCGCCGAAACATTCCTCTGAAGACGGCGGAAAGAGCTAGGAATTCTGGGGGTAAGTTTTACTCCAACATCGTAACCACCTGTCGTTCCTCGTCTAGCAGTTCTCTAGTTTCCCCCAGGGATTCTAAGGCCGTTGTTTTTCCCATAGAAATTCCCGATCCTCAGAAAGACATTGATGCTGAATTGGATCAGATCCCTTCTTCAGGCGGGTTCAATTCTCATGACCGCAGGAAGATAATAACGTTGATGCGCAATGCCATTCATCCCCAATATGCTGAGACTCTTCCCGAGGCGGCCGAGAATATGCTTGCTGCCATGCAGTCCTCGGCACTGGACGTAAGTTTCATTATGCCTTTATTTTTACACACTCGTTTCTTTTTGTTTGACTTGCTATTTTTGTGCAGATGTTCATTCTGCTGGACTCACTGAAAAAGTGGCGCACTGCTTTAGTGCATGAAGAAGCTCGACACCGTGTGTGGCGACCAGCATTTTGCTGCGCTGGAGAAGCTTCGCTTCGACAGGCGGCAGTAGATTGGCGCTGTGACTACCGCCCTGGCCTCCCAAAATGCTGAGAACACAGCTCGTCTCCTACAAATTGATCAGAACTTTTCTGAAATGGAGGACCTTTCCAAGAAAATCAAGGAGAAAGAAGCTGAGTTTTCTCGTCTTCAGACTCAGTTTAAGGAGTTGGAGGTCCAGCTGGAGGCGGCTAGCAAGGAGTTTGCTTCGTCACAGAGCGTTCTCGACCAGTCGGCCATGCTAGGTGAAAAATCAATTCGAAGGGGTATGGAGCTTGCATGGAATGCTGAATTTGCAAGTGAACGTCCCTTTAGTTGGTTTGAGAAGTTCCTCACCTATCAGATTGAGGTGGAGAAGGCTCAAAAGGAAGGACGCACTCCTCCTGAGTTTGTACCCAGAGAGGATGAGGAATGAGCTCCTACGCGTCTTGTATTTATTTTTTTTATTTTTTTTTGCACATGTTTTCTTGACGCCTTGCTTAGTGGCTTTGTGCATAATTTTTGTAATTATGACTAACTTTTTGGTAATGACATGGCGCCTTTTGAACGTCTTATTGCTTTTTAGCTTTTGTCATCATCATCATTTTTTCTATGATTATGTCCGACGCCTCCAACTTGAGACGTCAGATGTCTGCCCTGGTCTTTTTGCCGAGGTCTTTTGCTACTTTATATAGATATGTGTTAGAAATGTGTAACCCCTGTGTTCTAGGTGATCAGCCTAGTGAGGGTGCTAATCTGGGCCACTTCTTAGGCCTTTAAACGACTAGTCTTTACTTCTTGGGAGAACGTTAGTTTGCATTTCTCCAAGGAATTTGGTAACATATTTGTCATAAAGATTTCCCAGCAAGGCCGGCTTGCGGGGAATTTTTCATTTAATGTTTAAAACATGCTACATGGTGCGTCTAGGTTCTAGACGTCTTTACAAAGCATATAATCAAGATAAGTGTCAATCTAGAAAAAGTACTTCTTTAGGTTATCCACATTCCATGTATGCAAGATCGGACGTCCCTGCATGTCTTGGATCCGGTATGTTCCGTCTCGCACCTCCTCGTAAATCTCATACGGACCTTCCCAAGTAGGGGTGAGTTTCCCTTGTTCATTGGCGCGTCCGACGGCTTCCATTTTCCTAAGTACAAAATCTCCAACTTTAAGTATTCTTCTAGAAACCCTTTTGTTGTACTCCCTCGTCATTCGGAGTTTGTATAGCTGCTGTCGTAGAGCCGCGTTCCCTCTGGTTTCTGGTAAGAAATCCAAGGCCGCCTTCATCATTTCCCAATTGGCATCTTCATTAAACAACATGACGCGCAGGGTTGGTTCACACATTTCAATGGGTAGGACGGCTTCAGTCCCATAAGCCAATAAGAATGGTGTTTCTCCTGTGGAATTTTTTGTCGTGGTCCGTATAGACCATAAAACATTGGGTAACTCGTTGGCCCATAAACCCTTTGCCTCATCAAGCTTCTTCTTTATCCCTTCAGATATGATTTTGTTGAATAAGCACCACTTGTCCGTTAGCTTGGGGGCGTCCTACTGATGCAAAACATGCTGTGATACCATGGTCAGCCAACCAATCTTCCAATTTGGGCGTCTTGAATTGTGGCCCATTGTCGAAGACAATAGACTGAGGCATGCCAAATCTTGTGATTATGTTTTTCCAGATGAATTCTCTCACATCCTCTGCCTTAGTGTTCTTTAAAGCTTCAGCTTCTACCCATTTAGTGAAGTAGTCGACGGCTACTATTACATAACGCAGTCCTCCTGGTGCCGTCATATAGGGGCCTAATAAGTCCATCCCCCACTTGGCAAATGGTATAGGGCTGGTGATTGGCGTCAGTTTTTGTGCTGGTCGTCGAATTAGATGAGCAAATCGTTGGCATTTATCGCACCGCTTGACCAAATTGAGGGCGTCTTCTTTGAGAGTGGGCCAATAGTATCCGGTTCTTAAAGCTTTTTCGGCCAGGGCCCTCCCTCCTATGTGAGAGCTGCATAATCCCTGGTGAAGATCTTCCAGTACCTCTTGCCCCTTCTCGGGGGTTACGCAGCGAAGAAGAGGCCGTGAGAAGGCTTTTTTGTATAGAGTTCCATTCCATATCTCAAACCAGGTGCATTTCTTTTGTAATCTTTCTGCCTGCTTGGGGTCATCGAGGAGTACTCCATTCATTTTGAAGTTGACAATATCATCCATCCAGGTGGTTGTTCGGTCTAAGATGTCTGTTCTCGAGGCGTTAATGCTTTTGGACTGTTTTACCTCCCATAATACATGACGTGGCGTGTCGCAGGATGCTGAGCTTGCCAGTTTGGATAAAGCGTCTGCCTTGTTATTTTCAGACCGGGGTATGTGTTGTACTTCAAAGTTAGACAGTTGTTGAACTTCTTGACGGACTCTTTCCAGATATTTTATCATGGCCTCATCCTTGGCCTCATATTCTCCTTTGATCTGACTGACGATTAACTGCGAGTCAGGCAAAACCAGGACGTCTGTTGCCCCTGCGGCTCGGCTCATCTGAATTCCACATATCAGGGCTTCGTATTCAGCTTCGTTGTTTGACGCCTGAAAGTTAAACCGCATTGCATATTCATAGATGTCCCCTTCTGGTGATTCGCAGATAATGCCGGCTCCTGACCCGTTCTGAGTGGCAGAGCCGTCCACATGTACTATCCACTGGGTTTTCTCACTCTTCAAATAGGGTGGCTTGGTCAGTTCCGCGATGAAGTCAGCAAATGCCTGTCCCTTTATTGCCTTCCGCGGTTCATACGAGATATCAAACGCGTTAGGCTCAATTGCCCAGTTGAGCATTCTTCCGGACGCCTCAAGGTTGGTGAAAGGCTGCTTTAGCGGTTGATCTGTGTATACTACCAGTCGATGAGCCAGGAAATATGGACGAAGCTTCTTACTAGCCAAGAACAGAGCAAAGCCAAACTTTTCGACCGTTGGATATTTGAGTTCAGCATTCTGCAGCATGTGACTGACAAAGTAGACAGGTAGTTGCGTTCCATCCCTCTCTGTAAGCAAGACGGCACTTAGTGCGTATTCTGAGATGGCAAGGTACAGATACAAAACTTCCCCTAAGAGAGGGCTGACCAGTCGTGGCAAAGTATGCAGATGTTCTTTTAGGCGAAGGAAGGCAGCCTCAGCTTGCGACGTCCACTCAAACTGGGTGCCCTTTTAGATGGTACTGAAAAAGTAGTGACACTTGTCTCCAGCTCTAGATAAAAATCGTCCCAAGGCGGCAAGACACCCAGTGAGGCGTTGCACATCTTTGACCGTCCTTGGCGACGTCATATTGATGACCGCCTGCACTTTGTCCGGATTTGCTTCAATGCCCCTTTCGTCAATCAAGAAGCCAAGGAACTTGCCAGAAGATACCCCAAATATGCACTTCTTGGGATTGAGTCTCATCTGGTATGTCCTGAGGATCTCAAAGGTTTCTCTCAAATCGTCGAGGTGATCCATCTTCTGCTTGCTTTTTACAATCATGTCGTCAATATAGGCTTCTATATTCCTCCCCAGCTGCTTTGCGAAAACTGTGTTCACCAACCGTTGGAAGGTGGCGGGGGCATTTTTTAAACCGAACGTCATTACTTTGTAGCAGTACAATCCTTGTTCCGTGACGAATGACGTCTTCTCCTGATCTTCAGGCCATAATGGGATCTGGTGAAATCCGGAGTAGGCGTCCATGAAGCTCATCATGGCATGTCCGGCTGTTGAGCCGACGAGTCGGTCTATTTTCGGCCGTGGGAAACTGTCTTTAGGGCAAGCTTTATTGAGATCAGTGTAATCAACACACATCCTCCACGTCCCATGAGGCTTGGGTACCAGGACTACGTTAGCTACCTAGTCTGGATACTGACACGGACGTATGAAGCTTGCATCCATTAGTTTCTTAACCTCGGCAGCGGCGGCCAAATTTCTTTCTTCTCCATGATTCCTCTTCTTTTGTCGTACTGGCTTTACAGTGATGTCCACATTCAACTTATGCACGGCCACCGCCGGGTCTATGCCTGGCATCTCCTCTACCGTGAAGGCAAATATCTCCTTGTATTCTCGGAGTAGTTGCACTAATGCTGCTGACATGGGGTCGTCAGGGTGGACCCCAATGGGGACCGTTCGAGACGGGTCTGCTAAGTCCAGAATTATAGCATAGTGTGCTCCCACTGGCTCAGGTCGTCTTTCTGCATTGTGCTCCGTTGGTATCTCCCGGGTTTTACGACGGCTTGCCAGAGGTTTAGCCTGCTCTTTTCCCTTCGGAGAGGCTCCCCAGGCCGTCGGCTCCAATGTCGATAAGCAACAATCCCTGGCCAACTGTTGATTTCCATAGAGAGACCCAACGCGTCCATTACTTCCGACAAATTTGACCAACAGTAAATGAGGAACGATCACAGCTTTTAGGTCGTTGAGTGTTGGACGGCCAAGTATGATGTTGAATGTGGTGAGGTTTGCTACAATTATAAACCTGATGTCAACTTCTTTGGTCACTGGGGGAACTCCAACAGAGGCCGGAAGCAAAATGGAGCCGATTGGACGAACGATGCTCCCTCCGAATCCTACCAAGGGCCCGTACACTTTTTCTATGTCCTCAGGATTATGCCTTAATTTCCGCAGACATTGCAGACTGATTATGTCGGACGAGCTCCCCGTGTCCACCAGTACTCTCTTCACCTTAAGATTAGCCACCTTGATCTCTATAACCAGAGGGTCATCATCATATGGCGCTGCCGCCCTTATGTAGTCGTCTTTGGAAATTTCTACAGAGGGTAGATTCTTCTGTGCTGGGCCGTCCTTCCTTACATGGTTCTCCTGCAGCTGTTCCCCCTGATATTACCATAACTCTTTCGTTTAAATACTTAGAGGTGGGGCTCACTTCTTTGTGTGCGTCCTCTAAATGGACGTACTGGCGGAGGTGTCCTTCAGCCGCACGATCAGTTAATATCTTCCTCAACATCCGACAACTTTGGGTGTCATGCCCTTCGTCGTTGTGGAAAGCATAGAAAGGGGCTTCCGGGCTGTAGGTGGTCAATCGTCGGGGGGACAGTTCTATTCCCAGACTCGGTCCTTCAGCAAGGAGGATCTCGTCAAGAGTCGTGTTGAACATAAAGGGACCTCTAGAGGACGACCTCCTTCGCCCCCTTTTTTTTCGGAGCCACAGCCATTCTTCCTTCGGGTGACGCTCTCATGCTGTCTTCTAGGAGCCTCTAGAGAGTAATGGCCCTCATTTTTCTTCTGTAAAGTTCGTCTCGTCCTTCTTCTTGGACGTTCCTCTTTGACATGTCGACTCGCTCCCTCCAGGGTGCATCTCTTCATAGGTGAGTCGGGATCTTCTGACAAAAACTCTACCATCCTGCCATTATCGTGCTTAGGATTGACTTCGTGAGAACTATCCAACAAGGGCCGCACAGAAATGACGGCAACAGGCTGGCTAGCTGCCGCGTCACAATGAGTGTTGGACCCGTCCTTAAACACCCCTTCTCTGGCTGGGAGTTCTGATTTACCCTTGGTTTTTCCGCAGTCAGTTTGAAGTTCAGCCATGACACAGACGGCGCCAAATGTTGTGGGATCTTTTACGGTGCTGATGTGGCACGCGTTCCTCGGAGGTATCAAGTATGACCTGGCACGAACTTCTGGCAACCTGCAAAACAAGAATATTCCCGTAGGAATATTCCCTCCGATGCCTAAGTAAGTATAAGCTAGAGAGATAAGTAATTTGTAGAGAGAAGGCAGAGCAAAGATAAGTTTTTGTTGGTGGGGATGAATTGAATGCCCTCTTACCTTGGGATCTGAGTTATTTATAGTGTTAGGGTTTCTTGGGGACTGTGCCCTCAACCCTAGCTGTGGGGTGCGTGCCCCTTGGGGATTTAGGACACGTGGCATTCGGCCCGCAATGATGAACCTTCTCCATTTGGACCTGCCTTCTCAGAGAGAATGGGCCTTCCAAAATGGGGCTCTGCTCTTATTTTGGTTGGGTACCAATATTTGGGCCTTCTTTCTAGGTTTGAGCCCAACTGGCCAGTATTGATCGTCGGCTGCCTCTTTGGGCTTTGTGGTGGAGATATTCGAGCCCACATCAGGACCAATTAAGTTTTACGTACTCCCACTAAACTTCTTATATATCTATAAGAATCATGTACATTTTATAAAACTAAAATACTTATTAGCTTCACTAACATACAATTCTAATTCCCAATTGCTTGCTTAAATCTGTACTTAGATTTCATAAGCTAGCTTTCCTTTTCAAGCATTTATTTGGATCCACAAATCCTATGACATACCATGTACATAGTTATTCCAACATTTGATTGAGGAATAAGTTTTGTCATCCAATTTCCATATGTACCAATATGCAATCATTGCTTGATTTATAGACTTGAGCATTACGATTATGCATGAGGCTTCAACACAATCCACGCCGTGAATTTGCTTGTAACCTTTAGCAACTAATCTAGCTTTGTGTGTGAACACAATTCCATGTTTGATGGTTTTTTTATCCTTAAAACCAATTTGCAACCAATAGATGTAAATCATTCTTGCAAATCAACAAAATTTCAATTTTGTCATCAGAACATTGAGTATGTTTTTATGGCCTTTAACCAAATAAACATTAAGTCTATATATGGCCTCTAACCATTTTAGGGAATCTAGGTTTCGTCATAGCTCTCTTATAAGTCATAAACTCATTAATCTACATGATAATAGTTTGACTGCAAGTTGTAGGTTTCTTCGCTATCTAATAGAAGAATCGCATAGCTTCAGTGACCTGAACTCCATGTTTTTTCATATCTAATAGAAGAATCTCATAGTTTCAGTGACTTGAACTCTATTCCTACTTGGGTATAGAACATCAAACAATAGAATATCAATAGCCACTTGAAAGTCCTTTGAATATTCTGTTCTTCTTGAAGCACTTGTAAAGTCTTCTAAGAGATGTCTATTCTTTAAAGCCACTTCTAAAGTCCTTAAAGAATACGTGTTCGGATTTTCTAAAGAACTTCTAAAAGTCTCCGGAATGTCCGTTTATGTTTGTTGTTCGCCTCGAATACTTTCGAGGTCTATTTTCTCCCACCTGTCATTTTGGAAACGAATCTCCAAAAGGACATTATTTCGAGCAAACAAACATTATGTTCTCAAAAATCTGTGGTAGAAACAATACCCTTGTGTCTCATTTGAATAAATCACAATGAAACATATATCTATTCTTGGGCCTTAGTTTGTTGAATAACAAACACTAAGCTCCCACTGAGTTTAGGAACTCTATAAATATAGTATAAAAAGATATTCTGAAATTACTTTTCAATAGCTTTGACGAATTTGGTTTAGTTTGGTGGTAGTTGAGCATTTTGTTTTAGAAATTATAGGAAAAGTCTTTATGATCCATCATTGATCGAATCAAGTACTAATCGACTTCGATCATTCCAACTTAGATATGCCATATCTTATGGAGCTAGATTGTGAATTTTACTACACACAATCATTGATGATCATTCTTGACTTAAGTAATCATCAACATGATCTAACCTAGATCTTTATGATTTCTTGTCAAGTGGGATTTATACTTCTGAATCTTTGAACTAGCCAAACAGATTCAAACTTATATCAGATTGAGTAAATAAACCTATATTCACTCAAATCTGTGTGAAATAATAAAGTCATAAAACCTTTCTTTAGCTTTGAACTCTATCGTGTAGGCGTTCTAACAATAGTTCATATCTTTTGTTACTTTCAACAATAAGACTAGCTTGTCTTGAATTGATTTAGAAATCAATCAACTTTCAAAAGTCCATCAAAATAAAGCTTATGAATGTTAACTTGTTGATATGGTCTAAGCAACAATGCCAAAGATTAGTGGAACTCAAATCAAGGGTTTGATTTGAACCTAGTAAAGTTTTTATTGTTAAAGAGTTGTTTGTTTTAATCAAGCATATTGACTCAACCCGTAAATGACCATTTCATTCAAATAAGCAAACAAACATTGTTTTTGTTCTTCTGAATGTGAGTCTTTCTGTGTTTGAAAACAGAAATTTAGGTATGCTGATTGTGGAACAAAATAGCCATTAAGTTCCAGCCTTTGAAAGGACTTAAAACAAACTAGATGACCCTACAACTAATGTAGCATTGCCATGCTTCATTTCCCACTTGTAGGTCATTAGTGTATCCTAGCTTCCATTGTTTGAGTTATTACCGAAGTAAGAACCTCAAGCGGTATATGATACCAAGGAAGTTTGATTGCTAGGTCACTTCTCTTTAAACATAAACTTTTAGGTAGAAATGGAACTGTAAGTTCCTTTCACTTGTTCTTTGTTTTCCTATTTCTTGTACCCTTTCTTATAGTCTTAAGAATTGACTCTTCTAGTGTTGACTTTTATACTTTGTTCGACATGTCCAACGTCACTCCAACAAAGTTCTTACCATTTTAATTTATGTTGAATATTTTGTTTCAACTAGATGATCTTACCAGAAGCTTCTAAAGTTCTCTAAGAATCGATCTATTCGAATGTCTAGGGTCTAGACTCATTCGAGAATTAAATGGAAAAAGATTTTAGGTTGTTAACCATTGGTTAAGCTGAGCGTTTAAACTCAATGCTTTATGATCTCAAAACTACATTGTATTTTGAATTCACAAGCACCAATCGTTTGCCATTCGACTTTGATACTCGAAAACAACCATAAAACTCGCTAAAAGAAATGTACATTTAAATTGCTCATTTTCTCTCATTTCCGTGAATCGTTCTTGGATTCACTACCAATCGAGGAAATTTACTGTTACCTTTCTAAAAGGATTTACTGCAGTGCAAGATATTTAATTATAAAAAATAACTAAAACATACATTGAAGCATGCAAAGTCTAAACATTTATCATGAATAATAACTTGAAAATTAAAGCAATCATGCAATTCAAACAAGTTATTAGCATTTTATTCGAATTTATTGTTCCAGCAGGTGTGAATAAAATGATTCCAAGACCCTAAAATCATTGAAGAATTAAGCACATTATGTATTTTGACTCAATTCTAAAATATTTTAGATAAGCAAAAGCCTTTTGCTAATAGTCTAGAAACTACTCTTCGTTGATAGGTACGTCTAAGAACTTATTAGGTAAACCTATCAATTTTTCCACGACATAAAAGGACTCCTTACTTATATCGTTGAGTTTCACCAAAACTAACATGTACTCACAATTTTTGTGAACCTTAACCCTTTAGGATCAATAAGTAACACCTCGCTAAGCGTAAAACTATTACTAGATTGATGTAAAGGTTATCCAAGTAAGTGTTATTTTGGCATGGCACCTTTTAACTCAATTTTTAAACTTCGGAACTTAAGGCTCTTACTATGTTGGTTAGATTTTAAGTGAACTAAAATCCTTAATCATGCAACATAATCAAGCCATAATCTCATGCATAATCAAGACATATTTAAAGCAATAAATAACTTAAAGCATGCATAAGATAAATGTGATCTAGTATGGCCCGACTTCATCTTGAAGCTTCAACTTCAAATTCCGTCTTGAAAATGGATTGGAAACTCCGTCTTGAATTTCACCGTGGGAGGCGCCATTTTCTTCAAATAGGATCAACTATAATAAACTAATTACAACTAATTGATGGTACGCAGACCATATTTGAATTGAAAAACAAATTTTGGTGCATTAGACCAATTACATTCAAATTAATGGTACGCATACCATATTTTCTATCCTATTTGGGCCATACTAGTCACTTCATAACCTGCAAAACTGTACATATACAATATATACCATTCACCCATTCATTATCATGAATGGCCCACATAGCTGGTTAGTAAAACACGTTGTATGCATCACATAAATATTTGCAGCAATTTATCAAGGGCACCAATAATCTACCAATTATTCAGTCCTTATTAATTCTAATCAAGTTGTTTAACCTTAAAGGATTTGTAGACCTAATCAAGAGTTTATGACTAAAAATGCTCCCACTTAAACCAATAACTTTATATGCTTTACTAATTTTAAACATAAAATTGTATTTCTAGTCTAACCGGAAACATACAAGTTTAATTAAAATTTAAAGCTCATATAAAATTATAATCGAATCCATTTAATTTAATTTATTTTCAGTTGATTTAAATGAATTTAAATTATTTCAAGGTTTTTAATTTTAGTAAAATAATTAATATAAATTAAAATTTATAATAATTATAATATTCAAAATTAAAATCCAAGAAAACAATTTAAATTATTAATTTTAAAATTAATTAAAATTATTTCCGAACTGAAAATTTCAAATTAAAATTCAAAACGACTCAATCGTAACACGACGAGCACTTAGACTTGTGCCCAAGCCCCATCGAGTGCACGACCGATCGCACGCCCATGGCACATCGCAGCAGCAGCCACGCGCAAACGCAGCAAGCCAAGCCACGCTTGCGCACAGCCTGCTCGCCCGCATGCATCGCAGCAGCTACCGAAGGAGTGCTCGCTCGCTAGGCGCAAGCAAGCCCTCGTGGCGAGGCAGCGCTCGTTGGTGCGCAGAGCAGCGATCGCTGGGCGACCCAGCTCTCGCCCTCGCGCGGTCGCCTCGTCATGTGCCCCGTCCATCGCCCTTCGCCCATAGCACACAGCACACACTCCCAGGCTCCCTTGCCTCGTGCGCGCGCCATGCCTTGGTTGCTCGCTGCATTCGTACCGCACGGGCGACGAGCTAGCTCCCTTGCTCGTCGTCGCGTGCCCGCACTATACAACACCCCTTATGGGTAACACGTAGCGTCCTTTGCTTTGTGCGTGCAACGTTTATGAGCAAATTTTATAAAAAATTAAAATTTTTAATTTAAAATCTATGACAAATTAATAAATCATATTAATTTCATAATTTTAGGGCGAAAAATCGAAAATTTATTAATCAATTAATTTCCGATTAACATGGATTCAAATCTAGGTCATAAAAATTTAAAATTTGTCATAAATTAACAATTTTTATGGTGGTTTTTAATCATGGATACCTAATTAAAATATTAATTAATTATGAAAATCAAATCAATTCTAAATTATTCGAATTTCAACAAATTAATCATAATTACAAATTAGGTTGTATAATTAACAAGTCTAGGCATTCAAAATTTTTTTGGCAATTAATAATTGTATTAATAACCAAAGCCTTGAGCAAAACACCCAAGGGAACAGGGAAACCAGGCCACCAAAACTACTATACACAAAATCAAATGTGTAGTAATCTACTCCTAAGTTCCTCAGAACCTCTACAACAAACTTTAAACAAAATTTCCCTAACAATATTGTCTATGCTCTTAGTAGGCCTTTTAAAGATTACAGCATTTCTAGCAAGCCACACACTATAAATGGCTTTAGTGAAGCACATAACATACAACTGATCAGCAACACCAACTTTCCTGCTTCTCTTCATAACTTGCTGCAACTCAGAAGCAAAACCAGTAGCTCCTCTATGAACACCAATCCGCAACAACAGTTTAGACCAGACTGCAGAGGAAAACTTGCACTCAAAAAACAGATGTTCAACTGTTTCTTTCTCATCTGTGCACAGCACACATTGATCAGAACACTGAATCCCCCAAGCTTGAAGTCTATCAGTAGTATAAAGCCTATTAAGGATAGCCAACCAAGTGATAAACATGCTTTTCGGACTAGCTTTGTTATAGCACATTACTCTCCACCAAGTAACCTTAGGAGCAACACCCTGCAAGAACAGTTTAGACCAAACTGCAGAGGGAAACTTGCACTCAAAAAACAGATGTTCAACTGTTTCTTTCTCATCTGTGCACAGCACACATTGATCAAAACACTGAATCCCCCAAGCTTGAAGTCTATCAGTAGTATAAAGCCTATTAAGGATAGCCAACCAAGTGATAAACAGGCTTTTTGGACTAGCTTTGTTATAGCACATTACTCTCCACCAAGTAACCTTAGGAGCAACACCCTGCAAGAATTTATACACCTTGCTAATACAGTATTTTCCATTTGCAGTAGCTTTGTCCCAACCACCAATTTGCAGAATAACCTCTCTACTATTAAAGATCTTTTTAAGAGCCCAAGAACAAGACCCAGGAGTGGACATCTGAAGAGGATTTTGGCCTTTCATATAGAAGCTATCAACCCACTGCACCCACAGTTTATCTTTCTTAAAAGCCAAAGCCCACAGCAATTTCCCAATGGCTACTTTGTTCCAAGCAGCAATATTCTTCACATTCCAACCACCAGAGTTTCTAGGTTGATACAGTTTATCCCATGCTACTAAAGCTTTCTTTGATGCTGCAGTGTCACCAGTCCAGAGAAAACACCTGCAATAAGCTTCTACCTCCTTAATGATTCTTTTAGGTAAAATGAAGATTTGGCACCAGAAGGTCTGCATGCCAAACACGATGGTTTTGATAAGTAACAACCTGCCAGCATAAGACAAAAACTTAGCTGACCACACCTTAGTTCTAGCCAGAATCTTGTCCTCTAGAGGCTTGCATTGTGGATAGGATAATTTCTTGGAGGAAAGTGGCACCCCTAGATATCTGAAAGGAAGGCAAGCTTCTGAGATTTTCTGATCAGATAAAATATCTGTTTTGTCACACATTGAAACACCAGCAAAGTAAATATTACTTTTATCCATATTAGCTTCAAGGCCTGAAGCAGAAGAGAACTTGGAAAAAGCTTCAAGAAGTAACTGTACAGAGACCTTGTCAGCTCTTGCAAACAATAATAAGTCATCTGCAAACATCAGATGAGTAATATTGAGCTTCTCACAATAATAAGTTAAAATCAGGATTTAGCTTCAGCTGGTTCATACATCTTGTCAAGTATTCCATTCCAATAGCAAACAGGAAAGGGGAAAGGGGATCCCCCTGTCTCAGCCCTTTGTTTGCTTGAAATGGTTTGCTAGGAAAGCCATTGATGAGAATAGAGTAGGAAACAGTTGTAAGACAAGTCATGATCCACTTCACAAACACTTGAGGGAACCCTAGCTTTTGCGGAACAGTTTGAAGAAAGCTCCAGTCAACTGAGTCATAAGCTTTTTTTAGGTCAACCTTTAGAACACATCAGGGGATATATGAGCTCTGCCATACCCCTTGATTAATTCAGTTGCCATCAAAATGTTGTCAGCTGTACCTGATGAGATTGAGCTGCAGTTCTAGACAATCTTGGACCTGACCTAAGAGTGGGGAGATCAGGCTTAGAAATGTGAGTAGCAGCTGTACCTAGAAGAGCCATATAGAATTTCTGAATTTCCACAGTAATTTCCCTAGGGTCTACAATTTTATGCCCTTGAGGAGTGTACAGCAAAGAAATTCTATTCATGTTTCTTCTTTGCTTGACAGAAGCATAAAAGAACTTAGAGTTAGAATCCCCATCAGCTAGCCATTGTGAAGGAAATATGTCCTTCACCCAAGGTGCATTAAGTCTAATACCAAGGTTCAGATTAATTGCGAACAATTAATTTAGTGAGATCAAGTGATCGAAACAGCTAGCTGGAGCAATGCTTCCGATCAGTGAGTTCTAATGGATATTGAACTCACAACTTACTCTTGACTGAACCTGCAAGGTCACACCAATGACACGTAACAGATCACCGGATTAAATGAATCGGAAATTCATTTAATAGCTTTTCGGGAATTAGTTGGAAACGTATTATACGATACAACCTTTGTCGGAATCGTATATCGTATCGCGAATATTCGTAAGCTGGGCGACACGAATAAATCGTATCGTACGATGGTGATTCGTCGTATACGAAACGATAAATAATATATCGGAAATATATTAAATCGCGAATACGAAGGGCATCGGAGTTGCCGGTCCGTCGAGCCAAGCACGTAAGCGTGCAAGGCCCAACGAGCCAGCAAGCTCCCGAGCAAGCAAGGCAAGCCCATTGGGCGCGAGCACGCAACAGCAAGCATTAGCGCACAGCACGACGAGCGAGCAAGGCCCACGGCCCAGCTGCTCGGCGCGCGCGCTGTGGGCTTCGGCCTGCAGTGTGTCGCTGGGCGCGCGGGCGTGTGTCCGTGTTGCTTGGGTCGCACGGCTTGCTAGCCGGCCTTGCTTCTTGCTTGGTCGGTTAGTAAGGTTAATGATATAACCTTACAACCTAGTTTCCAACACACACACAATTCCATACACTCAAACCCTAGAGACACAGAGAACCCTAATTCTCTCTGTGCCTCCAAAGTGAGTTCTTCCCAAAAGCAAAGTATCTTGATCAATTGTCTAAGCTACGATTATCAAGACGGATCTGATCGTGTCGGTGAACCAAGTAGAGGAACGACAAGTGGAGTTCTTTGTTCGTGTTCGTTGACGGATTATTGTGGAAAACACGCTTCGAATGTAAGTTTGCTTAATCTGTGCTTTATACATGTTTCCTGGCTTTGGGGATTGTTCCGCACATGTTATTATGTTTAACTGTATTCCCCTACAGTGGTATCATGAGCATTATGTATTTAAAGCATGAATTAGCATGATTATTATTGTTTTTGCATCTGTCGAAAATTTGGAATTTTTGTTGATTTTTCGGATTATTTTACGAATTATTGGATTAATTGCGAAATTGGCAGTTCTGAAATCAAAAATATTCGCTTTTTCGATTTTTAAAACCCTAATCTGATGGAAATTGATTTTCTAAGATCAACTCATGAGAATAGAATTGCAAAAACAGGCCTCGAAGTATCGTTTTTTGGGTGTTTTTGTTAATTTTTTATTAAAAATTAAAAGTGTCGGACAGTAATTCTATTAAAAGGTCGACCTAAACTACTTGGAATTGCTTGCAATTTTGACACAATGTTGCTGGGTACATGCTTAATCTATGGTAAAAGTTTCAAATTTTTCCGATAAGTATAAACCCTAATTTTTCCTTTCCCCAATTCGTAATATTTGCAACCCTAATTGAATTTTAATTAATTTTGGTTTAATAATTCGATTAATTGGGGAAGGTGGTATAATTTCATGAGTCAGTGGCTAATTTTAAAAATTATTGGATTAAAATTTTGATTGGTTTCGTTAATTTTAATCGCACTTAAACCAAATTATTAATAATCTGAAATTTAATTGTTAATGAACGATATAAAGTTTCGGATTTTATTAATTAAAAGTTCAAACTTTAAAGTTGATTCGATCGTTCTTGAAAGTTTGAATATTGTTAGCCCTTGATTTATTAATTTTACGAAATTGGATTGTCGTTAAAGTTTATTAGATCGTTAAAAATCGTTGTTTTTCGAAAATTAAATCGTATTTTTTTTGAAAAATAAAATAATGCAAGTTCTTGAATTAAATTTAATTTTAATTAAGTTGGTCCGTTTTACGAACCAAAAACACGAACATGAGCATGGTGGAAGTATGGCTCGTCGAGCCATACGAGGCCATTGTGTTCGACCGAGCCATGCGACAAGGGCAGCAGCAGTGATGCTGCGTGCCTCGTGCGCGCTAGGCGAGGAAGGGCAGGCGAGGTAGCTTGCGGGGCTGCGACGAAGCGAGGCGCAAGCCTTGCGACGTCGAGCACTCACGATGCACAACACGCAGCGCAGAGCAGCATCGCTGCGGGGACGCGCGCGCGCGAGCGATGGGGCGGGGTGCGCGAGCTCTTGCTCGTGTGCTCTTGGGCCTCACGCGAGGCGAGGCTGGGCGCAAGCCTAGCCCAATCAAGCAATTGGACTTTTTTTTAAAAAAAATCGTTTAATTCGTTGGGCTTCGTATATTTGCATTAATTTGGGCTAACGGGATATTTAATTTAATATTTTCAAAAATGGCTCACTTCGTTGCTTGTCACAAAACGGATGATGCTTGTAATGTGGCTGATTTGTATTATAAGGAGATTGTTCGTTTGCATGGAATTCCAAAGACTATTGTTTCTGATCGAGATTCCAAGTTCTTGTGTTACTTTTGGAATATATTGTGGAGAAAGGTGGGAACCAAGTTGTTGTTTAGCACTTCACATCACCCTCAAACTGATGGGCAAACATAGGTGACAAATCGAACCTTGGGAACGCTATTGAGAGGGTTGGTAAGTAAAACGCAAAAGGATTGGGATGTCAAGCTTGCTCACGCTGAATTTTCTTATAATCAGTCTCCTACTTATGCTACTGGTCATTCTCCATTTGAGGTAGTATATGGGATTAATCCATACTTGCCCTTGGATTTAATTCCATTACCAAAAGATGAGTTGGTTCACAAGGATGCCGATGCTAAGTTAAAGTCTATGATGAAACTGCACCAACAAGTTCGTGAGCGAATTGAAGCTATTAATGCCTCTTATAAACAGAAATCAAATAAGAATCGAAAACCGAGGTTGTTTGAAGAAGGTGATTTGGTTTGGATTCATTTAAGGAAAGAGCGTTTTCCAAGCAAACGCAAGAACAAGCTTATGCCTAGGGCTGAAGGTCCTTACAAGGTGGTTGCACGTGTGAATGATAATGCTTACAAGATTGAGCTTCCGGGAGACTATGGTGTCCATGCTACTTTCAATGTAGGTGATCTTTCACCTTATCTTGATGATGATTGCCTTGCTGAATTGAGGTCAATTTCTTTTAAAGGGGGAGGGGATGATACGGTTATGGATGAAAGTGATAGTCTTATGCTAGCAATTGGAGCCAAAACTGATTTGGGTTCAATAGCTCATTTTGTGTGCATGGTGACTTGGATTGAGTGAGCTCGTTATATGGTCCTTATTATCAAGGTGGTACGTTAATCAAACTGGTCCGTTTAATCACATTGGTCCGCTTGTTTAAACAGATTGTACGCACTTATTATTTTTAATTGCTTTGGTTAAAGTCGGTTTAATAAAGGGATATTTGTTTAAATCCCCAATTTAAATTCAGTCATTACTTAGCTTTGATTATTGCTGTTTGTAAGGAGAGTTTTAAGCCTTTGTAACCTCCAATTTAGTGACTGAATTAGGAGGCTTTAGAGCTTGTAACTGCCAGTTTTAAAGGCTCTTAAATGGCTCTTAATTAACCGTTTAAAGCTCTTGTAGCTGTTGGTTTTTGGCTATTTATAGTCAGCTTCTTGATTGGAATAAACAACCAACTGGATTATTAAAACACTTGTTTGTTACATTTCGAATTATAGTTTATAATTCAGCTTTTTTTCTTTGTTTTGGACGCGTTTCCTATTCAAAGAACTGATTGTGAGTCAATAGGTCTTGTCTTGCATTCACGATCAACGAGTTAAAGGTCTAGCTTGTTAATCAACTATCCTTGTTTATACAACGAGTTTTTAAACTCGTATCAATAGTACAACGAGGTACGAATAATTGGCTCAAAGTATGCTAGACATCCCGTACAATACATACAATTAAATAATCATCCCTTGCATGTGAAACAAACCATACATGCATAAATATTGAACAACATGATTGACAATGAAATCCATACTCATAATAATCTCAACATGCTTGTTCAACCAACAATTCAATAATTCCAATAACATTAATCCACATGATCGTTCACCAAAGCATATATGAATCCACCTAATATAATTCACGTCATCAACAATCATGTAATATCATTGACAAAAGGTGTGGTCGCCCTAGACTTGTACGTACCTTGAATACCTAAGCGTAGGGGCCACTTTACAATAACGAGCACTCAACTAGAAATCACCTCCTATCATCAAAATAATGAAACTTATATTATTTCCATGTTCATTAAATTTCCAGCAACTTTATAAAATCTAAAACCTTATTTAAACTTTAGAATTTAATCGTTTTTCAACAATATAAACGTCTCAATTTGCAAAACCAATCCCTAGTACGAAAATATACTTTTTCCGCCTTTAAAATCAATAAAAATCAACACTTTAAGCCTTTATTCAAATCTGAAAATATAATTAATTATCATAATTAAAATCATCACCTAATTATGCTAATCAATTGACTCATTAGGTCTAGGTTAAAACCCTAACTTGAAAATCCCAATAAAACTAATTTATTATCATAAAAATCAATTCATTATTCAATAAACAAATCTGAAAATTCGTCCTTTAATGATTAAAACAAGCCTAATGAATCACAACACGCAAATCCTCAAATCACGGTATTCATAACCGGTTTCCAGCATTTTAATTACTCAAAACAATCATAATATTATAATTTAAAATACGGAATTGAAATAGAATAGGTAAGGAAGAAGAGAATTTTACCAATCCGGCCTATAGCACGGAACAATCACGAATTAGGGTGATTGGGCAAAAAAGAATTGAATTACGAACACGAACAACACACTCACACACACACACACGTCCGTGTGTGTGCGCGCGCGGGATTGAGGGGCGACGAGCAGGGCTGCGCGCAGGGGCTGGCACGAGGGCGCGAGGGCGCGAGGGCTGGCGACAGGGGCTGGCGCGAGGGCGCACAAGAGAGAGACGAGAGCAGGGGTGTGCGGTGCACACGAAGCAACAACAACACAGCAGCACGGCACCAACAGCGATGCGTGCTGGCTGAGCGGGCTGCGGGAGAAAGGGAGGGCGAGAGTGTGCGTGGGCGACGGGCGAGCACACGGCACAAGGCACGCAGCACTCGAGGAGCAGGGGCGATGGCACGGCAGCACGAAGCCACGAGCACGAGGCTGTGCGGGCGTGCATGCGGACGAGAGGGAGAAGAGGGAGTTGGAGTGAGGGGCAAGCAAAGTAAAAATAGGGTTTATGAATTTTAGGGGCTCATTTAATGATGAGGAGTCCTATTTATAGGCTCCTTATTTTTAATGGGCTAGGCTTAGGAAAATAGGATTGGGCTTAGCAATTAAATGATTGGGTTAGCCAAGAGTTTGGAATTAAATTCTTTTGATTGGGCTCGTTTAATAAAACGAATTGGACTTTTCATTTAAATGAAGCCTTTAAAAATCATTTGTAACCCATTTAATTTCCCGACTCAAGAATTAAATTCGTGTCGTAATTAATTAAAATAATAAATATTCTAATTAATTAAAATAAATTTAAATAAAATACATTTAAATATTATTTAAATGCCGCCCAAAAGTCTAGATCCCAAATTATATTGCCATTTCCACAGTGACATCGGTCATGATACGAAAGAGTGTAAGAGTTTAAAGCGAGCCTTAGATGGTCTTACCGCAAATGGTTTTTTGAACAAATATATTAGCAAGAATGCGAGAGGTTCAGGTCAATAGTACTACAAAAAGAGCAAACCACCTTCGTCTGAGGACGAGGGCAAGAAAACTGATCCTGAATGTGTGGCTATCATCTCCGGAGGTTTGGCAGCTGGGGTCCCGACCATGCGGGGGTCAAAAGAGTTATGCTAAATCCGGAAAGGTGGCAATATGCCCATTTCCAAAGGTTGAAATTGTTAGGTTATGATACATATGAAAAACATAAATCATGCAGAAAAACGTAGATGCCAGGATACATATTAATTGCACATAATCATATAGCATAACTTAAATGCATACACTTTGTAACGTACCCTCCCTAGCTGCGCCCGAACCGAACAAGAACAAGTCTTTAGGACTCCAAGTGTCGTCCCTCCGTAGATATCCACAGCACGCCCGGATCCGCCTTAAGATTGACCAACTAAAATCGCTCTTAAGGTTCCGTAAATTTCGGCTAATAGGGCAAGTAATATGGCTTATTTTTCTGCTTAAAAATCCTAGTTTTGAATACTTGAAACTTGTATATAAATTTGTGACCCTAGGCACATATTTATAGGATTATGGAAAAGGACTTAGAATCCTATTAGAATACCAATTTAGTTTAATTAGAATCCTGTTAGGACTCTATTAAATAAATTCTATCTACTAGGATTAGGATTTAATCATAGAACGAATTCTAATAGCTTTAGGAATCGTATTGCACACAACCGCACACGAGCACGAGCACGAGCACAGCCCGCACAAGCCTCGCGGCCCACGCGAGCTGCTCTTGCTCGCAGCCCATGTCCGTCGCAGCCCACTTGTTCCGCGCGCGCCATGCCTTGCTAGGCCTGCCCTTGCGCTGGGCCTGGCGAGGCTTTGGCGTGTGTGTTGAAGCGTGTGGCTTGCTGGGCGAGGGCCTGGCTTCATGCTGGCCCTTCGTCTAGCAAGTCTCGTCCGATGCTAATTCGTACGATACGCTTCCGATTAAATTCCCGATTATGGAATTCATTTCCGATACGAACAATATTTAATATTTCCGATCCCGGAATTAATTTCCGTTTCGAACATTTAATATTTCCGTTTCCGGAATTATTTTCCGATTCCGATAATATTTCCGATTCTGACAATATTTCCGTTTCCGATAATATTTCCGATTTAGGCAATATTTTCATTTTCGATAATATTTTCCGATACGTACCATGTTTCCGTTTCCGGCAACATCTACGACTTGGATAATATTTATATTTCCGATACGATCCATATTTCCGTTTCCGGCAATATCATCGTTTCCGGAGTATTCATTTCTTGCCTTTGACGATCTCAGCTCCCACTGAAACCAAGATCCGTCGATTCCGGATATCCATACATGGAGTATTTAATGCCATTAAATACTTGATCCGTTTACGTACTATTTGTGTGACCCTACGGGTTCAGTCAAGAGTAAGATGTGGATTAATATCAATAATTCCACTTGAACTGAAGCGGCCTCTAGCTAGACATTCAGCTCACTTGATCTCACTGAATTATTAACTTGTTAATTAATACTGAACCGCATTTATTAGAGTTAACATTAAATGCATACTTGGACCAAGGGCATTATTTCCTCCAGTCTCCCACTTGTCCTTAGGGACAAGTGTGCATTTCCTAATTCCTTTGTCGCTCGATGCTTGCTCTTGAACATAAGGTAAGATTCGTCATCGTTATTATGTCCAGAGGTGTTTCTCGGTTTCAGAGTTCAACTGATCAAATAAACAGATAATCATAGCCTATGATTCATTTGAGCACGGCCATGCATGTTACAGTATCTAGCTCTCCGAGTGGCCTTGTACAACTTTTTAGCATCTCATCCCGATTTCTGGGAGGACAATCCCAATCTTGCGATCTTGAGATTATACTTCGTTTGATAGGTGATTACCTGAGCGTTGCCTTTATGGCCTCCTTTTACGGTGCGACGGTTGACAACGTCAAAGTAACCAGTTCTCAAACAAGTAATCTCAAATCACTCAGGTATTGAGGATTAGTGTCTAATAATTTTAATGAAATTTACTTATGACAGATTTTCATCTATTACAGTAAAGTTTCATAGGTATGTCCGATACTAGTCTTCCCAAAGTAAGTATCTATGCAAATGATTACGACATTGTCATGTCCACATAGTTCAAGAAACAGAACTACTAGTCATCTTGCATTCTAGTCGTCTAACGTTTTCTATGCGTCCATCTTTATAGAAAACTCCGATCAGGGACCATTTTCAACTTTTGACATTCAAGTTCACTTGATAGACATTTCTTAGTCACGGGACTGGTCCTGACAGTCTATCTTGAATATATCGTCAAATTGAAGGGACTCATCATTTAATACTAAACCAAGATTAAATGGAATATGAAAATACATTTCATATATGATAAATGTTCAACCCCAATGTTTTACAACCATGGGCCTCAAACCCATCTTTAAAACAGTTCATGGAATTCAAAGCTACGCTTGATTTCCAGTGCTACAACGTGAGTGTTGCTTCTCACTTGTTGCATAGGTTTAGTTATCATGCTTTGCCTATCTTTAATATCCTTTTTCATCGAATGTTCTTCGAGATATGATGATAAGATCTTTTGAGTGTTTATTTTGTGATCTAGTCTTTCTTGCTACATTAGTGGTTCTACGCATTTTGCAATGAAGAACCATTAAGTCAACAGACATGTGATCTACCCAAGTTCAGTGAAGGACTCTTTAACATAAACAACCCTGTTTCATTGCTTCTTATGCAATAAGTAATTTTACTTCAACTGTATAGGTTGCTAGTGATGCTTTGGTTGATTTTACTTATCCAAGCAGTTCACAGATATGTGGAAGACTTTCCAGCTGTATCTTAGAACATAGAAATTAATATTTAATTTCCCACGCAACAACTCATGGTCTCCAATCCATGTTGCCATTTCAAAACACAATGCATATAGCTCGTTCTTGCCAATGGTTAACTCCAAAGGGTCTTGCTTGATCTTTTGCCAGTGTTTATGCGTGTAGCATCAATATTTAGCATATCTTTATTTCCTTGAATCAAGAACTATTCTTATGTACCTTTTCAAGTACGATAAGTTTTTCTTGATCTCATTCTAGTTGATCTTCACTTAGATCAATAGAGATTGGTATATGTTCGTCATGCCTAAAGTCATACGATACGTTTTTGGCGATCCTCATGTTGTGGGATCTTTTACGGTGCTGACGTGGCGCGCGTTCCTCGGAGGTATCAAGTATGACCTGGCACGAACTTCTGGCAACCTGCAAAACAAGAATATTCCCGTAGGAATATTCCCTCCGATGCTTAAGTAAGTATAAGCTAGAGAGATAAGTAATTTGTAGAGAGAAGGCAGAGCAAAGATAAGTTTTCTGTTGGTGGGAATGAATTGATTGCCCTTTTACCTAGGGATCTGCACTATTTATAGTGCTAGGGTTCCTCGGGAACTGGTCCTGCATGATTGAGTGTTTATGCAAGATTGGGACACGTGTCCTGCTTAGGTTTTGGAGACTTGGTTAGGACCAATGTGGACCTCTTAATCGCTTGGGCCTGGGCCCTGTGAAGTTGAGAAAGGCCCGAAGGCAAGCTTTTGGGCATTTTTTGGGCTTTGATAGTACATTCAGGTGACATTCTTTTAGGCCACATCATTTGCCCCTCAAGGAGGATGCCCCTTGTCCCTGTGGGGTAGGCTGCTTGATCGGAGGGAGCGCCACGTGTGAGGGCTTTTCAGAGCTTAGATTTTCCTTTAAAAGCTTCAATTCCTCTTTCATTTTTTTCTTTTGTTACTTCAAAGCGATTTTTCTTTAGAGAGAGAAAGTAAATTTCGTCCTGCCAAAGATCTGCTTGTGCTTGCGCTTCAGTGTTCTTGGATTTGCTGTCCAGTGTTCTTGAGGGTTTAGAGGACTTGTCAAGACTTCTCATCAGTTTGATCATTTTCTGGTAAGTTCTCTATCAAAACTTTGTTTTTTGTATGCTTGTGGGACCTCTCTTTTTATTGTTTATAGTGTTCTGTGGAGGCGTCTTGGGGGTTATGACACCTATCCCTTTCATTCTTTTGCTAAAGTCAGACGTCCTGTCCCTTATTCAGGACGGCATGGCTCGAATTAGACAAACAGCCAACGTGCGTGCATGGGCTGCACCGCGAGAGGGGGACGATAGGGTTCCTTTTTCGAACCCGTCCCAAGGAAGTAGGAGTGGAGTCCGTTCCTCCCATAATACAGGAGACGGGGCCATAAGAACGACACATTCTCCTAGAAGAAGGAAGAATGTGGCTTCCCGTCCCCGCGTTCCACGCGAGGATTTTGAAGATGACTACTCTAGCTCTTCAGACGAGGAGTTTGCAAAAAACCTTCCTCCTATGGTCCGGGGGAAGGAGGACGTCAATCTATTTCCGTATGATATCTTTCTCAGCATGAAATGGCTGAGGTACCTGAGGGAGCAAGGACGTGACTTTGAGCATTTTCTGCTCTTGCCCCCAGGTTTTAGTCTTAGGAGCCCTCGACCTCATGACTCCGTGGACCAACTCTCCCAAGGAGAGGTAGCGGTTTATACTGCTGCCTTTAGGTTTGGTCTTAGATTCCCATTGCACCCCTTTGTGATGGACGTTTTAGAGGGGCATGACATTGGCCTTGCTCAATTGACGCCCAACTCTTGGGCAAATGTTTTTGGTTTTATTGCCAAGTGTGCTTTGAGCGGCGTCACCCCTTCCTTTCCTGCTTTCCTTCGTCTCGTAGTCATTGCCCCTTCTTCTCGTTCTCCCCAGGGGTGGTTCACCCTTTACAGCCGTCGGGGATATAAGACGGTGATGGGTAAGACCTCTAGTTGGGTTTGGTGGAGGAAGAAGTGGTATGCTGTTCGAATGGAAGACCTCTCTCTTTCCAGACGTCTTTCTAGGTGGAACCGTCGGCCCCGCTATTTGTCTAGAGCTGACGCCTACCCTCGCCTCTCGTCCAGAGAGTGGGGACTAGTGAAGCCCTTGTTCCAGGCTGAGATGTATCGGCTGTCGTCAAAGAGCCATGCATGGGTGCCTAATGCTTGGCTTCCCCATGTCGGCCAGTTCACCAATATAGTCTTTCTTTCGGCCGTTGGTCTTTGTTCCTATTTGAGTAGAGGTAGTTCCCCATAGATTTTCACTCAACATTTATTTTTCAATTTTTTTTTTTTTTTTACTAACCCTTGGCTCTGTAGGTTCTGCCATGGAAGTACCCGCTTGGCTGTCCGAGGTGTATACCGAGGACATTCTCAAGGCCGTGGAGGCCAAGAAAAAGGACTCCTCCAAGAAGTCCAGCGAGGGTGCCTCTGGCGACGTCGCCAAGGTAATTTTTATTTTTTTTGCCTCTGTTCATTTCTGATCATGATTTGGTCGCTGATTTCCTTTATCTTTAAGAACCTACTTTGCCAGCTACGAAGAACCGTCCGGCATCTTCGACGGAGGCTCCTAAGCCAAAACGGCCCTTCTTTAAGAAGATGGGTCCGGCCGATGCTGTCACCAAGCCGTCGGTACCAAAACCGTCCGCTCCCCTAGCTGAGGGGGAGGTTCTTCCTACCCAGACGCCCATTCCTTCTCCTGAGCAAAAGGAGGTTCCTTCCCAGGTGGACACCGAAAGGGATGGTACTGCTGGAGCAGCTGCTGATGAAGTAGCAGTCGAACAGACTGAGGCTGCTGACGCCACCACCTCGTCCAAGGAGGACAAGGGTAAAGGCAAGGAAACTATGGCTCCTTCTACTGATAATGCCTCTACTTCTCCCGCAGCTTCGCCCATTGGTTAGTGTCTCTGTACTTTAAATCTGTCATGTCAGGTTGGGATTTGCACGATGTTTGTTAATCTTGGCGTTTGGTTCAGTTGAGATGTTCAAGCGGATGCGGCGGGCCGAGGTGGCGAGCATCCCCCCTTCTGCCGGTTTTAGCTCAGAGGCGAAGGATAAGATCCTTGCGGATGTGTATGCAGCCATCCCTGAGGAATATGTGAGGTCACTCCCCGGGATTGCCTTGGGATTCTTTGGATCCATTCAGTCTCTCGTCCTTGATGTGAGACGCTTACTCCTGGATCTTTGTGGTTATGATTATGATACGGTTATGGATGAAAGTGATAGTCTTATGCTAGCAATTGGAACCAAAACTGATTTGGGTTCAATGGCTCATTTTGTGTGCATGGTGACTTGGATAGAGTGAGCTCGTTATATGGTCCTTATTATCAAGGTGTTACGTTAATCAAACTGGTCCGTTTAATCACATTGGTCCGCTTGTTTAAACAGATTGTACGCACTTATTATTTTTAATTGCTTTGGTTAAAGTCGGTTTAATAAAGGGATATTTGTTTAAATACCCAATTTAAATTCAGTCATTACTTAGCTTTGATTATTGCTGTTTGTAAGGAGAGTTTTAAGCCTTTGTAACCTCCAATTTAGTGACTGAATTAGGAGGCTTTAGAGCTTGTAACTGCCAGTTTTAAAGGCTCTTAAATGGCTCTTAATTAGCCGTTTAAAGCTCTGGTAGCTGTTGGTTTTTGGCTATTTATAGTCAGCTTCTTGATTGGAATAAACAACCGACTGGATGATTAAAACACTTGTTTGTTACATGTCGAATTATAGTTTATAATTCAGCTTTTTTTCTTTGTTTTGGACGCGTTTCCTATTCAAAGAACTGATTGTGAGTCAATAGGTCTTGTCTTGCATTCATGATCAACGAGTTAAAGGTCTAGCTTGTTAATCAACTATCCTTGTTTATACAACGAGTTTTTAAACTCGTATCAGATTATATATGTACGCTATTTTTAATTCTATGTTGTCTTTGGCAGCTTTTCATTCGCTGTGCCGAGAGTAGGAACTATCGCTTTGATATGCACAATGAGATGCTCAAGCATAAGGACTAGATCGAGAATCATGAGCAATATGCTGAGAAGACGGCCAGGTTGATCAACTTGGACGCGGACAAAAAGATCAAATCCACGACGGAAGATCTGAAGAAGGCCGAGGAGGACGCTGAGAAGTATGAAGAGAAGTTGCTGGAACATGAGGGGCGGCTTGCCGTGCTGAGAAAGGAGTACTCTTCCGTCTCGGAACGGGTGACTAATTTCTCTTCCAAGGTGAACGTTCTTGAAGGTCAGCTCAAGGCCATGCAGGGGAAGATTGAGGCCGTGCGCAAGGAGGCTGCAAGCTCCTTTAAGTTGGGCGAGGAGTCCATGTTGGAGAGTTCCCAAAAGGCGTGGGGTCAGCCTATGGACGGGAAGGACTTTTCCTGGTTCAAACGCCGTATCTCCCACCAGATAGCTGTCTCGACGGCTAGGCGCTTAGGCTTAGATCCCCTCGAGTTCGTCAGTGACGGGGAGGAGGACATAGAAGAAGACGAGGTGAACTCCCCTGAAGGCCAAGACGTCCAGGACGGGAGTTCCATTGCCCCTCATCCTTGAGCGGTTTTTCTTGTAGTTGGTTTGAATGACGCCATGGGCGTTTGTATTAACTTTGGTGCCTTTTGGCATTTATTTCATTTGGTTTGTTTGCGCTTTGGGCGCTATGTATAAACAATTTGTGCCGTTGTGCACTTTATTTTATTTTAATTCCATCAGTTCGTTACTGATTTCTTAGGAATTCTTTCTTTGGGTCCAATTGTTGGACAGAAACCTCAGTGTTTTAGGTGATCAGCCTAATTTGAGGCGCTAATCTAGGCCACTTCTCAGGCCGTCAAACAATTAGTCTTTTTAGACGCCATCCAAGGAGGAGGTCTTATGTCTGAATGTTTTGCTCTTGTTTGAGTCTTTTCTTTTTTGGGCGCCTTTCGAAGAAAAGGCGTCATGCTGGATGTCTAAACCCTTTGTGTTTATTAGCACTGGGTACATCCAAACCCTTCGTGTTTATTAGCACTGGGTATTGTTTATTTAGCAGATATGGACTCCACTTATTTTAGGGATTGTTTTCTGGTGAGTTTCTTCACCCCTTAAGTGTTCCCTTTTGAAGGTTCAACTGAGACTTGTATTCGTCAGATAAGTGTTAATTTACTAAATTGCTTGCTACATTCACCGCGTCTTAGGCGGGCATTTACAGGCCGTTTTGTGGGCTCTGGTACAATAGCTAGGCCGTTTTGTAGGCTCTGAGTACAATAGTTACCCTAATGATGTTCTACTTTCAGCCACTTTCTTCAATTTTGACCGCTTCTATTTGGACGGGTCTAGTTTCTTTGGTGACTAGGGGTTCATCTTCATGCTTTCTTTTCCTCTGACTTCAGCAGAATCTTGCTTCCATGCTGACGGGTTGAGGGTCGTCAGGTAACAGTCCCTAGCCTGTTGTTGATCTCCGTGTATGGTGCCTATAACTCCATCATCGCACACAAACTTCAGAAGCATCAGATGGGTGACGACTACAGCCTTGATCTTGTTTAAGGTGGGTCGTCCCAAGATGACATTGTATGCAGTCAAGTCTTTAACAATTAGGAAGTCCACCTCCATCTTTCGCCCATTCTTCCTATCCCCAATTCGAACCGGCAGAGTGATGACGCCAACAGGGTGAATGATACTCCCTCCAAAACCAATGATGGGATAGTGAATTCTTTCGATGGTTTTGGGGTCGTGTGCTAGGCGATTGAGGCATTCTAGACTCATTATGTCGGACGAGCTTCCCGTGTCTATTAGTATGCGTTTAACTCTCATGTTAGATATCTTGAATTCAACCAAAAGGGGATCATCATGCGGCGTGGCTATCCGTCCGCCATCTGACTCACATATTTCTATCTTTGGGAATGGATCCATGGGCGCTTTAGCTGACAGCAGCACTTGTCCTAAACGGCGAGCATAATCTTTCTGTCCTCTCATGGTAGGTCCTCCAGCGGCCGGTCCTCCAGATATGACGGCTACAAATCCTCCGTCGTTGTGATGTCCCTTAGTCGGCGAGGCAGGTGACTTGTTCTTTTTGTATTGGTTTTTTCCAAAGCCATGAGCATTCTTCTGTAAGTAGTTCTTGAGATGTCCTTTGGAGGCTAGGCCATCTAAATCCCTCTTCAAGCTTCTACAATTCTTGGTTTCATGTCCTATATCTTCATGGAACTGGCAATATAATTTGGGATCTCGAGTCTCAGCAGGAGACTTCATGGGGAAAGGTCGATCAAGGTCGTACCTTGTCCCCACGGCTTTTAGTATGGTGAGAAGATCTGTGTTGTACTCAAAATATTCCCTTTCTTGCGGTCGTTCTCTCTTGTGCTCAGGAAAGTTGGTATCATGCTCTTTTGAGAGAGCCCATGTGCCATTCACTCGTGGGGATTTTCGGTCCACTTTATCCTTCTTCCCGGAGGAGTTTGTTGTTTCTCCAATCCTCGCTTCCTTTGACGCGCTGCATATTTCTGTTGCATGGATAAATGCTTCAGCCTCGTCCAGGACCTCGGCCATAGTCCTCACACTCTTCTTAACCAGGTCAAACTTGAAGGATCCCTTCTTCAATCCCCTGATAAAATTATCAAAAGAGACGTCATCGGGTAAGTCTGGGATCTGTCCCGCCTCTAGATTGAAACGCTTCATGTAGCTTCTTAGGGACTCGTCTTTCCCTTGTTGGATCCGTCCCAAATGCATGCTGGTTTTCCTTTCTTCCTTGTGTGCCATGAACCTCGTAGAGAACAAAGTCTGTAGTTCGTTAAAAGAGGCAATTGATCCTGGGGGCAGCCGTTCAAACCATTTAGACGCTACTCCTTTGAGCGTGGCTGGGAAGTATTTGCACCAAGTGGCTTCATTGGTTCCCTGAACGTACATGTGATGGCGGTATGCGACAAGATGCATATCGGGATCGGTTGTCCCGTCATAAGCTTCAATTGTAGGAGTTTCTACTTTGGGTTCCTTCGGGGCGTTCATGATCTCGTCAGAGAAAGGGGTACTCATGTGCCTTAACGTCAGGTTGTTGAGCCCTTGCTGAATATGATAAGTTGGTTCACGGCGGTTAGATAGCAGGCGGGGGCGCATGCTTACCCTATGGGGCGTCATCTGGGTCGGTCCAGGTGTAGTGGGATAAAATGGCGGATCTTCCATCACAGGAGTGGACCCAGTGTCTGACAGTTCAGATTCAGCCTCTTCTTGACGCCTTGAGGCTGGCCGTAAGACGGCTGGTGGGCTTCCCCTAGAATGGTCGTATGACCGGGTCCCTTCGAGGTCACGACCATTTCCCGAGTGCTTAGGCACAGGGCTGACTCCCCTGCTTGCTTGTGGACGAGAACCTTCTCCAGCTCTCTAAACGTTGGACCTGAGCGGCATTCTACTTATCCGGTTGACGCCTAGACTGAGGGGCCTCTGCGGAGCCGTCCTCTCAGCGCAGTAGATTAGCATATTTTTCTGAATTTCATCTTGCAGTGTAGTGCTCATCTGTTGTCGAAAGGTCTGATTCATTTGCTGTTGGAATCCTGTTAAGATCTCGCGTAGGGAGCCCACCGAGACTGGCAAATCCAGATTCTCGTCTAACACGACGTCTCGGACGCTGGGGCTTAGATGGCCGCCTGGCGGAGACGCCTCGGTTATTGGTTCTTCTTCTACAACCACCTTAGCCTGCATCCGTCGCGGTGTGTTCCCTGCATTTCCATTTCGATTGGCTTCTTCAATGTGCCGTCTCTCTTCTTCTCCACCAGCGTACTCTCTGTCAGAGTGTAGTTCGGCCATGACACTGTACCTCCCCCCAGACGGCGCCAAATGTTGTAGGATCTTTTACGGTGCTGACGTGGCACACGTTCCTCGGAGGTATCAAGTATAACCTGGCACGAACTTCTGGCAACCTGCAAAACAAGAATATTCCCGTAGGAATATTCCCTCCGATGCTTAAGTACGTATAAGCTAGAGAGATAAGTAATTTGTAGAGAGAAGGCAGAGCAAAGATAAGTTTTCTGTTGGTGGGAATGAATTGATTTCTCTTTTACCTAGGGATCTGCACTATTTATAGTGCTAGGGTTCCTCGGGAACTGGTCCGGCATGATTGAGTGTTTATGCAAGATTGGGACACGTGTCCTGCTTAGGTTTTGGAGACTTGGTTAGGACTAATGTGGACCTCTTAATCGCTTGGGCCTGGGCCCTGTGAAGTTGAGAAAGGCCCGTAGGCAAGCTTTTGGGCCTTTTTTCTGGGCTTTGATAGTACAGTCAGGTGACATTCTTTTAGGCCACATCACCTCATATTATATCATACATGATAAATTCGTTTGCAGAATAATTCCCAATTGAATTCTATTCATGTAACTTTAGCTCATTTAGTTTCAGTAGATACCAAATCCAGCTAAATTCTTTGACATATAATATAGGTGAAGAATCTCACTTAGATCCTTTGATGTTTAACTTAGTAAATGCTTATACATAGTTCAAACCTTCTTTACTTAGATTTATTCATATGGGTCGAATGTCTCCCATGGAGTCTTTCGTGTTTGATTTAGTAAATGCCATTACTTAATCCAAAACAATAGATCTTAATACCCAGTATGTACTAAGTTTCGCCATGGTCCGTCATTGATGAATAATTTCAAATCTAAGTCATTAGCATTTGAATGTTATTTCACAATAGAGAGATATCTGTGTGATACACATAGGACCAATTAAGCTTTATGTACTCCCACTAAACTTCTTATATATCTATAAGAATCATGTACATTTTTATGAAACTAAAATACTTATTGGCTTCACTAAAATACAGTTCCAATTCACAATTGCTTGCTTAAATCTGTACTTAGATTTTATAAACTAGCTTTCTTTTTCAAGCATTTATTTGGATCCACAAATCCTATGACATGCCATGTACATACTTTATTCCAACATTTGATTGAGGAATACGTTTTGTTATCCAATTGCCATATTTATCTATATGCAATCATTGCTTGATTTATAGACTTGAGCATTACGATTATGCATGAGGTTTCAACACAATCAATGCAAAGAATTTGCTTGTAACCTTTAGCAACTAATCTAGCTTTGTGTGTGAACACATTCCATGTTTGATGGTTTTTATCCTTAAAACAAATTTGCAACCAATAGGTGTGAAACTATTCTTGCAAATCAACAAAATGTCAATTTTGTCATCAAAACATTGAGTATGTTTTATGGCCTCTAACCATCTAAAACATTAGAGTCTATATATGGCCTCTAGCCATTTTAGGGAATCTGGGTTTCGTCATAGCTTTCTTACAAGTCACAAACTCATTAATCTACATGATAATAGTTTGATTGCAAGTTGTAGGTTTCTTCACTATCTAATAGAAGAACCTCATAGTTTCATTGACCTGAACTCTATGTTTCTTCACTATCTAATAGAAGAATCTCATAGTTTCAGTGACTTGAATTCCATGCCTACTTGGGTATAGAACATCAAACAATAGAATATCAACAGACACTTGAAAGTCCTTTGAATATTCTGTTCTCCTTGAAGCACTTGTAAAGTCTTCTAAGAGATGTCTATTCTTTAAAGCCACTTCTAAAGTCCTTAAAGAGTAAGTTCAGATTTTCTGAAGCACTTCGAAAAGCCTCCGGAATGTCCGCTTATGTTTGTTGTTTGCCTCAAAGACTTTCGAGGTTTATTTTCTCCCACTTGTCATTTTGGAAACGAATCTCCAAAAGGACATTATTTCGAGCAAACAAACACTATGTTCTCAAAAATTCGTGGTAGAAACAATACCCTTGTGTCTCATTTGAATAAATCACAATGAAACATATATCTATACTTGGACCTTAGTTTGTCGAATGACAAACACTAAGCTCCCACTGAGTTTAGCAACTCTCTAGATATATATTATGAAAAGATATTCTGAAATTACTTTTCAATAGCTTTGACGAATTTGATTTTAGTTTGGTGGTAGTTGAGCATTTTGTTTTAGTAATTATAGGAAAAGTCTTTATGATTCATCATTGATCGAATCAAGTACTAATTGACTTCGATCATTCCAACTTAGATATGTCATATCTTATGGAGCTAGATCGTGAAAATTACAACACACAATCATTGATGATCATTCTTGACTTAAGTAATCATCAACATGATCTGACCTAGATCTTTATGATTCCTTGCCAAGTGGATTTTATACTTCTGAATCTTTGAACTAGCCAAACAGATTCAAGTTTATATCACTTTGAGTAAATAAACCTATATTCACTCAAATCTATGTGAAATAATAAAGTCATAAAATATTTCTTTAGCTTTGAACTCTATTTTCTAGGCATTCTAACAATAGTTCATATCTTTTGTTACTTTCAACAAGTAAGAATAGCTCGTCTTGAATGATCTAGAAATCAATCAACTTTCAAAAGTGCATCAAAATAGAGCTTTTGAATGTTAACTCGTCGATATGGTCTAAGTAACAGTGCCAAAGATTAGTGGAACTCAAATCAAGAGATTGATTTGAACCTAGTAAAGTTCATTTTGTTAAAGAGTTGTTTGTTTTAATCAAGCATATTGACTCAACCCGTAAATGATCATTTCATTCAAATAACAAACCAACACTGTTTTTGTCTTTCTTGAATGTGAGTCTTTCTGTGTTTGAAGCAGAAATTTAGGTATGTTGATTATGGAACAAAATAGCCATTAAATTCCAGCCTTGAAAGGAATTAAAACAAACTAGATGACCCTACAATTAATGTAGCAATGCCATGCTTCATTTCCCACTTGTAGGTCATTAGTGCATCCTAGCTTCCATTTTTTGAGTTATTACCGAAGTAAGAACCTCAAGCGGTATATGATACCAAGGAAGTTTGATTGCTAGGTCACTTCTCTTTAAACATAAACTTAGAGGTAGAAACGGAATTTGTAAATTCCTTTCGTTTGCTCCTTGTTTTCCTATTTCTTGTACCCTTTCTTATAGTCTTAAGAATTGAATTCTTTTGTGTTGAATTTTATATTTTGTTAGACATGTCCAATGTCACTCCAACAAGGTTCTTACCATTTAATTTATGTTGAATATTTTGTTTCAACTAGATGATCTTACCAGAAGCTTCTAAAGTTCTCTAAGCATCGATCTATTCGTATGTCTAGGGACTAGACTCATTCGAGAATTAAATGGACAAAGATATTAGGTTGTTAACCATTGGTAAGGCTGAGTGTTTAAACTCAATGCTTCATGATCTCAAAACTACATTGTATTTTGAATTCATAAGCACTAATCGGTTTGCCATTCGACTTTGAAAACAACCATAAAAGTCGCTAAAAGAAACGTACATTTTAAATTGCTCATTTTCTCTCATTTCCGTGAATCGTTCTTGGATTCACTACCAATCGAGGAAATTTACTGTTACCTTTCTAAAAGGATTTACTGCAGTGCAAGATATTTAATTATAAACAATAATTAAAACATACATTGAAGCATGAAAAGTCTAAACATTTATCATGAGTATTACTTGAAATTAAAGCAATCATGCAATTTAAACAAGTCATTAGCATTTTATTCGAATTTATTGTTCCGGCGGGTGTGAATAAAATGATTCCAAGACCCTAAAACCATTGAAGAATTAAGCACATTATGTATTTAGACTTAATTATAAAATCTCTTAGGTAAGCAAAAGCCATTTGTTAATAGTCTAGAAACTACTCTTGGTTAATAGGCACGTCTAAGAACTTATTAGGTAAACCTATCAATTTTTCCACGACATAAAAGGACTCCTTACTTATATCGTTGAGTTTCACCAAAACTAACATGTACTCACAATTATTTGTGTACCTTACCCGTTTAGGATCAATAAGTAACACCTCGCTGAGCGTAAAACTATTACTAGATTGATGTAAAGGTTATCCAAGTAAGTGTTATTTTGGCATGGCACATTTTAACTCAATTTTTAAAGTTTGGAACTTAAGGCTCTTACTATGTTGGTTTGATTTTAAGTGAACTAAAATCCTTAATCATGCAACATAATCAAGCCATAATCTCATGCATAATTAAGACATTTTTAAAGCAATAAATAACTTAAAGTATGCATAAGATAAATGTGATCTAGTATGGCCCGACTTCATCTTGAAGCTTCAACTTCAAAGTCCGTCTGAAAATGGATTGGAAACTCCGTCTTGAATTTCACCATGGGAGGCGCCATTTTCTTCAAATAGGATAAGCTATAATTAAACTAATTACAACTATTTGATGGTAAGCAGAACATATTTGAATTGAAAAACAAACTTTGGTGCATTAGACCAATTTTACATTCAAATTAATGGTACGCAGACCATATTTTCTATCCTATTTGGGCCATACTAGTCACTTTCCATAACCTGCAAAACAGTACATATACAATAGATACCATTCACCCATTCATTTATCAATAAATGGCCCACATAGCTGGTTAGTTGAACATCTTATGCATCAAATAAATATTTGCAGCAATTAATCAAGGGCACCAATAATCTACCAATTATTCAGTCCTTATTAATTCTAATCAAGTTGTTTAACCTTAAAGGATTTATAGACCTAATCAAGAGTTTATGATTAAAGGCTCCCACTTAAACCAATAACTTTATATGCTTTACTAATTTTAAACATAAAAATGTATTTCTAGTCTAACCGGAAACATACAAATTTAATTAAAATTTAAATCTCATATAAAATTATAATCGAATCCAATTAATTTATTTTCAGTTGAATAAAACGAATTTAAATTAATTCAAGGTTTAATTTTAGTAAAATAATTAGTATAAATTAAAATTTTATAATAATTATAATATTCAAAACTAAAATACGAGAAAACAATTTAAATTATTAATTTTAAAGTTAATTAAAATTATTTCCGAACTTAAAATTTCAAATTAAAATTAAAACGAACCAATCGGGTCAAGACAAGGCCATGGGCTTGCGCCCATGCCTCGTCAAGTCCAACAAGCAACAAACCCCTTGTCACTCGATTGATCGTACCGCAAAGCCCAAGCAACAACGCACCAATGCGTCAGGCCCAGCGAGCCACGCTTGCGCGCAGCCCACTCGCCCATCGCCTTGGCGCGCTGCTGGGCAACGCGTGATGGACAGGCCAGCCAACGCTGCCCGCGTGCATGTTGTGCTGCGCTTGTCGCTGCCTTGGCTACTGCCTTGGCGTGCTGCTGGGCGAGGCAACGCACGTTGTGGCGCAGCATCCATCGCTGCCCACGCGTGCTTGCCTTGCTCGCTGCACTTGCTTTCCCATCGCCCCATCGCCCCACACGCGTAGCACACAGCCCCTAGGCAGCCATTGCCTTGTGCATGACATGCTCGTTGCTCGCTGTATTCGTACCGCATGGGCGACGAGCTCCCTTGCTCGTCGTCGCGTGCCCGCACTATACAACACCCCTTAAGGGTAACACGTAGCTTCCATTACTTTGTGCGTGCAACATTTATGAGCGAATTTTATAAAATTAAAACTTTTAATTTAAAATTAATGACAAATTAATAAATCATATTATTTTCATAATTTTAGGGCGAAAAATCGAAAATTTATTAATCAATTAATTTCCGATTAACATGGATTCAAATCTAGGTCATAAAATTTAAAATTTATCATAAATTAACAATTTTTATGGTGGTTTTTAATCATGGGTACCTAATTAAATCATTAATTAATTATGAAATTCAAATCAATTCTAAATTATTCGAATTTCAACAAATTAATCATAATTACAAATTAGGTTGTATAATTAACAAGTCTAGGCATTCAAATTTGTTAACACATATACAGTAGGTCAATCAAAAATTCAAGATTTATCAACAAGAATCGCAAATATTCAATTTAACATCTTAAATCTACAAACTTTTGTGTTCGAAAAACTAAAATCTCCGAAAAGTCATAGTTAGGCTTCGAATTTGGGAATTCTGGGTTCGGTGGAATAAGTGTATTTTTGTCAAAATTTTAGAATGCCTTTTACATGCGGAATTGACACAAAAATCACTCGATTTCGTTGAGTAACGAAGAAACTGCCGAAAAACTGCGTACATATTAATTAAATAAACGCAATTTGCAATTAATTTACAATTACGAAAATTAATCACCCCTTTTTAATTCTTTGCAAATTTGTAAAATTTAACCATGTTAAGCAATTTATAGATTATGCAAATAATAATAGGCTCGTGATACCACTGTTAGGTTATGATACATATGAAAAACATAAATCATGCGGAAAAACGTAGATGCCAGGATACATATTAATTGCACATAATCATATAGCATAATTTAGATGCATACACTTTGTAGCGTGCCCTCCCTAGCTGCGCCCGAACCGAACAAGAACAAGTCTTTAGGACTCCAAGTGTCGTCCCTCCTTAGATAGTCCACAGCACGTCCGGATCCGCCTTAAGATTGACCAACTAGAATCGCCCTTAAGGTTCTATAAATTTCGGCTATTTATAAATTTCGGATTCTAAGTAATATGGCTGATTTTTCTGCTTAAAAATCCTACTTTTGAATACTTGAAACATGTATATAAATTTGTGACCCTAAGCACATATTTATAGGATTATGGAAAAGGACTTAGAATCCTATTAGAATACCAATTTAGTTTAATTAGCATCTTGTTAGGACTCTATTAAATAAATTCTATCTACTAGGATTAGGATTTAATCATAGAACGAATTCTAATAGCTTTAGGATTCGTATTGCACACAACCACACACGAGCACGAACACGAGCACAGCCCGCGCAAGCCTCGCGGCCCGCGTGAGTTGCTCTTGCTCGCAGCCCATGTCCGTCGCAGCCCACTTGTTCCGCGCGCGCCATGCCTTGTTGGGCCTGGCCTTGCGCTGGGCCTGGCGAGGCTTTGGCGTGTGTGTTGAAGCGTGTGGCTTGCTGGGCGAGGGCCTGGCTTCGTGCTGGGCCTTCGTCTAGCAAGTCTCGTCCGATGCTAATTCGTATGATACGCTTCCGATTAAATTCCCGATTTCGGAATTCATTTCCGATACGAACAATATTTAATATTTCCGATTACGGAATTAATTTCCGTTTCGAAAAAATATTTAATATTTCCGTTTCCGGAAATATTTTCCGATTCCGATAATATTTCCGATTCTGGCAATATTTTCGTTTCCGATAATATTTCCGAATCCGGCAATATTTCCATTTCCGATAATATTTTCCGATACGTACCATGTTTCCGTTTCCGGCAACATCTACGACTTGGATAATATTTATATTTCCGATACGATCCATATTTCCGTTTCCAGCAATATCATCGTTTCCGGAGTATTCATTTCTTGCCTTTGACGATCTCAGCTCCCACTGAAACCAAGATCCGTCGATTCCGGATATCCATAGATGGAGTATTTAATGCCATTAAATACTTGATCCGTTTACGTACTATTTTTGTGGCCCTACGGGTTCAGTCAAAAGTAAGCTATGGATTAATATCATTAATTCCACTTGAACTGAAGCGGCCTCTAGCTAGGCATTCAGCTCACTTGATCTCACTGAATTAATAACTTGTTAATTAATACTGAACCGCACTTATTAGAGTTAACATTAAATGCATACTTGGACCAAGGGCATTATTTCCTTCAGAAATTGATGAGGCGGACCGGGGAAAAATAACAACTCCACATGATGATCCGCTGGTGGTCGAATTGAAAATTGCTAACTTGAGGGTTAGGCGAATCCCGGTCGACACGGGGAGCTCCTCAGACATCATTAGCCTTGAATGTCTCAACCAGCTGCAGCATGATCCGGCAAAGATTGAAAAAATCACTATCCTGTCATCGGGTTTGGGGGGAAGTGTCATCCACCCAGTCGGCATTATTACTCTCCCATTGCGTACGGGAAGCAAGAAAGAGATCCGACAGATGGACGTCCGTTTTCTCATTGTCAAAGGCCCGACGACATATAATATAATCTTGGGATTTCTACCCATCTGATGCTTATGAAATTTGTATGTTATAATGGTAGTATTAGAACTATCCACGGAGATCACCAACAAGCAAGGGATTGCTAGTTAACTACCCTGAATCTAGACGCATGTGGAGCAGGCGAGGAAACAAAATACGGGGTCAGAAACAAAAGGAGATATGGCGACACATACTCAAAAACTGTGAAGGAGACTCTAACTATAGCCACGACTCACATGGAGGGATGGCCTCCTAAGCCTGTTGGGATTCATTATGAGATCATGCTGAACACGAAGAGGTCGGACATGGTGGTGCCTATTGGAGTTTCTCCTGATGATCCGCTGGCGGCAGAACTGGTTCACTTATTAAGAGAATATGAATATATATTCGTATTCACTATAGAATAAATGTCGGTTATAGACCTGACCATGGCCGTTCACAAGTTGAAGACGCAAATATGAAACTGGTTCGTCAGAAGAAAAGAAATCATGGAGAGGCCAGAAATCAGGCGGCTACACTGGAAGTCAAAAAGCTGATGGACGCAGGTTTTGTACGGCCAAGCCAATATCTAGATTAGGTAGCAAATGTAGTCCTCGTCCCTAAACCCAAAGACACTATGAGAATGTGCGTCGATTACACGGATTTAAATAAGGCATGTCCCAAGGATAATTTTCCACTCCCCAAAATTGATCGCCTTGTTGACTCCACGGTAGGGCATGATATGATGAGTTTTATGGATGCATACTCAGGGTTTTCATCAGATACCGCTTTGATCCGAGGATCAAGAGAAAACTTCGTTTGTCACTGAACAACGATTGTATTACTACAAGGTGATATCATTCGGATTAAAGAACGCACCAGCCACAGTTCAACGACTAATTAACACTGTTTTCAAGAAGCAACTCGGCGGAAACATTGAGGCTTACATGAAGGAAATAGTGCCCTTGGTCCAAGTATGCATATAATATTAAGTCTAATAAATGCGGTTCAATATTAATTAACAAGTTAATAATTCAGTGAGATCAAGTGCGCTGAATGTCTAACTAGAGGCCGCTTCAGTTCAAGTGGAATTAATTATATTAATCCACAACTTACTCTTGACTGAACCCGTAGGGTCACACAAATAGTACGTAAACGGATCAAGTATTTAATGGCATTAAATACTCCATCCATGGATATTCGGAATCGACGGATCTTGGTTTCAGTGGGAGCTGAGATCGTCACAAGCAAGAAATGAATACTCCGGAAACGATGATATTTCCGGAAACGGAAATATGGATCGTATCGGAAATATAAATATTATCCAAGTCGTAGATGTTGCCGGAAACGGAAACACGGTACGTATCGGAAAATATTAATGGAAATGGAAATATTGCCGGAGTCGGAAATATTGGCGGAAACGGAAATATTGTCTGAATCGGAAATATTATCGGAATCGGAAAATAATTCCGAAAACAGAAATATTAAATATTTGTTCGAAACGGAAATTAATTCCGGAATCGAAAATATTAAATATTGTTCGTATCGGAAATAAATTCCGGGATCGGGAATTTAATCGGAAGCGTATCGTACTAATTAGCATCGGACGAGGCCTGCCAGACGAAGGCCCAGCACGAAGCCGGGCCATCGCCCAGCAAGCCAGCGCGCCAAAACGCACCAGCCAAGGCTGCGCCAGGCCCACCGCAAGGCAGGCCCAGCGCGCGCCAAGGCTGCGGCAGCGTGTGTGCCTCGTGGCAGTGGGCTGCGAGTGCTCGCGGGCTGCGCGCGCGCGCATGGCTCCCCTCGTGGGCTGCTTTGCGTGCGTGTGTGTGTTTGTGTTCACATACGAAACCTAAAGCGTATAGGATTCATTTAATGATTAAATTCCTAATCCTAAAAGATAAATTAATTAAATAAGAGTTCTACTAGGATTCTAATTTAATTAATTCGTATCCTTGTAGGATTCCAATTCTCTTTCCATACCCCTATAAATATGTGGCCTGGGTTCACAATTTATGAAGAGTTACTTCAAAGTGATTTTTGAGAGCAAAAATTCAGTCAGATTCTTGCCCATAATTGCCGAAAATTATAGTACCTTAAGGGCGATTCTAGTTGGTCAATCTTAAGGCGGATCCGGACGTGCTGTGGACTACCTACGGAGGGACGACACTTGGAGTCCTAAAGACTTGTTCTTGTTCGGTTCGGACGCAGCTAGGGAGGGCACACTACAAAGTGTATGCACCTAAATTATGCTATATGATTATGTGTAAATAATATGTTTCCTGGCTTTATGGTTTTTCCGCATGATTTATGTTTATTCATATGTATCATAACCTAACAGTGGTATCACGAGCCTCTTATTATTTTCATAATCTAAATTGCATGAACATGGTTAAATTTTACAAATTTGCAAAGAATTAAAAGGGTGATTAATTTTCGTAATTAATTGCAAATTGCGTTTATTTAATTATATGTACGCAGTTTTTCGGCAGTTTCTTCGTTACTCATCCAAATCGAGTGATTTTTGTGTCAATTCCGCATGTAAAAGGCATTCTAAAATTTTGAATTAAAAATTTTAAATTTGTATGAAAACGCTCATGAATCAACACGCGCAAAGCAATGGAAGCTACGTGTTACCCTTAAGGGGTGTTGTATAGTGCGGGCACGCGACGACGAGCAAGGGAGCTCGTCGCCCGTGCGGTACGAATGCAGCGAGCAACCTAGCGCATGGCGCGCGCACGAGGCAAGGGAGCCTGTGCGTGTGTGTTGTGTGCTATGGCGATGGGCGAAGGCGTGGCACGAGGAGAGGCGCGCGCGCGAGGGCGAGAGCTGGTCGCCCAGCGATCGCTGCTCCGCGCACCAACACGCGTGGCCTCGAGGGCTTGCTTGCGCGAGCGAGCGAGCGCTCCCTGCTGCGATGCATGCGGGCAAGCAGGCTGCGCGCAAGCGTGGCTTGGCTTGCTGCGTTTGCGCGTGGCTGCTGCTGCGATGTGCCATGGGCCTGCGATAGGTCGTGCACTCGACGGGGCTTGAGCGCAAGCCCAAGTGCTCGTCATGTTACGATTGTCGAGTTTTAAATTTTAATTTGAGATTTTCAGTTCATGTAATTTTAATTAATTTTAAAATTAATATTTTAAATTGTTTTCTTGGATTTTAGTTTTGAATATTATAATTATTATAAATTTTAATTTATTCTAATTATTTTACTAAAATTAAAAACCTTGAATTAATTTAAATTCGACTGAAAATAAATTAAATAAGTGGATTCAATTATAAATTTATATGAGCTTTAAATTTTAATTAAATTTGTATGTTTCCGGTTAGACTAGAAATACATTTTTATGTTTAAAATTAGTAAAGCATATGAATTTATTGATTTAAGTGGGAGCAATTTTAGTCATAAACTCTTGATTAGGTCTACAAATCCTTTAAGGTTAAACAACTTGATTAGAATTAATAAGGACTGAATAATTGGTAGATTATTGGTGCCCTTAATTAATTGCTGCAAATATTTATGTGATGCATACAATGTGTTTTAACTAACCAATTATGTGGGCCATTCATGATAATGAATGGGTGAATGGTATATATTGTATATTTACTGTTTTGCAGGTTATGAAGTGACTAGTATGGCCCAAATAGGATAGAAAATATGGTCTGCGTACCATTAATTTGAATGTAATTGGTCTAAAGTACCAAATTTGTTTTTCAATTCAAATATGGTCTGCGTACCATCAAATAGTTGTAATTAGTTTAATTATAGCTTATCCTATTTGAAGAAAATGGCGCCTCCCACGGAGATTTTCAAGACGGACTTTGAAGTTGAAGCTTCAAGATGAAGTCGGGCCATACTAGATCACATTTATCTTATGCATGTTTTAAGTTATTTATTGCTTTTAAATATGTCTTAAATATGCATGAGATCGAAGCTTGATTATGTTGCATGATTAAGGATTTTAGTTCACTTAAAATCTAACCAACATAGTAAGAGCCTTAAGTTCCAAACTTAACAATTGAGTTAAAAGGTGCCATGCCAAAATAACGCTTACTTGGATATCCTTTTTTCATCGATCTTAGTAATAGTTTTCCGCCATAGCGAGGTGTTACTTATCGATACTAAAGGGGTAAGGTACAGAAATAATTGTGAGTACATGTTAGTTTTGGTGAAACTCAACGATATAAGTAAGGAGTCCTTTTATGTCGTGGCAAAATCGATAGGTTTACCTAATAAGTTCTTATACGTACCTATCAACCAAGAGTAGTTTCTAGACTATTGGCAAAAGGCTTTTGCTTACCTAAAAGATTTTAGAATTGAGTCTAAATACATAATGTGCTTAATTCTTCAATGGTTTTTAGGATCTTGGAATCATTTTATTCACACCTGCCGGAACACATAACTTGAATAAAATGCTTAATGAACATTGAATTATGCATGTATGCTAGAATTTAAAGTTTATTGAGAGAAATTGTGAATGATTATTTATTTGTTTATTCTTTTTCAATTGTAGTTTTAATTATGGCAAACAACAATCAAAACATCATCATGGCTTCTGAGCTTATGGTCAAGCTGAACCTAACAAATTTTCTTGAATGGGAAGCTAAGCTAGTTGAAATAGTCAGACTCAATGGACTTGAGTATGTACTGTTACATCCCATGCCAAGCTACTATGCCAGAGACATGACCCCTGAAAGATTTTCCGCTTGGGATGCGGATCTCAAAAAGGTTATGAGTCTCATGCTGAACAATATCCCTGATGAATGGGCTAGAAGGTTTGTAGCCTATGAACCTTTCACGCTCATCAAGAATCTGAGGGATATCTGTCGTGGAAGCACGGAGGACAGGGATCTGAACGTCCATGATTTGATTGAATCAATGTCTGGTCTAAAGGTTAGTTCTCCCAACGGGTGTTATAGGATGGAAGTCCAAGAAACACATGTTCAGCTCCTTCGCACTAAACAAAGGGTAGGCGTCCCACTAAGGTTCCATGTGGATCTTATGCTTTCATATTTTGATCGCCTAAGTTTGCTAGGAACACCTATAAGCGAAAGGATGGCAGTCTCTATCTTGCTCAATTCACTACACAGTGGTTTTGGTCGCTTCAAGCAACTATACCTAAGTGAACCAAGAGAAGAAACAGTTGCAGAATTCGTTCACCTTGTCAGAAAGGCTGAGATAATACTGGACTATGAAGCCAAAGATTTACTCAAGGCTAAAGGGAGACCGTTCAAGAAAAGTGGAAAGTCCAAGGGCAATGCTAAATCAAAGCAGGACAAGTCCACATCAAGTTGTCTTTATTGTGACGGAATAGGCCATTACAAAAGAGAGTGTCCAAAGCTAAAGGAAGATCAGAAGAACGGAACAGTCGTTCCATCTTCAGGTATTTTCGTTATAGACTGTACACTTGTTAATTCAACTTCTTGGGTATTAGATACAGGTTGTGGCTCACACTTATGTTCCAATTCACAGGGACTAAGAAGAAGTAGAAAGTTAAGCAAGGGTGAAGTCGACCTACGAGTGGGAAATGGAGCACGGATTGCTGCATTAGCTGTAGGAACTTATTATTTGTCGTTGCCCTCTGGCTAGTTTTGGAACTAGAAGAGTGTTTCCATGTTCCAAGTCTTACTAAAAACATCATTTCTGTTTCTTGCTTAGATGCTAAGGGATTTTCCTTTTTAATAAAAGACAATAGTTGTTCGTTTTATTTTAAAGAGATGTTTTATGGATCTGCTAGATTAGTCAATGGACTTTATTTATTAGATCGCGACAAACAAGTTTATAACATAAATACCAAAAAGGCCAAAAAGGATGATTCAGATCTCACCTATCTGTGGCATTGTCGATTAGGCCATATTAACTTGAAACACATGGAAAGACTTCAAAAGGAAGGAATTCTAGAACCATTTGACTTAGAGGATTATGGTAAGTGCGAATCATGTTTACTTGGCAAAATGACAAAGCAACCTTTCTCTAAAATTGGAGAAAGAGCAACTGAACTATTGGGTTTAATCCATACAGATGTATGTGGACCAATGAGTACAAATGCTAGGGGTGGTTTCAGCTACTTTATCACTTTCACTGATGACTTCAGTAGATATGGCTAATGAAGCATAAGTCTGAATCCTTTGACAAATTCAAGGAATTTCAGAGTGAAGTAGAGAATCAATTAGGCAAGAAGATTAAGGCACTGTGGTCTGATAGAGGCGGTGAATATCTGAGCTATGAATTTGATGACCATCTGAAAGAATGTGGAATTCTATCAGAATTGACTCCTCCTGGAACACCACAATGGAACGGTGTGTCGGAACGGAGGAACAGAACCTTGCTAGACATGGTTAGATCAATGATGGGTCAGGCCGAACTTCCAATAGAATTTTGGGGACATGCACTAAATACAGCCGCACTCACTATAAATAGAGCTCCGTCTAAAGCTGTTGAAAAGACTCCATATGAGTTATGGTTTGGAAAGCCTCCAAAAGTGTCTTTTTCTTAAGATTTGGGGATGTGAAGTATACGTCAAACGATTAATTTCAGACAAACTACATCCAAAATCTGACAAATGTATCCTTGTGGGCTATCCAAAGGAAACAAAGGGGTATTACTTCTACAATACATCTGAGAACAAGGTGTTTGTTGCTCGAGATGGTATCTTTTTGGAAAAGGATCACATTTACAAAATGACAAGTGGGACAAAAGTAGACCTCGAAGAAATTCGAGTCGAACAAAAAACTCTAGAGAATGCTCAAGATGACATTCAAGATGAAACTCAGAGTTCTTTAGAAGTATCTGGTGAGAATCATGGTCAATCTAGAAATGTAACCCCGCGTAGATCGCAGAGATATAGATTTCAACCGGAAAGGTACTTAGGTATTTTGACGAACGAGAGCTATGATGTTCTATTACTTGAAAGTGATGAACCTGCGACTTACAAACAAGCTATGACGAGCCCTAGCTCCAAGCAATGGCATGAAGCCATGCAATCTGAATTAGACTCCATGTCTGAAAACCAAGTATGGGATTTGGTCGATTTGCCAGATGGCTACCAAGCCATTGGAAGCAAATGGGTTTTCAAACTGAAAAAGGACAAGGATGGGAAACTTGAAGTTTTCAAAGCTAGATTGGTTGCAAAAGGTTACAGGCAAGTCCACGGTGTGGATTACGATGAAACCTTTTCACCAGTTGCAATGCTAAAGTCTATCAGGATAATGTTAGCAATCGCTGCATATTACGATTACGAAATATGGCAGATGGATGTCAAAACCGCTTTCTTAAACGGCATTTTAACAGAAACTGTGTTTATGACACGGCCTGAGGGTTTTGAGGATCCAAAGAATGCTAAAAAGGTATGCAAGCTAAAGAAATCAATCTACGGATTGAAGCAAGCATCCAGGAGCCGGAATATACGTTTTGATGAAGCAGTCAGTGACTTTGGTTTCATCAAGAACGCAGACGAATCTTGTGTATACAAGAAGGTCAGTGGGAGAAAAATTGCTTTCCTAGTATTATATGTCGACGACATATTACTTATCGGAAATGACATTCCTATGTTGAACTCTGTCAAGATTTGGCTTGGGAAATGTTTTACGATGAAGGATCTAGGAGAAGCACAGTACATATTGGGCATCAAGATTTACAGAGATAGATCTAAAAGGATGATTGGACTTAGTCAAAGCACTTATATCAATAAAGTACTTGATAGGTTCAAGATGGCAGACTCCAAGCGAGGCTACCTACCCATGTCTCATGGAATAACTCTAAGCAAGACTCAGTGCCCAAAAACACTTGATGAGCGTAGACGAATGAATGGGATTCCGTATGCATCATTGATTGGTTCAATAATGTATGCTATGATATGTACACGCCCGGATGTTGCATACGCACTCAGTGCTACGAGCAGATACCAGTCAGACCCAGTAGAGGCACATTGGGCTGCTGCCAAGAATATTCTGAAGTACCTGAAAAGGCACAAAGATGACTTCCTGGTCTATGGTGGAGATGATGAATTAATAGTTAAAGGCTATATGGACGCAAGTTTCCAAACCGACAAAGATGATTTCAGATCACAGTCTGGGTTTGTCTTCTGCCTCAACGGAGGTGCAGTAAGCTGGAAAAGTGCTAAGCAAAGCACCATTGTGGATTCTACAACTGAAGCGGAGTACATTGCTGCACATGAAACAGCAAAGGAAGCTATATGGCTAAGGAAGTTCATAGGTGAACTTGGTGTAGTCCCCTCCATTAAAGGACCAATAGCCCTGTATTGTGATAATAACGGAGCTATTGCACAGGCAAAGGAGCCTAGACACCACCAAAGAGTCAAGCATGTACTTCGTAGATTTCACCTTCTATGAGAGTTCGTTGAAAGAAAAGAAGTCGAGATAAGCAAGATTGGAACTGATGACAACATATCAGATCCATTGACTAAACCTCTGCCGCAGGCGAAGCACAACTCGCAAAATTGCAGCTATGGGAATCAAGCATAATGGAGAATGGCTTTGATGTCCTTGTTTGATGTTTTAAAGTTTTAGAGTTTAATACTTTGTAAAACATTATTGGTTAATCATTCACAATAAATGAATAGAATTCATTTTTCCATTTAATTTGTGGTTTATTAAATGATGAGTCCCTTCAATTTGACAAAATATTCAAGATAGACTGTCAGGACCAGTCCTGTGACTAAGAAATGTCTATCAAGTGAACTTGAATGTCAAAAGTTGAAAATGGTCCCTGGTCGGAGTTTTCTATAAAATTGGACGCATAGAAAACGTTAGACGACTAGAATGCAAGATGACTAGTAGTTCTGTTTCTTGAACTATGTGGACATGGCAATGTCGTAATCATTTGCATAGATACTTACTTTGGGAAGACTAGTATCGGACAGACCTATAAAACTTTACTGTAAGAGATGAAAATCTGTCATAAGTAAATTTCATTAAAATTATTAGACACTAAATCCTCAATACCTGAGTGATTTGAGATTACTTGTTTGAGAACTGGTTACTTTGACGTTGACCAACCGTCGCACCGTAAAAGGAGGCTATAAAGGCAATGCTCAGGTAATCACCTATCAAACGAAGTCTAATCTCAAGATCGCAAGATTGGGATTGTCCTCCCATAAATCGGGATGAGATGCTTAAAAGTTGTACAAGGCCACTCGGAGAGCTAGAAACTGTAAAATGCATGGCCGTGCTCGGATGAATCATAGGCTATGATTATCTGTTTATTTGATCAGTTGAAGTCTGAAACCGAGAAACACCTCCGGACATAATAAGGATGACAACTCTTACCTTATGTTCAAGAGCAAGCATCAAGCGACAAAGGAATTAGGTAATGCACACTTGTCCCTAAGGACAAGTGGGAGACTGAAGGAAATAGTGCCCTTGGTCCAAGTATGCATATAATATTAAGTCTAATAAATGCGGATCAGTATTAATTAACAAGTTAATAATTCAGTGAGATCAAGTGAGCTGAATGTCTAGCTAGAGGCCGCTTCAGTTCAAGTGGAATTAATTATATTAATCCACAGCTTATTCTTGACTGAACCCGTAGGGTCACACAAATAGTACGTAAACGGATCAAGTATTTAATGGCATTAAATACTCCATCTATGGATATTCGGAATCCACGGATCTTGGTTTCAGTGGGAGCTGAGATCGTCAAAGGCAAGATATGAATACTCCGTAAATGATGATATTGCCGGAAACGGAAATATGGATCGTATCGGAAATATAAATATTATCCAAGTCGTAGATGTTGTCGGAAACGGAAACATGGTACGTATCGGAAAATATTATTGGAAATGGAAATATTGCCGGAGTCGGAAATATTGTCTGAATCGGAAATATTATCGGAATCGGAAAATAATTCCGGAAACAGAAATATTAAATATTTGTTCGTAACGGAAATTAATTCCGAAATTGAAAATATTAAATATTGTTCGTATCGGAAATAAATTCCGGGATCGGGAATTTAATCGGAAGCGTATTGTACGAATTAGCATCGGAAGAGGCCTGCCAGACGAAGGCCCAGCACGAAGCCGGGTCATCGCCCAGCAAGCCAGCGCGCCACAACGCACCAGCCAAGGCTGCGCCAGGCCCACCGCAAGGCAGGCCCAGCGCGCGCCAAGGCTGCGGCAGCGTGTGGGCCTCGTGGCAGTGGGCTGCGAGTGCTCGCGGGCTGCGCGCGCGCGCATGGCTCCCCTCGTGGGCTGCTGTGCGTGCGTGTATGTGTTTGTGTTCACATGCGAAACCTAAAGCGTATAGGATTTGTTTAATGATTAAATTCCTAATCCTAAAAGATAAATTAATTAAATAAGAGTTCTACTAGGATTCTAATTTAATTAATTCGTATCCTTGTAGGATTCCAATTCTCTTTCCATACCCCTATAAATATGTGGCCTGGGTTCACAATTTATGAACAGTTACTTCAAAGTGATATTTGAGAGCAAAAATTCAGTCACATTCTTGCCCATAATTGCCGAAAATTATAGTACCTTAAGGGCGATTCTAGTTGGTCAATCTTAAGGCGGATCCGGACGTGCTGTGGACTACCTACGGAGGGACGACACTTGGAGTCCTAAAGACTTGTTCTTGTTCGGTTCGGGCGCAGCTAGGGAGGGCACGCTACAAAGTGTATGCACCTAAATTATGCTATATGATTATGTGTAAATAATATGTTTCCTGGCTTTATGGTTTTTCCGCATGATTTATGTTTATTCATATGTATCATAACCTAACATTACATTGACGACATGATTGTGAAAAGTAAAGAGCGAGCGACACACCTGGCCGACCTGAAAGTAACATTTGAAACACTCTGTTCTTACAAAATGAGGCTGAACCCTGAGAAATGTGTTTTCGGAGTAACTTAGGGGAAGTTTCTCGGTTTCTTGATTGACGAACGGGGGATAGAGGCAAACCTAGATAAAATACAGGCGGTGATAGACATGAGCTCATCGAAAACTGTCAAAGAAGTCCAGCATCTAACAGGTTGTCTGGCGGCATTAGGCAGATTTTTATCCAGGGCCGGAAATAAATGCTATTATTGTTTCACCACAATCAAGAAGAAGTCTAAGTTTGAGTGGACGGCTGAAGAAGAGGCAGCCTGTTTGAGATTGAAGGATCACTTTCATACCTTACCCTGGCTTGTCAGCTCTCTACAAGGAAAAGTCTTGTACATATACTTGACAGTATCAGAACACTCATTGAGTATCGTCCTGCTCATAGAAAGAGAGGGAGTTCAGATTCCCATCTTCTTTGTTAGTCATGTCTTGCAGAATGTTGAGTTAAGATATCCCACGGTATAGACGTTTGGTTTGGCCTTATTTTTAGCAAGCAAGAAGCTGCGTCCATATTTTTTTTTTGCTCACGGACTGGTGGTCTATACTGATTAGTCGTTGAAACTACCATTCATAAAGCTAGAGGCAGTCGGTCGCATGTTAAATTGGGCTATTGAGCTTAATGCATTGATATCTCCTATGAGCCTATGATGGTTAGTAAGGGGCAAGCGCTTGCTGATTTAATTGTGGAAATTCCAAGACCCATTTTCTCTAAGGACAGAAAGACCTTGTGGAAAGTCTTTGTGGACGGCTCCTCCACACAAAATGGATGCGGTGCTGGCATCATCTGCTAATCACCCGAGGGTGACACCTACGAGTATGCAATGCGCTTTAAATTTCAAGCGTCAAACAATGGAGCTGAATATGAAGCATTACTCTTTGGCATCAAAATGTACAAGGCGGCGAGAGCAGAGGAAATTTTGGCATTGTCCGACTCTCAGCTCGTAGTTAATCAGGTAAATGGAGATTATGAAGCAAGGGATCCTACAATGGTCAAGGACATGAATATCGTTCACCAAGAAGTAGAACATTTGAAGAGCTTCAAGGTAAAACAGGTTCCTCGATCAAAGAATAATCAGGCTGATGCATTGTCCAAACTTGCCAGTTCGGCCTCCTGTGACACCCCACGTCACATATTCTGGGAAGTGAAGGACCAGAAGTGCATTGAGCAAAAGGCGACAATTCTGGACAGAACGTCCACTTGGATGGACAATAATATCAATTTCAAAATGAATGGGGTCCTACCAGACGACCAAAAGCAGGCGGAAAAATTCTAGAAGAAATTTTCTTGGTTCGAATTATGGAACGACACACTATACAAAAAGTATTACTCTCGTCCTCTTCTGCGTTATGTGACAACCGAAAAGGGACAAGAGATCCTAGAAGATCTTCACTAAGGGTTGTGCAGTTCACATATTGGGGGAAGGGTTTGGCTGAGAAAGCACTTCAGACCGGCTATTATTGGCCTACCTTGAGGGAAGATGCGCTTTCCTTGGCCAAAAGGTATGACAAGTGCCAGCGCTTCGCTCATCTGATTCACCGGCCGACACAATTTTTGATGCCCATAACTAGTCTAATACCTTTTGCTAAGTGGGGAATGGACCTCCTGGGCCCGTATACTGCGGCACCAGGAGGGAGGCGCTATGTTATTGTTGCTGCTGATTACTTCACCAAGTGGGTGGAGGCAGAAGCACTGAAAAACATCAAAACTTACGATGTGAAAGCATTCATCTGGAGAAACATCATCACTCGTTTTGGCGTACCCCAGTATATTTTTTTTGACAATGGACCTTAGTTTAAAACACCCAAACTTACAGAGTGGTCAGCCGAGCACGGTATTGCCGGTCACTTTGCTTCAGTAGGAAGGCCGCATGCAAATGGGCAAGTGGAAGCCTTTAGCAAAATCATTTCCGAAGGAATGAAGAAGAAGATGGATGAGGCTAAAGGTTTGTGGGAAGATGAGTTGCCAAATGTCTTATGGTCTATTCGTACAACAACAAAAAAACTCTACTGGAGAGACTTTGTTCTTATTAGCCTACGGGGACGAAGCGGTTCTCCCCATAGAGATGTGTGAGCCAACTCTCCGAGTCATGTTGTATGGCGAGGATGCTAACTGGGAAATGATGAAGGTCGCTCTAGATTTTTTGCCGAAAGTAAGAGATAATGCTGCCCTGAGACAACATTATACAAGCTGCACATGGCAAGATAGTATAACAAGAAGGTCTCAAAGAGAGTACTAAAGGTTGGGGATTTCGTCCTCAAGAAAATGGAGTCGGTAGGACGAGCCAAGGAGCAGGGTAAGTTGACTCCTACGTGGGAAGGTCCGTATGAGATATATGATGAGGTGCGAGATGGAACCTAGCGCATTGAAGAGATACAGGGTCGTCCTTTCCTCCAAACCCGGAATGCAGACAATCTTAAGACAATCTTAACTCGGTCACTGACGGCCACTAGTGTGAATTTATGTTTGCTCTATTCCACTTAAGGTCTATACGGCCAAAGTAGAGTAGTTCCCTTTTTACTTGGATAAATCCGCCTTGCAAAATATAAATAATACTACTCTACTCTACTTATCTTATGATTTGTGTTTACTCTTCTACAAAAGCCAAATTGATTAATGGCCTAAAAAGTGGCCTAAATTAGCAAACGTCAACAAAAAATAGAAGCCTTATTGATTGAAGCCTAAGAAGTAGCCCAGATTAACTCCAATATAGGTTGATCACCTATAAAAAAATTAAAAATGGCTTGACAAGCCAAAAGCATGCGGCATCAAGAAATGTTCAGCGGTGAATCCATCCTTGAAACTAAGGATTGTTTGCTAAAGTGCGCTACAGCAAGAGTGTGTGTCGTGCCCACTGTAGACGTCCAACGTTTTCTGACGACCGTGTCTAGTGACAATCATACCGATTGATTGAATTGCGTCAATCAACCCTATTATAGACACGATCGTGAGAAAGAGTGACAAATAGAATAAATCAAAAGCCTGCGACATCAAGAAATATCCAGCGGCGAATCCATGCTTGAAAAATTGTTTGATAAAGTGCGCCACGGTAAGATTGTGTGCCATGCCCACTGTAGACGTCTAACGTTTTCTGACGACCGTGTCTAGCGGCAATCATACTGATTAATTAATTTACATCAATCAACCCTATTATAGACACGATCGTCAGAAAACGTGACGAGCAGATTAAATCAAAAGCCCGGGGCATCAAGAAATGTCCAACGGCGGTTCCATCCTTGAAAACAAGGATTGTTTGATAAAGTGAGCCACGACAAGAGTTTGTGTCGTGCCCACTGTAGACTTCCAACATTTTCTGATGATCGTGTCTAGCGGCAGTCAACCGATTGATTGACTAACGACAATCAACTTTAATATGGACACGACTGTCATAAAACGAAGCGAGCCCTACCGCGATTTTTGGGAAAGAAATATTTTATGGGGCACAAAAATACATTCCCGGCGCAGAGACCGACACCGACGACTCAAGTGCCCTGGGACTAACTCTTCTCTCAGAAAGTCGTCCAACCCGTCGTCAACCTAGTCACCTCAGCACCAGGAGCACCTCCCCAAATAATGACGGTCCCCTTGGCCAGTCAAGCACCACAAGCAGTGTTCCCGCACACCCCGATGCGCCCAGACTCCTCTCGAAACTATTCTTTATACACTAATCCTAACAGGTCAGTTGCTCCGATCAGTCATGGTTTCATAACTCCTTTTCCTTATGTTGCAGGTACCAACGCTGCCCAGGGGACACCTCCTTTCATGCAACAGGTCGTACCACAGTTTACTCCTCACCAACCTCAAAACATATATCCACAAAACACCTATTACCAACATCTCCAAGCCAGCCTTCCCGAAACATTCAACCCTTGTTTCCCGGTGCTCAACAGCATCTGTGAAAACACCAACCACCAACTCCAACAAATTATGACCATGATAAATAAAATTCCGGGAGTGCCAACGCCAATTAAAGAACCAGCCTAGATAGTTATGTCGACTCACCATATGCCGACCCCATCGACGCAATTGACATCCCGAAGCGGTTTAGCCCATCCAATATGCCCAAGTACAACAAAACGACCGACCCAAGAGAGCATATCTTGACTTACAAGCAGCGGATGATGACAATCCCAGTTCCCCAGCACACGAGGGAGGCTAGTCTTTGCAAAGGATTTGGCTCGACACTGGTTGGACCCGCCTTGAAGTGGTTAACCATCTTGCCAAATGGATGCATCACTTCCTTTGCTCACCTCGACAACATGTTTAATCAGCAGTTTGCCAGCAACAGGTGTTTGGAGAAGCAAACAAGCGACCTATACCGTGTGGTTCAATGCCCAGACGAACCTCTAAAGGATTACATAGCTCAGTTCATCAGGGAGAAGGTGACTGTACCTGAGTGTGACGTCCCAACGACAATCGAAGCATTCAGGCAAGGGTTGTATGGCCGACCTATGGAGGGATCTGATCAAGTATCCCTGCAAGACGTTCGAAGACGCCCAAGCCAAAGTAATGGCTCAAGTCAGGTTGGAAGAGACTCTCTACTCCAGGAAAGGAACTAACGACTACACCAGACGACTACCCTACCCCAAGAGAAGCAATGATCGTCCTGCCCCTTATTCCCGACCTCAACATGTAGCAGTGGTGGAGGGAGACGACGACTCCGACTGGAAGAACAGTCTAGACCCGCCCCCAAGGATTAACGAATATTCTTTTTGTGTTGACACTGTAGGTTTGATGAACCACCTCTCGAAGATGGGGGAAAGCATTGCAGTGGCCACCGAAATCCAGTAAACCCGACTAAAAGAAGGATCCCTCAAAATGGTGTGACTTCCATGTCGACATCGGTCACACTGCCAACGAATGTGTGGCGTTAAGAAGAGAAGTGGCTTACTTACTAAAGAACAGATACCTCAATGACGTTATGTTAGACAAAGCTCGTGGCGTCGTCAACAAAAACAACTCCAACTCCTCTTCTCGACCTCCTCCACCTCCTCCTCATACTAAAACTGTAAATTTTATTGCTGGAGGTTCTGACGTTTGTGGTTTGACTTATTCTGCAGCGAAGAGACACGCTCGAGAAAATGAGATGACATACCAACCCGAGCCATAGCCTCAAAGTATCTAACCCCTATATCTTTTGACGAATCTGATGCAGGGGACATCTCGGATAAGCATCACGATGGTTTGGTAACATCCATCCCTGTTGGAAACTGCATGATCAAACGAGTCCTAGTCGACAACGGTAGCTCCACCAATGTTATAATGCTCGACGCCCTCAAGGAGATGGGGCTCAACCCAGATACAGATGTCGTCAAAAAGTCCACGGTGTTGATAGGATTCAGCGGCGAGGCAAAGACCACCTTTGGAGAAGTCACCCTACCTGTTTACGCCCAAGGGATCAACCAACAGGTAAAATTTTGTGCTATTGATTGCCCTTCGTCTTACAACATTATTTTGGGCAGGCCTTGGATTCACGACATGAAGGCCATCCCATCTACATACCACCAAACCATCAAACTCCCGACTCGATGGGGGGTTCAGGAAATCAACGGGGATCAGCAAGAATCCAAAGAATGTTACAAGGCAGCCTTAAATCCCTCAGCCACCAATAAATCCTCCTTATAGCAACTACAGTCCAGTTCCGACCCAGCAGGCTACAAAGAGCCCAAATCCGAGCGGCTTGACGAAGTCATCTTAGATCCGGCGAAGCCAGAACAAGTCGTCTTCATTGGATGTGACGTACCTGACAACATCAGGTCGGAACTTATAACATTTCTCAAAGCCAACGCAGATTGTTTCGCATGGTCTCATGAAGATATGCCACGCATCAGTCCAGACGTTATCACTCACAAGCTCAGTGTTGATCCACATCACAAGCCCGTCAAACAGAAACGACGGAAGTTCGCTCCAAAACGCAACCAAGTCATCAACGACGAGGTTCAGCAATTATTAGACACTAGGAAGATGAGGGAATTCAAATATCCAGCTTGGCTGGCCAACATCGTCGTAGTCAGAAAAAAGAACGGGAAATGGCGTGTTTGCATAGACTTCACCGACATAAACAAAGCATGCCCCAAAGACTCCTTTCCCTTACCCCACATCGACGCCATGGTTGATGCTACTGCTGGGCATGAAATGCTCACATTTATGGATGCATTATATAATCAGATTCTGATGCACCCGGACGATCAGGAGAAGATCGCCTTCATCACGGAACGTGGAACCTACTGTTAAAAGTCATGCCTTTCGGCTTAAGGAATGCCGGTGCTACCTATCAGCGCCTGGTCAACAAGATGTTCAGAAAACAGTTAGGCGACACTATGGAGGTCTATGTCGACGACATGTTGGTAAAGTCCAAAAAAGCCTCAGATCACATCTCACACCTACGGCAAGCCTTCGACGTCCTCCGAGAATACAACATGAAACTCAACCCCACCAAGTGCTCGTTTGGAGTCTCCTCTAGAAAATTTCTGGGTTACATGGTTACTCAAAGAGGCATCGAAGCTAGTCTCGACCAAATCCGCGCAATCATCAACCTGCAGTCACCTCGAAACCAAAAGGACGTGCAAAAGCTAGCGGGCAGAGTGGCTGCTCTCAATTGTTTCATCTCCAGGTCGTCTGACAAATGCAAGCTATTTTACGACATCCTCAGGAAGAACGAGAAATTCAATTGGACCAACCAACACGAAGCTGCACTACAACAACTCAAACACTACCTATCAGAACCCACCAAAAGACAATAAGGAATTACAAGTATACCTTGCAGTCACAGAGTCGACCATCAGTGCAGTATTAGTACGAGAAGAAGACGGCAGACAGTTACCCATTTATTACGTCAGTAAGTCCTTACTTAGCGCCGAAACGAGGTACTCCCATCTTGAAAAACTTGTCCTTGCACTAATCGTTGCTTCTTCTAAATTACGCCCTTATTTTGAGTGTCATCCTATAACTGTTAGAACTAACTATCCCATGAAGTCAATCATGAGGAAGCCCGAGTTATCTGCAGGATGTCCAAATGGGCAATACAGTTAGGTTGTTACGACATCAGATATGAACCTCGCACAGCCATCAAGTCGCAGGCTCTGGCGGATTTTATGGCTGACTTCAGCCTAAGTCTCCAACACGAAGTCGACAAAGAAGTCAACATACTGACCCATGATGGACTCTCGTCAACATGGACCTTGCATACTGACGGCTCCTCCAACATACGGGGGACAGGTTTGGGTATTGTGCTAAATTCGCCACGAGGGGACACCGTAGTGCGATTTGTCTGCTGCGAGTTCAAAGCTACCAACAACGAGGTGGAGTACAAAGCCTTGATCTTAGGATTATCACTGGCACTCGACATGAGTATTCGTCGACTCGAGGTACGTTGTGATTCATTATTGATTATCAGTCAAATTAACGGTTCGTATGCAGCAAAGGATTCCAAGAAGCAGGCCTAGTTGGAAATAGCAAAAAGGCTCGTCAGCAAGTTTGACTCATGCACCCTACAGCAAATACCAAGAGATCAGAACACCCAGGCCGACGCCTTAGCCAATCTTGGCTCAAACATCAAACCAAAGCTCACCTCCATCCCCGTAGTCCACTTGATGTACCCAGCCATCACCAAAGACAACTTACCCATCATTTAACAAACTCCACCAACTCAAATACCCTCATTATGGCGCGACCCCTATATACATTGGCTCAAACACCATACCATCCCACCTAGAATCACCCGCGAAAAATCCTTCCGCATGAAAGCTTCCAGATTCATTCTAATCCATGGAGTACTGTTCAGGAAGTCCGTTGCAGGCCATACCTGAGATGCTTAGATCATGACGAGATCGAGTTGACATTACGGAACATACATGATGGCGAATGTGGAAATCACGCCGGAGGACGAAGCTTAGCCCACAAGAATCTAACCTTGGGGTATTTTTGGCCAACTATGAAGAAAGATGCAATTACATTCGCCAGGAAATGTGACTCTTGCCAGCGGTTCGCATCCATCTCTCACCAACCTTGTGAGGAGCTCCATCCCATCTTGTCCCCCTGGCCCTTCATGAAGTGGGGGATGGATATAGTAGGCCCCTTACCACAGGGGTCAGGCAACGCGTCTTCATGTTGGCAATGACTGATTACTTCTCCAAATGGATCGAAACAGAAGCATTCAAACGAGTCTGAGACACTGAGGTCATTTCATTCATCAAGCGAAACGTCCTTAGTCGGTTCGGAATCCCCTCCGAGATCGTCTGTGACAATGGTTCTCAGTTCATCAGCAACAAAACCTAAGAATTCTGTGGCAGGTACAACATCACCTTGCAAACTTCAACACCAAGTTACCCTCAAGAAAATGGCCAAGCTGAATCAAGTAACAAAATCATCAACAACAACCTCAAGAAGCGCCTCGACGACGCCAAACGAAGATGATCCTTTGGCCCGATAGGACGACACCCAAGACGGCAACCAATCATACTCCTTTCTCTTTGGTCTTCGGTTGCGAGGCAGTCATTCCTCCCGAAGTCGAGCTCCCCACAGCGAGAAGCAGTTTTATGACACCAGGAATGAACGACTCAGTCCTATCCTACGACATTGATATTGTTGACGAGCTCAGGGAAGAAGCACTTGTCAGAATGGCGTCCTACCAACAAGCATTCGCAAACAGTTACAACAGGAACTTAAGAGTTCCGGTATTCCAACAAGAAGATTGGGTTTTGCGCAAGGTCTTCCCAAACAAGAAGGATCCTCGACACGGCAAGCTGGCCCTGACTTGGGAAGGTCCCTATCAGATCGTAAGGCGAACAGGTCATGGCACATACGAGTTGGTCGATAGAGAAGGTACATCCATCCCAAGGATCTGGAACGCAACGCACTTGAAGCTGTACCACTTCTGAACATTTTTAATCTTTCTTTTAGTTTTTTCTAACATACAGGAAAACTGGTATTCACCGACATCATGTCGACATCCCCAAACTGGGGACAGCACGACATATTCCGAACCCGAGACGATCTCAGATGCAACCATGATAAGGCACAATTGTGACGACAACGAAATCAGATAAGTCCCCTATCTTTGTCTTTTTTATTCTTTCGATTCCTTTTTCTTCATTACCATTACTGACTTAGGCATCGGAGGGCCGTTGGCTCCACCAACGGCCAACCTTGTCGCCATCGTCTCGTCTTGTAGGTCATTACACGAAGATGGCGCAAACAAATACCCACAATGAAGAAGCAAACATATATGACACAACCTCGTCTAGTATTTTTTCTAAACTCTCTCCTTCCCTCTTCTTGTCGTAACTTCGTTCCATTTCATGTCGCTCTATACTGACTTAAGTATCGGAGGGCCGTTGGCCCAATCCTCACGCTCTGCTATGTTGACAGTATGACGCCCACATGAAGACGAGGTCGACATGAAGAGGAAAGTTGGATATATGAAATACAAACACAGGAATGCAACTTGAGGAAAAATCACACACCAAGACATGTTCTAAGAAACAGATGCAAGGAAACTTCGTCATTTTATTTCATATTTCTCAAACATTGCAAACACACTTGTACAAATTACATGTTACAACTTTACAAATTACAAACTACAACTTTACAAATTACAAACAGATTTACGTTTTGCTACAGTCTACACTTTGCAGCATCTCCTCTGATAGCCCGGAGGCGTCGCCAAAGTCAAACTCGAGGTACGCACATTACCTGCAAAACAAACACAGACCCAAAAACACATTTTTCCAAAAAACACAAGCAGTCACACAAACCAAACTTGTAATTAACAAAAGTCCACAAATATTTCCATGACTTGTCCCCTTGGACAAGCCCAAAACACACACAAAAGGCTGCCGCCATTAAGACGAAACACAACCACAATATTTTTCGACCTCTTCAAAGGCCAAACACAGAAACCATTTTTGAAAAAACCAAGTCACCATTGAAATTTTAAATTTTTAAGGAGGGGGGACAGAGCTACTCCTGAGGGTCTGCTGGACCTGCATTCTCCTGTTGTTCGTTATCGCCTGGTGCCGCCACCGTCTCGGCATTGGGGCTGGTTTTTGTTGCACCCTCCTCAACGTCTTCTTCATCACTAACGGCACCAGGAGGGACATAGTCCTCGGGGAATGCAGCGTTGAACTGGGCAATATCTTCCTCAAGCTCGTGGCATCATCAACAAAGACAACTCCAATTCTCCTTCTTGACCTCCTCCACCTCCCCCTCATACTAAAATTGTAATTTTTATTGCTGGAGGTTCTGACGTTTGTGGTTTAACTTACGGTTTTTTCATGAAATGCCCCTGAGGTTTGCAAATACGCACCAAATACCCTCGCGTCTTTTGAATCACATAATATACCCCTATTTTTTCTCAAGTTTGCACCAAATACCCCTAAACCGACTTTCCGTTATTCCTCCGTTAAGTCGTGTTTATAATTCACAAAATACAACTATTTTGAAACTAAGTTGCACCAAATACCAAACTGCTTTTAAACTGCAGAATTTGATTTCCACAAATGGTTCACCTAAATCAATTTAATCAACCTAAAAGTTAAACCTAAAACAGAAATATAAGTAATAATCAACTAAAATTGTGGAATAACAAGATTTATATAGCGTTTAAGAGTGCTTTATTACATCCCCTGTTAGGAGCCTTTGAAAATCTATATTGCCCTACCTGGAAGCCTGGATGCACTTGGCGTGAATGCAAGGAAAAGAAACAAAAGAAAAAGAGAAGTAGATCCATTCAGAAATCATGTTTTAGCAGCTTTGTGGTTGGGATAGTCTAGCCTCTCGAATGCAAGTTGGTTTCATTGGTTGGTTATCAATACGATTTCCCTTTAATTTCTCTTCTGCAGTCTTGTTTTTCTCCATTCCCGACCTTTCTTGTCTGATCTAAACCCATTCTTGCAGCAGGTGCGGCACTACAACACACAAAAAAGCCCCAGTAATTCAGTAATTCAGTAATTCAGTATCTTAGTTCTTGTTTTGTCAAAGCCCCAAATTTTAATGGGTACAATTTAACCTGCAACACTAATATACAAATCCAATCAACAACCCTTTCTTTGTTAATTACTACCCAAATCGACAATGACATCCCCAAATTACCAACACTCAATTACCGAAAAAGCCTCAGTCGAGAACCCTAGTTTTCGAAAAAACCCCAATAAAACAACCCTAGTTTAACCAATCCTCCAATCGAAGAACCCTAATTTTTAAAACCCCCAATAAGAGAACCCTAATTTATAAAGAAACCCCCAATTTCACAACACAAAAACATCACAAAGAGAACATAGTGAAAAAGAATCGAGGGAGGAGTTGAGGAGAGAGATTACCTGTCATCACGGTTAAAGCTTCCACCTTGGTCAACAATGGTAGAGAGCACAATTAAGAATTGAGGGAGGAGTGAATTCAAGAACAATCCATTTAAATTTGATGGCGCGTGAAGGATCTCGATCTACACCGAAGAACATTGCGGTGGCGCGCGAAGGAGATTGACCACCGCCGACCAGAGAGCAAGAGGAAGAACAGGGGAGAGGAGAGAACAGGGGAGAGGAGAGAGAAAGAGGAAGAACAGGGGAGAGGAGAGAGAAAGATAAGAAGTTTGAGATTCTTTTGGAATTTATGTCGAAAAACATCATTAAGGGCAAAATGGTAAATTGCAACTAACGGTAGACTAACGTCCGTTAGCTCCAAGTGCATCTCATGAACAGTACGAAAAAATAGGGGTATATTATGTGATTCGAAACACGCGAGGGTATTTGGTGCATTTTTGCAAACTTCGGGGGCATTTCATGAAAAAATCGTTTAACTTATTCTGCAGCGAAGAGGCATGCTCGAGACAGCGAGATCGACAGACTGACCCGAGCTGTAGCCGCAAAATACCTAACCCCCATATCTTTTGACGAATCTGATGCAGGTGACATTTCCGATAAACATCATGACGGTCTGGTAATATCCATCCCCGTTGGAAACTGTATAATCAAACGAGTCCTAGACGACAACGGTAGCTCCACCAATGTTATGATGCTCGACGCCCTCAAGGAGATGGGGCTCAACCCAGATACAGGTGTCGTCAACAAGTCCATGGTGTTGATAGGATTCAGCGGCGAGGCAAAGACCACCTTTGGAGAAGTCACCCTACCTGTTTACGCCCAAGGGATCAACCAACAGGTAAAATTTTGTGCTATTGATTGCCCTTCGTCTTACAACATTATTTTGGGCAGGCCTTGGATTCACGACATGAAGGCCATCCCATCTACATACCACCAAACCATCAAATTCCCGACTCGATGGGGGGTTCAGGAAATCAACGGGGATCAGCAAGAATCCAAAGAATGTTACAAGGCAGCCTTCAAGCCCTCAGCCACCAATAAATCCTCCTTATAGCAACTACAGTCCAGTTCCGACCCAGCAGGCTACAAAGAGCCCAAATCCGAGCGGCTTGACGAAGTCATCTTAGATCCGGCGAAGCCAGAACAAGTCGTCTTCATTGGATGTGACGTACCTGACAACATCAGGTCGGAACTTATAACATTTCTCAATGCCAACGCAGATTGTTTCGCATGGTCTCATGAAGATATGCCAGGCATCAGTCCAGACGTTATCACTCACAAGCTCAGTGTTGATCCACATCACAAGCCCGTCAAACAGAAACGACGGAAGTTCGCTCCAGAACGCAACCAAATCATCAACGACGAGGTTCAGCAATTATTAGACACTGGGAAGATTAGGGAAGTCAAATATCCAGATTGGCTGGCCAACATCGTCTTAGTCAGAAAAAGGAACGGGAAATGGCGTGTTTGCATAGACTTCACCGACATCAACAAAGCATGCTCCAAAGACTCCTTTCCCTTACCCAACATCGACGCCATGGTTGATGCTACTGCTGGGCATGAAATGCTCACATTTATGGATGCATTCAGTGGATATAATCAGATTCTAATGCACCCGGACGATCAGGAGAAGATCGCCTTCATCACGGAACGTGGAACCTACTGTTAAAAAGTCATGCCTTTCGGCTTAAGGAATGCCGGTGCTACCTATCAGCGCCCGGTCAACAAGATATTCAGAAAACAGTTAGGCGACGCTATGGAGGTCTATGTCGACGACATGTTGGTAAAGTCCAAAAAAGCCTCAGATCACATCTCACACCTCCAGCAAGCCTTCGACGTCCTCCGAGAATACAACATGAAACTCAACCCCACCAAGTGCTCGTTTGGAGTCTCCTCTGGAAAATTTCTGGGTTACACGGTTACTCAAAGAGGCATCGAAGCTCGCGCAATCATCAACCTGCAGTCACCTCGAAACCAAAAGGACGTGCAAAAGCTAGCGGGCAGAGTGGCTGCTCTCAATCGTTTCATTTCCAGGTCGTCTGACAAATGCAAGCTATTTTACGACATCCTCAGGAAGAACGAGAAATTCAATTGGACCAACCAACACGAAGCTGCACTACAACAACTCAAACACTACCTATCAGAACCCACCAAAAGACAATGAGGAATTACAAGTATACCTTGCAGTCACAGAGTCGACCATCAGTGCAGTATTAGTACGAGAAGAAGACGGCAGACAGTTACCCATTTATTGTAGGGGAATACAGTTAAACATAATAACATGTGCGGAACAATCCCCAAAGCCAGGAAACATGTATAAAGCAAACTTACATTCGAAGCGTGTTTTCCACAATAATCTGTCAACGAACACGAACATAGAACTCCACTTGTCGTTCCTCTACTTGGTTCACCGACACGATCAGATCCGTCTTGAAAATCGTAGTTTAGACAATTGATCAAGATACTTTGCTTATCGGAAGAACTCACCTTGGAGGCACAGAGAGAATTAGGGTTCTCTGTGTCTCTAGGGTTTGAGCAATATGAATTGTATGTGTTGGAAACAAGGTTGTAAGGTTATATTATTAACCTTACTAACCGACCAAGCTAAGAAGCAAGGCCGGCTAGCAAGCCGTGCGAGCCAAGCAACACGGACCGCACGCCCGCGCCCAGCGACACACTGCAGGCCGAAGCCCACAGCGCGCGCGCCGAGCAGCTGGGTCGTAGGCCTTGCTCGCTCGTCGCTGTTGTGCGCTATTGCTTGCAGTTGCGTGCTGGCGCCCAAATGGGCTGGCCTTGCTCGCCCTTGCTCGCGAGCTTGCTGGCTCGTTGGGCCTTGCACGCTTACGTGCTTGGCTCGACGGGCCGGCAACTCCGATGCCCTTCGTATTCGCGATTTAATATATTTCCAATATATTATTTATCGTTTCGTATACGACGAATCACCGTCGTACGATACGATTTATTCGTGTCGCCCAGCTTACGAATATTCGCGATACGATATACGATTCCGACAAAGGTCGTATCGTATAATATGTTTCCAACTAATTCCCGAAAAGCTATTAAATGAATTTCCAATTCATTTAATCCGGTGATCTGTTACGTGTCATTGGTGTGACCTTGTAGGTTCAGTCAAGAGTAAGTTGTGAGTTCAATATCCATTAGAACTCACTGATCGGAAGCATTGCTCCAGCTAGCTGTTCCGATCACTTGATCTCACTGAATTAATTGTTCGCAATTAATCTGAACCTTGGTATTAGACTTAATGCACCTTGGGTGAAGGACATATTTCCTTCAATCTCCCACTTGTCATTCAGACAAGTGTGCATCCACATTCCTTTGTCGCTTAGTGTTACTTACTGAACATAAGGTAAGATCCAAGCCATCCTTATTAGGTCCAGAAGTGTTTCTCGGATTACAGAGTTCAATTGTCAAACTTTTGCAGAAGGTTAGCCTAACCATTCTGAGCACGGCCATGCATTTTACAGTATCTAACTCTCCGAGAGGCCTTGTTACACAACAACACCATATCCTATCAAAGATAGGAGGACAATCCATTCTTGCAATCTATGAACACTCACTTTGATTCATAGTACGCCCAATAACTGCTTTTATAGCCTCCTTTTACGGTGCAACGTTTAGCTAGTATCAAAGCGAACTAATTCTCAAACGAGCAGACATAATCGCTCATGTTCTGAGGAACGGTTTCTAATCACCATTAATGAGAACTACCTATGACATGACTTTAATCTCTTAAAGCGTTCTCATGGTCAATCCGATACAAGATCCAATAAGTATCTATGCAAAAGATTCTGACGTCCAGTCACTCTAGTTCAAGAAACAGAACTAAGTAATCTACTTGCAATCTAATCTTCATTAGTCATTGGTCGTCCACCTTTCAATGACCTGGATTAGGGATCCTTTGTGACTTCAATATTCAAGTTCACTTATGGGTGTTTCTTTGTCAAAGAATCCATCTTGACATCCCATTTGAATGATTTGAATCACATGGACTTATCATTTAATTCTAAACCACAATTAAATGAATATGAAATAAATAAATTTCATAAATATGAAATGGTTAAACCAATTGTTTTAAACATAGATCTAACAGATGTTCTAAAACAATACTTAGAAAATCAAAGCCATTCTCCAGCATGCTTGATTCCCATGGTTGCTACATGTGCGTTGTGTTTTACTTGTGGCAACGGTTTAGTCAATGGATCCGCGACGTTGTCGTCAATTCCAACCTTGCAAATCTCGATTTCCTTTCTTTCAACGATCTCTCGAAGTATATGAAATCGCCGCAGTACGTGTTTGGACTTCTGGTGGCTCCTTTGCCTGGGCAATGGCTTCGCTATTGTCGCAATACAAAGCCACTGGTCCTTTAATGGAGGGGACAACACCAAGTTCTTCGATGAACTTCCGAATCCAAACAGCTTCCTTTGCTGCTTCTGAGGCAGCAATGTACTCGGCTTCAGTTGTAGAATCCGCAATAGTGCTTTGCTTAGCACTTTTCCAACTTACTACTCCGCCGTTGAGGCAGAACACAAACCCAGACTGTGATCTGAAATCATCTCTCTCGGTTTGAAAGCTTCGTCCGTATAGCCCTTAACAATCAACTCATCTGTACCACCATAAACCAGAAACTGATCCTTAGTCCTTTTCAGGTACTTTAGGATGTCCTTGGCAGCAGTCCAATGCGCCTCACCTGGTTCTGACTGGTACCTGCTCGTTGCACTGAGTGCGAACCAAACATCCGGCCTTGTACAAATCATAGCATACATGACGGATCCAATAACCGAAGCGTATGGAATTCCACTCATCTTTCTACGCTCATCAGATGTTTTGGGACACTGATTCTTGCTTAGATATACGCCATGTGACATGGGTAGATGGCCTCTCTTGGCTTCCATCATATTGAACCTAGCTAGCACTTTGTCAATGTAAGTGCTTTGGGTTAGTCCAATCATCCTCTTAGATCTATCCCTATAGATCTTGATGCCCAATATGTATTGTGCCTCTCCTAAGTCCTTCATTGAGAAACACTTCCCAAGCCAAGTCTTTACAAACTCCAACATAGGAATGTCGTTTCCAATAAGCAGTATGTCGTCAACATACGAGACTAGGAATGCAATTTTACTCCCACTGACCTTCTTGTATACACAAGATTCGTCCTGATTCTTGATGAAGCCAAACTTATTGACTGCTTCATCAAATCGTTTATTCCAACTCCTTGATGCCTGCTTTAGTCCGTAGATGGACTTCTTAAGCTTGCATACTTTCCTTGGTTCTTTTGATCGACAAAACCCTCCGGCTGTGTCATGAACACAGTCTCTTCAAGAACACCGTTCAAGAAGGCAGTTTTGACATCCATTTGCCATATTTCATAGTCATGAAAAGCGGCAATCGCAAGGATTATCCGAATAGACTTAAGCATCGCGACTGGAGAAAAGGTTTCATCGTAGTCAACGCCGTGAACTTGCCTATAACCTTTTGCTACATATCTAGCCTTGTATATGTATACAATTCCATCTTTGTCTTTCTTCAATTTGAAGACCCATTTGCATCCGATAGGTTTGAACCCATCCGGCAAATCAACCAAATCCCAGACTTGATTTTCAGACATGGAGTCTATTTCAGATTGCATGGCCTCTAACCATTTAATGGAGCTTGGGCTCGTCATAGTTTGCTTGTAAGTCAAAGGTTCATCACTATCCAATATGAGAACGTCTAAGTTTTCAATCAAGAGGACGCCTGTCCATCTGTCTGGCTGAAAAATAGTTCTATTTGACCTACGAGGGGCAACAACGTTTTGAGGAACTACTCCCACTGGCTCTTCTAAAGACCTTGGAGGTTCATCAACTTGAACTGCTTCTAAAGAGTTCTGAGTTCGTTGTTCGTCTCGAATCTCTTCGAGGTCTATTATTCTCCCACTTGTCAATTTGGAAATATGATTTCTTTCCAAAAAGACACCGTCACGAGCAACGAATACCTTGTTGTCTGACTTGTTGTAGAAATAATACCCCATAGTTTCTTTTGGATACCCAACGAAGAAACATTTGTCAGATTTAGGTTGTAGCTTGTCCGAAATTAATCGCTTGACATATGCTTCGCAACCCCAAATCTTCAGAAAAGACAACTTTGGAAATTTCCCAGTCCATAATTCGTATGGAGTCTTTTCAACAGCTTTTGACGGAGCACGATTCAGTGTGAGTGCGACAGTTTGCAAAGCATGTCCCCAGAACTGTAAAGGAAGTTCGGCCTGACCCATAATTGACCTGACCATATCGAGTAAGGTCCTATTTCTCCGTTCCGACACTCCATTCCATTGAGGTGTCCCCGGAGCAGTCAATTCAGAAAGAATACCGCATTCTTTTAGATGGTCAACAAACTCGTGGCTAAGATATTCACCTCCTCGATCCGATCTTAGAGCTTTGATTTTCTTGCCATGTTGATTCTCTACTTCATTTTGAAATTCTCGGAATTTCTCAAACGATTCAGACTTGTGCTTCATTAAGTAAATATAGCCATATCTACTGAAGTCGTCCGTAAACGTTATGAAATAGCTGAACTCACCTCTAGCTTTCGTACTCATAGGCCCACATACGTCCGTATGTATTAGCCCTAGTAGTTCGCTTGCTCTTTCTCCCACCTTTGAGAAAGGTTGCTTTGTCATTTTGCCAAGTAAACAAGATTCGCATTGATCAATCTTCTCTAAGTCGAATGATTCTAGAATTCCTTTCCGTTGAAGTAATTCCATGCGCTTTATGTTTATATGGCCTAATCGACAATGCCACAGAAAAGTGAGATCCGAATCACCAGTTTTAGCCTTTTTGGTATTTATGTTATAAATGTGTTTGCTCGTATCTAGCACATAAAGATCGTTTTATTGTTGTGCTGAACCATAAAACATTCCATTCAAAGCAAAAGAAAAACTATTGTCTTTAAATTGAAAACTAAAACCTTTAGAATCCAAACTTGAAACAGACATGATGTTTCTGGTAATACTAGGAACGTAGTAACAGTTTTCTAGTTCCAAAACAAACCCAGTAGGCAAAGAAATAAAATAAGATCCTACGGCTAATGCAGCAATCCGTGCTCCATTTCCCACGCGTAGATCCATCTCGCCTTTATCAAGCTTTCTACTTCTCCTTAGTCCCTGTGAATTGGAACATAAGTGTGAGCCACAACCAGTATCTAATACCCAAGAAGTAGAATTAGCAAGATTACAATGTATAACATACATACCTGAAGGAGAAGCAACGTTTCCGTCCTTCTTCTCTTCCTTTAGTTTGGGGCAATCTCGCTTGTAATGACCAATTTCATTACAATTGAAGCATTACGATGTAGATGGAGAACGATCCTTCTTCATCTTCTTCTTGGATGGCGCCACTTGCCTTCCTGAAGTACATGGAGATGCCTTGCTGTGGATCTTCCCCGGAACCTTTTTCTTGATTTTCTTACTCTTTACTTTTAGCGATGCTTGCTTATCACTTACAAAGTCCAATTCGTACTGATGAAGCAAGTAAATTAGTTCACTAAGAGTATTCTCCCTTTTCTTGGAGAAATAGAGTAATTTGAATTTCTTATAACCAGGGTGAAGAGAATTCAAAAGTATTCCCGCAGCTGCAGAATCTGGGAATGGATCACCAAGTAACTCAAGCCGGTTGAGAAGCCCAACCATTTTCTTTGTATGAGTTCTGATTGGCGTCCGTTCTGTCATTTCAAGATCAATGACCCTTTCCCTTGCTTTTTGTCTTTCAACGTCAAAGCAACAACCCAGTGGAGCGTTAAGCTTTAGATCCTCAAATGAATTTACCAATTCAAAAACATTTTGGTCGACATGTTGACCACCATACTGGAATCTACCACGACATATATCCCTAAGATGCCTTAGGAGTGCCCATGGTTCGTATGCAACGAACCTTGCACTCCAGTCATTGGGGATAGAGCCAAGAATAAGATCCATCACTAGCGACACGTGGCTTGCCCACGTACAGTGCTTTTCTGGAGTCATATCCTTTGAGTAATAGCTGGGGATTGGATGGTCAACTACATATTCAATGTTGTTCCACCTGAGGACTTGCCGAAGCTTCCTCTCCCATTCAAGAGAGTTTGATAGGTTCAATTTTACATCCAGAATTTCAGCTACTTTGAGTTTTGTTTTGATCGCGGCCATTTTGATTACTACAATCGAAAAGAATTTGCAATAAATAACCATTCATACGATTCAATAACTTTGAAATAAAAGCAAAACATGCAATCATTAAAGCTATTAAAACATTTCATTCATGCAAAAAAGAAAAAACATGGTCCAAAATGAATGAAACGATTCCAAGACCCCAAAAGTCCTAAATCCGTAAGCAGTTTTAGCATGTCTTAAGTAGTTTAAGATTTTAGGTAAGCAAAACCTATTGCTAGTAATCTCCAAATTACTCTTGGTTAATAAACTAGTGCCATAATTTATCCCATTGCCACAACTTAATGCCATTGTTGTTTGAGTTGTAACCACAATCAACGTGCTCCTTTAGGATGCCTTACCACCTAAGTCAACTAAAATAGCACCTCGCTTTAGCGTAAACCTACTATCTTAGATCCCTAGATTTTTGTAAGTGTTGATTTGGAAGGCAATTTTTAAATATTACTTGGACCTAGTTGTTTCTATGTTGGTTCGATTATTTAATGAACTTAAAACCAATCGATTCATAGGAAACAACCTGTTCATGCAAAGCATACATACATTCACGCATAATATATATATATATATATATATATATATATATATATATATATATATATATATATATATATATATATATATATATATATATATATATATATATATATATATATATATATATATATATATATATATATATATATATATATATATATATATATATATATATATATATATATATATATATTAAATTGCATAAATAAATGGTGATCTAGTATGGCCCAAAACATCTTGTCTTGAAGCATCCAATTTTCATCACCTCCTTGTTAGCTTGGCATCGTCTTGAATCTTCGTTCAAATGCTAACTTAAAGTTCTAAACTTAGAAATACTTGAAAATAATAAAATTACATCAAAATTTCCATGGTACGCAGACCATATTTAAAACTTTACATTCAAAGATAGAACGGTACGCAGACCGTATTTAACTATCCTAAATTGGCCATACTAGTCACTTGGAGTACTTGCATTGCATAAAATATACATTCTATGCATTCACCCATTCGTATGCTAAAACGAATGGCCCATGTTAATATGCAAGTATTTACGTGAATTAATTAAAATTCACGTTCACATAAACGCGTCCTAAAAGATTAATCAATTTCCAAATTATTAATCCTTAGACTTTATTCTAATTAAAATTGAATTTAATTAAAATAATGCAACCTAGGAAAATAATTAAAATAATTATTTCATTTTAATTTCATTTAGTGGCTCCCACTCAAACCAATAATTATTCCGGATAGTTAATTATGAAATATTAAATTAAAACTCGCGGCCCGGCCCAAGCAAATAAAATATTAAATTAAATATCCCGTTAGCCCAAATTAATGCAAATATACGAAGCCCAATGAATTAAACGATTTAAAAAAAAAGTCCAATTGCTAAATCGGGCTAGGCTTGCGCCCAGCCCCGCCTTGCGTGAGGCCCAAGAGTACACGAGCAGAGCTCGCGCACCCCCAGCCCCATCGCCCGCGCGCGCACCGCGTCCCCGCAGCCATGCTGCCCCTGCGCTGCGTGTTGTGCATCATGTGTGCTAAACGTCGCAGGGCTTGCGCCTCGCTTCGTCGCAGCCCCGCAAGCTCCCTCGCCTGCCCCTTCCTCGCCTAGCGCGCACGAGGCACGCAGCATAGCTGCTGCTGCCCGTGTCGCATGGCTCGGTCGAGCGCGATGGCCTCGTATGGCTCGACGAGCCATACTTCCACCATGCTCATGTTCGTGCCTTTGGTTCGTAATACGGACTACCTTAATTAAAATTAAATTTAATTCACGAACTTGCATTAATTTTATTTTTCAAAAAAAATTACGATTTAATTTTCGAAAAACAATGACTTTTAACGATTTAATAAACTTTAACGACAATCCAATTTAGTAAAATTAATAAATCAAGGGCTAACAATATTCAAACTTTTATGAACGAACGAATCAACATTAAAGTTTGAAATTTTAATTAATAAAATCCGAAGCTTTAAATCGTTCATAAACAATTAAATTTCAGATTATTAATAATTTGGTTTAAGTGCGATTAAAATTAACGAAACCATTCAAAATTTTAATTCAATAATTTTTAAAATTAGCCACTGACCCATGAAATTATACCCCCTTCCCCAATTAACCGAATTATTAAGCCAAAATTAATTAAAATTCAATTAGGGTTGCAAATTTTATGAATTGGGGAAAGGCAAAATTAGGGTTTATACTTATCGGAAAAATCTGAAATTTTTACCATAGATCAAGCTTGTACCCAGCAACATTGTGTCAAAATTTCAAGCAATTCCGAGTAGATTAGGTTGACCTTTTAATTGAATTACTGTCCGACACTTTTAATTTTTAATGAAAAATTAACAAAAACGCTCAAAAAACGATACTTCGAGGCCTGTTTTCGCAATTCTATTCTCATGAGTTGATCTTAGAAAATCGTTTTCCATCAGATTAGGGTTTTAAAAGTTGAAAAGGCGATAATTTTTGACTTCGGACCTGATTATACGCAATTCATCCAATAATTCGTAAAAAATTCCGAAAAATCAACAAAAAATCCAAAATTTCGACAGATGCAAAAACAATAATAATCATGTTAATTCATGCTTTGAATACATAAGGCTCATGATATCACTGTAGGGGAATAGTTAAACATAATAACATGTGCGGAACAATCCCCAAAGCCAGGAAACATGTATAAAGCACAGATTAAGCAAACTTACATCCGAAGCGTGTTTTCCACAATAATCTGTCAACGAACACGAACAAAGAACTCCACTTGTCGTTCCTCTACTTGGTTCACCGACACGATCAAATCCGTCTTGATAATCGTAGCTTAGACAATTGATCAAGATACTTTGCTTTTGGGAAGAACTCACTTTGGAGGCACAGAGAGAATTAGGGTTCTCTGTGTCTCTAGGGTTTGAGCAATATGAATTATATGTGTTGGAAACAAGGTTGTAAGGTTATATTATTAACCTTACTAACCGACCAAGCTAAGATGCAAGGCCGGCTAGCAAGCCGTGCGAGCCAAGCAACACGGACCGCACGCCCGCGCCCAGCGACACACTGCAGGCCGAAGCCCACAGCGCGCGCGCCGAGCAGCTGGGCCGTGGGCCTTGCTCGCTCGTCGCTGTTGTGCGCTATTGCTTGCTGTTGCGTGCTGGTGCCCAAATGGGCTGGCCTTGCTCGCCCTTGCTCGCGAGCTTGCTGGCTCGTTGGGCCTTGCACGCTTACGTGCATGGCCAGTAACTCCGATGCCCTTCGTATTCGGGATTTAATATATTTCCGATATATTATTTATCGTTTCGTAAACGACGAATCACTGTCGTACGATACGATTTATTCGTGTCGCCCAGCTTACGAATATTCGCGATACGATATACGATTCCGACAAAGGTCATATCGTATAATATGTTTGCAACTAATTCCCGAAAAGCTATTAAATGAATTTCCGATTCATTTAATCCGGTGATCTGTTACGTGTCATTGGTGTGACCTTGTAGGTTCAGTCAAGAGTAAGTTGTGAGTTCAATATCCATTAGAACTCACTGATCGGAAGCATTGCTCCAGCTAGCTGTTCCGATCACTTGATCTCACTGAATTAATTGTTCGCAATTAATCTGAACCTTGGTATTAGACTTAATGCACCTTGGGTGAAGGACATATTTCCGTCATTTATTACGTCAGTAAGTCCTTACTTAGCGCCGAAACGAGGTACTCCCATCTTGAAAAACTTGTCCTTGCACTAATCGTTGCTTCTACTAAATTACGCCCTTATTTTGAGTGTCATCCTATAACTGTTAGAACTAACTATCCCATGAGGTCAATCATGAGGAAGCCCGAGTTATCTAGCAGGATATCCACATGGGCAATACAGTTAGGTTGTTACGACATCAGATATGAACCTCGCACAGCCATCAAGTCGCAGGCTCTAGCGGATTTTGTGGCTGACTTCAGCCTAAGTCTCCAACACGAAGTCGACAAAGAAGTCAACATACTGACCCATGATGGACTCTCGTCAACATGGACCTTGCATACTGACGGCTCCTCCAACATACGGGGGACAGGTTTGGGTATTGTGCTAAAGTCGCCACGAGGGGACACCGTAGTGCGATTTGTCTGCTGCGAGTTCAAAGCTACCAACAACGAGGTGGAGTACAAAGCCTTGATCTTAGGATTATCACTGGCACTCGACATGAGTATTCGTCGACTCGAGGTACGTTGTGATTCATTATTGATTATCAGCAAAGGATTCCAAGAAGCAGGCCTAGTTGGAAATAGCAAAAAGGCTCGTCAGCAAGTTTGACTCATGCACCCTACAGCAAATACCAAGAGATCAGAACACCCAGGCCGACGCCTTAGCCAATCTTGGCTCAAACATCAAACCAAAGCTCACCTCCATCCCCGTAGTCCACTTGATGTACCCAGCCATCACCAAAGACAACTTACCCATCATTTAACAAACTCCACCAACTCAAATACCCTCATTATGGCGCGACCCCTATATACATTGGCTCAAACACCATACCATCCCACCTGGAATCACCCGCGAAAAATCCTTCCGCATGAAAGCTTCCAGATTCATTCTAATCCATGGAGTACTGTTCAGGAAGTCAGTTGCAGGGCCGTACCTGAGATTCTTAGATCATGACGAGATCGAGTCGACATTACGGAACATACATGATGGCGAATGTGGAAATCACGCCGGAGGACGAAGCTTAGCCTACAAGAATCTAACCATGGGGTATTTTGGCCAACTATGAAGAAAGATGCAATTACCTTCGCCAGGAAATGTGACTCTTGCCAGCGGTTCGCATCCATCTCTCACCAACCTTGTGAGGAGCTCCATCCCATCTTGTCCCCCTGGCCCTTCATGAAGTGGGGGATGGATATAGTAGGCCCCTTACCACAGGGGTCAGGGCAACGCGTCTTCATGTTGGCAATGACTGATTACTTCTCCAAATGGATCGAAGCAGAAGCATTCAAACGAGTCTGAGACACTGAGATCATTTCATTCATCAAGCGAAACGTTCTTAGTCGGTTCGAAATCCCCTCCGAGATCGTCTGGGACAATGGTTCTCAGTTCATGAGCAACTAAAACAAAGAATTCTTTGGCAGGTACAACATCACCTTGCATACTTCAACACCAAGTTACCCTCAAGCAAATGGCCAAGCCGAATCAAGTAACAACATCATCATCAACAACCTCAAGAAGCGCTTCGACGACGCCAAACGAAGATGGGCAGACAAACTACCTATGATCCTTTGGCCCGACAGGACGACACCCAAGACGGCAACCAATCATACTCCTTTCTCTTTGGTCTTCGGTTGCGAGGCAGTCATTCCTCCCGAAGTCGAGCTCCCCACAGCGAGAAGCAGTTTTATGACACCAGGAATGAACGACTCAGTCCTATCTACGACATTGATACTGTTGACGAGCTCAGGGAAGAAGCACTGGTCAGAATGGCGTCCTACCAACAAGCAGTCGCAAACAGTTACAACAGGAACTTAAGAGTTCGGGTATTCCAACAAGAATATTGGGTTTTGCGCAAGGTCTTCCCAAATAAGAAGGATCCTCGACACGGCAAGCTGGCCCTGACTTGGGAAGGTCTCTATCAGATCGTAAGACGAACAGGTCATGGCGCATACGAGTTGGTCGATAGAGAAGGTACATCCATCCCAAGGAGCTGGAACGCAACGCACTTGAAGCTGTACCACTTCTGAACATTTTTAATCTTTCTTTTAGTTTTTTCTAACATACAGGAAAACTGGTATTCACCGACATCATGTCGACATCCCCAAACTAGGGACAGCACGACATATTCCGAACCCGAGACGATCTGGGATGCAACCATGATAAGGCACAATTGTGACGACAACGAAATCAGATAAGTCCCCTATCTTTGTCTTTTTTATTCTTTCGATTCCTTTTTCTTCATTACCATTACTGACTTAGGCATCGGAGATCGTCTCGTCTTGCAGGTCACAACACGAAGATGGCGCAAACAAATACCCACAATGAAGAAGCAAACATATATGACACAACCTCATCTAGTATTTTTTCTAAACTCTCTCCTTCCCTCTTCTTGTCGTAACTTCGTTCCATTTCATGTCTCTCTATACTAACTTAAGCATCGGAGGGCCGTTGGCCCAATCCTCACGCTCTGCTATGTTGACAGTATGACGCCCACATGAAGACAAGGTCGACATCAAGAGGAAAGTTGGATATATGAAATACAAACACAGGAATGCAACTTGAGGAAAAATCACACACCAAGACATGTTCTAAGAAACAGATGCAAGGAAACTTCGTCATTTTATTTCATATTTCTCAAACATTGCAAACACACTTGTACAAATTACATGTTACAACTTTACAAATTACAAACTACAATTTAGGCTATAACAAAAACGCCTGACACATTACATTGTACATTACATACACATTGGAATACAGATTTACATTTTGCTACAGTCTACACTTTGCATCATCTCCTCTGATAGCCCGGAGGCGTCGCCAAAGTCAAACTCGAGGTACGCACATTACCTGCAAAACAAACACAGGCCCAAAAACACATTTTTCCAAAAAACACAAGCATTTCACACAAACCAAACTTGTAATTAACAAAAGTCCACAAATATTTCCATGACTTGTCCCCTTGGACAAGCCCAAAACACACACAAAAGGCTGCCGCCATTAAGACGAAACACAGCCACAATATATTTCGACCTCTTCAAAGGCCAAACACAGAAACCATTGTTTAAAAAACCAAGTCACCATTGAAATTTTAAATTTTTAAGGAGGGGGGACAGAGCTACTCTTGAGGGTCTACTGGACCTGCATTCTCCCCTTGTTCGTTATCGCCTGGTGCCGCCACCGTCTCGGCATTGGGGCTGGTTGTTATTGCACCCTCCTCAACGTCTTCTTCATCACTAACGGCACCAGGAGGGACATAGTCCTCGGGAATGCAGCTTTGAACTGGGCAATATCTTCCTCAAGAGTCCAGTTCACATGTTTACCCGCCTTGAAGTCTTCCATCATCTCATCCTTCATTTTCCAAGTGTAATAATCAGCACACTCGAAAATCCTCGCCTTGACTTTGGAAGGAGACGCCTTCAGCTCGTCTACCTCAGCAGCCAACGTCTCCTTCTCGGCATTCAACGCAGCAATCTCAGCATCCCCTTTTTCCTTCTTCGCCTCCAGCATCTCAGCCTTGGCCGTCGCCTCCTTAGCCACGCCGCCAAGTCGACCAACCTCCTGCTTAGCTTTCTTCATGTCGTTTTTCATTTTTACTATTTGATCCTCTAAAATTATGACATGATGGCGCGTAGCCAAAGAAGATTGCAGGGCCTATGTTAACAGGAAAAAGAAGAAAAAGAGAAGGAATTCTAAGTCACTGTACGACGACTTAAAGGTGGCATGTAGTAAAATCTAAGGCATCAAAGTGAGTCATACCTTCCAAACATCCGAGACGCTCTCGACAGTTGCAGCAACTGAGACAGGGTTTCATGACGCTCTTGACTGGCCGGCATCCATAGGCGGTCAACCTCTAGCCAGAGCTAGTGTTGTGGGGCATCCGCCGACCCATAGTCGTCAGGGAAATCCACTGTAAGCTTCCTCTTCCGAGATGGAGGCGGCAACTTGAACTCAGCAGGCAAAGACGCCCCAGTGTCCCCAGTCACCGTAGCGTCGGTGGAAGCCTTTGACGGCCTCCGAGGTGACACCATAGTGATGGGTTTAGGCAGAGACACACTCCCCAGTGCCTCCAACCTTTTCTTCAGCAGCGCATCCGCAGAAGGAGCTTTGCCAGAGCGTGTCGACGGACCAGTTCCTGCACAAATATTTGGACGACACAGTCTCGTCACAACAGTTGTAATCTATTTTTTGTAAAGGACGACGAACCCAAGTTATAAAACTAACCCTAACCCATGTTTACCTATTGATGTCGACATGTTTGCAGGCTCAGAATTTTCCTCTTCCTGAGAGAGTTCTTCACGTTCGAACTTGATGTCGCTGAAAGCCCTGTCCTTCAGAGGGACCCCCAAGAGTACATCAGTTTTTTCCACAGCCTCAGCGCCGACTCCAACGGTGTCGAATGACGCACCTACAAAAACAAACAAGTGAGACAAAGTCAAATCAACAAGCCCAGGACACACAAAAGGCAACAAAAATACCTCTAGCCATCCACTCCCCCGTCAGGAAGTCGGAGTCGGGCCCTAAACTAGCCAACTCTACAAAGAAGAACCGACCCATCCACCCGCGGTCGTTCGACTTGTTCGCACCAAGGAGAGCCTCTCTGTCATCCTTGACATGCAGCAAATACCTACCAGCCCCGTAATTCTGCACATTGTAAGTATAAACCATGTCCTCAACCCGGAATTCCATATCCAATTGACTGGCCAGATGGTCAACCAGGTGCATTACTCGCCAAACCTGCGGCATCAATTGCGCCGGCGGCACCGCCAGGGTTTTCAGAACCCCCCTCACCAGCGGCGTGAAAGGGTAGGTGTACCTAATTCTGAAAGGGTACTCATAAAAGCACACCCAACCGTCCGATGCCAATTGGCCCGTTCGTCGGGCTGCGGCAACCGAATCACCGCCGACGGAGGGAAGCCACACTCTTCCCTAAGCGCCGCCACGTCTTGTTTCCCCCAAGTGGCCGGCCGAGCGTTTTTCTTATCCAAAATGTGGGTAGGGCTAAAAATCGGCCCTTTGTCCAAATCGCACTCCACCACTACCTTTTTGTTCTTTGCGCGGGTGGATTTCGTTCCCATCCTTTATGACATGAAAGAAATTGAAATAAAGAAGGGAGGAAGGTGGAAGGGAGGCAGTTACCTGAGAAAGAGAGAGAGAAAGGCACCGTTGTTCTTTCCAAAAATGAGAAGAGAGAGAGTGAGGAAGTGTGTGGAAGTGGTTGAACGGGCAAGAGTATTTATGGGCGCAGATGGGCGGTTGGTTTCTCCAAGGATCATCATTACATTAACTTTGTCAGCATTAGGAGGAACAAGAGGTAGTTTTCACCCTTTTCTCGTAAAACCCGTTTCTCCTTTTGAACTTCCCGGAATAAATTCAAAATGGGTTTTGGGGACAATTGTTAGGGAGGAAAATACCCTCTTGGTGACGTGGTCAGACATGACAAGTGGAGCATATGTGGCTGCCAGCAAGGCGTGACGGAGCACCCTTCTATCTTGCTCTCAACGGCTAAGGGAAAGGCAGCGGTTACGAACCGTTGCTAAGCAAGCCATTATTACTCATTTAATGCCTAATTATGTACATTTATGTATGACGTTACACTCTTATCATGCAATGCCTATAAAATGGCTCAGCTAGGTTAGTTTGTACATACGAAATACTAAGTAATAATAATACTCTCATTCTATGCTCTTATGACTTACTCTTGTTACTCTAAATTATCATGCTCAATCGATTGTTAGCACCATCATCAAGGCAAGTTCGTCTCTAAGTAGAATTTGCCCAAAACAGTGTGCTTTTATGAGTACCCCTTCAAGATAGGGTACACCTACCCTTTCACGCCGCTGGTATGGGGGGTTCTGAAAACCCTAATGGTATTGCCGGCGCAATTGATGCCCCAAGTCTAGAGGGTCATGCACCTTGTTGACCATCTAGCCGACCAACTGGATATGGAATTCCGGGTTGATGACTTAGTTTATAGGTATCTGTTGCATGTCAAAGACGACACAGAGGCTCTTCTTGGTCTGGACAAGTCGAACGACCGCGGGTGGATGGGTCATTTCTTCTTTGTGGAGTTGGCTAGTATGGGGCCCGACTGCGACTTCTTGACGGGGGAGTGGATTGCTAGAGGTATAATTTGTTTAGTTTTGTGTTTTTAGGCTTATTTATTTGACTTTGTTTGTTTTTGTAGGGGCATCATTCGACACTGTCGGAATCGGCGCTGAGGCGGTGGAAAAAACTGTCGTTCTCTTGGGGGTTCCTTTAAAGGACAGGGCTTTTTGTGGCATAAGGTTCGAACGTGAGGAGCTCTCATAAGAAGAGGAAAACTCCGAACCTGCAAACATGTCGACATCAACAGGTAAAAATGGTTAGGGTTAGTTTACAACTTGGGTTCGTTGCCCTTTACAAAAAAAATAGATTACAATCGCTTTGACGAGACTGGGTCGTCCATAATGTTGTGCAGGAACTGGTCCGTCGACACGCTCTAGTAAGGCCCCTTCTGCGAAGGCGTTACCGAGGAAGAGGTTGGAGACACTGGGGAGTGTGTCTCGGCCTAAACCCGTCACTGTGGTGTCACCTCGGAGACCGCCAAAGGCTTCCAACGATGCTACTATGACTGGGGAGACAGGAATGTCTCTGCCTGCAGAGTTCAAGCTGCCGCCTCCATCTCGGAAGAGGAAGCTCACTGTCGAGTTCCCTGACGACTCCGGGTCGGCAGAAGCTCCTCAATACCAGCTTTGGCCAGAAGTTGACCGCCTGTGGATGCCGTCCAACCGAGAGTGTCAAGAGACCCTGTCCCCAGTTGCTGCAACTGTTGAGAGCGTCTCGGACGCTTGGAAGGTATGTTTCTGTCCTTATGCTTTGCCTGTTATTTGTGTTGCCATTTTGTCGTCATTCTTCATTTTGCACTACCTGAAATTTTGTCTTCATTTTCCCTTTTCTATCTTCCGCCTCAGGCCCTGCAATCTACTTTGGCTACTCGCCATCATGTCATAACATTGGAGGATCAGTTAGTAAAAATGAAAAACGACATGAAAAAAGCTAAGCAGGAGGTCGGTCGACTCGGTGGCATAGCCAAAGAGGCGACGACTAAGGTCGAGATGCTGGAGGCGGAGCAGGCAAAGGGGGTTGCTGAGATCGTTGCGTTGAATACTGAGAAGGAGGCGTTGGCTGCTAAGGTTGACGAGCTGAAGACGTCCCTTACCAAAGTCAAGGCGAGGATTTTCGAGTGTGATGGTTATTACACTTGGAAAATGCGAGCTGAGATGATGGAGGACTTCAAGGCGGGCAGGCATGCGAACTGGACTACAGAGGAAGATATTGCTCAATTCAACGATGTATTCCCCGAGGAGTATGTCCCCCCTGGTGTCGTTAGCGATGAAGAGGACGTTGAGGAGGGTGCAACTGCAACCAGCCCCAACGCCGAGACGATGGCGGCACCAGGCGATGGCGAACAAGGGGAGAATGCAGGTCCAGCATCAGGAGTAGTTCTGTCCCCACCCCCTTCAAAAAATTTATAATTTAATGGTTACTTTGTTTTAAACAATGGTTTTTGTGGTTGGCCTGTGATGAGGTCAAAAAATATTGTTGATGTGTTTCTTCTTTATGGCGGCAGCTTTTTGTGTTTTGGGCTTGTCCAAGGGGACAAGTCATGTAAATATTTGTAGATGATTTTAATTTTTATGTTTGGTTTGTGTGAACTGCTTGTGTTTGGAAAAAATTGCTTGGGTTTGTGTTTGTTTTGTCATGCAGGGAATTTTTGGTGTGCGTACCTCGTATCTGACTTTGGTGACGCCTTCAGCTTGTCAGTAGTGATGCTGCAAAGTAAGAGATGTGAACTGCAAATAAAGTAGATATGTATTCCAGTGTGTATGTAATGTACAATGTAGTGTGTCAGGCATTTTTGTATGGCCTAAATTGTAGTTTTTAATTTGTAAAGTTTGTAATATGTAATTCGTACAAGTATGTTTGTAATATTTGAAAAATATGAATAAAATGACGAAGTTTTCCCATATTTGTTTTCTCGAACATATGTCGTTGTGTTGCATTTGACTTTCCTGAATCTGTTTCCTTGTGTTTGCATTTCAATTTATCCAATTTGTCCTCTTCTTATCGAATCCGTCTTCATGTGGGCATCATACTGTCAACATAGCAGAGCGTGAGGATTGGGTGTTGGTGCAGCCAACGGCCCTCCAATGCTTAAGTCAGTATAGAGCGACATAAAATAGAACGAAGTTACGACAAGAAGAGGAAAAGAAAGAGTTTGAAGAAGTACTAGACGAGGTCGTGTCGTATATATGTGTGTTGTTCCTTCGAGATGTTTGTTCGTACCCGCTTCAAGTTGTGATCTGCAAAACGAGATGATGGCGTCAAGGTTGGCTGTTGGTGTGGCCAACGACCCTCCGATGCCTAAGTCAGTAATGATAATGAAGAAAAAATCGAAAGTAAAGTAAGAGAAAGACAAAGATAGGGGACTTAGCTGTACTTGTTGTCGTCGAAGTTGCGTCCCGTCGTGATTGTACCCGAGATCGTCTCGGACCGAGAATGTGTCTTGTTGTCCCCAGTTTGGGGGTGTTGACATGATGTCGGTAGATACCAGTCTTTCTGCATGTTAGAAAAACTAAAAAGAGTGGATTTACAAAGTATTTAGAAATGATACAACTTCAAGTGTGTTGCGTTCCAGCTCCTTGGGATGGGACTTTCGTCTCTGTCGACCAGTTTATATGCGTCATGACCTGTTCGTCTTACGATTTGATAGGGCCCTTCCCAAGTTGGGGCCAGTTTCCCATGTCGTGGATCTTTCTTGTTTGGAAAGACCTTGCGTAGAACCCAATCTCCTTGTTGGAAAACTCGAGCTCGTACGTTCTTGTTGTAATTGTTGGTAATTGCGTGTTGGTAGGATGCCACCTGACTAGTGTTGCTTCCCTGAGTTCGTCAACGGTGTTGATGTCGTATGAAAAGACTGAGTCGTTCATCCCTGGTGACATGAAGCCGCTTCTTGCTGTGGGGAGTTCGACTTCGGGAGGAATGACTGCCTCACATCCGAAGACCACAGAGAAAGGAGTATGGTTGGTTGCTGTCTTGGGTGTCGTCTTGTTAGCCCAAAGAATCATAGGTAGTTCGTCTGCCCATCTTCCTTTAGCGTCATCGAGACGTTTCTTGAGGTTGTTGATGATGATCTTGTTACTTGATTCGGCCTGTCCATTGGCCTGAGGATACCTTGGTGTTGAGGTGTGTAAGGTGATGTTGTATCTGCCACAAAATTCTCTTGTTTTGTTGATGATGCACTAAGAACCGTTGTCACAAACGATCTCGGATGTGATTCCGAAACGACTAAGGACGTTCCGCTTGATGAATGATATGACCTCGGTGTCTCGGACTCGTTTGAATGTCTCTGCTTCTATCCATTTGGAGAAGTAATCGGTCATTGCCAACATGAAGATGCGCTGTCCTGAAGCTTGTGGCAAGGGGCCTACTATGTCCATTCCCAACTTCATGAAGGGCCAGGGGGAGAAGATGGGGTGAAGCTCTTCACAACGTTGATGAGAGATGGATGCGAACCGCTGGCATGAATCGCATTTCTTGGCAAAGATGATTGCGTCTTTCTTCATAGTTGGCTAGAAGTACCCCATGGTTAGGGTTTTGTGGGCTAAGCTTCGTCCTCCGGCATGATTTCTGCATTCGCCATCATGGATGTTTTACAATGTAGACTCGATCTCGTCGTGATCTAGGCACCTGAGATATGGTCCTGCAACTGACTTCCTGAAGAGTACCCCATGGATTAGGATGAATCTTGATGCTTTCATACAGAAGGATTTTTCGTGAGTGATTTCAAATGGGATGGTATGGTGTTTGAGCCAATGTATGTAGGGATCTCGCCATGATGTGGGAATCTGAGTTGGTTGTGTTTGTTCAGTGATCGGTAGGTTATCTTTTGTGATGGCTGGGTACATTAGGTGGACTATGCGGATGGAGGTGAGCTTGGGTTTGATGTTTGAGCCAAGGTTAGCTAAGGCGTCAGCCTGGATATTTTGATCTCTTGGTATTTGTTGCAGGGTGCATGAGTCGAACTTGCTGACGAGTCTTTTGGCGACCTCTAGGTAGGCCTGCGTCTTGGAATCCTTTGCTGCATACGAACCGTTAATTTGACTGATAATCAATAATGAATCACAACGTACCTCGAGTCGGCGGATACTCATGTCGAGTGCTAGTGATAGCCCTAAGAACAAGGCTTCATACTCCGCCTCGTTGTTGGTAGCTTTGAACTCGCAACAGACAGATTGCACTATGGTGTCCCCTTGTGGCGACTTTAGCACAATACCTACACCTGTCCCCTGTATGTTGGAGGAGCAGTCAGTGTACAGAGTCCATGTTGATGAGAGTCCATCATCGGTTAGCATGTTGACTTCCTTGTCAACTTTGTGTTGGATACTTGGGCTGAAGTTAGCCACAAAATCTGCTAGAGCTTGCGACTTGATGGTTGTGCGAGGTTCATACCTGATGTCGTAGCAACCTAACTGTATTGCCCATTTGGACATCCTGCCAGATAACTCAGGTTTCCTCATGATTGACCTCGTGGGATAGTAGGTCTAGGATCACATTTGAAATAAGGACGTAATTTAGTAGATGCGACAATTAACGCCACTACAAGTTCTTCAAGATGTGAGTACCTCGTTTCGGCGCTAAGTAAAGACTTACTGACGTAGTAAATGGGTAATTGTTTGTCTTCTTCTTCTCGTACTAAAACTGCACTAATGGTCGGCTCTGTGACTGCAAGATACACCTGAAATTCTTCATTGTCCTTTGGTTTCGATAGCAACGGGGGCTTCGACAGCTGTTGTTTGAGTTGTTGCAGTGCAGCTTCATGTTGGTCGGTCCAGCTGAACTTCTCGTTCTTCCTGAGGATGTCATAAAATAATTTGCACTTGTCTGGCGACCTGGAGATGAAGCGATTGAGAGCAGCCACTCGCCCTGCTAACTTTTGTACGTCTTTCTGACTTCGTGGCGACTGCAGTTTGATAATTGCTCGGATCTGGTCGGGACTAGCTTCGATGCCTCTTTGGGTGACCATGTAGCCTAGGAACTTTCCGGAGGAGACTCTAAACGAGCACTTGGTGGTGTTGAGTTTCATGTTATATTCTCGTAAGACGTCGAAGGCTTGCCGGAGATGTGAAATGTGATCTGAAGCGTTTTTGGACTTTGCCTGCATGTCGTCAATGTAAACCTCCATGGTATCTCCCAACTGTTTCCTGAACATCTTGTTGACGTGGCGTTGATAGGTGGCACCGGCGTTCCTTAGGCCGAAAAGCATGACTTTGTAACAGTAGGTTCCTTGCTCCGTGATGAAGGCGGTCTTCTCCTGATCGTCTAGGTGCATCAGAATCTGGTTATACCCACTGAAGGCGTCCATGAAGGTGATCATCTCGTGCCCGGCAGTGGCATCTACCATGGCGTCGATGTGGGGTAATGGGAAGGAGTCTTTAGGGCATGCTTTGTTGATGTCGGTGAATGCAAACACGCCATTTCTCGTTCTTCTTTCTGACTACTACGACGTTGGCCAACCAATCTGGGTATTTGACTTCCCTGATCTTCCCGGTGTCTAGTAGCTGCTGGACCTCGTCGTTGATGATTTGGTTGCGTTCTGGGGCGAACTTTCGTCGTTTCTGTTTGACGGGTTTGTGATGTGGGTCGACACTGAGCTTGTGAGTGATGACGTCTGGACTGATACCTGGCATGTCTTCGTGGGACCATGAGAAATAATCTGCATTGGCTTTCAGAAATATTATGAGCTCCGACCTGATGATGTCAGGCACGTCGCATCCAATAAAGACGACTTGCTCTGGCTTAGCAGGATCCAAAATGACTTCGTCGAGCTGTTCAGACTTGGGCTCTTTGTAACCTGTCGGGTCAGAACTGGACTGTAGTTGCTATAATGAGGACTTGTTGGTGGTTGAGGGCTTCAGGGCCTCTTTATAACACTCTTTGGATTCTTGCTGGTATCATTTGATTTCCTGGACCCCCCATCGAGTCGGGAACTTGATGGTTTGGTGGTATGTCGATGGGATGGCCTTCATGTCGTGGATCCATGGCCTGCCCAAGATAATATTATATTGTAAGATGAAGGGCAGTCAATGACACAAAATTTTACCTGTTGGTTGACCCCTTGGGCATAGACGGGTAGAGTGACTTCTCAAAAGGTAGTCTTTGCTTCGCCGCTGAATCCTATCAATATTGTGGACTTCTTGACGACATCTGTGTCTTGGTTAAGCCCCATCTCCTTAAGGGCGTCGAGCATCGTAACATTAGTGGAGCTGCCGTTGTCGACTAGGACTCGTTTGATCATACAGTTTCCAACGGGGATGGATATTACCAGACCGTCATCACCTGCATCAGATTTGTCAAAAGATATGGGGGTTAAGTATTTTGCGGCTACAGCTCGGGTCAGTATGTCGATCTCGCTCTCTCGAGCATGCCTCTTTGCTGCAGAATAAGTTAAACCACAAACGTCAGAACCTCCAGCAATAAAAATTACAATTTTAGTATGAGGGGGAGGTGGAGGAGCTCGAGAAGGAGAATTGGATTTATCTTTGTTGATGACGCCACGAGCTTTGTTTGACATAACGTCCTTGAGGTATCCGTTCTTCAGTAAGTAAGCCACTTCTCTTCTTAGTGCTACGCACTCATTGGTAGTGTGACCAATGTCGGCATGGAAGTCACACCACTTCGAGGGATCCTTCTTCGAGTCGGGTTTGCTGGATTTCAGCGGCCATTGTACTGCTTTCCTCATCTTCGAGAGGTGGTTCATCAGACCTAAAGTGTCAACACAAAAAGAATATTCGTTAAACCTTGGGGGCAGGTCGGTATTGTTCTTCCAGTCGGAGTCATCGTCTTCTTCCACCACTGATACGTGTTGAGGTCGGGAATAAGGGGCAGGACGATCATTGCTTCTTTTGGGGTAAGGTAGTCGCCTGTCTGTCTTGGTGTAGTCGTTGGTTCCTTTCCTGGAGTAGAGAGTTTCCTCCAGCCTGACTTGGGCCATTGCTTTGGCTTGGGCATCTTCAAACGTCTTGCAGGGATATTTGATTAGATCTCTCCATAGGTCGGTCTCGCCATACAATCCTTGTCTGAACGCTTCGATTGAAGTTGGGACGTCACACTCTGGTACAGTCACCTCCTCCCTGATGAACCGAGCTATGTAATCCTTGAAAGGTTCGTCTGGGCGTTGGACCACACGGTATAGATCGCTTGTCTGCTTCTCCAAACCTCAACTGCTAGCAAACTTCTGGTTGAACATGTTGTCAAGATGGGCAAAGGAGGTGATGCATCCGTTTGGCAGACTGGTTAACCACTTCAAGACGGGCCCAATCAGTGTCGACCCAAATCCTTTGCAAAGACTAGCCTCCCTCATGTGCTTAGGAGCCGGGATCGTCATCATCTGCTGCTTGTAGGTCAAGATATGCTCCCTGGGGTCAGTTTTTCCATCATACATGGGCATATTAGGTGGGCTAAACCGCTTCGGGATGTCAATCGCATCGATGTGGTCAGCATACGGTGAGTCGGCATAGCTATCTAGGCTGGCTTCTTTGATTGGTGTTGGTACTCCGGGGATTTTGTTTATCATAGTCATGATTTGTTGGAGTTGGGGGTTAGTATTTTCGCAGATGCTATTGAGCACTTGGACAAGGGGGCTAAATGTTTCGGGGAGGCTGGCTTGAAGGTGCCGGTAGTAGGTGTTTTGTGGATACATGTTGTGAGGTTGATGAGGAGTGAACTGAGGCACGACTTGTTGCATGAAGGGAGGTATCCCCAGGGTCGCGCTAGTACCTGCAACATAAGGGAAAGGAGTTACGAAACCATGACTAACCGGAACAACTGACCTGTTAAGAGTGTTGTATAGGGAATAGTTTCGAGAGGAGTCCGGGCGCATCGGAGTGTGTGGGAACACTGCTGGTGGTGCTTGACTGGCCAAGGGAACTGCCATTATCTGGGGAGGTACTCCTGCTGCTGAGGTGACTAGGTTGACAACGGGTTGGACGACCTGTTGGGAGAAGAGTTGATCCCAGGGCACTTGGATCGTCAGTGTTCGTCTTTGCGCTGGAGCCGAGACGGGTAGGGCACCGACATGGTTACCATTGGGGGAGGTAACGGACGAGACACCAGATTGGAGATGGGTGCCGACACCATGGTGGATGTCGTCATGCCGACTTGAGATGAGGTGACTTGGGCAGCCGTTATAGCAGCAACGGTGGCCGATGTACCTGCAGAAGATGTTTGAGTTGGAGGGGGAGGCAACTAACTCGGATTCGAGCAGGGCTGACTTGGCAGTGGCTCAAATTCGCGGATCTGCTCGAGGACCGGGCCTCCAGGTTCGCCAAAAGGCACATGAGGGGATGGTTAGGGGCGACATCGAGGTCCAGGCGGCGATTCAGCCCGGAGGTGTCTCGCCGGTATTGGAACCTAGACCCGGTGGCAATGGAGGCGGCGGATCTGACTTGGTAATGCAGGGCTTCATTTTCCCTTTGGAGGATGTTGGTGCGCTGCTCCATGGCTTCAAAACGACGAGTAATGTCGTTGGATGAACTAGCATTTCTGGCCATGGTGTTTGGGTTGAAATTATTGAGGTTCCTATGATTGTCAGCCCCACTGTGGGCGCCAAATTGTTTTGGGGAAATTCTACGTAGAGCCGAACTTGCCTTGAGGATGGTGCTAACAACCGATTGAGCAAGATAATTTAGAGTAACGAGAGTAAGTCGTAAAAGCATGAAATGAGAGTATTATTATTGGTAAGAATTTCGTATATGTAAACTGATTTAGCTAAGCCATTTTATAGGCTTTACACGATAAAATGTAACGTTTAAATATTAAATACACATAATTGGACATTAAGTAGGTAATTAGGGCTGTCTTAATCGGTTTGTAACAGTTCCTCTTCCCTTAGCCGTTGCGAGCAAGTTGGAGAGTTGCACCGTCATGCCTTGCTGGCAGCCATGTATACTCCACGTTGGCATATCTGACCACGTCACCAAGAGGGTATTTTCCCCCCTATCAATGTCCTAGCATTTTATTTGGTTGACACGAAAGAAAAGAGATAGGAGGGAGGGACACATGTATAACTAATGAGGAGGATTAGTAGCTCTCATTTTTTATTTTTTTATTTTTTAATAAAAACAAAAATACATATATATATTTTTTTAACATAATATTTTAATCATAAAAATCAATCTATATTAAACAATACTCATTTAATTAGAAGAAATTAAACAGATAATTAAGCTAATAAAATGTAATTTATTATATAATTAAGAGCTGCTTAAAATCGGGCTATTACAATGGCGACGAGGCATCGATTGATGCGCTCGTGCCATGCGCGCACGCCCGTCGAGCACAAGCAGCAAGCGTTGGCGAGGGGTACGGTGGGACGGCGATGGCTTCGCCCATGCGTGTTGTCTGCTCCTTGCGACGGTGCAACCTTGGCGAGGCATGGGCCTTGCGTCCATGAGCTTTGCCTCGGCTCAATGACTTGTTTCGTTTTAATTTTTCCGTTGAGCAACGAATTTAATTGATTTTAATTTCGTGCTTATAATTTTGTTTGGAATTTAATTTTGTTAAGTTAATTGTTACAATTTATTTTATACTAATTATTTAATAATATTAAAACCTTGAGAAATTATAATTAATTAATTTTAATCAACTGAAACTAATTAAGGGATTTAAAATTATTATATATAAGCTTTAAATTTTAATTAAATTTGTAAGTTCCGGTTGGACTAGGAAATACAATTTTATGTTTAAAATTAGTAAAGCATATAATTCTTCGTTTTAGTGGGAGCTTTTAGTCATTAAACTCTAGATTAGGTCTTTATTCCTTTAAGGTTAAACAACTCGATTATAACTAATAAGGTTGAATAATTTGTAGATTGTTGGAACCTTGATTAGTTGTTGCAAATGTTTATGTGATGCATACTTTTTATGCTAACTTGCTAAGTGGGCCATTCATTGATAAATGAATGGACGAATGGTATATTGTAAAAATGTACTGTTTTGCAGGTTGTGGAAAGTGACTAGTATGGCCCAAATAGGATAGTAAATATGGTCTGCGTACCATTAATTTGAATGTAAATATGGTCTAATGCACCATAGTTTTTATTTAAATATGGTCTGCATACCATCAATAACTTTCTCTCGTAAAGCCAAAGACGCCCCAAGAGAAAAACTGTTGGGAAGAGGACATGATCAATAGAACCTGGCTGGATCCGGGCTGGGATAGTGGCGCCCATTCCTAACCAGTTCCTAAAAGGTTCGCTCATGCTGTAGGGAGCATTCTCACTTAGTGATTGGTCCGTCGCTCAAAGGTTAAGCTCAACTCAAACCAAAAGCTTCGCTTAAGCTCAAAAGCTCGAAGAGGCTTAAGCATCGCTTATGGTAGTTGACTCGCTAAAGCTCTGTTGTAATTATTTTAATTATTGCAAAGTCCTATTTGAAGAAAATGGCGCCTCCCATGGTGAAATTCAAGACGGAGTTTCCAATCCATTTTCAAAGGACGGAGTTTGAACTTGAAGCTTCAAGATGAAGTCGGGCCATACTAGATCACATTTAAATCTTATGCATGTTTAAGATATTTATTGCTTTAAATATGTCTTCATATTATGCATGAGATTGTGGCTTGATTATGTCGCATGATTAAGGATTTTAGTTCACTTAAAATCTAGCCAACATAGTAATAGCCCTAAGTTCCAAACTTTAAATTTGAGTTAAAAGGTGTCATTCCAAAATAACACTATAATCTTTACATCAATCTAGTAATAGTTTTCTGCCATAGCGAGGTGTTACTTGTTGATTCTAAAGGGGTAAGGTTCACATTAGTTGTGAGTACATGTTGATTTTGGTTGAACTCAACTATATAAGTAAGGAGTTCTTTTATGTCGTGGCCAATGGGATAGGTTTACCTAATAAGTTCTTAGATGTACCTATCAACCCAGAGTAGTTTCTAACCTATTAGCAAAGGATTTGCTTACCTAAAAGATTTTAGAATTAAGTCAAATACATAATGTGCTTAATTCTTCAATGATTTTGAGGATATTGGATTCATTTTATTCACACCTGACGGAACACAAAAACTCGAATAAAATTCTTAATAAATTTTGAATTATGCATGTATGCTAGAATTTAAGTTTATTAAGAGCATGTATGAATGGTTATTTATTTGCTTATTACTTTCAATTGTAGTTTTAATTATGGCAAACAACAATTCGTTTAACATTCGATCAATTCTCGAAAAGGAGAATTTGAGCGGCAAAAACTTCCTTGACTGGCAAAGGAACTTGCAAATAGTTCTTATGCAGGAAGAAAAGGAGTATGTCCTAGAAGAGGCGATGCCCGAAGCTGCATGCAACGGGGTCACTCAGGCAGCCCTCAATCGTTGGATTGATGCCAACAAGGATGTAAAATTTCTAATGCTTGCAACCATGATTTCAGATCTATTGAAAACGTTAATCAACTCAGATGCTTTCACGATTATCAGTGAGTTGAAGAACAAGATCTGGCTCGAGTCGAAATATTTGAGACTCATAGGAAAATTCTTGACACCAAGCTCAAGAAGGGCGAGCCCGTAAGTCCACATGTTCTCAAGATGATTGGGTTGATTGAGAATATGAGTCGGCATAATCAACAATTGTAATACCCCATATTTTAAAACATATTTATTAACAACAATTAGTCTTAATTTGAAATTTGAGTTTTCTTTTTGTAAAATGAATGAATTAAATTCCGTTTATAATTATTCTTTCGGTTGTTTTAATTATATTATAATTGAAAATAAAATGTTTTGGATTATGAATTATGTTTAAATTCCTAAAATCTAACGATTTGCTAAGTTATGGTTTTAAAGCGATTTCATTTTATAAGCGAAAATTTTAATCATTTATATTCATTATTGCTTTAAGTATAATTAGTTTCTAAAACTTTATTAATTTATAAAATCATGATTTTAAAAACGTAATGCTTTTATATAGGCAACTTATTTTCTAAAATGTATCAAGTTATTTACTTCCTTAAACTATTTTCCAAAATATATTCATAGGGTCAATTGTTTCCACATTACATAGTCAAGCCCAAACCAATAAGTCATTCAAGCCCATCAAAATGTCATCCTAAATCAGAATTTTAAACCCAAAAGAAAAAGGAAAACAAAAATCTCAACACCACCATCATAAACATCACGCATCATCATCCTCTTCACCATCATCACCATGTTCATCATCATACATCCATGGAAGCTTCTTGCAAGTTGCAAATTCACTGCTCATCTTCTTCTACGTGTAACCCATCAATCCAAACACCATCACCAACCTTCTCCTCCACAAGAATTACCTCCATAATCATCCAATTGAAATTGATTTCTAATCTGATTTGTCACTCAAATTCATCTATAAATAGTGCAAGGATTCAACTCAATTCAATTCACAAATCAATTGCAAACCCATCCTCAAATTCCAGCAAGTTTAAATTCAACAAAATTCAATTAAAGTTCACAAATAAACTCCCTGCTTCTCCTTGCTCCGGTAGACCACCACCGCGGCTCTGCCACCGCGTCAACCACCTGCCGCTTCGCCTCCCCTTTCTCCTCCTGCTCGCCGGTCCTCCTCCTCCTTCTTCCTTCTCCTCCCTCTGCCTCCCCTCTCCCGCAACTCTCTCGTTCCTCCTCCCTTCTCGCTGCAGTCCTCCGCAAACCACCACCACCAAAACCCGCCGCCATGACCACCTGTAGAACCGCGGCCACCTGCTCCTCTCCCGCTTGCTGTGCCGCCCAATCTGAGCCGTGCAGCCACCCACGCAACTCCCTTTCTTCTCCCCTACTTTGTTCGGTGTTCCTGCTATTGAGAGACCAAGTTGGTCTTTTGTTTTCTTTTTAAACCAATTTCCTAAACAATCAAGTAAATGAGTAACCCAAAGTCCATTTTCTTTGACCCATTAAAGAGTAAGTTGGCCCAATTTCTACTTTCTAGTTTTATCACTCCTTATTTAATTATGTTTGAATATTTATTTAAGCTACTTTATTTATTTTTACATTTCATTGTTTATTGAATTATTATTTTAAATAATGTTATATTAATTATTATTACTATTGGCAAGAATATAACATTTTCCTATTTTTAATGTAAATAAAATGGATTATTCGTTATTACTTTACTTATTTGATAAAGTCGTTGATATTGAAATATAAATTATAACGATGTTTTATTTAGTCATTATTATTATTATTATTATTATTATTATTATTATTAAACAGTTTCCTAATTTCAAATTAAATAAAAAGGATTATACGTTATTATTTTAATTATTTTTATCGTTATTGATCATATTTACAATAAGCTATACTATTTTCATGCCAAATTTATCAAAGAATATGTTTTAAAACTAGAGTAATTAATGTCATTTTTCTTACGAAATAAACATATTTTTATAATGTGAGTAACTATTTTAAAGTAATTTTATTAGGCAAGTTTTTTGTTTTAAAAGAGTTTTCTATAACATTATAAAATGTTTTCTTAAAGTGAATTCTAAAGTTGGTGATTATTTAGAATTTAAGGGTAGTTCGATGATAGGTTTTATTATAATTGGTACGAATAACTACTAACATCGTGATTAAATTCTTAAATTACAAGATTTGTTTCTCGGAATTCAAGGCGAATGTTTCAATAAAGTTAAGGAGTAAGAATTTCGTATTGCGGCATAAGGTAACATCTATTGCTAACACCCACAATCCCCTTCGCAAATGCGTTTATGGAAATGTTTTATGAATTTGAGAAATGCGTTATGAATTACAACCATGTTTATGATATGATTCTTGTTTGGATTGCGGGATTCTCTTTTGATTTCAATAATGATTTTATGAATGATTTTAATGAGCTTTACGAAGCATGATTTATGATTATTCTGTCAACCCATGAATAAGAAATGAAACATGATAACGAAAAGCGAAAGACAAGGTTCTGGCTGTATTTGATCTGTTCTATTCTATTCTGATTCTGATTCTGATTATGGTCGTGCACGTACCCTCGTACCCCGCTACCCCATGATGGGTAACGTTTGTTTCTGTCTGATTATGATGGTACGATTTGGTGGGAGACGTCCTACATTCTGTTCATACTTACCAGTAACCATGAATGAATGTTTTCAATAATAATAATGGAAAACTATTATATTTTATCTTATTTGTTTATCTTGAATTGCAAAAGATTTTATGAAATGATTTGCAAAAAGGTTTTACAATATTCTACTCTCCTTCTGTTTGCAAATAAAATGAATTGAAATGAATTTACGTTGTTAGGGTAGTTGTTACTGGGCCTCGGCTCATGATGTTGCTTTTGGTTTTAGGTACCGAAGAGGACAACGGGATGGATTAGTGTGAGGACGTATCACTTAAAGAAAGGTTACTCAGTTTAATAAGTGAGCTTCACTAGTTAATTATGTACTAAAACTCTAGCTTTAAATTCTAAGAATTATTATGGTTTGTATTATGACGTTTTAGTTAATATCACGAGTCTTTTGTTACATTAATCTTAGATTAGATTAATATTGAATTATGCGCCTTGTATCTCTCAATAGAGAGGTACGGCATGTGACGCACCGACTAAACTAGGATTCCGCTGCTAATTATAGATTAATTAACTTAATAAAATTGATTATAAGTCGGGGCGTTACAACAATTCTCTCAAGAAATGGTCGCAAACACCATCCTCCACTCTCTTCATAATGGGTATGATCAGTTCAAACTGAATTACAGCATGAATAGTTTGTAAAAAACGCTCACTAAGCTTCACGATATGCTAAAGACCGCTGAAAAGACGCTCAAAAGTGGTAAGTATGATGTGCTTATGGTGCACGGGGTCAAGTTCAAGAAATCTGGTAAGAAGAGGAATGCTAAGAAAGGTGGCAAGAAAACCAGCCCATCTAAGCAAACTGGCAACGCTAATTCTGAAAAGAAGAAGGTAAGCCAACCCACTTCTGAATCTGAATGCTTCTACTGTAAGAAGAAAGGGCATTGGAAGAGAGATTGCTTGAAGCTAAAGGAAGATCAGAAGAACGGTACAGTCGTTCCATCTTCAGGTATTTTCTTTATAGAGTGTATACTTGCTAATTCAACTTCTTGGGTATTAGATACTAGTTGTGGCTCACACTTATGTTCCAATCCACAGGGACTAAAAAGAAGTAGAAGGTTAAGCAAGGGTGAAGTCGACCTACAAGTGGGAATGGAGCAAGGATTCCTGCATTAGCTGTAGGAACTTATTATTTGTCGTTGCCATCTGGGCTAGTTTTGGAACTGAAAGAATGTTTCCATGTTCCAAGTCTTACTAAAAACATCATTCTGTTTCTTGCTTAGATGTTAAGGGATTTAACTTTGAAATAAAAGACAATAGTTGCTCGTTTTATTTTAAAGAGATGTTTTATGGATGTGCTAAACTAGTCAATGGACTTTATGTGCTAGATCACGACAAACAAGTTTATAACATAAATACCAAAAAGGCCAAAATGAATGATTCAGATCTCACATATCTGTGGCATTATTGATTAGGCCATATTAACATGAAATGCATGGAAAAGCTTCACAAAGAAGGAATTCTATAACCATTTGACTTAGAGGATTTTGGTAAATGTGAATCATGCTTACTTGGCAAAATGACAAAGCAACCTTTATCTAAAGTTGGAGAAAGAGCAAATGATATATTGGGATTAACCCATACAGATGTATGTGGACCAATGAGTTCAAATGCTAGAGGTGGTTTCAGCTACTTTATCACTTTCACTGATGACTTTAGTAGATATGGTTATGTCTACATAATGAAGCATAAGTTTGAGTCCTTTGACAATTTCAAGGAATTTCAGAGTGAAGTAGAGAATCAACAAGGCAAGAAGATTAAAGCATTGCGGTCTAATAGAGGCGGTGAATATCTGAGCTATGAATTTGATGACCATCTGAAAGATTGTGGAATCTTGTCAGAATTGACTCCTCCTGGAACACCTCAATGGAATGGTGTGTCAGAACGGAGGAACAGGACCTTGCTAGACATGGTTCGATCAATGATGGGTCAGGCCGAACTTCCAATAGAACTTTAGGGATAAACACTAAACACAACTGCACTCACACTAAATAGAGCTCCGTCTAAAGCTGTCGAAAAGACTCCATATGAGTTATGGTTTGGAAAGCCTCCAAAAGTGTCTTTTCTTGAGATTTGGGGTTGTGAATTACACGACAAACGATTAATTTCAAACAAACTTCAACTAAAATCTGACAAATGTATCCTTGTGGGATACCTAAAGGAAACAAAGGGGTATTACTTCTACAATACATCTGAGAACAAGGTGTTTGTTGCTCGAGATGGTATCATTTTGGAAAGAAATCACATTTCCAAAATGACAAGTGGGAGAAAAGTAGACCTCGAAGAAATTCGAGTTGAACAACAAAATCTAGAGAATGATCAAGATGACATTCAGGTTGAAACTCAGAGATCTTTAGAAGTATCTAGTGAGAATCAAGAACCAACTAGAAATGTAACCCCACATAGATCACAGAGATTTAGGTCTTAACCAGAAAGATACATAGGTATTTTGATGAATGAGAGCCATAAAGTTCTATTGCTGGAAAGCGATGAGCCTGCGACTTACTAACAAGCTATGGCGAGCCCTAGCTCCGAGCAATGGCAAGAAGCCATGCAATCTAAATTAGACTCTAGTCTGAAAACCAAGTTTGGGATTTGGTCGATTTTCTAGATGGCTACCAAGCCATAGGAAGCAAATGGGTTTTCAAGTTGAAAAAGGACAAGGACGGGAAACTAGAAGTTTTCAAAGCTAGATTGGTTGAGAAAGGATACAGGCAAGTCGGATAATGTTAGCAATCGCTGCGTATTACAATTACGAAATATGGCAGATGGATGTCAAAACCGCTTTCTTAAACGGCGTTTTAACAGAAATTGTGTTTATGACACAAGATGAGGGTTTTGAGGATCCAAAGAATGCTAAAAAGGTATGCAAGCTTAAGACATCCATTTATGGATTGAAACAAGCATCAAGGAGCTGGAATATACGTTTTGATGAAGCAGTCAGTGACTTTGGCATTGTCAAGAACGCAGACGAATCTTGTGTATACAAGAAAGTTAGTGGAAGCAAAATTGTTTTCCTAATTTTATATGTTGACGACATATTACTTATCGGAAATGACATTCCTATGTTGAATTCTGTTAAAATTTGGCTCGCAAAATGTTTTTCGATGAAGGGTCTAGGAGAAGCATAGTACATATTGGGCATCAAGATCTACAGAGATAGATCTAAAAAGATGATTGGACTTAGTCAAAGCACTTATATCAATAAGGTGCTTGATAGGTTCAAAATGGTTGACTCTAAGCGAGGCTACCTACCCATGTCTCATGGAATGACTCTACGCAATACTCAGTGCCCAAAAATACTAGATGAGAGAAGACAAATGAGTGGGATTCCATATGCATCATTGATTGGTTCAATAATGTATGCTATGATATGTACATGCTCGGATGTTGCGTATGCACTTAGTGCTGCGAGTAGATACCAGTCAGACCCAGGAGAGGCACATTGGACTGCTGCCAAGAACATTCCGAAGTACCTGAAAAGGCACAAAAATGATTTCCTGGTCTATGGTGGAGATGATGAATTAATTGTTAAAGGCTATACGGACGCAAGTTTTCAAACCTACAAAGATGATTTCAGATCACAGTCTGGGTTTGTCTTCTGCCTTAACGGAGGTGCATTAAGCTGGAAAAGTGCTAAGCAGAGCACTATTGCGGATCCTACAACTGAAGCGGAGTACATTGCTGCACAAGAAGGAGAAAAGGAAGCCATTTGGCTAAGTAAGTTCATAGGTGAACTTGGTGTAGTCCCCTCAATTAAAGAAATAATAGCTCTATATTGTGACAATAACGGAGCTATTGCACAGGAAAAGGAGCCTAGACACCACCAGATAGTCAAACATGTACTTCGTAGATTTCACCTTCTACGATAATTCGTGGAGAGAAAAGAAGTCGAGATAAGCAAGATTGGAACTGACGACAACATCTCAGATCCATTAACTAAACCTCTGTCGCAAGCGAAGCACAACTCGCACACTGCAGCTATGGGAATCAAGCATGTTAGAGAATGTCTTTGATGTCCTTAATGAATGTTTTAAATTTTTAGAGTTTAATACTTTGTAAAAACATTTTGGTTAACCATTCATAGAAATGAATAAAATTCATTTTTCCCTTTAATTATGGTTTATCAAATGATGAGTCCTTTCAATTTGACAAATATTCAAGATAGACTGTCAGGACCAGTCCTGTGACTAAGAAATGTCTATCAAGTGAACTTGAATGTCAAAAGTTAAAAATGGTCCCTGGTCGGAAGTTTTCTATAAAGGTGGATGCATAGAAAACGCTAGACGACTAGAATGCAAGATGACTAGTAGTTTTGTTTCTTGAACTATGTGGACATGGCAATGTCGCAATCATTTGCATAGATACTTACTTGATAATATTAGTATCGAACAGACCTAAGAAACTTTACTGTAAGAGATGAAAATATGTCATAAGGAAATTTCAGTATATTATTAGACACTAATTCTCAATACCTGAGTGATTTGAGATTACTTGTTTGAGAACTGGTTACTTTGAAGTTGTTAAGCATCACACCGTAAAATGAGACTATAACGGCAACGCTTAGGTAATCACCTATCAAACGAAGTCTAACCTCAAGATCACAAGATTGGGATTGTCCACCCATATATCGGGATGAGATGCCGAAAGTTGTACAAGGCCACTCGGATAGCTAGAAACTGTAAAATGCATGACCGTGCTCAGATGAATCATAGGCTATGATTATCTGTTTAATTGATCAGTTGAACTCTGACACCGAGAAATAACTCGGGACATAATAATGCTGACTACTCTTACCTTATGTTCATGAGCAGGCATCGAGCGACAAAAAAATTAGGAAATGCACAAGGACAAGTGGGAGACTGAAGGAAATAATGCCCTTGGTCCAAGTTTGCATTTAATGCTAAGTCTAATAAATGCGGTTCAGTATTAATTAACAAGTTAATAATTCAGTGAGATCAAGTGATCTGAATGCCTAGCTATAGGCCGCTTCAGTTCAAGTGAAATTAATGAATTATCCACAACTTACTCTTAACTAAACCCGTAGGGTCACACAAATAGTGCGTGAACAGATCAAGTATTTAAGTGAACATAATATCTTAAGTACTCTATTATGGTAATTCGGAAATGATGGATCTAGGTTCCAGTGGGAGCTAAAACCATCAAAAAGGCAAAAGGGAATATTTGCCGGAAATGAAGATATTGACGGAAACGGAAATGTGGTTCATGATGGAAATATAAATATTATCCAAGTCGAATATATTTCCGGAAACGGAATATGGTTGGTATCGGAAAATATTATCGGAAATAAAAATATTAACGAAAATGGAAATATTACCGGAATCATAAATATTGCCGGAAACGGAAATATTACCGGAATCGGAAATATTGTCGAAATCGGAAAATATTATCGGGATTGGAATTATTAACGGAAACGTAAATATTGTTCGAATCGGAAATAAATTCCGGAATCGAAAAACGAATCAGAAGCGCGACGTGCGAATGCTCGACGGACGAGCTTGCGAGACGCATGGCCCAGCGCAAGCGCCAGGCCCAACGCCAAGCAAGCCTGCACGGAGCAAGAACGCTTAGGCTGAGCAAGTGCAACATCGCCCAACTCATGGGTCGGATGTTGTGGCTTGGCGCCAAGCCTTGCGTAACAACGTGGGCTTGGGGCGCACGCTGCAAGGCCTTTGGCCCACTGGTTGCTTGCACGCTAAGCAAGCTTGGGAGCCAAGCTTCTTATGCGTCAAGTTATTGTTTTCCTAATTCTACTATAATTAGATATTAAGGGTAGATCTGAAATACTTAGTATTTGATTATCCCTAGAATTCTAACGTTGATTAGTTAATTGATTCCTAATAGAATTCTAATTCCCTATTTCGACCCTATAAATATGTGGTTCATCATCATAATTTATACATCACAATTACAATTGCCTATCACCATTGTGAGTTTCCCGAGTGCCCATAAAACCTTAGAGAATATTTTAGTTGGTTGAATCTAAGGCGGATCCGAACGTGTTGTGGACTATTTACAGAGGGACGACACTTGGAGTCCTTTACTTGTTCTTGTTCGGTTTGGGAGCAGCTAGGGAAGGCACGCATCACATAGTATGTATCCAGAATTATGCTAATTGAATGTGTGGCAATTAATTTGGATTCCTGGCTTTATGGTTTTTCCGCATGAATTATATTGTTTATATTGTTCATAACCTTACAGGTACGTGGTCTGATTTGTGTCCAGTGCGCTATCCTATGTGGACCAATATCTACTATGCGACATTACACGTCTCATATGCTTAAGATAATGCCATGTGTCTAAATCCTGATCATACGATTGAACTTGGGATAAATCAATCAATGACAGCATATGCAAAAGAAGTCTGTCCAATTTTTCCATTTCGCACAAAAGGCCCAAAAGCCCATTTTTGTCATCAATCAGAATGGCTACACAAGGCAGGGGACACATGTCACCACCTTAAGGCTCAACCAATCATAGTGAAGGGATTCTAAGTCATTCCTTCAAACCTAGTACTATATAAATACCCAAATCCCAAGAGACAAGGACATTCAATTACACCAAACCACCAAATATTTTATGCTCTACCTTCTCTCTACTTTCTCTCTCTAAATGTCCTTACTTAGGCCATGTTCTGTTCACCTTATTTCCACTTATTTCAGGAAAAAATAAGTTCAGTTAAGTTCAAATAAGTTCAGATAAGTTCAGGAAAAATAAGGTTTGACCAAGTACAATTTATAACTAAAATAAGTTTTGATAAGTTTTAATAAGTTCAGTTAAGTTCCGTTAAGTTCAGATAAGTTCAGGAAAAATAAGTGAAAATCAAGTGAAAATCAGGTGAATAGAACACATCCTTACTTAGGCGTCGGAGAGAATATTCCGAGAAGAATATTCTTGTTTTGCAGGTCCGCGCAGAGATCGTGCCGTGTCAGACCAGAAACCTCCGTATCATCAGCTAATTGGAAAAGCCCACAACTCTCACTATATCCCCAAAGGCCAAATCCTAGCATAAGTGCCTTTTAAAGTAATGCATTATGCACTTAGGTTTTGAAGTTTACTCCTTATTCGTTAATGTATTAGTATTTGACGAAAGTGACAACAATACTGCGTTGATATTTTAGATCGACATAATAATAGCGCATTGTTTGTGTTAGTGCATGGAGTGAAAATGCGCAAAACTGATCAAATGACCCAAAAAAAAAAAAAAACAAACCCTTTTAGTGTACTCGTGATATAGACCTGTCAAAATAGGTTACCGGGTCGGGTTTGGGTCGGGTCATTTCGGGTATCGGGTCATAATCAGGTCGGGTCGTGTCTGGTCAATATTCCATCCGGGTTGAGCTTGGATCCGGTCGGGTCGATTTCAGGTCAGGTCAGGTCATGTCGGGTTTTTTTTATCCCGGGTTCAGGTCGGGTTCAGGTCTGGTCACATTTCGGTCAGGTTTGATTTCGGCAGGGTTCAGGTCTTATCAGGTCGGGTTTAAGTCGGTTTGTAAAAGGTAATTTCGGGTTCGGGTCTTATCAAGTCGGGTTTAAGTCGGTTTGCAAAACAGTTATTTTTGGGTTTAGGTCTTGGTTTGGATCGGATAATAATCTGATCAGATAGAATTCAGGTCGGGTCACTCTCGGGGACGGGTCAAACTCGGGTCTGATAATTAACCTATACATTTTAATTATTTTATATTGTAAAAAATATTGTTTAACTTATTTTAGAGTTAAATTTTATATAGACCAAATAATCGCGTGTTTTTGTCAAGTCAATACACATATAAAGTGAATATGGATTACGAACCAATGATTGATTTGGTCATCTCAAAATGTGAAGTGAAAAACATTTACTCCTGCAAATCGAATTCATTTTTGGAATGAGGGGTAAGTGAGTGGGTCTCGAGCCCATGCGAGTCTACTGTGTGATAGTGTAATCGTTTCTCTCGTTGTTGAGCATATTGATATAGGTCGCGCAGACGAAGAGACAGACTGTCAGTTAGGATGTTAGATTCAATTCTTACCTTTTATCTCATCCAAATTGCAAAAAATAGCTCGAAATTATTGTAAAAACAAGCAAGTTTTACTTTACTTTTGTTTATTTATATAAAAACGTTAAGTTGTTCAACACATTTTAATTTTTTCGCGTTTTAATTTTTCAGTATCTAGTAATAAATAATTAAAATAAATTTATCGTTGAAGTTAATATTTGGTCGTATCAATGACAAGTCGGGTTATCAACATGACGGGTAAATTGGTTAGCGGGTTATCAACATGACGGGTAAATTGGTTAGCGGGTTGTGACAGGTCGGGTCAATAGAAGGTTTCATCGAGTTACAATCGGTTTCGGGTTGACATCGGGTCGGGTATCAAATCGGGTTCGGGTAATTGTTTGGTCGGGTCAGTTCGGTTATCTTTCATATTCGGGTCGGGTGTAGGGTTCGGGTTCGGGTGTTACAACATTGGTTTAAAATCGATTATCGGCTTTTTCGGGTCGGGTTTCAAGTTTCGGGTTACCTGTTTTACCATAATTTCTGGTCATGGTCGGTCACGTGTTCGGTCGGTTCAGGTTGGGTTTTTAGGTCGGGTCAATTTTTGACAGCTATACTCGTGAACAATATAAAGGGATTGATCTTGACCCGAAGATGACTGCGATCTATACGTGACATGGGTAAACAATCGGACATGACCCAAACATAAATAGACCTGTACGATTGAGTAATCCGACGTGTTAATGACCCGATACCCAAGATGATCGATTCCAAACCCGACTAGAGTAATCGATTTGACAGCTCTAGTCGTACATAATTAAATACTCCGGGCGACAAAAGGCCGGAGCGACACTGCGACAGTAGTATTGGGCTTATTGGCAAAACATGACCCTACGCAAAAGAAGCAAACACATGATGTGTGTATTGGGCCGTGTTTTAGCCGCCCTTTGTAAACTGTGGTTCGGCAGTCGGCAGTTCGACACTATGTTTAGCTGGTGTCGGTATGGCAATCACATCCGAATTCGAACCGAGTCCGACCCAATCAGAAGGAAAATATCCGATTCGAATCCGAGAAAAAAAAGTCCGAATCCGAATCCGATTAAAAACATCCGAATCCGAATGGATATGGATCGGATATGTAGTCTGCAGAGACTCCGACTCGAATCCGACCCGAGTCCGAATCTGAGTGCATATTCGACCTGAAATTATTTCCAAGTGTATTATTTTTCGTAAATAACTTTTTTTAAAAGGAAGTTCCCAATATAATCTAATATATTTGATTAAAACGCATATATCTGTAATTTATTAGAAACTCATTAGATTTTGGTAAATGAGAAATAGGATTTCTAAATCCGCCTTATATAAACGTTTGTATTTCTAAATTAGTTTAAAATTAAAAAAATACAAGTTCTATGTAAGTAAAGTTAACACATGATTTGGATTTAAATATGGATATGGATTCGGATTTGGATATGCATGCAATTTTGTAGTCCGAATTTTAAATGGATATGGATATGGATATGGATGTGGATATGGATATGGATGTAATTTTAGAGTCCGAATTGTAAATGGATTTGGATATGGATGCAATTTTAGAGTCCGAATTTTAAATGGATCGGATATGGATTGTACTACATCCGATCCAAGTCCGATCCATTGCCATTCCTAAGCTGGTGGTAGGGCCATTTCATAAAGTGTTTTTACTAAAAGAGTGTTTTTACTAAAAGAGTGTTTTTACTTTTTAGCCATACAACTATACATGGAAGTGCGGTATTTATCATTTTATTGTATGACTTGTATCACTGTCCAACTGTAGATAGACCAGCAAAGGTGTGGAGGAGAGAGAAAAATCGAAAGCATTCGAAATGCAGTTGAGCGAAAATGAGGGAATCGAAGGGAAGACGATGGTGGTGACTGGTGGTTTGGGCTACTTGGGTGCTTCTCTCTGCCTCGAGCTTCTCCGACGAGGTGCTCGCCAGGTCCGATCCCTCGACCTCCGTTCAGTTTCACCTTGGTCCTCTCAACTCTCTCTCAATCCTGCCTTTCTTCACGTCCGAGGTACTCAATTCCCATTCAATTTCCATCCTTTTTCTCTAATTCTACTACAGATCATCATTCATTTTTTAATCATTGCTCAAACCAGAAGGTAATCTATGATTAGTGGGATTCGTATATTGTAATTAGTGCTAATCTAGATGAGTGAGAAGGTATTCTGCAATTCATTATTCTTACCTATTTTGATCCAAATCCCAATATAATCGCCTTTTTAAGTAATGCGTTATTCATGCTTAGATTTTGAAGTTTTTTCGTTTTAGTTATTGTATTGGTTTTTGACTAAACTGACAACGATGCTGCATTGAAATTTTAGATTAACATAATAATAGCGCACTATTTGTGTTAGTGTATGGAGTGAAATTGCGCGAAACTGATAAAATGAGCAAAAAAAAAAAACACACACCCTTTTAGTGTACTCGGGGACAAGATATCTTTTGTAGTTAAAGGTTGTTGAATGGAAAAAAGTCATTTTAACCTTGGGTACACCAAGGCACGTTGTGAGTGGTGGATCTAAGAATTTCAGTTTGGAGGAACACTTAGCAATGAAAGAAAAACGAATTAGGCAAATCCAAAAACACAATGTGACTAATACTGTAGTACATGAAGTAAAGAAAAAAAAGAGGAAGGGTGAGGAATTGCTTGTAATAGGACTACAACCTAAAACCAAGTGGCTTGCTGCACGAAATTTCATTCTAAGGTTATGGTGTACCTAGTACTACCTAGCTCTAGGTGTACCCGTGAACAAACAGATTTTGTAAGTACTTCATAAGCATTTAACGTATTCCATTAGTAATTAGAAACATGCTAATGCTATGTTAGAAAATAGAAAATCTTGGTTTGATGGATGGGGTATCAGAAAAAGAAACAAAATAAAGAGATTGTTTTATGTTCCTTAGGGGACATTACGAGCCAAAAGGATGTCAAGAAGGCTCTAAAAGGGGCGGATTGCGTTTTCCATGTTGCTTCCTATGGCATGTCGGGTAAAGAAATGCTTCAAAATGGTCGTATTGACAATGTTAATATAAATGGAACCTGCCTTATACTGGATGCATGCATGGATTTTGGGATCAAGAGGCTTGTCTATGTGAGTACTTGCAATGTTGTTTTTGGGGGAAAAGAGATCATCAATGGGGATGAAACTCTGCCTTATCAACCTCCAGATTACCATGCTGATCCTTATGGCCGCAGCAAATCCATTGCTGAACAGCTAGTCCTGAAATATAATGGTCGCCCTTTCAGGTGAGAAACTTCTACCCTGCAGGTACAAAGATGCAGAATATTTGACCCTGTATGTTTTTCACTGGTCTATCACCTTTTGCTGCTCTTTATTGTGAACCAAAAAATCGCTTTTTTTTGTGTCAATGAAGGCTTTATTTGGATGAAATTTGCCTATCATCCCTGCAGTGTTGACGTTCAGTCTGTTTTCTTTCCACCTAATCTATGGCATATTCTCACCGTTACCCCAATACCTCTGAGGCTCTGACAAGGCACCTATCTTGGCTAGACACTTCACACTTGCAATCTTAACCGCATAAAAGAGACTCTTAGCCTTACACCTACCTCCATAAGTGCAATGAATTTTATTTATTGACACTTGATCCAAAAAGCAACTGACTATCCTATTACTTCGTATCAAGCAAGAAGTAAGCATGACTTTACAAGCCCATCGATTTAATCCATTGTAATCATAGTATCGGAAAGGGTTTTCAGATGGAGAAGACGAAGGGATCCTTGATTGTATATGATTACACCCCCCCCCCCCCCCCTCCGCCCAATCCTGCCACAAAGGAGAATAAAACAATTCTTTCTTGGATGAAGCCAGTAGCATAAACTTTTTTTTTGTATATTCTGTGTCCTTATTGCTTTAAACTTTGTAAGAAATAACTCAAGCTGAATTGAAGTTGAGCAAGTTAATAGTTGGTTAGTCATAGATTCTGGGAGTGATCTTTCTCTTAAGCTGGGATTTATATAAATGTTTGGTTTATTCAAGCAATTGATCAGTTAGTGGCAATGGACTTTTAATGCAATTGTGCTCTACATCTTATCCTTCTTTGTCATCCAGGGAGAAAAATGGTGAACATCTTTACACCTGTGCCATTCGTCCTGCTGGTATATATGGACCTGGTGAAGAGAGACACTTTCCACGGATAGTGAATTTTGCAAAGTTAGGTCTGGTGGTATTTAGAGTTGGTGATCCAACTATTAAATCAGACTGGGTTTATGTGGATAATCTTGTAGTGGCTCTTCTATTGGCAAGTATGGGGCTTTTAGATGATATTCCTGGGAGAGAGGGATGCCCTGTAGCAGCTGGACAGTCATACTTCATCTCTGACGGTAATTTGTATAACCTGTCTAGAAATGGTTCACTTGAAAGGTTTCTGCTGTTAAACCAGATATAATGCAACAAACCTTTTCTCCAAGTGAATCCTTCCTGCCAGTCATACTATTTCATTAGCGCTGCTTTTATAATAACACGGTCATGATAATTTGATTGTTCTTTTGCAGGGTGTCCAGTTAATTCTTTTGAGTTCGTCCGTCCTCTTTTGAGGAGCCTGGACTATGATCTACCAAACACCTCATTGAGTTTACCCTCGGCTCTTGTGGTTGGAAATATATTTTTGGTTGTCTATACCATTCTTTACCCATGGCTTAACAAATCATGGCTTCCACAACCATTGCTTCTTCCTGCTGAAGTATACAAGGTCTTTATTCTAATCTTACGTTCTTAACTTCCCTTCTTTTCCTTGAGAATTGTATCTTCATACTATGATTCAAGGTGTATTTTCAGTACTTGATGGTTAAAGCTTGACTTGGAAGATGTAAATGGAAATTAGGAGGGAGAATGTCCTTGTGTTTGACTTTTGAGACAATGTTTCACCTATCCAAAGAATATGACGGCATGCTATTGATAATCTGTTAACACTAAATATCAGAAAGTGTGTTCTCTAAACAATTACTGGTCAAGCAGAAAAAAAGATGTTGACAAGAAAGACAAAGCCATTTTCTTCTATAGACCTTTTTCTACGTATCAATATCCTTGTGTGAAATCACAGATCATATCAGTGCCTTATCACATTATCATAATTGATTTGCATATTCGTGTCCCATGACAGGTTGGTGTTACACATTATTTCTCGTTGCTAAAAGCCAAGAAGGAGCTGGGTTACATTCCAATGGTGAGCCCCGAAGAAGGCATGGCAGCAACGATTTCATACTGGAAAGATAGGAAGAAGAGAAGCCTAGATGGGCCTACGATATATGCATGGATATTCTGCGTGTTTGGAATGTCTGCTCTGATAAGTGTCGCCCTCTTTCCAGATTTCGGTCCTCTTTCACCCATAAAAACTCTGGCTCTCTTCTTTTATCAATCAATACGTAATATACGGATAATTAGCTTTTTAGCTGTAGGGGCACATGTTGCAGAGAGCATTTACGCATGGCACCTTGCCAAAAAAGTGGATCCTGCAAATGCAAAGGGTTGGTTTTTGCAGACTTTTGTTTTGGGGATCTTCTCGTTGCGTTTACTGTTGAAAAGGGCTCGAAACTAGCTAAGCCAGCTTCTATGCTCAAATTTTTAAAGCATGTTTGAGATTTCATATCATTTAGCGTGGACATACATATGATATTCAAGTAGTCAAGCACACTTGAAGGATGTTGCTTTGCTTGTGTTTCACTGTCTTTTGTAAACTTTCTTTCACTAGCTTGATTGATGGCACTTCCCGTTGTATACTTTTTGTTATGATCTCAAAGTACATGATGTAAAATGTAATTAGTATTGGGCTCGAGCGATACCTTGAGTTATTACAGGGATAACAATTATTCTGTTACATGGAATTGATAATTGATTTTTTTTATATTTTTTTTTATTATTATTGTCGTTACCATTATTTCATGACCGAGCCGAAGGAGTAGGCTCAATATTACAAGGAGAAGACGTAATACTCTCCAAGTTCCCCAGCATAAAAGGTATTTCCAAAACCTCCAATACCTTCCTTTCTTGAACAAGATTTTGTTCTATAGATCTCTGTATTCTTGAGTTATAAAAAGTATCTCATTCATTCAGTTTGTTGATAAAAGTCGGATGATCAAACCTTGGTGACAAGATAGGCAAACAAGCAAAGATGCGGAAAAATACAGGAAATTTAAGGGAGGAGGAAGAAAGATGTTAATGATGACAACTTGACAAGAGAGGTTATTATCAAGGGAGATGGTTACCTTTCAATTCAAAACACAATTCGGGAACTCATCCTCCTACAATCTTTGCCCAAATTTCTCAGGCTGGAAATATATTGCTGTAACCTTTAACTCGTTTCTTACTGTTGCTGTAACCAAGAAGTGGAAGGTTTGAGCAACCTTTCACTCATTTCTTATTGTTGCTGTAACCAAGAAGTGGGAAGTTTATCAACTACTAGTAGTTGTGTAAGACAGCTTACATTTGACCCTTATCCCGAAACGGAAAGTTTGATGAAGAAACTATAACCCACTTGTCCACACTCTCCTGTATAAGCAACGAGCATCCTACAGCTGATTGAAATGAGCCTTGAAGCAAGATTTTTATTTATAGTTGTTGACGCTATACGCGAACAAGAAAAAGTGCCTTATCCTATAGGGTGATAAAGGTGCATAGGGGTGCTCGTGAACAAGAAATTTTGTAACAAATCACCAAAATGCAAACATTTTTATGACAAAGTTAATGCGAAATGAAATGCTCAAGAAAAAAACATACAAAGTAAAACAAATATTACTGATTGATATGTAATAAAAACTGGACAACCATTAATAAATGAAGAAATATACCTCAATGGTTAAAGCTTGGAAAACACACTATATAATGTAACTGCCGGAAGTTCTTAAATACATGGGAGAATGCTACAAACTACTTCTACCCTACTGCTAGGCTACTAAGCCTAGGGCTTTACTAAGCGCTAAGGCTAAAGCTACAAAAAGCTACGAAAAATATGAAATGTTTTGTTTGTGTGTTGATGTTGTCTAGGGATGTCAATGGGGCGGGGCGGATGCGGATGTAGGTCCCTCCATCCCCATCCCCACCTAAAATTTTCATCCCCATCCTCGCCCCATCACCCATGGCGGGTACAAAATTCATCCCCATCCCCGCCCCAACGGGTGTAAGCTAAAATCCATCCCCGCCCCGCCACCCAACTGGGTATCCATCCCCGTCTTATCCCCGCTTCATACCCGCGCTAATACCCGCCTAATTTTTCTTATTTAGCAAACATTTGCCATATATACGGAGTAATTAAAGTTAACTATAGAAAAAAATACCTTATGACTAAAGTAACCTATATAATCGAAAAAAATACTCGTCATAACAAAAAAAATCCAAACAAAAAACATAAAAATCTCACCTAAATTTATCTTATCACCTAAAGATGCGAATAAATCCAAACTCACCCCATCACCCATGGCGGGTATAAAGCGGGGCGAGTGGGGATGGGGCGGGGCGAGTGGGGATGGGGCGGAGCGGGCGGGGATGGGGCGGGTTCAACACAAAATCCACACCCGCCCCATCACCCATGGCGGGTACAAATTTTATACCCGTCCCCGCCCCATCACCCGCCAAATCTACCTCCATCCCCGCCTACTTGGGGCGGATGCGGGGCGGGTCTCCCGCGAAACCCGCCCCACTGACATCCCTAATGTTGTCCTTCCAAATGCCGGTTTTTGTTGTATATATACCCCTAGTAAGAGGCGGTTGAAGAGCAGTTTGAGGGAGAGTAGGAGTTATCCCCATAACTGCTTGAACGGAGGAGAGAAATATGGTAATCTTGACTACGTCAGCCTTGAATTATTCCACGCTCTTAACTTCTTTGCATCTGGCGCAGAGAATCTGGTCTTCCTGGGCTTGTGTTTCTCTTGGGCTTTTCCTTCGTTAGGGCCACTCTGTCTCTTCTTCTTGGGCTTATGACTCGATTGGGTTTGACTTTTTTGTAGGGCCCTTATTAATTTAGGGCACTTGGACTACCATATACCCTTGTGAAGGGTATGTTCTAAAATGTGTACAACAAATGCCTCATAATTTGATAAGGGGCATAGTGTACTTATCCAAATTACCCCCTTAGTGAAAGGGTGATTCGGTTAGAACAAAATATGGGTTGTTGTGAGGGGGTCGAAAAAGTACGAGGCTAATGCATGACCTCGTCCCTCGTGGACGTGACGTCGTCAGATCAAGTGTAATTGGATTTCCTGTAAGTTTACACCCAATCGACTAGTAATATAGGAGTCGCCATTCAGTTTTTAACGACAATGAGGAAAACTGACAAAATCCGGTTATCGTGACATAAAGGGAGTGCAATTATGTTCGACCACGACGGCCATAGGTTCCCTTGTGATCCCTGGTGTGGGGATCGCTCAACGTACACCCGCAGGGCAGAGATTGAGAGTTCGGGGGACTGTAGCTACCGAGAGGAGTGCTCATCGATAATACTCCAGAGCCAGGTTATCCTTACTAGCTCAGCATAAATAATTGAAGAGACATGCGTTAAACTATTAAACTATTCCGAATTGATCTTAGCAATATGCAACACATAACACTAAATCGATCGTGATTATCTTATTTAGATTGATTTAAGGTACCTAGCATGATAATTCAATTGTCCAAGGTATTATCTTATTAGGCGTGATAGATCAATCAAATTAATAGTTTGACAATTTTATAAAAGGGTGATGAAAGCGATTAAATCATACGAGGGACACATTACAACGCACCCTTGAGAGGTGCGTTGTGGTTCTCAGAAAACTAACCACTTGGCTTTGCTATTTCTCCTTTTATTTAACGAATCTCGGGTTTCTAAGCAATGTTCTAGTATTTAGGCTTAATTCATCAAGCTACAAGGGGCAGGATGCGTTCTGTTCGACTTTTGGGTCGATTGCGACAGAACGCCGGATCAATTTCGCAGCGTGAGGCTTAGGCTTAAGGCTAGAGTCAATACTCATGTTATGAAATTGTGTGTTATTTTCACGTCGGTTTTGAGGCTGTATTTATAGGAAAAGAGTGTGTGGAAAGATAGATTTTAAGATACGTATCCAAAAAGAATCCGGAGATAAAACGGCCCCAGGCATTTTCAGCGCCTAGGGCTGGGCGCCGAAGATTTCGGCGCCCAGATCCAGGCGTTGAAAATGGGATCTGGGCCGAGTTCTTTGTCAGATTTGGAGTCTTAGAACACGGAGCTTTTGAGATTTATCCGAGTCTTTTAGTGCGTATTAACTTATGACGGAATGCGTCTGGGCCCGTTACGAACTCTAGGTTCGTTAGGAATTTAATTAATACGTAACTCTTATTTTCGAATTATACCAGGAATGCAAATTCTATCTCTTTTAGGATTTATGTTGGAGTGTAACACCTAATTCTGACAGGTCTCTATCTTTTATGACTTTGCCACTTTTAGCAACTACCTTTTACGGCAGTTACTATTCTTAGCAGGTTTCTATTAATAGTAGCTTTGGCTGAAATGAAAGGGTGATTGAGATTCGTTATTTTATATGAGATGCGTTGCCAAGTGGAGATTTATGTTCTCATCATCGAACCTTCCCTTTCGGGAATGGGGACAAAAGTAGGTGTCTACAGTTAGTCCCCACTTTGACTGAGTCTCAAGATGAGACGATGGTCAAAGTACTAGACGGAGTGCGTCATACAAGCCATGGTGTGGGTGACCTATTTTGCGAGGGTCTCACGAGCCCCCGAGTGATAACATTTGACTTAAGGGTCATCACTTGAAGTGTTAACACATTCCTCACGCGTCATTGGAATTCGTTAACTGATAGTATAGAAACTCCCTCACTTTTTCATTTGAAGTATCTAAAGATGATTTCGAAATCAAAGCTATAAAGTGTAACTAGGCCTGGCCAAGCCCAATCACGAGGTAAAATGTTTTAAAGATTCTCATTTTCAGGGTTAGCTAAACGAGAAAACCCCCTTGTTTTTATAGGGCGTAAAACGAAGGAAAATCCAGCACATCGCTCTTTTTTGAAAAAGCGGAAAACCAATCCTTTGATTTTTGGAAAAGGGAAACCATCCTTTGATTTTTGGAAAAGGGAAACCATCCTTTGATTTTTGGAAAAGGGAAACTATTCTTTGATTTTTGGAAAAGGGAAACCAGGAAAAGTTATCGTTGCAGCGACTAAGGACCTGCGCGGTTAGTGGCGCAGACCCCGCCCGCTGAAGGTGGGCGAGCCTGTCCGTAGAGGGTGGACGCCCCGTCCGATAGAAGGGGACGAATCTGTTTTGATATTTTTTGAAAATAAGGACCTACGCGGTTTGTGACGTAGACCCCGCCGACTGAAGATGGCGAGCCTGTTTTTGTTTTGGAGATTTTATTTTCTTTTCATTTTCGAAAACTGAGGACCTGCGCGGTTAGTGACGCAGACCCCGCCCGCTGAAGGTGGGCGAGCCCTGTCCGCTAAGGGTGGACGCCCTGCCCGCTGGAGGTGAGCGAACCTGAATTCGTCTTTTCGATTTGGGACTCGCGTGGTACGTGCCGTGATCTTGCCCGATTGAGGTGGGCAAGTCCCTATTTCATTGGTTCTTGTGATTTCTTTTGAGAATTTTTTTTTCATTCATTCTTGTAAGAGCGAATTCTTTCGAGGGATGCTCGGATTTAGTTGCAACCTGAATGTGGGTTGACAACGTGCTTAGACGGACCATTGTCTCGCGGTCATCATTTTTCATGGTTTTGAGCTAGTCTTTTACGGCTCAATTTTGCCACTACCTGGGTCCTTGATTAGGGGACTATGTATAAGTATCAACGGCGACCTTTGTCTTGAGGTCGTAATCCGGTTTTATCTTTTGAGATTATCCAAACACGGGGCTTCGTACAACGTAGTCTGGGAATATTGTTTTAACTTTGCATACTCTCTTTTGAAATATATATTTTCTTTCGAGCCCCCAAGCACTCGTGCTTGACGGTCATTTTTTGTCAAAGAGGTTCCTTGGGGATACGCATTTTATAATGTCCTTGATCGTGTTTGGGATCGTGCTCGTAAGTGCGAGCGATCTTTGTAGTGATGTGCTACTCTTAACAAAGCCGTGAGGTGCGGCTTTCAGTACAAAAATCGGCAATTTTCGAGTTGAATGGATACGGCAGGGCCCTATAGAAGTCAGGGCTTCTTTTGAGCCTGGGCTCATTTTCGGCGCCCAGGCCTGGGCGTTAGAAATAATTCACGCCTAAGTGGGGCGTTGAAAATATTATTTGGGCTGGTCTTTTGATGACACAGTTGGCCTCTTGTTCGTTCGTTTATTTCACTTGGAAATTCTACGTATTCTCTTCTCTTTTGTTTTACTTTATTTTTTGAACGTAGAATTTTATTAGAAATCACAATGAGTTGTGTGATCGTGATGATTTCTCGAGAAGCCGTAGCCGATTGGTGGACTACGGTGTTTGTCGCTTTGGGGCGATTATTTAAAGGAACTGTCGCTCTTAAGGCGTACAGTTACTGCAATAGTTGGGCGAGTCTAAATGGCCCGAGGAATATACCTTGAGGCGTAAGACTTTGATTGCGTATATATTTTTTTATTTTGCTACGGTCGTTTCGTAGCTTGGAGCCCCCAAGTATGCATGTTGAGATGCTTCCTTTTGGCGTACGATTTTTGTAGGTTCTTTCAAGAAAGATGCCTTGGGGTCCCGCTCGTGTAGGTGCGAGTTATCCCTTCCGTGGTAGGTAATACTGTTAGGTTATGATACATATGACAATTCATAAATCATGCGGAAAAACCATAAAGCCAGGAAAACATATTATTTACACATGATCATTTAGCATAGTTTAGATGCATACTCTTTGTTGCGTGCCTTCCCTAGCTGCGCCCGAACCGAACAAGAACAAGTCTTTAGGACTCCAAGTGTCGTCCCTCCGTAGATAGTCCACAGCATGTCCGGATCCGCCTTAAGATTGACCAACTAGAATCGCCCTTAAGGTTCTACTTATTTTCGGCTAAATGGGCAAGAGTTATGGCTGATTTTGTGCTTAAAAATCCTAGCTTTGAATACTTGAAAACTTATGTATAAACAATGACCCTAGGCCCTTATTTATAGAGGTATGGAAAGAGAATTGGAATCCTATTAGGATACTAATTTATTTAATTAGAATCCTGCTAGGACTCTATTTAAATAAACTTTATCTAATAGGTTTAGGATTTAATCTTTTATTGAATCCCGATAGCTTTAGGATTCGCACACGAGCATCGCACGAGCACCGTACACCCGCGCAGGCCTTGCGGCCCACGCTGAGCGCACAGCGCTCGACCCATGCTACTATCCGCGCGCGCCCATGGCTTCGGCTGGGCCTGGCTTGCGCTGGGCCTGGTCGAGGCTTTGGCATGTGTTGGTGATGCGTGTGGCTTGCTGGGCGATGGCCTGGCTTCGTGCTGGGCCTTCGTCTTAGCGAGCCTCGTCCGATGCTAATTCGTACGATACGCTTTCGATTAAATTCCCGATTCCGGAATTCATTTCCGATACGAACAATATTTAATATTTCCGATTCCGGAATTAATTTCCGTTTCGAACAAATATTTAATATTTCCGGAATTATTTTCCGATTCCGATAATATATCCGTTTCTGACAATATTTCCGTTTCCGGCAATATTTCCGATTCCGGCAATATTTCCGATTCCGGCAATATTTCCATTTCCGATAATATTTTCCGATACGTACCATGTTTCCGTTTCCGGCAACATCTACGACTTGGATAATATTTATATTTCCGATACGATCCATATTTCCGTTTCCGGAAATATCATCGTTTCCGGAGTATTCATTTCTTGCCTGTGACGATCTCAGCTCCCACTGAAACCAAGATCCGTCGATTCCGAATATCCATAGATGGAGTATTTAATGCCATTAAATACTTGATCCGTTTACGTACTATTTGTGTGACCCTACGGGTTCAGTCAAGAGTAAGCTGTGGATTAATATCATTAATTCCACTTGAACTGAAGCGGCCTCTAGCTAGGCATTCAGCTCACTTGATCTCACTGAATTATTAACTTGTTAATTAATACGGAACCGCATTTATTAGACTTAACATTGAATGCATACTTGGACCAAGGGCATTATTTCCTTCAGTCTCCCACTTGTCCTTAGGGACAAGTGTGCATTTCCTAATTCCTTTGTCGCTCGATGCTTGCTCTTGAACATAAGGTAAGTGTTGTCATCCTTATTATGTCCAGAGGTGTTCCTCGGTTTCAGAGTTCAACTGATCAAATAAACAGATAATCATAGCCTATGATTCATCCGAGCACGGCCATGCATTTCACAGTTTCTAGCTCTCCGAGTGGCCTTGTACAACTTTTAAGCATCTCATCCCGATTTATGGGAGGACAATCCCAATCTTGCGATCTTGAGATTAGACTTCGTTTGATAGGTGATTACCTGAGCGTTGCCTTTATAGCCTCCTTTTACGGTGCGACGGTTGGTCAACGTCAAAGCAACCAGTTCTCAAACAAGTAATCTCAAATCACTCAGGTATTGAGGATTTAGTGTCTAATAATTTTAATGAAATTTACTTATGACAGATTTTCATCTCTTACAGTAAAGTTTCATAGGTCTTGTCCGATACTAGTCTTCCCAAAGTAAGTATCTATGCAAATGATTATGACATTGCCATGTCCACATAGTTCAAGAAACAGAACTACTAGTCATCTTGCATTCTAATCGTCTAACATTTTCTATGCGTCCAATTTTATAGAAAACTCCGACTAGGGACCATTTTCAACCTTTGACATTCAAGTTCACTTGATAGACATTTCTTAGTCACAGGACTGGTCCTGACAGTCTATCTTGAATATATTGTCAAATTGAAGGGACTCATCATTTAATAAACCACAAATTAAATGGAAAAATGAATTCTTTTCATTTATTGTGAATGATTAACCAATAATGTTTTACAAAGATTTAAACTCTAAAGTTTTAAAACATTAAACAGGAATATCAAAGCCATTCTCCAATATGCTTGATTCCCATAGCTGCAGTGTGCGAGTTGTGCTTCGCCTGCGGCAGAGGTTTAGTCAATGGATCTGATATGTTGTCATCAGTTCCAATCTTGTTTATCTCGACTTCTTTTCTTTCAACGAACTCTCGTAGAAGGTGAAATCTACGAAGTACATGCTTGACTCTCTGGTGGTGTCTAGGCTCCTTTGCCTGTGCAATAGCTCCGTTATTATCACAATACAGGGCTATTGGTCCTTTAATGGAGGGGACTACACCAAGTTCACCTATGAACTTCCTTAGCCATATAGCTTCCTTTGCTGCTTCATGTGCAGCAATGTACTCCGCTTCAGTTGTAGAATCCGCAATGGTGCTTTGCTTAGCACTTTTCCAGCTTACTGCACCCCCGTTGAGGCAGAAGACAAACCCAGACTGTGATCTGAAATCATCTTTGTCGGTTTGGAAACTTGCGTCCGTATAGCCTTTAACAATTAATTCATCATCTCCAGCATAGACCAGGAAGTCATCTTTGTGCCTTTTCAGGTACTTCAGAATATTCTTGGCAGCAGTCCAATGTGCCTCTCCTGGGTCTGACTGGTATCTGCTCGTAGCACTGAGTGCGTACGCAACATCCGGGCGTGTACATATCATAGCATACATTATTGAAACAATCAATGATGCATATGGAATCCCATTCATTCGTCTACGCTCATCAAGTGTTTTTGGGCACTGAGTCTTGCTTAGAGTTATTCCATGAGACATGGGTAGGTAGCCTCGCTTGGAGTCTGTCATCTTGAACCTATCAAGCACCTTATTGATATAAGTGCTTTGACTAAGTCCAATCATCTTTTTAGATCTATCTCTGTAAATCTTGATGCCCAATATGTACTGTGCTTCTCCTAGATCTTTCATCGAAAAACATTTCCCAAGCAAAATCTTGACAGAGTTCAACATAGGAATGTCATTTCCGATAAGTAATATGTCATCGACATATAATACTAGGAAAGCAATTTTGCTCCCACTGACCTTCTTGTATACACAAGATTCGTCTGCGTTCTTGATGAAACCAAAGTCACTGACTGCTTCATCAAAACGTATATTCCAGCTCCTGGATGCCTGCTTCAATCCGTAGATTAACTTCTTTAGCTTGCATACCTTTTTAGCATTCTTTGGATCCTCAAAACCTTCAGGCTGTGTCATAAACACAGTTTCTGTTAAAACACCGTTTAAGAAAGCAGTTTTGACATCCATCTGCCATATTTCGTAATCGTAATATGCAGCGATTGCTAACATTACCCGAATAGACTTTAGCGTTGCAACTGGTGAAAAGGTTTCATCGTAATCCACACCGTGGACTTGCCTGTAACCTTTTGCAACCAATCTAGCTTTGAAAATTTCAAGTTTCCCATCCTTGTCCTTTTTCAGTTTGAAAACCCATTTGCTTCCAATGGCTTGGTAGCCATCTGGCAAATCGACCAAATCCCATACTTGGTTTTCAGACATGGAGTCTAATTCAGATTGCATGGCTTCTTGCCATTGCTTGGAGCTAGGGCTCGTCATAGCTTGTTTGTAAGTCGCAGGTTCATCACTTTCAAGTAATAGAACGTCATAGCTCTCGTTCGTCAAAATACCTAAGTACCTTTCCGGTTGAGATCTATATCTTTGCGATCTACGCGGGGTAACATTTCTAGATTGACCATGATTCTCACCAGATTCTTCTAAAGATCTCTGAGTTTCATCCTGAATGTCATCTTGAGCATTCTCAAGAGTTTGTTGTTCGACTCGAATTTCTTCGAGGTCTACTTTTCTCCCACTTGTCATTTTGGAAATGTGATCTTTCTCCAAAAAGACACCATCTCGAGCAACAAACACTTTGTTCTGAGATGTATTGTAGAAGTAATACCCCTTTGTTTCCTTTGGATAGCCCACAAGGATACATTTGTCAGATTTTGGATGAAGTATGTCTGAAATTAATGGTTTGACGTATACTTCACATCCCCAAATCTTAAGAAAAGACACATTTGGAGGCTTTCCAAACCATAATTCGTATGGAGTCTTTTCGACAGCTTTAGACGGAGCTCTATTTATAGTGAGTGCAGCTGTATTTAGTGCATGTCCCCAAAATTCTAATGGAAGTTTGGCCTGACCCATCATTGACCTGACCATGTCTAGCAAGGTTCTGTTCCTCCGTTCCGACACACCGTTCCATTGTGGTGTCCCAGGAGGAGTCAATTCTGATAGAATTCCACATTCTTTCAGATGGTCATCAAATTCATAGCTCAGATATTCACCGCCTCTACCAGATCGCAGTGCCTTAATCTTCTTGCCTAATTGATTCTCTACTTCACTCTGAAATTCTTTGAATTTGTCAAAGGATTCAGACTTATGCTTCATTAGGTAGACATAACCATATCTACTGAAGTCATCAGTGAAAGTGATAAAGTAGCTGAAACCACCTCTAGCATTTGTACTCATTGGTCCACATACATCTGTATGGATTAAACCCAATAGTTCATTTGCTCTTTCTCCAACTTTAGAGAAAGGTTGCTTTGTCATTTTGCCAAGTAAACATGATTCGCATTTACCATAATCCTCTAAGTCAAATGGTTCTAGAATTCCTTCCTTTTGAAGTCTTTCTAAGCGTTTCAAGTTTATATGGCCTAATCGACAATGCCACAGATAGGTGAGATCTGAATCATCCTTTTTGGCCCTTTTGGTATTTATGTTATAAACTTGTTTGTCGTGATCTAGTAAATAAAGTCCATTGGCTAATCTAGCAGATCCATAAAACATCTCTTTAAAATAAAATGAACAACTATTGTCTTTTATTAAAAAGGAAAATCCCTTTGCATCTAAGCAAGAAACTGAAATGATGTTTTTAGTAAGACTTGGAACATGGAAACACTCTTCCAGTTCCAAAACTAGGCCGGAGGGCAACGACAAATAATAAGTTCCTACAGCTAATGCAGCAATCCGTGCTCCATTTCCCACTCGTAGGTCGACTTCACCCTTGCTTAACTTTCTACTTCTTCTTAGTCCCTGTGGATTGGAACATAAGTGTGAGCCACAACCTGTATCTAATACCCAAGAAGTTGAATTAGCAAGTATACAGTCTATAACGAAAATACCTGAAGATGGAACGACTGTTCCGTTCTTCTGATCTTCCTTTAGCTTCAAGCAATCTCTCTTCCAATGCCCCTTCTTCTTGCAGTAGAAGCATTCGGATTCAGAAGTGGGTTGACTGACCTTCCTCTTTACAGATTTGGCGCCAGTTTGCTTAGTTGGGCTGGCCTTGTTGCCACCTTTCTTAGCATTCCTCTTCTTTCCAGATTTCTTGAACTTGCCCCCACGCACCATAAGCACATCCTGCTTATCACTTTTGAGCGTCTTTTCAGCGGTCTTCAGCATACCGTGAAGCTCAGTGAGCGTTTTGTCCAGACTATTCATACTGTAGTTCAGTTTGAACTGATCATACCCGCTATGAAGAGAATGGAGGATGGTGTCTATAGCCATTTCCTGAGAAAATTGCTGATCCAGCCGACTCATATTCTCAATGAGTCCAATCATTTTGAGAACATGTGGACTTACGGGCTCGCCTTTCTTAAGCTTGGTCTCAAGAATTTGCCTATGAGTCTCGAATCTTTCGACTCGAGCCAGATCTTGGAACATGTTCTTCAACTCACTGATGATTGTGAAAGCATCTGAGTTGATGAACGTTTTCTGCAGATCTGCACTCATGGTGGCGAGCATTAGACATTTCACATCCTTGTTGGCATCAATCCAACGATTGAGGGCTGCCTGAGTGACCCCGTCGCCTGCGGCTTCGGGCATCGCCTCTTCTAGGACATACTCCTTTTCTTCCTGCATAAGAACTATTTGCAAGTTCCTTTGCCAGTCAAGGAAGTTTTTCCCGTTCAACTTCTCCTTTTCGAGAATTGATCGAATGTTGAATGAATTGTTGTTTTCCATATTTAAAACTACAATTGAAAAGAATAAACAAATAAATAACCATTCACAGTTTCTCTTAATAAACTTAAATTCTAGCATACATGCATAATTCAATGTTCATTAAGCATTTTATTCAAGTTATGTGTTCCGGCAGGTGTGAATAAAATGATTCCAAGATCCTAAAATCATTGAAGAACTAAGCACAGTTTGTCGACTTAATCCTAAAACATCTTAGGTAAGCAAAAGCCTTTTGCTAATAGTCTAGAAACTATTCTTGGTTGATAGGTACGTCTAAGAACTTATTAGGTAAACCTATCGATTTTGCCACGACATAAAAGGACTCCTTACTTATATCGTTGAGTTTCACCAAAACTAACATGTACTCACAATTATTTGTGTACCTTGCCCCTTTAGGACCAATAAGTAACACCTCGCTGAGCGAAAACTATTACTAGATTGATGTAAAGGATATCCAAGCAAGTGTATATTTTGGCATGGCACCTTATAACTCAATTTTTAAGTTTGGAACTTAAGGCTCTTACTATGTTGGTTAGATTTTAAGTGAACTAAAATCCTTAATCATGCAACATAATCAAGCCATGATCTCATGCATTTTAAGACATATTTAAAAGCAATAAATAACTTAAAACATGCATAAGATAAATGTGATCTAGTATGGCCCGACTTCATCTTGAAGCTTTAACTTCAAAGTCCGTCTTGAAAATCTCCGTGGGAGGCACCATTTTCTTCAAATAGAATAAGCTATAATTAAGACTAATTACAACTATTTGATGGTACGCAGACCATATTTGAATTGAAAAACAACTTTGGTACTTTAGACCAATTACATTCAAATTAATGGTACGCAGACCATATTTTCTATCCTATTTGGGCCATACTAGTCACTTCATAACCTGCAAAACAGTACATATACAATATATACCATTCACCCATTCATTATCATGAATGGCCCACATAGCTGGTTAGTAAAACACATTATGCATCACGTAAACATTTGCAGCAATTAATCAAGGGCACCAATAATCTACCAATTATTCAGTCCTTATTAATTCTAATCAAGTTGTTTTAACCTTAAGGATTTGTAGACCTAATCAAGAGTTTATGACTAAAAAGGGCTCCCACTTAAACCAATAAATTCATATGCTTTACTAATTTTAAACATAAAAATGTATTTCTAGTCTAACCGGAAACATACAAATTTAATTAAAATTTAAAGCCCATATAAATTTATAATTGAATCCATAAAGTTTAATTTAATTTCAGTCGTATTTAAATTAATTCATGATTTTAATTTTAGTAAAATAATTAGAATAAATAAAATTTATTATAATTACAATATTCAAAATTAAAATCCAAGAAAATAATTTAAATTATCAATTTTAAAATTAATTAAAATTACGTAAACTGAAAATTTCAAATTAAAATTTCAAAACGATCTAATCGCAACGCAACAACCTCACGCATCGCACGCCCATGGGCCACACGCACACAGCCATCACTGGCCATGTGCGCGCAGCCCATGCGCTGCCTTGCATCGCTGCTGCTCACCATCGCAAGGCTTCACGCATGGTGCTCGCTGCGCGCGCCAGCGCTCGACGCACGAGCATGCTGCAGCAGCCCATCGCTGGGCGCAGCGCTCGTCGCTCGTCGCACGTCGCAACACGCACCCGCACGCCATCGCTGGGCGCAGCGCTCGTCGCACGCACAACAAGCACTCGCACGCCTTCGCTGGGCGCAGCGCTCGTCGTACGCACAACAGCGCTCGCTGCGCGCGAGCGATTGATGCTTGGCGCATCACTCGTGGCACGCGAGCTTACGCTCGCTGCGCGCGAGGCTCCGCTCGCGTGCGCGAGGCAGTGCGCGCTGTGGCGCAGCTCGCTTGCTGCCCACACGCGACTGCTCGTGCCTTGCCCTCGCCCTTGCCCATTCGCCCATCGCACACAGCCCACGACACAAGGCAGGGCTGCTGCCTTGTGCTCGTGCACCATGGCCTTGCTCATTGCTTTCGTGCCGCATGGGCGACGAGTTCCCTTGCTCGTCGTCACATGCCCGCACTATACAACACCCTTAAGGGTAACACGTAGCGTCCATTGCTTTGTGCGTGCAAGTTATATGAGCGAATCGCATAAAAATTTAAAATTTATATTCAAAATTAATGACAAATTAATAAATAATATTAATTTCAAATTTTAGGGCGAAAAATCAAAAATTTATTATTCAATTGATTTCCGATTAACATGGATTCAAGTCTAGGTCATAAAAATTTAAAATTTAACATAAATTTACAATTTTTATGGTGGTTTTTAATCATAGGTATCTAATTAAATTATAATTAATTATGAAAATCAAATTAATTCTAAATTATTCCAATTTTCAACAAATTAATTAAAATTACAAATTAGATTGTATAATTAACAAGGCTAGGCATTCAAACTTGTTAAACATATACAGTAGGTCAATCAAAAATTCAAGATTTATCAACAAGAATCGCAAATATTTAATTTAACATCTTAAATTTACGAAATTTTGCATTCGAAAAACTAAAACCTCCGAAAAGTCATAGTTAGGCTTCAAATTTGAGAATTCTGGGTTCGGCTGAAAAATAATAATTTTGTCAAAATTTTAGAATGCCTTTTACATGCGGAATTGACACAAAAATCACTCGATTTGGATGAGTAACGAAGAAACTGCCGAAAAACTGCGTACGTATAATTAAATAAACGCAATTTGCAATTAATTAACAATTACGAAAATTAATCACCCCTTTTAATTCTTGCAAATTTGTAATATTTAACCATGTTCATGAAATTTAGATTATGAAAATAATAAGAGGCTCTGATACCACTGTTAGGTTATGATACATATGACAATTCATAAATCATGCGGAAAAACCATAAAGCCAGGAAAACATATTATTTACACATAATCATTTAGCATAGTTTAGATGCATACTCTTTGTTGCGTGCCTTCCCTAGCTGCGCCCGAACCGAACAAGAACAAGTCTTTAGGACTCCAAGTGTCGTCCCTCCGTAGATAGTCCACGGCACGTCCGGATCCGCCTTAAGATTGACCAACTAGAATCGCCCTTAAGGTTCTACTTATTTTCGGCTAAATGGGCAAGAGTTATGGCTGATTTTGTGCTTAAAAATCCTAGCTTTGAATACTTGAAAACTTATGTATAAACAATGACCCTAGGCCCTTATTTATAGAGGTATGGAAAGAGAATTGGAATCCTATTAGGATACTAATTTATTTAATTAGAATCCTGCTAGGACTCTATTTAAATAAACTTTATCTAATAGGTTTAGGATTTAATCTTTTATTGAATCCCGATAGCTTTAGGATTCGCACACGAGCATCGCACGAGCACCGTACACCCGCGCAGGCCTTGCGGCCCACGCTGAGCGCACAGCGCTCGGCCCATGCTACTATCCGCGCGCGCCCATGGCTTCGCCTGGGCCTGGCTTGCGCTGGGCCTGGTCGAGGCTTTGGCGTGTGTTGGTGATGCGTGTGGCTTGCTGGGCGATGGCCTGGCTTCGTGCTGGGCCTTCGTCTTAGCGAGCCTCGTCCGATGCTAATTCGTACGATACGCTTTCGATTAAATTCCCGGTTCCGGAATTCATTTCCGATACGAACAATATTTAATATTTCCGATTCCGGAATTAATTTCCGTTTCGAACAAATATTTAATATTTCCGTTTCCGGAATTATTTTCCGATTCCGATAATATTTCCGTTTCTGACAATATTTCCGTTTCCGGCAATATTTCCGATTCCGGCAATATTTCCATTTCCGATAATATTTTCCGATACGTACCATGTTTCCGTTTCCGACAACATCTACGACTTGGATAATATTTATATTTCCGATACGATCCATATTTCCGTTTTCGGCAATATCATCGTTTCCGGAGTATTCATTTCTTGCCTGTGACGATCTCAGCTCCCACTGAAACCAAGATCCGTCGATTCCGAATATCCATAGATGGAGTATTTAATGCCATTAAATACTTGATCCGTTTACGTACTATTTGTGTGACCCTACGGGTTCAATCAAGAGTAAGCTGTGGATTAATATCATTAATTCCACTTGAACTGAAGCGGCCTCTAGCTAGGCATTCAGCTCACTTGATCTTACTGAATTATTAACTTGTTAATTAATACTGAACCGCATTTATTATACTTAACATTGAATGCATACTTGGACCAAGGGCATTATTTCCTTCAAATACTTTGCTACCTTTAATCCTTAATGTAGAAGTCGTGTGGCTTACATTTTGAATTTGGGTGATAAGTAGTCTTTTCCTCATACTCTTGGTCGTGCCCGCATTAGTGCAATATGCCTTACTCTTTTTTTTTAGACTTGTACCGTGGGATGGTTGAACTTATGGTGCGACGTAGGCTTGTGTGGCCTAACAACGTGTCTTAGAACGTTCCTCCAGGTGTTGGGATATCATTTTTATTTTTTGCATTGGAGTACTTCATCACGCCTCGTTCAGGTGCTCGAACAAGTTTAGCACCTTCTGCGTGGGTGTGGACGGCTTATTACTTCGTTCGATGCAAGGATTCATAGATGTTTTTTTTTTTTTTATCCTTGATTTTTCTTTCGCTTTTCCTTTGGAACGACGTAGAATGTGTAGCGGGCGCTTGTAGGGCGAGCGTTATGTGCAGTAGTTTGATCGGAGTTTTGGTGACTCGCGATTTGCAGTTACCCTTGTTAGTGGGGTGACTTTATATATTCTAAGTAGAGCTTAGAATTTGGATGGGTTGTAGCCCTTCTAAGGTTTTTTTTACACGATCAAACCTTAGGATTGTGCCCCTATGACGTGTGTATAGCATTAGCGTCGAGAATTTGCGATAAAATCGTCATTTCGAGCATTTTTAGAGTGTTTTTCTCAAGCCCCCAATTGTAGCTACGGGATTGGCTTGGTGCTATAATGCTTGGCATACGTTTTTATGCATTCATGGTGACGTGGATCATGAATAGTTTGAACCATATTCGTTTAGTGCGAGGTACGTTCGAGTAGTGATTTTCTACTTCTCTTGTAAATGTCGTATTGTGCGACATTGCCATGGTCAAGGTAGTCACATGTTGAAGTGTGCCTTGACCAAAAGCTAGGTGCCTTTCTTTACCCATAATCATATTTAGAAATCTCTTTGACTCACTTGCAACTTTAAGATAAATGCATACTTAGCTTAAACCAACGACACTTTATTATGTTCGAAGAAGTCTTTAAAAATTATTTGAAGTCTGAGTCCTACTGTGTACAATCCGAGGTGTCCTGAGTAAGTTGACTTATAGAAGGGTTCGTACAGGATTACATGAGTGAATCAAAATACTGTTACGATTTTCGGAATGTCGTCTAAGGATTTGCTGGAAGCCAGGGTGCAGGCGTCAAGATATTACTTGTGTCCGTGTGGCACATGCTTGATATGTGTGTTTTATATAGTGTTTCACCCCCGTCCCTTAGTACTCTTTTTGTGTCAAATGAGCTCTTAGGAGCCATTTTTAGTACTAATATGTGTTATTTAGTGTGCCTTGAGTTTCAGGTTCAATTATGAGAAATTGGTCTTTTTAGACCCGTTTCGTGTTGATTTAAGCCACTACACGAGCCCGAGGAAGTTCGGGACCTTTATCGTCGACTTTCGGGAGCCTTAGATGCTTATGGTTGAGCCCCGAGAGTTAGACTCGGTGATATGGGCGAAGGATATTGAGGATTGCAAATCGCCCTGTGAGCTGAGGGCGAAATGCGACCATCGGGCGGAATTAAAAGGGAATTGGAGCCATCTACACGCGCCCGACCGGGCGCAGTTTGCCCGGTCCGGATCGGGCGCCCATCAGAAGCAGATTTCAATCTTTCGCAAACCGCCCGATCGGGCGGAATCTGGCCTGATCGGGCCGACTATCGAGCACTTTGCCCGATCGGGCGACGCCAACCTCTGCAGCTTTTTCGCGTGGTTTCTTTTCCGTTTTTAATGTTATTTTTGGGCAAACTATATAAGCTACCCTTTATTATTTTGTAGGACATCTTTTATTTTAGTTTTTGAATAGCTTAGTTTTATTATTGAGTTCTCTATTTTTCTCCAAACACTTAGTTTTAATTAATCAAAGATTCACGCTATTATTTCATCGTTCTTCAAGTCGGTATTGTTTCTTGCTTTAATTTATCTTATTGCTTCAATCATGCTTTCCATTATGTTAATTGCGTTGTTATTTATTATCATGAGTGAGTAGTTCAATTTCTAGGGTTTAGGGGATCCATGAATGCATGATTGGGATCATATGTGGACTTGATTATTGATTGATTGATTATAATTTCTATAGATTAACCTTGGATTATGCGCCAAGAGGTATAATTCTGATGTTTTTGGTCTGTGGCTATTAGATAGGAATTATTTCTAGTACGTAGCGAGAGCCCGCTAGTTGTTCTATCCTAAGGAATTCATAAGATTCGAGAGATGCATGTTTTCCTAGTTATGATTGTTACTCCCTCCGTCCCGGAATACTCGACCCGGTTTGATCGGCACAAAGTTTAAGGGACTTGAACTGACTTATTTAATTTAATAGGTAGTAGTTGATAGTGGAGTTTTATTTTAATGTAGTTAGTGGGAAATGTGTAAAGGGGTGGGGTTGGGGGAGAGTAGGGGTTGAATTTTTAATTATTTTTTGTATGGAGTAGGGGGTAGGTGGGTTAATAGGAGTGGAGTGAGAAATAATATAATACTCGTTTAGGGCCCGTGCAACGCATGGCTACTACTAAAATAATCTATTATTTTAATAGTAACTAAAAGACTTGTGATATTAGGAAAACATGAAAGCAAAAAGGATATATGAAAAAGTATAAATTCAAAGTTGTGTAAAAAAATATTCAAATGAACTAAATTTGCATATTACTATACAAAGTTAAAAAATTATAGTCGTTTACTTGTATGTAGAACGATCTAACAACGTTAATCAAACCCGAATGACTCAAGACTAATTTTCTAAAAGACCCGAGCATAACTGATTTAGTCAAATACAACATATTTTGAAGTAAAATCTTGATAAATAAACTTATATGTTAGTCTACTTATCATGTATTATTATTTTAATTAACATTCTTACTTACCAGTTACCATGTATTATATTATTAATAGTAGACTAACATTAGAAGTTCATTTATCAATAGTTTTTATATTTCTTATCAGATTAAAAAGTTATAATCATACATAAATAAAATTATATCATAAAGGAAAAAATAATATTGATTTAGCTTTCCTCCAATAATATATTATGCAGTACACATCTATGGTAATTAAAATATATTTTTATCTTAGTTTCCTTAAAAAAACGTTATTTATTTTATTTATTTTAAAGTAAAAAAAATGAAAAAACATTTTGGCGGGAAAAAATCGCACCAGGAAATGACATGTGTCATTCTTGGTGTTTCTTTTAGTATATAGTAATAGATTGTTAAAATATTTCCATTTTTAGAAACAGGTCAAGTATTAAGGGACGGCCCGATAAGGAAAACAGGTCAAGTATTCCGGGACGGAGGGAGTAATTGATTGTCATTGTCTGTTGTCCAATCCCGGTCTGCATTTATGGTGAACCGTTGCCCTAGATTCCTTTAATATTGTTATTTTCCGATTTGATTATTTGCTTTAGTTTAATATACAAACCAATCTAATTCTTGTTACCAGTAGTCTAGATTAGTAATTTAATAGTAGAAAGAACGCCGTTTTCCCTGTGGATACGATCCTTGCTTCCCTGGCTATATTTTTAGTTGGTGAACGTTAGGTTTATTTTTGATAGGAGTGCGATTTAGCCTGTCAAATTTTGGCGCCGTTGCCGGGGAAACGGTTTTATTTTCTGTTATTAATTGTTTTTCTAGATTATTGATTGTTACTTCTCAAGGGACTCCTGTTCCTTGAGACCGGATCTCACGACTGTTTTCTAGTTTTTACTTGTTTATGCCCAGGACTGTCCATATGTAATACCCCGAATTTTTAAAACTCGATTAATTATGCTTAATTATTTTTATTTAATTTAAAAACGTTTTAAATCCTAATTTCGAACTTTATTTTAATTAACGAAGCTTTATTTTGCTTGAATTTTTAATATTGCTACACGATTTATTTTCCAGTTTATAATTTAATTTCATATTTACGAGCTTAAACCCCTTTGTAAATTTTAATTATTTTCGGATTTCTTTTAATAAAAACGTTCTTATTTTATTCGAAAAATAAATTTATTTTATTAGCACTTTATAAAAGAATCATTTTAGAAATCAATATTACTCAAAGCCATTGTTCCATTTTCATTTTTAGCAATGCAAATTCTGAATATTGTCCATTATGTCTTATTTACCAAAATGCCCTTGTTCACCAAAGAAACCAAAAATCACTTTCTCTTTTCCCCTCCTTCTTCTTCACGCATCTTTTGCCATGAACTTCCAAGTTCACTTTCCAACTGTCATCACCATATTTCATATCAAATTGAGTCATCAATCTCATGACACTAATCTGAATTCTAATGCCTTAGTCACCATATTCCTGATTTCTCTTGACAATTGTCATCCAATTGAGCTTCAATGGAGCTCATCACTTATGTCATTCAACCCCATTAATCCCTATAAATAGATGTTCAATTAGACTGAAATTTCAAGCAAAAACAACCATCAAATCAGTTTCAATCTTAATTTTGATTTTAGTTTCTAAATTACCTCTTAAATTAAACTCAAAAACCACCCCAACCACCACCAACTCCCGGTGCCACCACCACCACCACCGAATGCCGCTGCCACCATCACCACTGTGACTGCCGTAGACCCCACCACAACCTCCCAGCACCACCACGAACTCCCTTCGCCACCTCGAACCGCCTCCCCTGCCTTTCTCCTTCCCGGCTTCCTCTCTCCCCTGCCTTTCTCCCTCCGCGGCAGCACCACCCACCACCATCGTGGTGTCCCCTTCCGTCCATTCTACGCCCAGCAGAAACCACCACCGGCTTCTCCTTTGCCGGTTCTCTCCTGCCGCCGGCCGCCAGCCGCCTCTTCTCCTCCTTCCTTTCCTCCTCCTTCGTGCCCTGCTGCTGCTTCCCTTCTTCTTTTTTTTCTTCTTTTTTTCTCTCTCGACATTCAGGAAGCCAGGAAATCAATTCCTGACTTTTGAATTCTTTCCCTATTAAACCCAAAATAAAAGTGTTGAGCCCAATTCTAACATTTGGGTTTTTAGGTAAGCTCAATTCTTATCTCTATTTCCAGATTTATAAATTTACCCTTCATGTTTTTCTAAATAAATTTGATAAGTATTTCAATATATTTTCATATAAATAATTACTAATAAAATTGTTTATTATTTCAGGCAGGAAAATATACTTTATTATCGGTTTTACAAAAAAATAAGTTACTAGCCATGTTTATTAAAAATGGAATATAAATGATATTTGGTGTAAATCAATTTATGAAATATAAATATATATTTTGATTGATATTTCGATTAATAATATTTTCATTAAATTATGAAATTATGTTTTTATTAAAATTCGTTACTTATAAATGAATTCTTATAAAACATATTATTTATAAAATGGTGATTTTAAATTATTTTATCGTGTTAGTTACTAATTCAATAATTTAATATTTTGAAAGAAATTGGACCCGGGGCTCAGGACGGACGATCCATCAGATAGGAAGTATAAAAACTACGGTTGAGGTAACGGTTATTGCTAGTACCCGCATTCCCTTCGAAATGTATTTATGAATGATGTTATGAATGATTGATGTTTTATAATGATGTTTTATGAATTGCGGGATTACAAGTATGATTTGATTGAATTGTTTTACGATAATGCAGCTTTATGCAAAGTATTGATTTAATGAATTATTATTATTCCTGAAAGAAATGATTTTATGAAATAACGAGATTTAATGGTTTATTGAACCACCCTGAATGATTGAGATTTTCCTGATTAATGATCAACTAAAAGAAATGTAAACATGATAAATGAAAGTGTAAGGACTGGTCAAGTTCCCCTGATATGGAGCCCAGGCTCCCCCTGATAAGAAGCACTGGCTTCCCCTGATATGGAACCAAGGTTCCCCCTGATAAGAAGCACTGGCTTCCCCTGATATGGAACCAAGGTTCCCCCTGATAAGAAGCACTGGCTTCCCCTGATATGGAACCAAGGTTCCCCCTGAAATGAAGCACTGGCTTCCCCTGTTATGGAGCATTGACTCCCCCTGTTATGAAGCACTGGCTTCCCCTGTTCGTAGGAGACGTCCTACCATGTTTTCCTGTAAAGTCATGACGACCAGAATGAATACTGTTAAAAGGAAAACGATTAATGAAATGACGTTCCTGAAATTAATGTTCCTGAAATGATGTTTTTTTGAAATGATGCTTCTGAAATATTGATTTATTAAATGTTTTACTATATTCTATTCTCCCTGTTTATTAAATAAAATGAATTGAAATGATGTTACGATGCTAGGGTAACTTGTTACTGAGTCTTCGGCTCACCGTTTTGTTTTCCGTTTTAGGTACTGCTGGGGACCACGGAAACGAGTAGTGGCGAGGATTTCACTATTACCAAGTTCACCTAAGTTAATGTTAAGTTGTAACAGGTTTCAGTAAAGATTCGAGATTAAGTTATGTACTTTGATTAAGGAATTGAGAAGGATGATTATGTGAATTTTGGAGTTTAATAGCTTATGATTGATAGTTGCCTTGTAATTCCCAAGAGGGAGTTACGGCGGGTAATGTCCCGACCAAATTAGGTTAATTCCGCTGCTAATTATGATTAAATAATTGAATTAGAGGTCGGGGCGTTACACCATACCAGCGATCTGACTTCGTTCGATCCTGAACCTGAACGGACCTTTCGTAGACGGCGTAGATTCGTTGAACAGTTGAGGGACTATTCTGACTCTGAATCCGACTATCTGATTAGCAATCTATTCCATAAATATTCAGAGATGGGTGACCAAGCACCACCGCCGCCACCCCCACTTGTGCCAAGGCTTATAGACTATTCTAAACCAAGTTTGTCTGTGCTTCCCAAGGCAATCATGCTTTCCATTGCGGTCGAGAATTTCAAGATCGAACCCCAGCAGATAAACATGATCGAGAGACACCAATTCGATGGGGAAAAGGGTGAAGATCCTAATCTCCATATTCAGTCTTTCATTCAGTATTGTGCCACCATTAAGCAGAAGAATTTAACACCGGAGCAGACTATGGAGATACTCTTTCCATTTTCATTGAGTGGGAAGGCAAGGCTATGGATTAACAGTTTCAACCGCACAGCTATGAAAATCACCGATTGGAATTCCTTGGCCCTTGCGTTCTATGTTAAATATTTCCCACCTGAGAAGACAGCTCGTCTGAGGGGTCAGATACTAGGTATCTCTCAACAAGCATATGAGAGTTTGTTCGAAGTTTGGGAGAGATTCAAGGACTTGCAAAGAGAGTGCCCGCACCATGGTTTGGATGACTGGTTCCTGGTTCAGCAATTCTATAATGGTCTGGGTAATGAGTCTAGGTGTCTTTTGGATTCAGCTGCCAGTGGGAGATTTATGCAACTGGAGGTGCCTAGAGCTTTAGAGGTGATTGAGGAGATGGCCATCCATAGTGCCCAATATGGGAATCCTAGAGGTTTTGCCGATCGGGGTGTTAAGCATGAGATGAATTCTATTGAACAGCTTACTGCTCAGCTAACTGCCCTACATCACAAGCTAGATAATATACAAATCGCATCCTCCCAATCCACCCAACATGCTAGTGTCGCTGCAATGAGTGCCCAATCTGCCAATGTCTGTAATAGTTGTGGGATGCAAGGCCATTATGCACAAGAATGTCGGAACTCTATCGAACAATGCAATGCATTCCAGTCCTACAAGCAGAACAATCCGTACTCCAACTCTTACAATGAGGGGTATAAAAACAACCCCCTACTATCATATAGGAGTACTAATGTCCATAACCCCCATCAGATTCAACACCCTCCACCACCACAACAACAGTATCAACCGCCACCACAACAGTCATACCAACCGCGGAGTATACAACCCGCAGCCTAGTGGACCACCTGGTTTTCCTCCACACCTCAACCCACACAGCCTGATCCCATGCTAGTAGAGATGAGGAATATGATGTTGGAATTGCAGAGGTCTCTGAGCGAAAAGGATGCCAAAATCGATGCCCTCACTGCTCATAACAAGATCATGGATAAGCAGTTGGCACAAATGGCTACTACTCTTGCGGAGAGACCCAAAGGTCAACTCCCTTCACAGCCTGTGACCAGAGAGTCTGTAAATGCTGTCACTTTGCGGAATGGATATGAGTATGATGGGCCGCCTATGACTATTGAAGAAGAGGTTGGAGTACCTGTCAGTGGTGCTGTGCCAGAGGAAAGTGAGAAGGTGGTCAAGGAGAAGGAGGCTAGCACAAGGGTTGAGAAGAAAGTTGAGATACAAGTTCCACCTATCAAACTTCCCTTCCCTCACCGTCAGCTAAAGAACAAGCTAGACAAGCAGTTTGGTAAGTTCTTAGAAGTGGTAAAGAATCTGCAGGTAACGGTCCCTTTCACTGAATTAATTGCTCAAGTACCTGCATATGCTAAATACATAAAAGACATCTTGACTAGGAAGAGAGCATTTAGTGAGGTGGAGACTGTTGCATTTACTGAAGAGTGCAGTGCCTTACTACAAAATAAGTCTCCACCCAAGTTGAAGGACCCCGGGAGTTTCTCTATCTCGTGTAATATTGGCAACCTTTTTATTGACAAAGCCTTATGTGATTTAGGTGCCAGTGTTAGTGTAATGCCCCTGTCTTTATGTACTAAGTTGAACATGGGTGATTTAAAAGTTACCAACATAACTCTGCAAATGGCTGATAGATCTGTAAAATACCCCCTAGGTGTTCTAGAAGATGTGCCTGTTAGAGTAGGTAAATTTTTTATCCCTGTTGATTTTGTTGTGTTGGATATGGAAGAGGACAGGCAGATTCCTATTAGGTCGACCTTTCCTACACACTGCGGGGGCAATCATAGATGTCAAGAATGGCAAGCTGACCTTAAATGTGGGGGATGACAAGGTTACTTTCAATTTAACCCATGTTGCTAAGAGCCCTATGGTAGAGGAGTCATGTTTTGGAGTCAATGTTTCTAATGATTATTTTAACACTGAATTGACTCATACTAACTCTAATAACTCCTCAGAAAAAGCGCATGTTTCAAATTGTTTTGCAGGTGGAGGTGATCGGAGTATGAACTCTTTGGCGTGGGTTCGAAAGGAAGCACGATTTGATGATGCCGAGACCCGAAAGGCCGAAAGCTCGGTGAACGGTGGGCACCGCATTCACGATAGGGGTCGTGATCTGTCACTTCCCGCACCACATAGCTCATCCAAGACATTTGAATTGACACCAGATGGCACCATCTTTGGTGCCCCCATTCGATGAGTTGTCGTGGCTCTCATCCCCTTCCTTTCGTTGTCTGCATATAAACTGAGATTGTGTAATGGGGACATTACATCAATCTAATAGGGGATGAGTACTTAACTATCCATTTATTGCTTTCCGTAGTGTACTTTATGCTTTCGTTTTGTGTGTTTTAGTATAATTTTTGATCAAGTGTGTGATTTAGTGTAGTCTTTGGTATTGGAGAGGTGAGAAGAGGGTATTTTACGGTTTGGGTGTTTAATGCTGTTGATGAGTGACATTTATGCCACTCATAGGGTAGTAATTTAGGCATTAATTTAGTCGGTTTTATTATATTTTTGGTGTTTTTAATCTTTATTTTCCTTAATTTTTTGTTTTAATTATTTATAGCTTAGTTTAGTGTAATTGGCTATTTTTATTAGTTTTTAGGTCTTATTTTCTTAACTTATTTCTTTTTCTTCGTTTCAATAATTTTTATAGTTTAATTATTTAGTTTTCGTTATGAATTTTCCATTTTTATTTCTATTCTATTTCCATTTCCATTTCCTTTTCTTTTTCTTTATATTTAGTCATTATTATTATTATTATTATTTATTTTATTTACTTATTTTTTATTCTTCTATTCTTGTTTCTCTCCTATTTTCCTTTTTTATTTTATGTAGGTACGTGTTGTTCGGGAATCGAAATATAAGCTTAAAGGCCGGTCAAGAAAAGTCAACGGCTCAAAAAAACAACAACTACTCTCCATCACCTTCTCCATCTTATCCTACACCACCATATCTCTTTTCCTACACCACACCATGGCAGTCACCTCCATCCTAAGTTCCTAACCTCATCCCCTGCATCACCCATCTCCACACCAATTCATCCATACTCTCCTCTCCAAACCACCATCCTACACCGCATTCACACCACCACTCCAACTCCCTCACAGCGACCGCCGAGCACAACTAGTGCCAAAACCGCAACCAAATCAGCCCAAAAAGTCACGCAAAACAGAGAAAAAAACAGAGCAAAAACAAAGAAATTAGTTTGGTCGAACCCGAATTAAGTTCGACCGAACCCGAAATTTAGAGTTCCTGCAAGTCTGAGGTCCGGCGAAACTTCCCTTGTGTTCGGACGAACATTTGAGCGCTCAATTGTTGTACGGAATTAATGAAGTCACGTGGTTGCGCTCGTGGTTGAGGTTGATGGAAGATCGACGGTGATGATTGATGTGGCCTAAAAAATGCCACCTAACTGCACTATCAAAACCCAGAAGAAAGAGCCCAAAAGCTTGCCTACGGGCATTCTCCAAAACTGCACAGAGCCCAGGCCCAAACGATAAAGAGGTTCACATTGGGCCTAAACAAGCCTACAGAACCAATGCAGGACACGTGTCCCAATCTTGCGTAAACTCTCAAATCATGCGGGACCAGTTCCGAGTAACCCTAGCACTATAAATAGTGCAAATCCCTAGGTAAAAGGGCAATCAATTCTGGCTCAGCAACAGAAAACCTATCTTTGCTCTGCCTTCTCTCTACAAATTACTTATCTCTCTAGCTTATACTTACTTAAGCATCGGAGGGAATATTCCTACGGGAATATTCTTGTTTTGCAGGTTGCCAGAAGTTCGTGCCAGGTCATACTTGATACCTCCGAGGAGCGCGTGCCACGTCAGCACCGTAAAAGTTCCCACAACATTTGGCGCCATCTGTGGGGAAGTACAATGTCATGGCCGAACTACACCCTGACAGAGAGCATGCTAGTGAAGAAGGAAGACGGCACATTGAAGAAACGAATCGAATTGCAAATGCAGGGAACACACCAGGACGAATGCAAGCTGAGGTGGTGGTGGAAGAAGAACCAATAACCGAGGCGTCTCCGCCAGGCGGCCATCTAAGCCCTAGCGTCCGAGACGTCGTGTTGGACGAGAATCTAGATTTGCCAGTATCGGTGGGCTCCCTACGCGAGATTTTAACAGGATTCCAACAGCAAATGAATCAGACCTTCCGACAACAGATGAGCACTACACTGCAAGATGAAATTCGGAAGAACATGTTGATCTACTGCGCTGAGAGGACGGCTCCGCAGAGGCCCCTCAATCTAGGCGTCAATCGGATAAGCAGAATGCCGCTCAGGTCCAACGTCTGGAGAGCTGGAGAAGGTTCTCGTCCACAAGCAAGCAGGGGAGTTAGCCCTGTGCCTGAGCACTCAGAATATGGCCGTGACCCGCCCACCTTCTTACCTCGAAGGGACCTGGTCCTACGACCATCATCTAGGGAAGTCCCCCAGCCGTCTTGCGACCAGCTGCAAGGCGTCAAGAGCACTATAAGGCTGAATCTGAACTGTCAGACACCGGGTCCACCCCTGTGATGGAAGACCCGCCATTTTATCCCACTACACGTGGACCAACCCAGATGACGCCCCATAGGGTAAGCATGCGCCCCCGCCTACTATCTAGCCGCCGTGAGCCAACCTATCATATTCAGCAAGGATTCAACAACCTGACGTTAAGGCACATGAGTACCCCTTTTTCTGACGAGATTATGAACACCCCGAAGGAACCCAAAGTAAAAACCCCTACCATTGAAGCTTATGACGGGACCACTGATCCCGACATGCATCTTGTCGCATACCGCCACCACATGTACGTACAGGGAACCAATGAAGCCACCTGGTGCAAATACTTCCCAGCCACGCTTAAGGGAGTAGCGTCTAAATGGTTTGAACGGCTGCCTCCAGGATCAATTGCCTCTTTTAGCGAATTACAGACTTTGTTCTCTACAAGGTTCATGGCACACAAGGAAGAAAGGAAAACTAGCATGCATTTAGGACGGATCCAGCAAGGGAAGGACGAGTCCCTAAGAAGCTACGTGAAGCGTTTCAATCTGGAGGCGGGACAGATCCCAGACTTGCCCGATGGTGTCTCTTTTGATAACTTTATCAGGGGATTGAAGAAGGGCTCCTTCAAGTTTGACCTAGTTAAGAAGAGTGTAAGGACTATGGCAGAGGTCCTAGACGAGGCTGAAGCATTTATCCATGCAACGGAAATATGCAGCGCGTCAAAGGAAGGGAGGATTGGAGAAACAACAGATTCCTCCGGGAAGAAGGATAAGGTGGACCGAAAACCTCCACGGGTAAATGGCACATGGGCTCTCTCTAAAGAGCATGATACCAACTCTCCGGGGCACAAGAGAGAACGGCCGCAAGAGAGGGAATATTTCGAATACAACACAGACCTTCTCACCATACTAAAAGACGTAGGGGTAAAGTACGACCTTGATCGACCCTTCCCCATGAAGTCCCCTGCTGAGACTCGAGATCCCAAGTTATATTGCCAGTTCCATGAAGATATAGGACATGAAACCAAGAATTGTAGAAGCTTGAAGAGGGCTTTAGATGGTCTAGCCTCCAAAGGACATCTCAAGAACTACATACGGAAGAATGCTCAAGGCTTTGGAAAAAACCAATACAAAAGGAACAAGTCCCCTGCCTCGCCGACTAAGGGACAACATAGCGACGGAGGATTTGTAGCCGTCATATCTGGAGGACAAGCCGCTGGAGGACCAGCCGCTGGAGGACCTACCATGAGAGGACAGAAGGATTATGCTCGCCGCTTAGGGCAGGTGCTGCTGTCAGCCAAAGCGCCCATGAAATATGTGAGTCAGACGGTGGACGGATATCCACGCCGCACGATGATCCACTCGTGGTTGAATTCAAGATAGCTAACATGAGAGTTAAGCGCATACTAATAGACACGGGAAGCTCGTCCGACATAATGAGTCTAGAATGCCTCAATCGCCTAGCACACGATCCCAAAGCCATCGAAAGAATTCACTATCCCATCATTGGTTTTGGAGGGAGTATCATTCATCCTGTTGGCGTTATCACTCTACCAGTTCGAATTGGAGATAGGCAGAATGGGCGGAAAATGGAAGTAGACTTCTTAATCGTCAAAGACCTGACGGCATACAATGTCATCCTGGGACAGCCCACCTTAAACAAGATCAAGGCTGTAGTCGTCACCCATCTGATGCTTCTGAAGTTCGTGTGCGATGATGGAGTCATAGGCACCATACATGGAGATGAACAACAGGCTAGGGATTGTTACCTGACGACCCTCAACCCGTCAGCATGGAAGCAAGATCTTGCTGAAGTCAGAGGAAAACGAAAGCATGAAGATGAATCCCAGGTCACGAAAGAAATTGGACCCGTCCAAGTAGAAGCGGTCAAAATTGAAGAAGGTGGCTAAGAGTAGAACATCATTAGGGTAACCATTGTACTCAGAGCCTACAAAACGGCCAAGCTATTGTACTCAGAGCCTACAAAACGGCCAAGCTATTGTACTCAGAGCCCACAAAACGGCCTGTAAATACCCGTCTAAGACGCGGTGAATGTAGCAAGCAATTTAGTAAATTAACACTTATCTGACGAATACAAGTCTCTGTTGAAAGAAACTCACCAGAAAACAGTTCCTAAACTGGCGTCCCTATCCGCTAAATAAACAATACCCAGTGGTAATAAACACGAAGGGTTCTGACACCCAGCATGACGCCTTTTCTTTGAAAAGCGCCCAAAAAGACTCAAACAAAGAGCAAAACAATCAGACCTAAGACCTCCTCCTTGGATGGCGTCTAAAAAGACTAATCGTTTGACGGCCTGAGAAGTGGCCTAGATTAGCACCTCAAAATAGGCTCGCGAAACATTCAGACATAAGACCTCCTCCTGGGATGCCGTCTAAAAAGACTAATCGTTTGACGGCCTGAGAAGTGGCCTAGATTAGCGCCTCAAATTAGGCTGATCACCTAAAATACTGAGGTTTCTGTCCAACATTTGGACTCAAAGAAAAAATTTTAAGAAATCAGTACCGAACTGATAAAATTAAAATACAGTGCACAACGGCACAAACTGTTTATACATAACTGCACCTAACTGCACTATCAAAACCCAGAAGAAAGAGCCCAAAAGCTTGCCTACGGGCATTCTCCAAAACTGCACAGAGCCCAGGCCCAAACGATAAAGAGGTTCACATTGGGCCTAAACAAGCCTACAGAACCAATGCAGGACACATGTCCCAATCTTGCGTAAACTCTCAAATCATGCGGGACCAGTTCCCGAGTAACCCTAGCACTATAAATAGTGCAAATCCCTAGGTAAAAGGGCAATCAATTCTGGCTCAGCAACAGAAAACCTATCTTTGCTCTGCCTTCTCTCTACAAATTACTTAACTCTCTAGCTTATACTTACTTATGCATCGGAGGGAATATTCCTACGGGAATATTCTTGTTTTGCAGGTTGCCAGAAGTTCGTGCCAGGTCATACTTGATACCTCCGAGGAGCGCGTGCCACGTCAGCACCGTAAAAGTTCCCACAACAATGATGGTTGATTGAAGGAGGATGGACGGTGATGATGATAGCTGATGAGATGGTGATGATGGATGATCGATTGAAAATTGACGGTTGATGATGGTTGATGGTGAATCGCAGGAGCAGCGTAGATGGGGAAGGAAAGGACGAAGGAAGGGGAAACAAAATGGGGATTCTGATTGTTTTCATTTTCTTTTAGGGGGGTTTTTATTTCTTTTTATATTTTATTTTCATTTTTTTTGTTTTCTTCTTTTCTCCTTTACTTTCTTTTTTATTTCTTTTGTTTTGTTTAACTTTTCTTTATTTTATTTTAGTTTTCTCTTTTTTTTTACCTTAGGAACTTGTAGTATAAATACTCTCATTTTAAGGGGGGAACTTGATTTAACCATATACATAATTAGTCTCATTTTCTAGGGTTTTAGTTTTAGGGAGAGAAAAGTGAGAAAATTAAATAGGTTGAAATTGGATTTTGAAGAATCAAAGATGGGGGACTTGATGATTTGGAGATTTCCATCATTTAATCAATGGGATTTTCTTTATTCTTCTCTCTTCATTTATTGTCTTATTTATTGTTTTATATGTTTCTTTGATTAGATTAGTTTCATGTTTAGTTTTATAATTAAATCTTTAAATTAGTTGTTGTTTTGCTTAGAATCATGTTATTAGTTATTAAAGTGTTTAAATTTCATATTTTTATGTTGATGGAGTAGTTTATTGGTTAGGGTTTGGGTGAAAACCTAACAATGATTGATTTGGGTAAATGAGTTTGAATTTGGTGGATGTTGCATGATTAAATTATTGTTTGTTTGAGCATACTCAAACTTTGTTGTATGCAAATTAGCTACTTGTGTATGACTTAGATTTTGGGGTAGTTGACTTTAGGAAAATCGAGGGATCGTGACCTAAGTTGACTATTGTTTGGTTTGTGCTTAACCGTGACCTAAGGGTAGTTGTGTGTAGGACGGGAGTTCGCATTTGACTATTCTAAGAATTGATCCAAGGCGGGAGTCATTTGGGGATCTATTTCTAACCAACGCATCATTCATACTTTGCTTATGCATCATCATTCTTAATTGTTGCTCGTATACTTGTTTCATTATTGTTGGTGTTTGATCTCATTCCTTGACCATGTTTGTCCTTTGGTAGTTAGTTTAGTTTTAAATTAGTTGGTTAGTTGACTTTTCCAACTCGTTTCGACCTAGCTTGTTGTTCGATTAGCATAAATTAGCGCACCTTAGTCCTTGTGGATTCCGACCCTTGCTTACCGCTTTATTCGTGTTTAGTGGTTAGTTAAGGTAATTTGTTTGATTAGGAGAGACTAGTAAACGACCTAGTTTTCCCCTTGATCAGCTGTGCAGGTCTAAGCTCCAAGTTCGAAAAAGTGGAACAAAAGCTGAAACGAAGAAGCCTACGAACCGCCCGATTCCGATCGGGCGCGTGTCGATTGAAGAGAAAGGTTGTGAAATCGCCCGAACGGGCGACGGTTGCCCGATCGAATCAAAGGGCGAGTGAAATGCCCGATCGGGCGAAATTCCGCCCGATCGGGCGGTCAATGATGACGACATTCCAAACATAGGGAAGGATGCTGGGCTGGAAAAAGTCGAAAAAAATGGGTGTCGAAAATCGCGCCCGATCGGGCGCGCACAGAAAGAAGAAAAAGGTTCAAAAATCGCACGATCGGGCGAGCTGCTGCCCGGTCGGGCGATTTGCAAATCAGCGACAAATAAGCCACGGGATCTTCACTTCCTCATTCTTTTCTTCATCTTCAACCTTATTTTCTCTCTCTTCCTCCATTAAACCCCAACTCTCACAAACTTCAATCCCTCATATCTCCCTCAAATCTCCACCTAATTCAACACTCTTTACATCAAAATCACCCTCTCATCATCCTCTACAACCTATACCCAACCAATTTCAGTTTACTCCACTCTCCACCAAACCCCCAAATTCAACCAAAAACTCAAAACACCACCAAAAATTCAGATTTTCACCATGACTAACCGACAAAGGAGGAGTTGCACCACACAACCAAGGAACCAACATGAGGCTTCCACAAGCCGAGCTCGGGAGCCGACACCACCACCTCCACCGCCCCAATTCGAAGCCGATCTCATTTTTGCTACGGAGTGGCAACGAGACCGATTCATCCACCTCAAGAAGAGGGAGGTAATCCCCACTCGTTTTATTTGTCAAAGGTCTTTGCATGCAATGGGTATTGAGAGTGATGTAAAACGTCTTTTTCATGGTGTCGGTATGAAGGATATGTATAGTATGTTGGGTCTCACCTTTAGGCGTATAACTTTGGAATTTCTGAGTTCGTTGGTTTTGCGTAGAGATGGTTATAGAACTGTGTCGGCGGTTCAGTTTCGCATGATGAACCATACTGTTACCATGAGTATAGCTGATTTTGGTGGGATTTTTGGTTTGTCCACCGCCTATAGTTGGAAACCTGGTAGTGCTCATAACAACTGTACCATGTGGGGAAAGCTGACGGGTAATGATAATCCCGGTAGTATGCAATACTTGCATGCTTCCAAGATACAACACCCTGTCCCTATTGTTTTCTACAGGTTTCTGGGGTTCACAATTTTTGGGAGAGAGGAGACCCAAAATGTTAGGAGTACTGAGCTGGAGATTTTGGGTGGCTACGTTTTAGAAGGGGAAGAGAGGTATAAAATGAACCTAGCACATCATATGGCCTCCCAACTCTTTTCTATAGCCACTAGCACACATACCCCTCGCATTACCGTTGGTGGGTTGATCACCCACATTGCCATGGCCACAGTTAACTTTGTTGAGGCTAACCAAACCCCGGTTTTGGGTAGCAACCTACTTGATTTGGCCTATTTTGCTGGACTTTGCCGCCTACAGGGTGAGCATGGGTTGTTTAGGTCGGGTGCCATGTGGTGGATGTTTGAAGGGAACATGCTTTTCACCTTGCCTGACCCTCAGGGCCGCACCCGTTTCAGACCTGGTCAGGCTCACTATTTATATGCTGGATTTGAGGGTGAGCTGCAGCCTGACCCGCAGCCCCAGCCTGCCCCACAGCCAGAGCCCCACCAGTTCGAGCCTGAGCCTCGCACCTACTTTCCGAGGGGGCGTCGAGGAGATGAGGGGAGGCCACAGGGTAGGCTTACACCAGAGGAGGAGCAGGGGTCTATTCATGAGAGGTTGGGCAGACTTGAGCTCGGTTTCCATGAGTTCGCGGATGATCACTAGAGGACCATGTTCTCTTTCTATGATCAGTATGCCAGGCAGGGCTACATTGCACCGGACGCTCAGCACCCTTCCTGGTTTACCTATCCCGCGGAGGGATATGGAGCTCCCGGTGCCATGGGAACTTTCACACCCACCCACTACGGTGGGTTCGGAGCGGGCACTAGCGGTTATGGCGGTCGAGGTGGTGATGATGGTGATGATGATGGTCAAGGCCATCAGTGATGCTGAGGAGGATTGAGATGGTTCGATACCCCTTGAGCCAATGAGGACATTGTCTGATTTAGCTTGGGAAGGTGTTTCACTCACTTGTACATATTAGGTATGTTTTTCCTTTTATTTTTGCATTTACTTATTTTTGTGTGTTTATTTTGGTGTGTTTAATGTTTTCTAGAGTAGTTTATTGCTTTGAAAAAAAAAATACAAAAATACGTTCCGATAAATACAATATCATGCTTCCCTGTGCCCCTTGAAAGAAAATTGTTTTGATTCTTGGTATTTGATGATGGGCAATGTAGATGTGTTAGCCATGATTTGATATTCGATTGCTTTGATGCCTCAACATGAGTCAACTCCGACTAACTATTTGTGGACTTGGTGCTTGACTAGTTGATTTTGTTAGGATGTGTGATAGCTTCCTGGTGTGTCATTGATTTTGAGTATTGATTTGCAACTGTTAGTAGTGTTTTATGACTCATATACATGCACATTGTGGAGGACGAAGGCATTTTTCTGTTTAGGTAGCCTTCAGATGAATCTAGATACATTTGTTCCCTCCTTTTCTACCCATGTTGTTGCTTGTGCCCCTTTATTCGGTGACTAGCCACATTACAAGCCTGTAAAAACCCCATTGGTTACTAGTCCCAAGCCTAGCTTGGGGGAGCTAATAGTAGTGAGATGAGGGAGTTGTAGTGTGCTACATTTTGAGCACAAAGTGGGTATTGAAAAAGGAGTTCGTCTTATCATGTTTGTTGTTGAAAATGAGTTGAAAATGAAAAGAGATGAAAGAACAAAACAAATGTGAAGGTTGCTAAAAAGAAAGAAAAAAAAAAGAGAGATTGAAAAAGAAAGAAAAAAAAAAGAGAAAAATCTGTTACTCTCATAAAAAGTTCAAAGTATTCTTTCAATCAAGTTCTGCAAACTCATATCCTTATGAGTGATTGGTTGCAATTGTGAAAAAAGGCAAGAAAGTATGGTGTTGGCTATTTGTTGTTTTGTCATGTGTTGAGTGGGAGATTATGGTCATTATATTGGTTGATCATGGTTGTTTTTAGGATTTATGCTCCCCAAAGCCAAGGCTTTAAAGCTCACATTATACCCAAATTTACCGCACCCTTACCTAAGCCTAACATTAGAAGCTTTGAAGACCTTCCGACCTTTGTGCAAAGAGTCGTACTTATGTGAAAATAGTTGTTTATCAATGCAAGTTATGACATGACGCATTTCGAGTCGACTACTAGGTCGAGTGTATGTTTTTCTAGACACACGAGTGTTGTGAGTTTGGGAGGGCATTGTTCACCTATATGTTGGGAGGAGAGCGAACGGGTACATCTTTTATCCGCCACATAAATGAGTGACGAGTGTGTGAGCACTAGTCTTGAATTCCATTGTGCATTTGTGGTTCGCTTTGCGTGACGATTGTTAGGGTGAATTAGTGGTTGAATGGTTTTGATTGGTTGACATTGATGCATGCTTGTTGGATTTTGCCTTGAATTATGTTTTTCATTTTGAATTATGTTGGGGGTGAAGTTGGTCTTGTATTCATCGATGATTTCCTTGCTTAGGGACAAGCAAGGATCTAGCTTGGGGGAGTTTGATATGTGTGTTTTATATAGTGTTTCACCCCCGTCCCTTAGTACTCTTTTTGTGTCAAATGAGCTCTTAGGAGCCATTTTTGGTACTAATATGTGTTATTTAGTGTACCTTGAGTTTCAGGTTCAATGATGAGAAATTGGTCTTTTTAGACCCGTTTCGTGTTGATTTAGGCCACTACACGAGCCCGAGGAAGTTCGGGACCTTTATCGTCGACTTTCGGGAGCCTTAGATGCTTATGGTTGAGCCTCGAGAGTTAGACTCGATGATATGGGCGAAGGATATTGAGGATTGCAAATCGCCCTGTGAGCTGAGGGCGAAATGCGACCATCGGGCGGAATTAAAAGGGAATTGGAGCCATCTACACGCGCGCGATCGGGCGCAGTTCGCCCGGTCCGGATCGGGCGCCCATCAGAAGCAGATTTCAACCTTTCGCAAACCGCCCGATCAGGCTGAATTTGGCCCCATCGGGCCGACTATCGAGCACTTCGCCCGATCGGGCGACGCCAACCTCTGCAGCTTTTTCGCGTGGTTTCTTTTCCATTTTTAATGTTATTTTTGGGCAAACTATATAAGCTACCCTTTATTATTTTGTAGGACATCTTTTATTTCAGTTTTTGAATAGCTTAGTTTTATTATTGAGTTCTCTATTTTTCTCCAAACACTTAGTTTTAATTTTAATCAAAGATTCAAGCTTTATTATTTCATCGTTCTTCAAGTCGGTATTGTTTCTTGCTTTAATTTATCTTATTGCTTCAATCATGCTTTCCATTATGTTAATTGCGTTGTTATTTATTATCATGAGTGAGTAGTTCAATTTCTAGGGTTTAGGGGATCCATGAATGCATGATTGGGATCATATGTGGACTTGATTATTGATTGATTGATTATAATTTCTATAGCTTATTATTATTGCTCGTCAATTCTGTTCGGCCGGACTATTTTGATTTGAGTTTGATTAACCTTGGATTATGCGCCGAGAGGTATAAATCTGATGTTTTTGGTCTGTGGCTATTAGATAGGAATTATTTCTAGTACGTAGCGAGAGCCCGCTAGTTGTTCTATCATAAGGAATTCATAAGATTCGAGAGATGCATGTTTTCCTAGTTATGATTGTTAATTAATTGTCATTGTCCGTTGTCCAATCCCGGTCTGCATTTATGGTGAACCGTTGCCCTAGATTCCTTTAATATTGTTATTTTCCGATTTGATTATTTGCTTTAGTTTAATATACAAACCAATCCAATTCTTGTTACCAGTAGTCTAGATTAGTAATTTAATAGTAGAAAGAACGCCTGTTTCCATTTGAATACGATCCTTGCTTCCCTTGCTATATTTTTAGTTGGTGAACGTTAGGTTTATCTTTGATAGGAGTGCGATTTAGCCTGTCAATGCTTTAGGCTTTTAGGGCCATCATTTCAGAATTGCGGGAATATAAACCGCTTTCAAATTGACTTATATTTACTTGGTGTATGTCTGCACAAAAGGTCAAGGTATACTTAGTTCTTTCCCTAGCTATTTAATTTCAATTTTTAGCCCCCAGTTGCTATTATGTCTTCTCATTAATGATGCTTTCAGATTTCGATTTTAGATGCCCGTGTCATATGTCTGAGTAGGGTGAGCCTTGGTTAAGTGCCAAGTCCTATTGACAATGTCTGATTTTTTCAAAGGGGATTCGCAAGCATTTGAATTACCATGAACGGGTGCCCTGAGTTCGAAGGAACGATGGGGCGATGCCGTAGAACAATCCTCTTTATTGCAAGCTTACTGCCTTTACTACCTGTTGGCGATTATGACTGTGTCTAGTGGTGAAAGAAGGTCTTTAAGTGAGTTACTTTGCTTTAGGGAGGGTCAAGTCAAGTACTTTAGAAGTCATGGACGCTCGCGCTAGCCCCCATTCAATTGAGGTAAAGCGATCTTTTGAGTATTGGCTAAGTGCCTAGGAGTGTGAGTGCTCCTTCTGGCAAGGGTAAGTGCCCTTATTATTTTTCGATGTGTGCTCATTTAGGCATCTTGATGACTTGGATTCTTCCTTTGACTTAAATTTTTCTTTCGATTTGGATTGCAAGTAATTAAATTTCAATAAGGGACTCTATTTTTTATTCTTGTTATTCTATAGGCTTTAACATTTTTGCAAATTGGTTGGACCGAATCATGGATTGCCTACGTATCCGCCTTAAATAGATTTAATTTGGAATCAGGTCTTGCGTAGTTCTTAGCCAGAAAATGGTTTCTTAGAATGCCGATTTTAAACAAGTACGTTCGAGTGGAATCGTAATGTTTGAAATAGGGTGAAATAAGTGTACGAAAATTTTGGAGCGCGCGTATTTTGCGTATTTTATATGATCTTCTACCCCCAAGTGTTCGTTATTCTTCCGCATGTATATAGGAAAATATACGAACACTTTTAGGAATTGGGAGTTGAAAAGTGATAAGCAAGAACGGCGCCCAGGGCTGGGCGTTATTAATTTTGGCGCCCAGGCCTGGGCGTTGAAAACGTGTTCTGGGCTGCCTTTTTGCGCTGCTCCTTTTCGTTTTGTGCCAAATATTTGCTAATCTTTTTTGTGCGCTAAATGCTTCTTTTTCTTTTTAGACGAACTTTAAAGGCGCTTTGCAAATTTCTTTTTTTTTTTTCTTTTTTTTTTTTTTTTTTTTTTTTTTTTTACGTTAAGCGTAGAATGTCCTTTTCATTTGTCTTCTTTTTTTTATTCGTGACTCAGACGGCTTGAAAGATGGGTTGAATGAGATAGGATAATTTGTATAGGCATCAGTCAAGCATGAGAATTGGAAAGGGTAGAAGATTGTAGAACTTTATGTAGTTTTTGTGGTATGATTTGGATTGGTTGACTCAATTCTTTTCCTTCGTTTACTTGGGTAAATTTCGCACTTTGGGAGGTACAGGCTAAGTATTTCATGGCTCGCTCTTTTCGCTCTCCCTTTTCTCTTTCTTTTTTCTTTTTTTGCTTGGGATTTCTCCCCCTTTTTATTTGGGCTAAAAGGTAGATGGTTGTGGTCTTTGAGTCACGAGGCGAGACTGAGTGAGCCTCGTTTGGTAGGCCTATAGTGGACCTTTAATTTTAGTAGGCCTAGGGTGGACCTTTAAATTGTCTAACTTTGCAAGCGTATTTAGTCGTTTCTTAAAATGTGCAAATAGCGTAGATTCAAAATGTTGGTTTTACTTTATTGAAATTTAACGAAAGAATTACATCGAAAATAATTTTTTGCTTCTTTTCAGATTCCAGTTTCCGGGATTTAATTGGAAGTTGTGATTTAGACTCGAACTTTCAATAATTTTTCTGATTATAACCCGTGTATGAATACAAGGAGGTGGCCTAGACTTAAAATAATGACGTGGCGTAAGCCTATAATACTTGACCAAGCGACTTTCAGACTTAGGCTAATTGGACCATAACTTTCATTGGTTGACACTTTAGATTTTAACCCTTGGGTGTTCATTTGTCATGCGCCATTTTGCTTAATGTTGGCAAGGTAGTTAGTTGGGGAGATCGAATTTTCATTTTTGCAAGACTAGAATCATTAGTGCGTCTTCCCTCTTAGTGTGTATTGCTTTACCCCGATGGTAGCCTTATGGCATGCCGATTTGGGTATTTTCATGGTTCGTCATGTTGTATTCATGGAAAATCTTTTAGTCTGTACTTAGGAGTATTTCAAGGAGCGAGTGGCTCGAGAGGACTATGATAGTCGTGACCCAATGTGATCATAAGCCTTGAGGCCATTAGTTTTTTTTGCCAATGGTATTGACACCTTAGGTTCACTTTGGGGGTTGTGCGACTATGGAGGAATGATTTTCCGAATGTGACTATTTCCATTTTGCAAATACTTGAATTACATAATATATTCTTTTTATTGGTGAGAGAGAGTATTGAGGCCGTAGATTCTTAGCAAGGGATGACAATTACATATGGGTGCTTATTGATTTAAATGTTAGGAAGGGAGACTCAATATGGTTTAACCTTTTAACTTGGAGAACGACACCAAGCATTAGGACCGATTCTATGTATAAGACAACTGAGACTTAGGATTTAGATTGTACTTTGGCATAGCCTAGTCTAGACTCGGATTTATTTATTTTTTATTTGAACATTATTTTTCCTTGAAAACTTCATTTGAACATCATTTTTTGAATACTTTGCCCATGTGACATTCAAGGTCATTTTAATTAGCATGCATTGCTACGTATACTTTATGTGCGGGCACAACATTGTCGTCATAGGAGGCCTAAGGACGACACAAGGAGTTGTTATTTTATAAGTCGTTCTTAGAATCGAGTGCCTTTTTCATACGTATATTGCTACGTATACTTTATGTGCGGGCACCGAGGCTGTTGTGCCTGACCAAAAGGCCAGGCAACAACTTCGGCGCCCAGGTTGGGCGTGGAAAATGATTGGCGCCCAGCCAGGGGCGCTGAAAATGCGTCCCTGACTGGTACTCGTATTCTGTTCGTCTATCCTTTTTTCGTACATACGACTTAATTTTGCGTGTTTGCCTAATGACGTCCTTTACGCGTCGTGCAGCGTTGTGGGATCCGTTACAGGCTGTCCTGGGCGTCGCTTATTTTGTGGCGATCGCCCGGGGCTGTGGAACACGTATTTTGGTATAACTCTTTGGCCAATTGGTGTTTATGAATGTTTGGGCAATTTTAAGGGTCGTTGGTTTTCTAATATTATTTGTCACACACAATCACATAATTCGCTACACGTAACTAACATTACAACATGAAGCAAAATAATATGTCACGTAGTTTATGATAGGCTTCTATGGGTAATATTTGCGCCGGCTTGGTACCTCTTCTATCGTCGATCCAACACATGCCCCGGTCGAGGTAGTGCATTCACGAGTGAATTTTGTCCCAAGAGGCCAATCACGATGTAAGCCAAGGGGGCATGCACCAATGAGAGGGACCTAGTGGGCGAGCGATCGGGTTTGGGATAGGTGTACTACTAGCGAAAGTGCCGAGTGGACAACATTCGAAGCGTATGCACCCCCCGGGTGGCGATGGGTATCCTTATTCCCAACTCCCGAGATGAAACATGCCAAGGGAGCCAAGATTCGTTATGCGGTTCTGTCCGTTCACATTAATATGCTGATTTTCAGGTCGTCCCAACTTGATAGGGAAATAAACGCGGAGTAGGATCGTTTCACCCTTCGGCTATTTTGACCTACGAGCACGAGTATTTCATTAACATCCCCAGTGGAGTCGCCACTGTGAGGGGGGTCGAAAAAGCACGAGGCTAATGCATGACCTCGTCCCTCGTGGGCTCACGTCGTCAGATCAAGTGTAATTGGATTTTCTGTGAGTTTACACCCAATCGACTAGTAATATAGGAGTCGCCATTCAGTTTTTAATGACAATGAGAAAAACTGACAAAACCCGGTTATCGTGACATAAAGGGAGTGCAATTATGTTCGACCACGACGGCCATAGGTTCCCTTGTGATCCCTGGTGTGGGGATCGCTCAACGTACACCCGCAGGGCAGAGATTGAGAGTTCGGGGGACTGTAGCTACCGAGAGGAGTGCTCATCGATAATACTCCAGAGGCAGGTTATCCTTACTAGCTCAGCATAAATAATTGAAGGGACTTGCGTTAAACTATTAAACTATTCTGAATTGATTTTAGCAATATGCAACACATAACACTAAATCGATCGTGATTATCTTATTTAGATTTATTTAAGGTACCTAGCATGATAATTCAATTGTCCAAGGTATTATCTTATTAGGCGTGATAGATCAATCAAATTAATAGTTTGACAATTTTATAAAAGGGTGATGAAAGCGATTAAATCATACGAGGGACACATTACAACGCACCCTTGAGAGGTGCGTTGTGGTTCTCAGAAAACTAACCACTTGGCTTTGTTATTTCTCCTTTTATTTAACGAATCTCGGGTTTCTAAGCAATGTTCCAGTATTTAGGCTTAATTCATCAAGCTACAAGGGGCAGGATGCGTTCTGTTCGACTTTTGGGTCGATTGCGACAGAACGCCGGATCAATTTCGCAGCGTGAGGCTTAGGCTTAAGGCTAGAGTCAATACTCATGTTATGGAATTGTGTGTTATTTTCACGTCGGTTTTGAGGCTGTATTTATAGGAAAAGAGTGTGTGGAAAGATAGATTTTAAGATACGAATCCAAAAATAATCCGGAGATAAAACGGCCCCAGGCATTTTCAGCGCCCAGGGCTGGGCGCCGAAGATTTCGGCGCCCAGATCCAGGCGTTGAAAATGGGATCTGGGCCGAGTTCTTTGTCAGATTTGGACTCTTAGAACACGGAGCTTTTGAGATTTATCCGAGTCTTTTAGTGCGTATTAACTTATGACGGAATGCGTCTGGGCCCGTTACGAACTCTAGGTTCGTTAGGAATTTAATTAATACGTAACTCTTATTTTCGAATTATACCAGGAATGCAAATTCTATCTCTTTTAGGATTTATGTTGGAGTGCAACATCTAATTCTGACAGGTCTCTATCTTTTATGACTTTGCCACTTTTAACAACTACCTTTTACGGCAGTTACTATTCTTAGCAGGTTTCTATAAATAGTAGCTTTGGCTGAAATGAAAGGGTGATTGAGATTCGTTATTTTATAGGAGATGCGTTGCCAAATGGAGATTTATGTTCTCATCATCGAACCTTCCCTTTCGGGAATGGGGACAAAAGTAGGTGTCTACAGTTGTATGATTCCCATATCTGACTCTGAGAGTTTTGTTTAGAATTTACATCTTGGTTTGGGTTCATACCTGCTATAGACTTACTGACTCTAGTTGAGATTTGTTCTGTGACTCTTGGGGAAGTCTACATGGCTGGACTCAGGAACAATGAGGCCGCTTCGATTCCATGTTCTAGAAAATTGAACCTAGTCAGGTTATTTATCAGGATACAACTTTTGCGTTCCCTAGGAGTTTCTAGCGTTGTTGCAGGCTGATCTTCCCTTGCTGCTCCGAAACGGGTGATGCCTATGGCTCGACTATTCTCAACGGGGCCGAAATGACCGATCTTTTACCCTGGCTGCGGAATTTTACAGTTCCGATTTCTCGATTCGTAGCTTATTTGTGTATTTTGACTTTTTGAAGCATTTTTTTGGATTTTGACAGCGTTGTTGACCTTATCAAATTATGTGTCTGGTTGGTTAGCTTAACATAGCACGTAAAATTTCTACACGAAACTAACAACGAGCATGAATTCAGGTATAATGTGCATTTAGTTTTATCCTAGTCTCTAAGGTATGATAGGCTGGGTGTCAAAAATGTATCAAACCTATCGCCAATTTCCCAACAGGCCCTTGTCAGAGTTGCCAGGTTCATGACGAATTTTATTAAGGTCTATCTGATACATGCTGGAATGACATATACCGTGAATGGATCTAGGAGATAAACGGTTTGATTTGGGTGGATGTGCTACATTGCGAACGTTTCGAGTGGACAACATCCGAAGCGCGTGCACCCCTCGGGCTGATAGGTGTCCTTATTCTGAGATGAAATATGCCAAGGAAGCAAAGATTAGGTATGCGGTTCTTTTGCGATCATTCGTCACGTTGAATATTTCAGGTCGTCCCAACTTAATAAGGAAATAATTATGGTGTAGCGTTCGACTTCTGCTATACGGCTTCCTCATCGACGCACTATTTGCATAGATTACTTCAATATTGTCCCCAATGGAGTCGCCACTGTGAGGGGGTCGAAAAATAGGACGAGCATTGAGAAAATGGCCCGAACAACTTTCCCCTCTTGATGTGGTAATCATATTAAGTAAATATGAACTAACCGTGGGCGTTAGCCTCTTTTTACTAGTCTGTAGGAGTCGCCATTCAGTTTTACAACGACATTGAAGAAAACTAACAAAACCCGTTTATCGTGATATGCATGGAGTGCAAACATATTTGACTCACAATTGAAGGAAATAGTGCCCTTGGTCCAAGTATGCATAAAATATTAAGTCTAATAAATGCGGTTCAGTATTAATTAACAAGTTAACAATTCAGTGAGGATCAAGTGAGCTGAATGTCTAGCTAGAGGCCGCTTCAGTTCAAGTGGAATTAATTATATTAATCAACAGCTTACTCTTGACTGAACCCGTAGGGTCACACAAATAGTACGTACACGGATCAAGTATTTAATGGCATTAAATACTCCATCTATGGATATTCGGAATCGACGGATCTTGGTTTCAGTGGGAGTTGAGATCGTCACAAACAAGAAATGAATACTCCAGTGATACGGTTATGGATGAAAGTGATAGTCTTATGCTAGCAATTGGAACCAAAACTGATTTGGGTTCAATGGCTCATTTTGTGTGCATGGTGACTTGGATTGAGTGAGCTCGTTATATGGTCCTTATTATCAAGGTGGTACGTTAATCAAACTGGTCCTTTTAATCACATTGGTCCACTTGTTTAAACAGATTGTACGCACTTATTATTTTTAATTGCTTTGGTTAAAGTCGGTTTAATAAAGGGATATTTGTTTAAATCCCCAATTTAAATTCAGTCATTACTTAGCTTTGATTATTGCTGTTTGTAAGGAGAGTTTTAAGCCTTTGTAACCTCCAATTTAGTGACTGAATTAGGAGGCTTTAGAGCTTGTAACTGCCAGTTTTAAAGGCTCTTAAATGGCTCTTAATTAGCCGTTTAAAGCTCTTGTAGCTGTTGGTTTTTGGCTATTTATAGTCAGCTTCTTGATTGGAATAAACAACCAACTGGATGATTAAAACACTTGTTTGTTCATTTCGAATTATAGTTTATAATTCAGCTTTTTTTCTTTGTTTTGGACGCGTTTCCTATTCAAAGAACTGATTGTGAGTCAATAGGTCTTGTCTTGCATTCACGATCAACGAGTTAAAGGTCTAGCTTGTTAATCAACTATCCTTGTTTATACAACGAGTTTTTAAACTCGTATCATTAGTGGTATCAGAGCTGCTGTTCGTGAGATCCGCCCAAAAAAAAAAAAAAAAAAGAGCTGCTGTTCGTAATTCTTACAAACTGAAATATGGATTTTGATGATCCTGACTTTCTACAACATCTCCAAGAAGCCTTGAAGAACGTTAGAGATGGGGGGTATCGTAGGCCTCCTAGGCGTGATCTACGGGCTATGGATGAATTCAAGGTCACCGAACTTCCTGAATTTGTTGTTGGAACAGATCCGGAAGCCTATTTGGAGTGGGAGCGCAAAATAGAGAGAATGTTCGATTTCAAGGACATTGATTATGAGAAGCGTTGCAAATATGCCATATTGAAGCTAGGACGAGGGGCTTCATTGTGGTTCGAGGGACTGAAATCCAAGAGAATACGTGAATGGAAGGAGAAAATTACCTCTTGGGAGTCTTTGAAACGTAAGCTACGTAAAAGGTGAAGGAAATGATGCCCTTGGTCCAAGTATGCATTCTATGTTAAGTCTAATAAATGCGGTTCAGTATTCATTAACAAGTTAATAATTCAGTGACATCAAGTGAGCTGAATGCCTGACTAGAGGCCGCTTCAGTTCAAGTGGAATTAATTATATTAATCCACAGCTTACTCTTGACTGAACCCGTAGGGTCACACAAATAGTACGTAAACGGATCAAGTATTTAATGGCATTAAATACTCCATCTATGGATATTCGGAATCGACGGATCTTGGTTTCAGTGGGAGCTGAGATCGTCACAGGCAAGAAATGAATACTCCGGAAACGATGATATTGCCGGAAACGGAAATATGGATCGTATCGGAAATATAAATATTATCCAAGTCGTAGATGTTGCCGGAAACAGAAACATGGTACGTATCGGAAAATATTATCGGAAATGGAAATATTGCCGGAATCGGAAATATTGCCGGAAACGGAAATATTGTCAGAATCGGAAATATTATCGGAATCGGAAAATAATTCCGGAAACGGAAATATTAAATATTTGTTCGAAACGGAAATTAATTCCGGAATCGGAAATATTAAATGTTGTTCGTATCGGAAATGAATTCCGGAATCGGGAATTTAATCGGAAGCGTATCGTACGAATTAGCATCGGACGAGGCCCGCTAGACGAAGGCACAGCACGAAGCCAGGCCTCGCCCAGCGAGCCGCACGCAGCAACGCACGCCTCGACCAGGCCCAGCGCAAGGCCAGGCCCAGCCAAGGGCGCGCGCGCGCACGCAGCACCGCACATGGGATGTGCGCTTGTCGTGGGCCGCAAGGCCTGCGCAGGTGCACGGCTTGTACGATGCGTGTGCGGGAAATCCTAATTCTATTAGGATTCATGCGAAGATTAAAATCCTAATCTTATTAGATTTGCTTTGTTATTTAGAGTCCTAATAAAGTTCTAATTAACAAATCCACATCCTAGTAGGATTACAATTCCTTTTCCATACCTCTATAAATAAGGGCCTAGGGTCATTATTTATATACAAGTTTTCAAGTATTCAAAAGCTAGGATTTTTAAGCAGAAAAATCAGCCATAACTCTTGCCCATTTAGCCGAAAATAAGTAGTACCTTAAGGGCGATTCTAGTTGGTCAATCTTAAGGCGGATCCGGACGTGCTGTGGACTATCTACGGAGGGACGACACTTGGAGTCCTAAAGACTTGTTCTTGTTCGGTTCGGGCGCAGCTAGGGAGGGCACGCAACAAAGTGTATGCATCTAAACTATGCTAAATGATTATGTGTAAATAATACGTTTTCCTGGCTTTATGGTTTTTCCGCATGATTTATGAATTGTCATATGTATCATAACCTAACAGTGGTATCACGAGCCTCTTATTATTTTCATAATCTAAATTGCATGAACATGGTTAAATATTACAAATTTGCAAGAATTAAAAGGGGTGATTAATTTTCGTAATTGTTAATTAATTGCAAATTGCGTTTATTTAATTATACGTACGCAGTTTTTCGGCAGTTTCTTCGTTACTCATCCAAATCGAGTGATTTTTGTGTCAATTCCGCATGTAAAAGGCATTCTAAAATTTGACAAAAAAAAATTTTTCGGCCGAACTCAGAATTCTCAAATTCGAAGCCTAACTATGACTTTTCGGAGGTTTTAGTTTTTCGAATGCAAAATTTCGTAAATTTAAGATGTTAAATTAAATATTTGCGATTCTTGTTGATAAATCTTGAATTTTTGATTGACCTACTGTATATGTTTAACAAGTTTGAATGCCTAGCCTTGTTAATTATGCAATCTAATTTGTAATTATGATTAATTTGTTGAAAATTGGAATAATTTAGAATTAATTTGATTTTCATAATTAGTTATAATTTAATTAGATACCTATGATTAAAAACCACCATAAAATTGTAAATTTATGTTAAATTTTAAATTTTTATGACCTAGACTTGAATCCATGTTAATCGGAAATCAATTGAATAATAAATTTTCGATTTTTCGCCCTAAAATTATGAAATTAATATTATTTATTAATTTGTCATTAATTTTGAATATAAATTTTAAATTTTTATGCGATTCGCTCATATAACTTGCACGCACAAAGCAATGGACGCTACGTGTTACCCTTAAGGGGTGTTGTATAGTGCGGGCATGTGACGACGAGCAAGGGAGCTCGTCGCCCATGCGGTACGAAAGCAATCAGCAAGGCCATGGTGCACGAGCACAAGGCAGCAGCCCTGCCTTGTGTCGTGGGCTGTGTGCAATGGGCGAATGGGCGAGGGCGAGAGCAAGGCACGAGCAGTCGCGTGTGGGCAGCAAGCGAGCTGCGCCACAGCGCGCACTGCCTCGCGCAAGCGTGCGGAGCCTCGCGCGCAGCGAGCGTAAGCTCGCGTGCCACGAGTGCTGCGCCAAGCATCAATCGCTCGCGCGCTGTGAGTGCTTGTTGTGCGTGCGACGAGCGCTGCGCCCAGCGATGGCGTGCGAGTGCTTGTTGTGCGTGCGACGAGCGCTGCGCCCAGCGATGGCGTGCGAGTGCTTGTTGTGCGTGCGACGAGCGCTGCGCCCAGCGATGGCGTGCGAGTGCGTGTTGCGACGTGCGACGAGCGCTGCGCCCAGCGATGGGTTGCGGCAGCATTCTCGTGCGTCGAGCGCTGGCGCGCGCAGCGAGCACCACCTCGCGTGATGCCTTGCGATGTTGAGCAGCAGCAATGCGACACAGCGCATGGGCTGCGCGCACATGGCCAGCGATGGCTGTGTGCGTGTGCCCATGGGCGTGCGATGCGTGAGGTTGTTGCGTTGCGATTAGATCGTTTTGAAATTTTAATTTGAAATTTTCAGTTTACGAAATTTTAATTAATTTTAAAATTAATAATTTAAATTATTTTCTTGGATTTTAATTTTGAATATTGTAATTATAATAAATTTTATTTATTCTAATGATTTTACTAAAATTAAAATCATGAATTAATTTAAATACGACTGAAATTAAATTAAACTTTTGGATTCAATTTTAAATTTATATGAGCTTTAAATTTTAATTAAATTTGTATGTTTCCGGTTAGACTAGAAATACATTTTTATGTTTAAAATTAGTAAAGCATATGAATTTATTGGTTTAAGTGGGAGCCCCTTTTAGTCATAAACTCTTGATTAGGTCTACAAACCCTTAAGGTTAAAGCAACTTGATTAGAATTAATAAGGACTGAATAATTTGTAGATTATTGATGCTCTTGATTAATTGCTGCAAATGTTTATGTGATGCATAATGTGTTTTACTAACCAGCTATGTGGGCCATTCATGATAATGAATGGGTGAATGGTATATATTGTATATGTACTGTTTTGCAGGTTATGAAGTGACTAGTATGGCCCAAATAGGATAGAAAATATGGTCTGCGTACCATTAATTTGAATGTAATTGGTCTAAAGTACCAAAGTTGTTTTTCAATTCAAATATGGTCTGCGTACAATCAAATAGTTGTAATTAGTTTAATTATAGCTTATCCTATTTGAAGAAAATGGTGCCTCCCACGGAGATTTTCAAGACGGACTTTGAAGTTAAAGCTTCAAGATGAAGTCGGGCCATACTAGATCACATTTATCTTATGCATGTTTTAAGTTATTTATTGCTTTTAAATATGTCTTAAAATGCATGAGATCAAAAGCTTGATTATGTTGCATGATTAAGGATTTTAGTTCACTTAAAATCTAACCAACATAGTAAGAGCCTTAAGTTCCAAACTTAAAAATTGAGTTAAAAGGTGCCATGCCAAAATATACACTTGCTTGGATATCCTTTACATCAATCTAGTAATAGTTTTCGCTCAGCGAGGTGTTACTTATTGGTCCTAAAGGGGCAAGGTACACAAATAATTGTGAGTACATGTTAGTTTTGGTGAAACTCAACGATATAAGTAAGGAGTCATTTTATGTCGTGGCAAAATCGATAGGTTTACCTAATAAGTTCTTAGACGTACCTATCAACCAAGAATAGTTTCTAGACTATTAGCAAAAGGCTTTTGCTTACCTAAGATGTTTTAGGATTAAGTCGACAAACTGTGCTTAGTTCTTCAATGATTTTAGGATCTTGGAATCATTTTATTCACACCTGCCGGAACACATAACTTGAATAAAATGCTTAATGAACATTGAATTATGCATGTATGCTAGAATTTAAGTTTATTAAGAGAAACTGTGGATGGTTATTTATTTGTTTATTCTTTTCAATTGTAGTTTTAAATATGGCAAACAACAATTCATTCAACATTCGATCAATTCTCGAAAAGGAGAAGTTGAACGGGAAGAACTTCCTTGACTGGCAAAGGAACTTGCAAATAGTTCTTATGCAGGAAGAAAAGGAGTATGTCCTAGAAGAGGCGATGCCCGAAGCCGCAGGCGACGGGGTCACTCAGGCAGCCCTCAATCGTTGGATTGATGCCAACAAGGATGTGAAATGTCTAATGCTCGCCACCATGAGTGCAGATCTGCAGAAAACGTTCATCAACTCAGATGCTTTCACAATCATCAGTGAGTTGAAGAACATGTTCCAAGATCTGGCTCGAGTCAAAAGATTCGAGACTCATAGGCAAATTCTTGAGACCAAGCTTAAGAAAGGCGAGCCCGTAAGTCCACATGTTCTCAAAATGATTGGACTCATTGAGAATATGAGTCGGCTGGATCAGCAATTTTCTCAGGAAATGGCTATAGACACCATCCTCCATTCTCTTCATAGCGGGTATGATCAGTTCAAACTGAACTACAGTATGAATAGTCTGGACAAAACGCTCACTGAGCTTCACGGTATGCTGAAGACCACTGAAAAGACGCTCAAAAGTGATAAGCAGGATGTGCTTATGGTGCGTGGGGGCAAGTTCAAGAAATCTGGAAAGAAGAGGAATGCTAAGAAAGGTGGCAACAAGGCCAGCCCAACTAAGCAAACTGGCGCCAAATCTGTAAAGAGGAAGGTCAGTCAACCCACTTCTGAATCCGAATGCTTCTACTGCAAGAAGAAGGGGCATTGGAAGAGAGATTGCTTGAAGCTAAAGGAAGATCAGAAGAACGGAACAGTCGTTCCATCTTCAGGTATTTTCGTTATAGACTGTATACTTGCTAATTCAACTTCTTGGGTATTAGATACAGGTTGTGGCTCACACTTATGTTCCAATCCACAGGGACTAAGAAGAAGTAGAAAGTTAAGCAAGGGAGAAGTCGACCTACGAGTGGGAAATGGAGCACGGATTGCTGCATTAGCTGTAGGAACTTATTATTTGTCGTTGCCCTCCGGGCTAGTTTTGGAACTGGAAGAATGTTTCCATGTTCCAAGTCTTACTAAAAACATCATTTCAGTTTCTTGCTTAGATGCTAAGGGATTTTCCTTTTTAATAAAAGACAATAGTTGTTCGTTTTATTTTAAGGAGATGTTTTATAGATCTGCTAGATTAGTCAATGGACTTTATTTATTAGATCACGACAAACAAGTATATAACATAAATACCAAAAGGGCCAAAAAGGATGATTCAGATCTCACCTATCTGTGGCTTTGTCGATTAGGCCATATAAACTTGAAACACTTAGAAAGACTTCAAAAGGAAGGAATTCTATAACCATTTGACTTAGAGGATTATGGTAAATGCGAATCATGTTTACTTGGCAAAATGACAAAGCAGCCTTTCTCTAAAGTTGGAGAAAGAGCAAATGAACTATTGGGTTTAATCCATACAGATGTATGTGGACCAATGAGTACAAATGCTAGAGGTGGTTTCAGCTACTTTATCACTTTCACTGATGACTTCAGTAGATATGGTTATGTCTACCTAATGAAGCATAAGTCTGAATCCTTTGACAAATTCAAGGAATTTCAGAGTGAAGTAGAGAATCAATTAGGCAAGAAGATTAAGGCACTGCGGTCTGATAGAGGTGGTGAATATCTGAGCTATGAATTTGATGACCATCTGAAAGAATGTGGAATTCTATCAGAATTGACTCCTCCTGGAACACCACAATGGAACGGTGTGTCGGAACGGAGGAACAGGTCAATGATGGGTCAGGCCAAACTTCCATTAGAATTTTGGGGACATGCACTTAATACAGCTGCACTCACTATAAATAGAGCTCCGTCTAAAGCTGTCGAAAAGACTCCATATGAATTATGGTTTGGAAAGCCTCCAAATGTGTCTTTTCTGAAGATTTGGGGATGTGAAGTATACGTCAAACGATTAATTTCAGACAAACTTCATCCAAAATCTGACAAATGTATCCTTGTGGGCTATCCAAAGGAAACAAAGGGGTATTACTTCTACAATACATTTGAGAACAAGGTGTTTGTTGCTCGAGATGGTGTCTTTTTGGAGAGAGATCACATTTCCAAAATGACAAGTGGGAGAAAAGTAGACCTCGAAGAAATTCGAGTCGAACAACAAACTCTAGAGAATGCTCAAGATGACATTCAGGATGAAACTCAGAGATCTTTAGAAGAATCTGGTGAGAATCATGGTCAATCTAGAAATGTTACCCCGCGTAGATCGCAAAGATATAGATCTCAACCGGAAAGGTACTTAGGTATTTTGACGAACGAGAGCTATGACGTTCTATTACTTGAAAGTGATGAACCTGCGACTTACAAACAAGCTATGACGAGCCCTAGCTCCAAGCAATGGAAAGAAGCCATGCAATCTGAATTAGACTCCATGTCTGAAAACCAAGTATGGGATTTGGTCGATTTGCCAGATGGCTACCAAGCCATTGGAAGCAAATGGGTTTTCAAACTGAAAAAGGACAAGGATGGGAAACTTGAAGTTTTCAAAGCTAGATTGGTTGCAAAAGGTTACAGACAAGTCCACGGTGTGGATTACGATGAAACCTTTTCACTAGTTGCAATGCTAAAGTCTATTCGGATAAAGTTAGTAATCGCTGCATATTACGATTACGAAATATGGCAGATGGATGTCAAAACTGCTTTCTTAAACGGCGTTTTAACAGAAACTGTGTTTATGACACAGCCTGAAGGTTTTGAGGATCCAAAGAATGCTAAAAAGGTATGCAAGCTAAAGAAGTCAATCTACGGATTGAAGCAGGCATCCAGGAGCTGGAATATACGTTTTGATGAAGCAGTCAGTGACTTTGGTTTCATCAAGAACGCAGAAGAATCTTGTGTATACAAGAAGGTCAGTGGGAGCAACATTGCTTTCCTAGTATTATATGTCGACGACATATTACTTATCGGAAATGACATTCCTATGTTGAACTCTGTCAAGATTTGGCTTGGGAAATGTTTTTCGATGAAAGATCTAGGAGAAGCACAGTACATACTAGGGATCAAGATTTACAGAGATAGATCTAAAAAGATGATTGGACTTAGTCAAAGCACTTATATCAATAAGGTGCTTGATAGGTTCAAGATGGCGGACTCCAAGCGAGGCTACCTACCCATGTCTCATGGAATAACTCTAAGCAAGACTCAGTGCCCAAAAACACTTGATGAGCGTAGACGAATGAATGGGATTCCATATGCATCATTGATTGGTTCAATAATGTATGCTATGATATGTACACGACCGGATGTTGCGTACGCACTCAGTGCTACGAGCAGATACCAGTCAGACCCAGGACAGGCGCATTGGACTGCTGCCAAGAATATTCTGAAGTACCTGAAAAGGCACAAAGATGACTTCCTGGTCTATGGTGGAGATGATGAATTAATTGTTAAAGGCTATACGGACGCAAGTTTCCAAACCGACAAAGATGATTTCAGATCACAGTCTGGGTTTGTCTTCTGCCTCAATGGAGGTGCAGTAAGCTGGAAAATTGCTAAGCAAAGCACCATTGCGGATTCTACAACTGAAGCAGAGTACATTGCTGCACATGAAGCAGCAAAGGAAGCTATATGGCTAAGGAAGTTCATAGGTGAACTTGGTGTAGTCCCCTCCATTAAAGGACCAATAGCCCTGTATTGTGATAATAACGGAGCTATTGCACAGGCAAAGGAGCCTAGACACCACCAGAGAGTCAAGCATGTACTTCGTAGATTTCACCTTCTACGAGAGTTCGTTGAAAGAAAAGAAGTCGAGATAAACAAGATTGGAACTGATGACAACATCTCAGATCCATTGACTAAACCTCTGCCGTAGGCGAAGCACAACTCGCACACTGCGGCTATGGGAATCAAGCATATTGGAGAATGGCTTTGATATCCCTGTTTAATGTTTTAAAGTTTTAGAGTTTAAATCTTTGTAAAACATTATTGGTTAATCATTCACAATAAATGAAAAGAATTCATTTTTCCATTTAATTTGTGGTTTATTAAATGATGAGTCCCTTCAATTTGACGATATATTCAAGATAGGCTGTCAGGACCAGTCCTGTGACTAAGAAATGTCTATCAAGTGAACTTGAATGTCAAAGGTTGAAAATGGTCCCTAGTCGGAGTTTTCTATAAAATTGGACGCATAGAAAACGTTAGACGATTAGAATGCAAGATGACTAGTAGTTCTGTTTCTTGAACTATGTGGACATGGCAATGTCATAATCATTTGCATAGATACTTACTTTGGGAAGACTAGTATCGGACAAGACCTATGAAACTTTACTGTAAGAGATGAAAATCTGTCATAAGTAAATTTCATTAAAATTATTAGACACTAAATCCTCAATACCTGAGTGATTTGAGATTACTTGTTTGAGAACTGGTTACTTTGACGTTGACCAACCGTCGCACCGTAAAAGGAGGCTATAAAGGCAACGCTCAGGTAATCACCTATCAAACGAAGTCTAATCTCAAGATCGCAAGATTGGGATTGTCCTCCCATAAATCGGGATGAGATGCTTAAAAGTTGTACAAGGCCACTCGGAGAGCTAGAAACTGTGAAATGCATGGCCGTGCTCGGATGAATCATAGGCTATGATTATCTGTTTATTTGATCAGTTGAACTCTGAAACCGAGAAACACCTCTGGACATAATAAGGATGACAACTCTTACCTTATGTTCAAGAGCAAGCATCGAGCGACAAAGGAATTAGGAAATGCACATTTGTCCCTAAGGACAAGTGGGAGACTGAAGGAAATGATGCCCTTGGTCCAAGTATGCATTCTATGTTAAGTCTAATAAATGCGGTTCAGTATTAATTAACAAGTTAATAATTCAGTGAGATCAAGTGAGCTGAATGCCTGACTAGAGGCCGCTTCAGTTCAAGTGGAATTAATTATATTAATCCACAGCTTACTCTTGACTGAACCCGTAGGGTCACACAAATAGTACGTAAACGGATCAAGTATTTAATGGCATTAAATACTCCATCTATGGATATTCGGAATCGACGGATCTTGGTTTCAGTGGGAGCTGAGATCGTCACAGGCAAGAAATGAATACTCCGGAAACGATGATATTGCCGGAAACGGAAATATGGATCGTATCGGAAATATAAATATTATCCAAGTCGTAGATGTTGCCGGAAACGGAAACATGGTACGTATCGGAAAATATTATCGGAAATGGAAATATTGCCGGAATCGGAAATATTGCCGGAAACGGAAATATTGTCAGAATCGGAAATATTATCGGAATCGGAAAATAATTCCGGAAACGGAAATATTAAATATTTGTTCGAAACGGAAATTAATTCCGGAATCGGAAATATTAAATGTTGTTCGTATCGGAAATGAATTCCGGAATCGGGAATTTAATCGGAAGAGTATCGTACGAATTAGCATCGGACGAGGCCCGCTAGACGAAGGCCCAGCATGAAGCCAGGCCATCGCCCAGCGAGCCGCACGCAGCAACGCACGCCTCGACCAGGCCCAGCGCAAGGCCAGGCCCAGCCAAGGGCGCGCGCGCGCACGCAGCACCGCACATGGGATGTGCGCTTGTCGTGGGCCGCAAGGCCTGCGCAGTTGCACGACTTGTACGATGCGTGTGCGGGAAATCCTAATTCTATTAGGATTCATGCGAAGATTAAAATCCTAATCTTATTAGATTTTCTTTGTTATTTAGAGTCCTAATAAAGTTCTAATTAACAAATCCACATCCTAGTAGGATTACAATTCCTTTTCCATACCTCTATAAATAAGGGCCTAGGGTCATTATTTATATACAAGTTTTCAAGTATTCAAAAGCTAGGATTTTTAAGCAGAAAAATCAGCCATAACTCTTGCCCATTTAGCCGAAAATAAGTAGTACCTTAAGGGCGATTCTAGTTGGTCAATCTTAAGGCGGATCCGGACGTGCTGTGGACTATCTACGGAGGGACGACACTTGGAGTCCTAAAGACTTGTTCTTGTTCGGTTCGGGCGCAGCTAGGGAGGGCACGCAACAAAGTGTATGCATCTAAACTATGCTAAATGATTATGTGTGAATAATATGTTTTCCTGGCTTTATGGTTTTTCCGCATGATTTATGAATTGTCATATGTATCATAACCTAACAAAAGGTATGTGCCAACAACTCATAGAATAACAACTTATCGTAAAATTGCCGTATTGAGGCAAGGAAAAATGAGTGTGGCTGAATATATTGATGAGTTTGAAAAGTTGTCCTTAATGGGAGAAATTGAGGAAATTGAGGAACAAAAACTGTCCAGATTTTTAAGGGGTCTAAATTATAATATTGCCAATACCGTAGACCTTTATCCATATTATGATTTTGACACTCCTTGTGGACTTTGTTTAAAATTGGAAAGTCAAGGGAAGGCAAAATATGGGGGAGGGTCTAGTATGGATGGTAAAGCCAAGTCTTGGGCTAAATCCGAACCTAGCTTGAAACCAAACACATCACTTAGTACCGTAGGTTCAAGTAATTCTACGGCTGCCCCTAAACTATCTAACCCAACCAAAGAAACAAGTCTGTCCAAGGTGCGTTGTTTTAAGTGTCAAGGGTTTGGGCATTATCAAAATGCGTGTCCAAATAAACGAGTAGTGACCTTGAGAGAAGCTGTTGAATGTCGTGAGGAGTTGTTGGAAGAGGAAAAGAGGTTGGGGGACGTATTTTTGTTTGATGAGAGTGGTGATGAGGAGGAAGAGGAAGGGTATGAGGCTCCAATTTATGACACAAATCTGGTTCTTAGAGCCCTACAAACTCAAATTTCACCTACTGATCTAGACCAACGAGATCAGTTGTTTCATACTAAATGTCTAGTGAAAGATAAGTGGTGTAGTGTAATTGTTGATGGGGGGAGTTGTACCAATGCTGCTTCTAGTGAAATGGTGTCGAAATTAGGCTTAATCACTACTGCCCATCCTAGGCCATACGCACTCCATTGGCTTGATGATGGTAATAGTGTAAAAGTGTCGAAGCAAGTAAGGGTTGGTTTGACTATGGGTTCGTATGTGGATGAAGTTCTTTGTGATGTTATTCCTATGGATGCTTGTCATATTTTGTTGGGTCGTCCTTGGCAGTTTGATAGGGACGTGATTCATAAAGGGAGAAGCAATGAGTATGAATTGAGAGATAAAGGCAAGAAAATTGTGCTAAAGCCTATGTCATCTCAAGCGGTTCGATCCATGAGTGTGAAACAAAAGAAAAAGCCGAATCTCACCATGTTGGCTAGTGAACGAGAAATTGAGCAAGCTCTTGATCATGGAGAGTTGGTGTATTTGCTCGTGGCTAAGGAGAGTCCAATTGAAGGCCAAAATTGGAAAGAAGGCAGTCCCATTGCCGAATTGCTGTTTGAGTTCAAGGATGTATTTCCGGATGAATTACCACCAGGTTTGCCCCCTATTCGTGGTATTGAACATCAAATTGATCTTATTCCAGGAACTTCTTTGCCTAATAAGGCTGCCTATCGTTGCAATCCGGAGGAAACAAAGGAATTACAAAAGCAAATTGATGAACTTGTGAATCGAGGCTATGTTAGAGAAAGCTTGAGTCCATGTGCTGTTCCGGTGTTGCTTGTGCCTAAGAAAGATGGAACATGGCGAATGTGTGTTGATAGTAGGGCTGTGAATAACATTACCATCAAGTATCGTTTTCCAATTCCGAGACTTGATGATATGTTAGATGAGCTCCATGGTTCGAAGTTGTTCTCAAAAATTGATTTGCGAAGTGGTTATCATCAGATTCGGATGCGTGAAGGAGATGAGTGGAAAACGGCTTTCAAGACAAAACATGGTTTGTATGAGTGGACCGTCATGCCATTTGGTCTCACTAATGCTCCTAGTACGTTTATGAGGCTAATTAACGAAGTGCTTAAATCATTTTTGGGCAAATTCGTTGTGGTATATCTTGATGACATCTTGGTGTATAGTAGGAACGAAGAGGAGCATCTGATTCATTTGAGGGATGTTTTTGAAACACTTAGAGCTCAAAGACTCTATGGGAAGCTAGAGAAGTGTTCATTCCTTGTTGACAATGTTGTATTCTTGGGCTATGTGGTTTCGAAAGATGGAGTGTCCGTGGATCAGTCCAAGATTGAGGCTATCAAATCGTGGCCTAATCCTAAAACTATAAGTGAGGTGCGTTCATTTCATGGTCTTGCTTCATTTTATAGACGTTTCATTGTGATTTCAGTACTATTACTAGTCCTATCACTAGTTGCTTGAAGAAAGGTGCTTTTGTATGGGGAGAGGACGCTCAAAAGGCGTTTGATGTGATTAAAGAGCGTTTGTGTGCTGCTCCTATTTTGGCGCTGCCAGATTTCTCTCAACCTTTTGAGGTCGAGTGTGATGCTAGTGGAGTGGGGATTGGTGCTGTTTTGATCCAAGGTAAGCGTCCCATAGCTTATTTTTCGGAAAAGTTAGGGGGTGCTCGTTTGAATTATTGCACTTATGATAAAGAGTTCTATGCCATTGTTAGAGCTTTGGATCATTGGAGTCATTATTTGCGTTCTAGCCACTTTGTTTTGCATTCTGATCATGAATCTTTGAAGTATATTAATGGGCAACAAAAATTGAGCCCAAGGCATGCTAAATGGGTTGAGTTCTTGCAATCCTTTCATTTTTCTTCGAAATACAAAGATGGTAAAAGCAATGTGGTGGCTGATGCATTATCACGAAGGTACACTTTGCTTGCTACACTTGATGTTCGTTTGTTGGGGTTTGAAACCTTAAAAGATTATTATCATGATGATGGTGATTTTGGAGTTGCATTCGAGAAATGTGCAGTTGGTGCTTATGGGGAGTACATGTTGCAAGATGGGTTTCTTTTCAAAGGTAATCGCCTTTGTATTCCTAAGCATTCAATTCGAGTTACTAGTGCGTGAGGCTCATGGTGGAGGATTGGCTGGTCACTTTGGCATAGCCAAGACCCTGGAAATATTGAGAGAACATTTCTTTTGGCCTAAAATGTTAGGTGATGTAACGAACATTGTGAATAAATGTGTGACTTGTCATATGGCCAAGAGTTCTTTCAAACCCGGTTTATACTCACCTTTGCCGGTTCCAGTTCGCCCTTGGGAAGATGTATCCATGGATTTTATAGTGGCTTTGCCTCGTACTCATAGAGGTAAGGATGCTATTACGGTCGTGGTGGATAGATTTTCAAAAATGGCTCACTTCGTCGCCTGTCACAAAACGGATGATGCTTGTAATGTGGCTGATTTGTATTATAAGGAGATTGTTCGTTTGCATGGAATTCCAAAGACTATTGTTTCTGATCGAGATTCCAAGTTCTTGAGTTACTTTTGGAATACATTGTGGAGAAAGGTAGGAACCAAGTTGTTGTTTAGCACTTCACACCACCCTCAAACTGATGGGCAAATAGAGGTGACAAATCGAACCTTGGGAACGCTATTGAGAGGGTTGGTAAGTAAAACGCAAAAGGATTGGGATGTCAAGCTTGCTCACGCTGAATTTGCTTATAATCGGTCTCCTACTTATGCTACTGGTCATTCTCCATTTGAGGTAGTATATGGGATTAATCCATACTTGCCCTTGGATTTAATTCCATTACCAAAAGAGGAGTTGGTTCACAAGGATGCCGATGCTAAGTTAAAGTCTATGATGAAGCTGCACCAACAAGTTCGTGAGCGAATTGAAGCTATTAATGCCTCTTATAAACAGAAATCAAATAAGAATCGCAAACCGAGGTTGTTTGAAGAAGGTGATTTGGTTTGGGTTCATTTAAGGAAAGAGCGTTTTCCAAGCAAACGCAAGAACAAGCTTATGCCTAGGGCTGAAGGTCCTTACAAGGTGGTTGCATGTGTGAATGATAATGCTTACAAGATTGAGCTTCCGGGAGACTATGGTGTCCATGCTACTTTCAATGTAGGTGATCTTTCACCTTATCTTGATGATGATGGCCTTGCTGAATTGAGGTCAATTCCTTTTAAAGGGGGAGGGGATGATAGGGTTATGGATGAAAGTGATAGTCTTATGCTAGCAATTGGAACCAAAACTGATTTGGGTTCAATGGCTCATTTTGTGTGCATGGTGACTTGGATTGAGTGAGCTCGTTATATGGTCCTTATTATCAAGGTGGTACGTTAATCAAACTGGTCCGTTTAATCACATTGGTCCGCTTGTTTAAACAGATTGTACGCACTTATTATTTTTAATTGCTTTGGTTAAAGTCGGTTTAATAAAGGGATATTTGTTTAAATCCCCAATTTAAATTCAGTCATTACTTAGCTTTGATTATTTCTGTTTGTAAGGAGAGTTTTAAGCCTTTGTAACCTCCAATTTAGTGACTGAATTAGGAGGCTTTTAGAGCTTGTAACTGCTAGTTTTAAAGGCTCTTAAATGGCTCTTAATTAGCCGTTTAAAGCTCTTGTAGCTGTTGGTTTTTGGCTATTTATAGTCAGCTTCTTGATTGGAATAAACAACCAACTGGATGATTAAAACACTTGTTTGTTACATTTCAAATTATAGTTTATAATTCAGTTTTTTTCATTGTTTTGGACGCGTTTCCTATTCAAAGAACTGATTGTGAGTCAATAGGTCTTGTCTTGCATTCACGATCAACGAGTTAAAGGTCTAGCTTGTTAATCAACTATCCTTGTTTATACAACGAGTTTTTAAACTCGTATCATCCGGAAACGATGATATTGCCGGAAACGGAAATATGGATCGTATCGGAAATATAAATATTATCCAAGTCGTAGATGTTGCCGGAAACGGAAACATGGTACGTATCGGAAAAAAATAATGGAAATGGAAATATTGCCGGAATCGGAAATATTGCCGGAAACGGAAATATTGTCTGAATCGGAAATATTATCGGAATCGGAAAATAATTCCGGAAACGGAAATATTAAATATTTGTTCGAAACGGAAATTAATTCCGGAATCGGAAATGTTAAATATTGTTCGTATCGGAAATGAAATCCGGAATCAGGAAATTAATCGGAAGCGCGTCGTACGAATTAGCATCGGACGAGCTTGCTAGACGAAGGCCCATCACGAAGCCAGGCCCACGTCCAGCAAGAGAAACGCGCGCCACAACGCACCAGCCAAGGCTGCGGCAGCGTGTGGGCTTCATGGCAGTGGGCTGCGGTTGCTCGTGGGCTGCGCGTGCGCGCATGGCGCCCCTCGTGGGCTGCTGTGCGTGCGTGTGTGTTTGTGTTCACATACGAAACCTAAAGTGTATAGGATTCATTTAATGATTAAATTCCTAATCCAATGGTTAACAACCTAATATCTTTGTCCATTTAATTCTCGAATGATTCTAGTCCCTAGACATTCGAATAGATCGATGCTTAGAGAACTTTAGAACCTTCTGGTAAGATCATCTAGTTGAAACAAAATATTCAACATAAATTAAATGGTAAGAACCTTGTTGGAGTGACATTGGACATGTCTAACAAAGTATAAAAGTCAACACTAAAGAATTCAATTCTTAAGACTATAAGAAAGGGTACAAGAAATAGGAAAACAAAGGAACAAATGAAAGGAATTTACGATTCCGTTTCTACCTATAAGACGGTCGCAAATACGGGACAGAAAAAAGCTTCGGTCAATACTCAAGCTTAGGGTATTATGTGGGGATTGTGTGTTATTTTCCGGATTTCAGAGGGTCTATTTATAGTGTAACATGCTTAAATAAGATAAATATTGGAAGATATAAAAATTCACTGAAATGCAACAAGCAGCGCCAGAATATTCTAGCACTCTAATCAAAAGCGCTATTATATTCTAGCGCTAGCAAGGGAAGCGCCATAACTAATTCGTGCGGAGTCATTGACAGTTGTTTAAAACTTTATCTTTGTCGTGATTAGGTGAGAACCAAACTGTAGCGCCAGAATATTCTAGCGCTGGCTTTGGTGCGCTGGAATATTTGTGCCGCATGTGTGCCCAGTGCTAGAAATATCTAGCGCTAGTGTTTTACTTCAACTTTTCCAGTTTTATCCGATTTTATCCGAACCTTATATCTCACTCACGTTTTTATCTCTTTTAAGGATATTGGTTGGAATGCAACTCTTATATTTTCTTCAAGGATTAATTGTAATGCAATGCAATCACTTGAAAACTTATCTTATACGGTTACTATTCTGGGCAGCGATTAAGCATAATAGTTACTATAAATAGTAGTTACTAAAAATGGAAATATGGTTTTTGGGATTATCAGTCAGTCACAGGTTGTTCGTCGCATGTTTAGGAAAGCTTAGTCAAACAGTGTTTGGTTTCATCATCGAACACACCGCTTCGGGCCTAGGGACAAATGTAGGCGTCTGCAGTGGGGAGGAGTTTTATCTATTTCTCGGTGAATATGCGACCTCTGCCTTGGCATGGGGGACGATTCCCTTCGGGCGTTTGTTTGCCTTAGTTGCCTTGGGGTGACATATTCATCGGCTTCTCCTCTTCTTTGAGGCTGGTGGCTTGGAGGCCTATTATATGGCTCTTGTGGAGATGATTCAGCGGGCATGGTTGAGTCATCCTTGGCTGGTAGGTCTTGTGTTGTTTGGCGTCTTCTTATCTCCCTCATGTCCTCCCTCATTTCTCTTCAAGGCGCTCCTGATCCCATCTTCGTTGATTGAGCACCTCTTGGGCGTCCATATCTCCTCTCTGCATCATGCGCTCGTTGATGATCCGTCGAGCATCAGTTGTGTTGAGGGGAGGTCCCTCTCTTGCTCGTGTTCCCGACGGTTGTGCCTCGGTACTCATATGTGTCCTTGAGCGTTCCCTCCTTGGTGGGATGTTAGGTGTCACGGTCCAAATGTTTTGACACCGGATCCGTGCGGCGCCCTCTTGCCTATTGGAGGCAAGGAGGCAAGCCTGGTGCGGAATGAGTGTCTTGTGACTCGTAGGGGCACGAGTAAGCTTCTGATTCTGAAAGGGCACTCTTGCCTATTGGCGTCAAGAGCGAGGGTCGAGGGTCGAACAGGGAGCTTGTGTGCGCCCACCAGGCACAAGCGTGACTGTCGACGAGAGTTTATCTGTTTTGAGGGACTTTGATGGGTCTTGAAAAGCTTAAAAGCATACGAGAACACAATATCTATAAAGGCTAGCAACAACACATGAATTAAGCAAAGGCAACTTCTGATGAGAGGTATTGGTTCATACCCCTCATAGAGGTTTATTTTGAATTAGCTAAATCTTGCCAGTGAACACTGGAACTACAGTAACATAATAATTCTCCCTAAAGCCTAGAAAACTATTAGAAAGATCCTAGAAAGCAATAGAAAGGAGAAATACAAGTAAAGGAAGGTTGGATTCTAACATCCTCGCCCACTTAAGCTGTCGATGACCTCGTCGACTTACAAGAATTACAATGGATAAAAGAAAAAGCTCCTATTCTAAACTCTGTAGTCTTTGCTGCGCCGTTGGTTTATGGCGGTTGCTGGAGTTTTCCTTGATCTTCTTGTCTCTTGGTAGCTTATTTTGTCTTTGTCGGATTCTTATTGGCTTGGGTTTGACGCTTCTTGTGAATCCAAGTCTTCCTCGATTCTTGTTTCTTTTTCGGAGCAGCTTGGCCCGAATTAGCATCTTGATTCTTGTATCTGCTGCGAGGTTGTGTCTGAGATGTCGCCTTTCTGTGTGGCTCCATCACTCGCTTTGGTGGGTATCTGGTGCGAGGTTGCTTATGGGATGTCGCCTTCTTCTGGGGCTTCATCACTCGCATTGCCGACAGGTGTCAGACTTCTTCTTCTTCTTCTTCTTCTTCTTCTTCTTCTTCTTCTTCTTCTTCTTCTTCTTCTTCTTCTTCTTCTTCTTCTTCTTCTTCTTCTTCTTCTTCTTCTTCTTCTTCTTCTTCTTCTTCTTCTTCTTCTTCTTCCTCTTCTTCTTGAGGTATCATTCTCATGGCTCCCATTCTGTACATGGAACCCATTGTCTGAGGCTGCACATCTTCTTCTTCTTCGGGCTCGCCTGTTTCATTAACGGTCATGGCTGACAGTCTCTTTTGGAGGTTGTCAATCTCCCCTTTGTGTTTGCACTCCCACCATTTGTGTTGGCCTTGGCATAGCAAGCAATTCAGCCTACTAATGTTTCCCGAGGAAGTGCCGACTTTGGATTCTCTTGTTGATTAGGATGGCGACGACCATGATTTCTGAGAGTCGCCTCCCCCACTTCTTGGCTTGAATCCCCCGACTGAGCTGGACGGCACCTTCGAGCCACTTGTTGCGCTCTTAGGTGAGTTTGGAGTCGGGCCCTCCAAACTAATAGGCGTCCCCCTTGGTTCTTCTTCTGAGCGATGGTTTCTCCCAGCTGAGTAGTCCATTAATCGCTCTGCAGCAGTCATAGCGGCCGAAAGGGTGTCAACCTTCGCCCTCAATACTTCACGATGCGCCCATTCTTGTAGCCCGTGAACAAAGTTGAACAACCGATCCTTTTCATTCATGTCACGGATGTCCAACATGCAAGCCGAGTATTCTTTCACATAGTCGCGTATGGAGCCCTTGTGGCAGATCTCCTGCAGCTTCATTCTTGCAACAAACTCGGTGTTCTCAAGGTAGAATTGATCTTTGAGTTCCTTCTTGAACTCTTCCCAAGTATCTATCTTGATCTTCCCAGCTTCGATGTCGGCGTGCTTTGTGCGCCACCATAGCTTCGCATCATCCGACAAGTGCATGGTCGCGGTATCAACCTTTAGATCGTTGCTCAGCTGACAAATCCTAAAGTACTGCTCCATATCGAAGAGAAAGTTATCAACTTCCTTCGAGTCTCTAGCCCCACTGTAGTCTCGAGGCTTTGGAGGTTTTATCTTCATCGCACCACCTCCACTCGAGTCAGTTCTTGCAGCGCGCATCAGTATCGCGCATTTGTCTTGGGCATCTTCAGCTTGCTTCTGGACAAAGTTGAGTTGTTCCTGAAGCGCTTCTTTCTCTTGCATGAGCTCATCGACCGCACCCTCTAGTCTTTCTATCTCTTTGGCTTGGCCAATCACAATTTCCTCGAGTCGGTCCAGCTCTCTGACTTGCCTTCCAGCCAGCTAGTCTTTCTTCGATTGTTTCCATCTCAGTTTGCTTCTTGGGTCTCTCGATGCCTAGGTTTGAACCTTGGCTCTGATACCAACTGTCACGGTCCGAATGTTTTGACACCGGATCCGTGCGGCACCCTCTTGCCTATTGGCGGCAAGGAGGCAAGCCTGGTGCGGAATGAGTGTCTTGTGACTCGTAGGGGCACGAGTAAGCTTCTGATTCTGAAAGGGCACTCTTGCCTATTGGCGACAAGAGCGAGGGTCGAGGGTCGAACAGGGCGCTTGTGTGCGCCCAGCAGGCACAAGCGGGACCGTCGACGAGAGTGTATCTGTTTTGAGGGACTTTGATGGGTCTTGGAAAGCTTAAAAGCATGCGACAACACAGTATCTATAAAGGCTAGCAACAACACATGAATTAAGCAAAGGCAACTTCTGATGAGAGGTATTGGTTCATACCCCTCATAGAGGTTTATTTTGAATTAGCTAAATCTTGCCAGTGAACACTGGAATTACAGTAACATAATAATTCTCCCTAAAGCCTAGAAAAAACTATTAGAAAGATCCTAGAAAGCAATAGAAAGGAGAAATACAAGTAAAGGAAGGTTGTATTCTAACATTAGGGCTACGAGGGGAAGGCCTTCGAGAAGTGCCTTCACCTCCTTCTTGCAGATTGATCACCATTGCACCGACTGTTCTCTCAAGAGAATTATTGAGCTGGGATGACATGTCATTCAGATCACCCCGGGTGACCGGTGATGTGCCTGCGCGCCTGATGTCCAAAGGCGAGGGGGGTCTTTCTCTATCTTCCAGGCACGACGAATGGTTCGATTTTCCCGGTGAATTGTGTTGCCTAGTTCTTCGAGTATTAACCATAGCTTATAGTTGGCTTCCCCACAGACGACGTCAACAATTTCTGCGAAGAAAATGCTAAATATAAATGGGGGAAGCTTTGTCAACCAGGAGAACTATTTCCTTCAACCGGGTTGTTGTTTCTGAGTATTTGGCTGTTGGTTTTTCCTACAAAATTATAAACGTAAACTGTCTCGGGGGGTTCCAGAGAAAACCCTCTCCGACGCTCAAGTCAGTTCTTGTAGAAAGAGAAAGTAGTGAGAGAGTGAGTTTAGGAGTAATTTAATAACTTAGTAATGATTAGGTGGGTCATATTTATAGTAATGCCGAAGGACATTGTTAGTAAATATGAGCAATTAAAGGTTATGAAATATTGGGTCCGCTGGAGGCTCGGATTTGAACCCCGAAATTCTGATCTAAGCCCAACCGTGAGCATTTTTGTTTAGGGGTATTTTAGTAATTTCCTTGTGACAGTGGATCCCACCGAGGGGTCCAAACTGACTCCTTTATAGTACAATATATCTATGCCCTCGTCACTCCATGGGCGAAATTAAGGGGCTGGCAGGGCCATAAGCCCTATGACATATTTTAAAAGTAGTAATTTTACCTTGCCCCTTTACTTGTCTATTTTTATTTTGTTTTCAATCTTTTTTTGTTTTGCATTGTTATAAAAATTGAATGTTATATTTTGATCTCCCCATGTGTATAATTTCTGATTTCGTAACAACTTCTCACATGCATGAAGTAATTGGGCTCACATTCGAATCTTGTGATTTTGCCCCACTTTTTACGTTTATATAACACAATCCCTACGTAATCAAGAAGCTAACGTAATTACGCACCTCGCCCAAGAGTAGACACGTGAAAAGGATGACTCAATACCAACTGGCCAGTAAGAATTTAAATGAACAGAAATAAGAATTTTATTCATTTAAATTTAGAGAGATAAATTGAAGGATGGAATTGAAAAATAATAATGAAGGAATACAAGGGAAGATTTCGGTAGTGACAGGAGGAGTGGGGTACTTGGGTGCATCTCTCTGTTTACAGCTTCTTAAAAAAGGCGCTTTTGAGGTTCGAACCCTTGACGACATCCGTTGTTCTTCAACATGGCCGTCGTCTCTACTCTCTCAAGCTGGTGTTGTTTCCATTCTTGGTATGTAATTATGTATCACCTCCATCACTCTATTTCTTTATTCAGATACAGAGAGTAGTTTGTTCGTAATATGTTTGTGTTGGTTATTTTCCACAAGTTATCTTTACTTTGGCTGAAAATGATTTAAAATAAATAAAATGTACATGCTATCTTTCTTTCAACAAATAAAAACATTAATTGTAAATAAATACTCCGTATTTAAATTTTAGAATGGTATTTGATACACATGCGGGAACAGAGTGTGGATCGTTTATGTAATTAAGAATCTAATATAGAATGATTCTATTTACCTGTATATGGTAGCCAATTCTATAGGTTAGGTTAAATTATGTTTTATTGGACTTATATTTCCACTATATATACCAATCGACTGTTGTTATGGTGATGATTGGGGCTGAACTTGGTAGGACATCAGGGGTCTAAGTTTTCCGAAATATAGATGGTAGGCCATGTTGCACAATGAACAATTTAGATGGTAAACCTTGGTTCAACCAATTGGGGTTGGCGTGAGTATTAAGTGTCTTTTGCTCCTTAATCAAGGTCTCGGGTTCGAGACTTGTGTATGGAAAAAAAATCCCAGTTGAGAGAAATGTTGTCCATAGAAGTACCCATGCAAAACACCTGCGGAAGAGTAGTTTACTAGCCAAAGGCGGTGAGAACTCCTCGTAGTAGAACCATAAAAAACAATGAGCATCGTGCACAATTGCATAGTATAAAGAACATTACATTATGTGAAAAGAACGTGAATATATTTATGAATATATTTTTTACTTATCTTCCTAATATAATGTGAAATAATTTATTTTTTATTATAACAAAAAAGTGAAGTATTATAAACTATGTTATTTTGTCGCAATTTCATGTTATTTTCCGTGTGTTCTGTGAATCATGCTCATTGTACACCATTGTCCGTAGTCCACGAATGGGTTGTCTTATAGAAGACGGACAACCACATCATATGATTCAGATATTTTCATTACTACAAAGATGCAAGAATATCCCTAAAACTCTAGTACAACCAAGATCGTGTAACACCACCAAACAAGGCTTGGCCTAATAATCTCTACGGTTATGGATCAAACGCCACTAGGGGCTATTTGGAGATTATGATTTCCCACTAGGGACTATTTGAAGATTAGGATTTCCCTTATGACTGAGGTTCGAATCTCCTCCACTTCATTAGTTTGTTAGGGGGGAAAAATTCATTCAGAATGTGTGATTATTTGTTTTTCTGTGGAAGATGGAGTTTAATAAATTAACTCCATTGCAATTAAGTTAAGCAGAGCTTGAATAAATTAAATGAATCATTTTATGCTTCTACAGGGGACATTACGAATAAAAAGGATGTTGAGAAAGCTCTACGAGGGGCAGACTGTGTTTTCCATATCGCTTCTTATGGCATATCAGGAAAACAAATACTTCAGACTGCTAAAATTGATAAGGTTAACATAGATGGAACTCGCCTTATACTGGACGTCTGTCTGAAATTCGGGATCAAGAGACTTGTGTATTTGAGTACTAACAATGTCGTTTTCAGACGAAAGGAGATTGTAAATGGTGACGAAAGTAGTCTTCCTTATCTGCCTCTAGATGACTACACTGATCCATATGCTCGTAGTAAAGCTATTGCTGAACAGTTAGTCCTCAAGTACAATGGCCTCCCTTTCAGGTTATCACAAAATTAAAAAATTAAACTCATATATATTCTGATGTTATAAATAAATTAAGACGTACAATATCTAACAACGAACATCTACAAGCGTACAGGGACAATGGTGGGTGTTTTTACTCGTGTGCAGTCCGTTCTGCTGCTACTTATGGACCAGGTGAAGATAACATTTTCCCGAGGATAGTGAATTATGCCAAGTTGGGTATGCTGCTATCTAAAGTTGGGGATGCAAATGTGAAAACAGACTGGGTTTATGTGGATAATCTTGTATGTGGTCTTCTTTTGGCAAGTATTGGACTTTTAGACAACAAAATTTCTGAGAGGAAGGGTCACCCGGTTGCAGCTGGACAATCCTACTTCATATCAGATGGTAATGCACGCATGTATTCTTCCTTAATTTGCTAGAAATTTAATTAATACGAAGGTGCGCTTTAATTGTTATTTGGATTTGCTATTTCATTTTTTTTATTAACTTATTTGATTATCCATCTGACAGGGTCTCCAACTAATACTTTCGAGTTCATTCGACCTCTGTTAGAAAGCCTAGAGTATGACGTACCAAAGGCCTCATTGACACTACCCTCAGCTCTTGTGTTTGGAAAGATATTTCGGGTTTTGTATACCATTCTTTATCCATTCCTCAACATTTCATGGCTTCCTCAGCCACTTATTCTTCCAGCTGAAGTGTACAAGGTCTTTTAACTTTAACACCCCTAGCTTTTCCCATATATTTCTGCAGCATATTGAAATTACATGAAATTGTTTAATATATATGCAAATTAACTAATTTAATATGAATGACGTGACAGATTGGTGTAACACATTACTTCTCGTTGCAAAAAGCTGAGGAGGAGCTTGGGTACAAACCCATAGTGAGTCCGCAGGAAGGCATGGCAGCCATGATCTGGTATTGGCAAGATAGAAAGAGGAGAAATGTAGATAGACCAAAATTATATGCGTGGTTATTTTGTGTGTTTGGGTTGTCTGCTCTCATTGTTGTCAACTTGTTACCAGATATTGGTCCTGTTAGAGCCATTGCTCTTTTCATATTCAGATCAATGAGGAATGTTCAGATAGCTTCGTGTATCGTGGCAACTGTACATATTTCAGAAGCCATCTTTGCATGGTTCCTAGCGAAAAAGGTGGACTCTGTGAATGCTAGAGGTTGGTTTTGGCAAACACTGCTTCTTGCGACTTTCTCATTGCGTCTTCTGTTGGCAAGGGCAGGACCTGTTGTCTAGGGACGTGCAGTGTGACTTCTTTGTTAATATGCATATATTTATTTACATTATAGTGTTGCGTTCATATACATTCCCTAATATATGTGAATATACCAGCAGAAAATCAGATTTTTCAAGGACAAACAAGCGGGGATACAACTATTAGCATAGTGTTGTAGAAACTCCTAGAAGCTAATCAATTCGAGTTACATTTGGTTATTTAAGTAATTATTATGGAAATATGAAGAAGCTTAGCTATTAGTAGCTTATATATTGATAGTAATGATGAGGAATTATCTAGACCAATGTGGATAAGAATGAGGTCTAGACAATTCTAAGCAAGTGGGATCGCAGAAAGTGCATCCTATATATAAATATAGGCTTGCCCTCGCCTTGTAGCAGTGATTATACGAGGAGAACCCACACAAATCGCGAGGGAGTAATAGAATAGATGGGTGAGGAAACACAAACTGTATATGAGGGATAAATTTTAGGATTCATGCAAGCACCATCGTGCATTTACTTAATTTCTACATGTGAGAAAAGCTTGAAATCTCAAAACAAGGAAAAAAAAATTGTCAAGATTAAGTTCAATATATGAATTAATCATAAACCTACCGAGAAAATTAATATAAATAAGATTTTAAAAGTAAAAAAATTTGTGTAGATTTCAAGAAATCTACATTAAAAATCCAATATGAGGAGCATTGATAGTATGCACATGCAGATTGCAGTTAATTAAAAACAAAACCTGTAATTTGTACTATATAATAATATTGAGTATATTTTATTAATAAATAAAAAGATATGTTAGGCAATAGAAATGTATATCTTTAAGAAGATTGATGATGAAGGTCACCCATTCATACAGATCTATTCTATCTTATTCAAAAATTCCAACAAACTTCAAAAATTAAAATTGGTTTCTTTGATTTGATAAATTGACGAAGAACACCCGTTCATATGGATCCACCCATATTGTATATGAAACAATTGTTGAATAGTTATTTCTTTTAGAAATGATTCATATTTTTTATGGCAATTAAAGTGAACTTTGTAGAATACCAAAAGGAAGTACAAAGCATAAGAAGCCTACAACCCCAACTGGAATATACCTCACCTCTCGTAATTTTCAAGTCTTCCCATCATGTGTTTATAACCCAACCCATCACTTTGTTTATAAGAAGTAAACCACTCCTTCCTACAACAAATATGTTGTGAGCATCCCGAATCTAGAATCCAATCCTCTTTTGGATCTTTACTTTCCTCCACCATGAGAGTGATATCCTCATCAATAGCAATAGTAGCAACACCTCTAACCCTACCGTTCCTCAACACCATCAAGTCTTCCTTGTACCTAGAACACTTTGATTGTATATGTCTTACCTCGTCACAGTACCAACATTTGATGTTAGGGTTTGTATTGCTCGCCTTCTTATTGCCTTTCCATTTGTTGCTACTACCCTCCGCTACTAATATCCCCCTTGCTTCATGAACCTCTCCGCCTCAAATAACGCCACCATAGTATCGTCCAAAGCAATTGTTGTCTTCCCTACAAGTAAACTAGTTATCACAGAGTTATACCTTTTAGGGAGAGATGTCAACAATAAAATTGCCTTGTCCTCTTCCTCGATTTTCACATCTAAACTCGTAAACTCGTCAATTGGGTGATCAAGCCATTAAACTTATTCAGATGATCTTGTAGTGCGTTGTCTTCTTCATCTCGAGTGAATAAAGGTCTTTTTTCATGAACAACTGGTTGGCCAATGACTTAGATGCGTACATCTTAATCAATTTGTCCCACAACTGTTTTGGATTATTATCCTCTAAGACGTTATACTTGATCTCCGGTGCAAGAACCAATCTGATCGTACTAGTAGCTCGTAGTTGCATATCCTCCCACTTGTCCTTGTCCACCGAACCGGGTTTCTTATCCTTCAAAGTCTTGTGAAGACCTTGATGTATAAGAATATCCTTAATTGTACTTTGCCATAATGAGAAATTCGTCTTCCCATTAAAAAGTTCTACCTTGTACTTGTTCCCGAAATCATCTATGACTAATACCCAACTCTGATACTAGTTTGTTATAACCAGACGTCTGCCACAAACGATTAGGAACAAAGCCGCAAATACAATATAGAACAAATAGCAAAAACAATAATAAAAGGACACAAGTGATTGTGAGGAAATTTAGATTTCCTCCCCTCAAATACTATCGTATTATTAAGTTCCTGCAAAATAATACAATAACCCCTCAATTGATGATTCCTCTCACCAATGTATTTTCCCTCTTATTTTCTAGCTAGGCCTAAACCCCATTTTATAGGCTAAACCCCATTTTCTAGCTAGGCCTAAACATCTACTAGAATTATACTTGCTCTCCAAGTCTAAATAATTCTAGAGATTGTAACATACCAAAACTTATCTAGTTTCCTAATTACAATTCTAATTAAACTAGGAAACAAGATATTAAACCAAACAAGTCCATTTCGTATTCTTGTCAACTTAAACAACAACAACAACAACAACAACAACAACAACAACAACAAAGCCTTAGTCCCAAAATGATTTGGGGTCGGCTAACATGAATCGTCGTAGGAGATCGTCATTGTCACCAATATAATCAAACCAGAAAGGAGCAGGAAGTAAAAAGAAAAAAGCAAGAAAGAGAAGGTGGAATTAATGAAAGTAAGATAAGAGAAAAATGTATATATATTCTAGAAGAAATATTGTAAGAGATAATAAAAAATAAGTAAAGTTTAAAATAAATGAATAAGTGAAATAAGTATATTTCAAAATAGCATGTAAAAATAAATATAAAATTCAAAAGAATTTTAAAAATAAAACACAAAATAAAAATAAAAAATAAATTAAAAAAATAGAAAAAAACAGAAACATGAAAGCTGTATAAGTCAAATGAAGTCATCAATATATATTCTCTCCCTCCACTCTGTCCTATCCAACGCCATATTTTCCTCAATCCCAAAAAATCTCATATCGTGCTCAATCACCTTCCTCCAAATTTTCTTAGGTCTTCCCCCACCCCTTGCAATTCTATCATGTCGCCACCCTTCTATCCTCCTAACCGGGGCATCCCTTGATCTCGTGCTTACATGTCCAAACCATCTTAAACGATTTTCCATCATCTTAAACTCAATCGGTGCAACCCCTACTTTCTTCCTAATAATCTCATTCCTCAAATGATACTTTCTTGTATGCCCACACATCCAACGTAACATGCGCATCTCCGCCACATTCATCTTCTGCACGTGACAATGTTTCACTGCCCAGCATTCCGTGCCGTATAACAAAGCCGGTCGAATTGCCTTGCGGTAAAATTTTCCCTTCAATCTTTGGGGCATGCCTGAATCACATAGAAACCCTGTGGCACCTTTCCACTTCAACCAACCTGCTTTGATTCTATGGGCCACATCGTCATCCAATTCTCCATCCTTTTGGATAATAGATCCTAAATAACGGAACATTTCAGAGCATTGGACAATTTTCCCATCTAAGGTAATCCCCCCTGTCTCTCTATCTTGGACTCCACTAAACTTACACTCCATACATTCCGTCTTGTTTCTACTCAGCCTAAAACCCCAAGATTCTAAAGTTTGTCTCCATAACTCCAACTTACTTTCCACTCCTTCTTTTGTTTCATCAATCAACACAATATCATCTGCAAACATCATGCACTAGGGTATACCATCTTGGATTGACCTCGTCAATTCATCCATGACTATAGCAAAAAGAAAAGGGCTAAGTGCGGAACCTTGATGCACCCCAATCGTAATGGGGAATTCTTCGGTCTTACCAACACTAGTTCTCACACTCGTGCTAACTCCCTCATACATGTCCTTGATGATATCAATATACTTCCTCGGAATTCCTTTCCTACTTAATGCCCACCAAAGAATTTCCCTTGGTACCTTATCATACGCCTTCTCCAAATCAATGAAAACCATATGTAAATCCTTCTTCTTATCCCGATAATTCTCCATCAGTTGCCTTATAAGATGAATGGCCTCCATAGTCGATCTCCCAAGCATAAATACAAACTGGTTCTCCGAAATGTTCATAGTTCTCCTCAGTCTATGCTCAATAATCCACTCCCAAAGTTTCATAGTATGACTCATTAGTTTGATTCCTCAATAGTTGGCACAATCCTGGACATCACCCTTATTCTTTTACAAGGGGATGATAGTATTTTTCCTCCACCCTACTGGCATCCTATTACTTCCCCAAATCTTGTTGAAAGGAGTTGTTAACCATACAACCCCTATCTCTCCCAAACACCTCCAGACTTCGATAGGTATACCATCGGGCCCCACTGCCCTCTTGCGTCCCATCTTTTTCAATCTTAACTAAGTTTTATTTAATTCCTAACACCAACAAACCAAAATCTAAGTGGAAACATCATATTGGATAAAGCCCACCTTTTAGAAAAGGGTGGCAAAATAATCTTCATGACAACTAACCTAGAAAAACAAAAACCAACTCATACTTTCTTCAATTCTACATGCAACTCTATAGATCATATCTCTTACAATTATATCACTAGCCTTACAAGAACTATTAAAGACACTATCTTTAGGTTAAAGCCATATGCAATAGACAACCTCAGCAAAAGCCATTAAATACAACTTACTTCTATCATCAGTCTTCTTTTCCCGTTTAATTAGCAGCATAAATTATCTTCTCGGACATATTCAGAGCAGGTCTTGAGATACCAAACATTAGCAACAACTTCTCCCAAACTTCAGTCAAACTTACATTTAAAAAAGAGATGCGAGCTTGACTCAACTTCCTCCTTACACAAACAACACACATAATCATAATTGATACCCCATTGCAACAACCTATCGACAGTCTTATTATTGCAAACAATCCTTCTCCAGGGAACCTTATGATAAGTTCCTCTCATTTTAAGATACTTTTTTTGATAGAAAAATTTCCAGCATATATCATATTAGACCATGCATCCTCCGCATTAAGCCACCTGATCCTGACATTGAATAACCTTCTTCAACATCCAAGATGCAGATTGAGGAAGAGCAATGTTAGATAAGTGCTTGTCTTTTACATGGTAGGTATTCCACCCATTTGACTTAGAGTTTATCCTTTTTGAAAGAGAGAGCCCACAGTAACTTAGAAATGGTTGCCTTATTCCAAGTGTGAATATGCTTGACGTTCCATCCTCCGGCAACCTTTGGTAAGAATAAAGTCTCCCAGGCCCGAGTGCTTTCTTTGACATACTAGTGCCTCATGTCCATAAAATTAAAACACTCAACAAATGATTTTAAAATCAGTTTGAAATCATTAATGAAACTAGGGTGGTATGGGGTTGAAACTTGATTTCACATACCATGTGTTTGTTTCAGTTTTGGAATGAATCACATCCCCTTACTTATTGTTTGGTTTAGTTTTGGAATGAATCACATCCCCTTATTGTTTGGTTCAAATGATAGGGGGGGGGAACGAAATGTAATTTATTTTACTTTTATCTATTTTAATTAAATATATTTCTAATGCAACATTGTATTTCATATAATTTATACCATTCAAGTTCATCATACCAAAATCACGATCAACTTACATCATTTGATGTAACCTCCTTTGAGACTATAGTATTATCATGCCTTTTGTTACGATCTTCCATAAGCACTGCTAGAATAACATTTTCAATCTATATAAATTCTTATCTAATCTATAGAAATTCCTGTAAAATTTTAAAACAAAGATAAAATTAAACACGACAATCAAAATGAAATTACTGAATAATCAAAACTCAAACCGCGCGTCTCTTGTGAGACCAGTCACACCATCAACTTGATGGTGTGACGAGCGCGAAACAAATAGCGTACCTCCCCTTAAAACTATAAAAAAAAATAACAGATCTAAACTATAGAAGTAACATCCCTAAACTAAAAAAGTACCTCATCTAAAATTATATAAAAAAAAGTAACATGTCTAAACTATAGAAGTAACATACCTAAACTAAAAATGTACCTCCCTTAAAACTATTCCGTATTAAAAAAAAAAGTAACATGTCTAAACTATAGAAGTAACATACCTAAACTAAAAAAGTACCTCATCTAAAATTATAAAAAAAAAAAAAGTAACATGTCTAAACTATAAAAGTAACATACCTAAACTAAAAAAAATACCTCCTCTAAAATTATTAAAAAAAAAGTAACACGTCTAAACTATAGAAGTAACATACCTAAACTGAGAAGGTATCTCCCCTAAAACTACTCAGTATAAAAAAAAAGTAACATGTATAAACTATAGAAGTAACATACCTAAACTAAAAAAAGTACTTCCTCTAAAATTATAAAAAAAATTAACATGTCTAAACTATAGAAATAACATACCTAAACTAAGAAGGTATTTCCCCTAAAACTATTCCGTATAAAAAAAGTAACATGTATAAACTATAGAAGTAACATACTAAACTAAAAAAAGTACCTCCTCTAAAAGTATAAAAAAAAAGTAACATGTCTAAACTATAGAAGTAACATACCTAAATTCGCAAGTGTGAACTGGTCTCACCATCAGTTGATGGTGAGGACAGTCTCATATAAGAATTTGGGAAACTCAAAAGCACAAACCATATTGTTAAAATAATAAATAAATAAAATAAAAGCCATTAACTATTGTATATGAAAATTACCGTGCAACTTCTGCAGCTTATAACCCAAAGTTCTAGTTACCAAAATCCAACCATTAATTATTTTAACTAAGCATAATGGTTTAGAAGGTCAAGCACCACTTCCTTCTTCCATTCATCATTAGGACTTGAAAAGAAAATCTTGATGAAAACAAACTTGCAAAGTAGCATCCTCTTTTGTGCAACCACCTCCTTCTCACGTTCTTGTGTTGTACTCATTGCAGTTGCAATAGTGGCTAGGTGACTGTTTATATCTAAACATGTGAATCCAATAGCCATATTATCAACATCGGTTAAATTTTCAAAATGAGAAGTTCTCCTTTTATTATTATTCTTTGGAGTCTTTTCCTTCTTCATTCTCTTAGCAGGAGGAGCTTGTGGTTGAGAATCATTTGTAGCTAAAATAGGTGATTGAGAAACCAAAACACTTTCATCATCGATCACTATCATTAAGACGAATAGTCTCTTTTTCAAGATTGTGGATAGAGTCCTCTGGCAACTCAGATGCATGATCATTAGATCGTTCGATGCCAAAAATGTCATCTAATTTGTTAAGATAAGGGAAAAGAGTCTTCCATAATCCTCTAGTATTAAGATGAGTCTAAGAAAACATGTTAAAATATAAATTAGAACAAGTAGAATGTAAACAAAAAAATATAAAAAAAGGAAAGAAAGGGAAATCATTTACCTTGCAAAATTCTTCATAAGCTTGTCTCTCACATTGTATCATATTATTTTGATCATCCCACTGAAACCCAAATTCGATGTTCACCATTTCAGAAAATACTACATATTTGTCTTTGAAACGTTTGAACTTTGATTCAATACGAGGAATAGCCTTGAAACCACAGCCTAAAAACTTAGTGTTCCACATATGCTCCAATTGATGCACATATCCATTCTTGAAACTCCTTTACCTTTCCATTGCAGGTCACAACTCAACTCCAACAAACAATCGATCAAAGCTTCTTCCTCCTCCTCTTTTTTTTCCAAAATCGCTTATTCCTTTCCCTTCCACTTTGAGAACTTTTACCATTATATCTGATGAGTGACATTTATGTCGCTCCTAGCTTAGGATTTCATGTTAGTTTATTGTGATTTTTCGTAGTTTTTATAGTTTTTTATAGCATTTTTATGTTTTCTTTCCATCTTGTGCATTATAGGTGAATCTTGTAGAAAATGATGGAAAACCAAGTAGATTGGAGCAAAAACATGTTAGGTTATGGTACATATAAACGAATACAAATCATGCGGAAAAACCATAAACGCCAGGATTGCAAATTAATTGCCACATAACAATTAGCATAATTTAGATGCATACACTTTGTAGCGTGCCCTCCCTTGATGCGCCCGAACCGAACAAGAACAAGTCTTTATGACTCCAAGTGTCGTTCCTCCGTAGAAAGTCCACAGCACGTCCGGATCCGCCTTAAGATTGACCAACTAGAATCGCCTTTAAGGTACTAATAATACTCGGCTATATGGGCAAGTGTTTTGGCTGAATTTTTGCTCAAATTCTTACCTTTGAATACTTGGAACTCGTTATAAATTATGAGCCCTGAACTCATATTTATAGGCTATGGAATAAGCAATCGAATCCTACTAGGATACGAATTAATTAAATTAGAATCCTAGCAGAACTCTAAATTAATTAATCTATCTTTTTTAGGATTTAGGAAATTCAATCATTAAACGAATCATATACGCTTTAGGTTTCGTAAGTGGACACAAACACACACGCACGCACTGCAGCCCACGAGGGGCGCCATGCGCGCGCGCGCAGCCCGAGTAATCGCAGCCCACTGCCACGAAGCCCACACGCCGCCGCAGCCTTGGGCGCGCGCTGGGCCTGCCTTGCGGTGGGCCTGGCGCAGCCTTGGGCTGGCGTGTTGTGGCGCGCGTTTCCCTTGCTGGACGTGGGCCTGGCTTCGTGCTGGGCCTTCATCTAGCAAGCTCGTCCGATGCTAATTCGTACGACGCGCTTTCTGATTAATTTCCCGATTCTGGAATTTATTTCTGATACGAACAATATTTAACATTTCCGATTCCGGAATAATTTTCCGTCTCGAATAAATATTTAATATTTCCATTATTTCCGATTCCGGCAATATTTCCATTTCCGATAATATTTCTGATATGTACCATGTATCCGTTTCCGGCAACATCTACGACTTGGATAATATTTATATTTCCGATACGATCCATATTTCTGTTTCCGGCAATATCATCGTTTCCGGAGTATTCATTTATTTGCCTTTGACGATCTCAGCTCCCACTGAAACCAAGATCCGTCGATTCCGAATATGTACTATATAGAGTATTCAATGCCTTTAAATACTTGATCCGTTTACGTACTATTTGTGTGACACTATGGGTTCAGTCAAGAGTAAGATGTGGATTAATATCATTAATCCACTTGAACTGAAGCGGCCTCTAGCTAGGCATTCAGTTCACCTGATCTCACTGAATTATTAACTTGCATAATTAATACTGAACCGCATTTATTAGACTTATCATTAAATGCATACTTGGACCAAGGGCATTATTTCCTTCAGTCTCCCACTTGTCCTTAGGGACAAGTGTGCATTTCCTAATTCCTTTGTCACTCGATGCTTGCTCTTGAACATAAGGTAAGAGTTGTCATCCTTATTATGCCCAGAGGTGTTTTTCGGTTTCAGAGTTCAACTGATCAAATAAACAGATAATCATAGCCTATGATTCATCTGAGCACGGCCATGCATTTTACAGTTTCTAGCTCTCCGAGTGGCCTTGTACAACTTTCAGCATCTCAACCCGATTTATGGGAGGACAATCCCAATCTTGCGATCTTGAGATTAGACTTCGTTTGATAGGTGATTACCTAAGCGTTGCCTTTATAGCCTCCTTTTACGATGCGACGATTGACAATGTCAAAGTAAGCAGTTCTCAAACAAGTAATCTCAAATCACTCATGTATTGAGGATTAGTGTCTAATATTTTAATGAAATTTACTTATGACAGATTTCCATCTCTTACAATAAAGTTTCATAGGTCTGTCCGATACTAGTCTCCCCAAAGTAAGTATCTATGCAAATGATTACGACATTGCCATGTCCACATAGTTCAAGAAACAGAACTACTAGTCATCTTGCATTCTAGTCGTCTAACATTTTCTATGCGTCCCTCCTTATAGAAAACTCCGACCAGGGACCATTTTCAACTTTTGACATTCAAGTTCACTTGATAGACATTTCTTAGTCACAGGACTGGTCCTAACAGTCTATCTTGAATATATCGTCAAATTGAAGGGACTCATCATTTAATAAACCACAAATTAAATGGAAAAATGAATTCTATTCATTTATGTGAATGATTAACCAATAATGTTTTACAAAGTATTAAACTCTAAAACTTTAAAACATTAAATAAGGACATCAAAGCCATTCTCCAATATGCTTGATTCCCATAGCTGCAGTGTGCGAGTTGTGCTTTGTTTGCGGTAGAGGTTTAGTCAATGGATCTGAGATGTTGTCATCAGTTCCAATCTTGCTTATCTCGACTTCTTTTCTTTCAACGAACTCTCGTAGAAGGTGAAATCTACGAAGTACATGCTTGACTCTCTGGTGGCGTCTAGGCTCCTTTGCCAGTGCAATAGCTCCATTATTATCACAATACAGAGCTATTGGTCCTTTAATGGAGGGGACTACACCAAGTTCACCTATGAACTTCCTTAGCCATATAGCTTCCTTTGCTGCTTCATGTGCAGCAATGTACTCCGCTTTAGTTGTAGAAAATCCGCAATGGTGCTTTGCTTAGCACTTTTCCAGCTTACTGCACCTCCGTTGAGGCAGATTACAAACCGAGACTGTGATCTGAAATCATCTTTGTCGGTTTGGAAACTTGCGTCCGTATAGCCTTTAACAATTAATTCATCATCTCCACCATAGACCAGTGTAGACACCTAATTTGTGTCTCCCCTTTGGGATGATGACGATACCATTATCCTTATTAGGTGATTGGAATAACTCCAGGAGGAAATCCCAATTGCTAAGAATGCTTCTAAAATTCAAGATCCAAAATCCAACCCCCAAGACTGTTCCCCTTTCGGTTCTCGGTACAAAATACAATTTTCCAAATTTAATTTCAAAATCCAAGTACAATCTCATCTAGTAGACCATCCCATTGGTTTTACTAAGCCTTTTCCACTCAAAATCATATAAGGCAAGTCGAATTCGGGCGCCGACCCACAAAATCGAGCATGCCGGGCCCCGTCCCGTAAAACCGGAATTCAAAAACCCGAGAAAGGCTTGTTTTTAGATGCTAAACGATGCCTTAACCTCCAAGAAAATACAAAACGCCAAACCTAGTACTATTCGTACAACAGGTACAACACTACAAGACGAAACAATGATGATTTCCCATCCTTGCTTTGGCGGCATTCAAGCCACGTCACCAGCGCCCAACGCTGGTCCAGCGCCCTGCGCTGACGTGTGCTGGTGCCTTGCACCAATTCCTTCTATAAATACCCCTCATTTCCAGAATAATGGGGAGGAGAACAACAATACAACGTCGTAATTTCGACATTACGCCTCAAAATACAACTCAAAAACTCCTCAAAAACACATACAAAATTCCTAAATTCAAAAAAGCAATTGGGAGCTCTTGCCTAAACCTAACTAGGTAAATCCGAATCCGATTCTAATCAACTATGTGGCTTTGATTTCTAAATGATTAGCAAGTTGGTGTTTTTAATCATTCAAAAACACCACTTGCAACAATCACACATGTTTTCCAAAAATACAAACTTTTTCAAAATACAAAATACAATTTTCAAGATTCAAGGATGTCCAAGTTGTTTACAATCACCTCTTGGACTAGAATCACCATCAAACATGGGGTAATCAAAGATAACACCTTTTAACATTTAAAGGTTTAGTCTTTTGAGATTCAAAACTCCATTTTCCATATACAAGTTCAAGTTTTCAATTTTCAAGATCTTACCAAGTTTAGGGTTATTCATAGTTATTTCCCTAAACTAGGATCATTTCAAGTTCAAGTTTCAATCATTTCAAGTTCAAAACTTCAATATTCAAGATTTCAAGTTCAAGTTTAACATGCAAAATCTAGGATATTTGGGTTGAGCAACCTCTCCCAAGTTGAGATTTTTGGCTTTGAATTCGTGTCGGGCGCACTTATTTTTAAGGAGCCGCTTGGCGTTCGAATCTCATGTGCCCAAGTACAAATTTCAATTATGCACCTTTCAATATTGCAATTTCAATATCGCACATTTCAATACCGCAATTTCATTATCGCACTTTCAATATCGCACTTTCAATACCGCAATTTCAATACCGCAATTTCATTATCGCAATTTCAATACCGCACTTTCAATTCCGCATCTTTACTTGCCTAGTCCATTTCTAGGCAATGTGGACCTACTTCCCTAGTCCTTTTCTAGGGGGTCTTGTATTTACTAATTCCGCACTTTATTTAGTATTGTGATGTTGCTTTATTTGCTTTATCGCTTTCATCACCAACATGCTAAATACAACAAAATACAAAGATATTTTTGGACAAACCGGCCTTAGGTTCCTTAAATCAATCTTTAAAGCAAAGTGGCCACCATACAATTAGAGATTCAATTTGCTATTAATGCAAACCCACATAGTCTAAATCTAGGGTTTATTTTCGAAAACAATGTGGTGCCAACGTACTTGAATATTTCTAAAGCACGCCGAATAAGCATTTTGTTCCCGTGCCCGGATCTCACCCATCCGTTTCAAGGATTCAAGGCCTTATCCAACATAGAGTCACTTGCGGTCTTTCCAAACGAGACTTTAAAAAATGTTTGGTGGCGACTCCTTCGAGGTACAAAAATTCTACGGTTTTCTAAAGAACCGCCCCTCTTGTAGAACGGGAAACAAGTTTTGACACAAAAAAAACCCCCCTACAATTCTGGCGACTCCACTGGGGACTCTACTAATTTCAATTCGAAAATGCGGGCAGATTTCGAGCAACAAGCCACTGATCTGCTTAAGTACTGGATGCCAGCACTGGCGCCAGGCGCAGACCCTGCGCCCAACGCCACTGCCTGCATCCAGGACAGTGGCTCACAGTGGCTTGTTGCCCACTTTTGCTCAACTTTTCGTGTTGGGAGTTAGTCTGTTTTTGAATCTGGAAGGACGCTCCCAAGCCTCGTGAAATGTGCCGAAAAACGAGCTTTACAAATACAAATTCAAGTACGATTTCAATTTCAATTTCTAGGCATTTCATGCATTTTTCGAAAACCATATTGTGCAAAATGAATTTCTACCCTTGCCCAAATGAATGTGTTCTACATTCGGGCTAGCCCCGGGGGCAACGAAATGGTGACTCTCCATACGGTTCCCGACCAAAGTGTGTGACCATTTCCGCGCCTACCGAAACTTGGCATTTACTTGACATTCCCGATGTCAAGTATGGAGGTCGTCTGCCGACACGCACTTCCCTTAGGCGGATGTGACAGCTTGTCGCCGGATCCGTCTCTTAGCCGAGTACCTTTTGACACCCAAAGCCGACCACTTGCATCATACAAAACTTAGACCGACCTTAGGTTGAGAACTTTGCATGACGCATTCATATTCATGATTAGTGTGACAACGTGCTACTTGTGCATTGTGTGGGCGTCTTTGCACGCGTGAATGGCTAACCTCGATTTCTAGCTTGCCAAAACCAATTAGCCTCCAACTAGGAAATCAAACCCCTAGGAGCATCATTCAAACCTCATGCATCTAAATCGCCGATTTTAGGGTCTTTCGGAGTGTCACTCCATTTGATTCCAAACCCTTAAACACGCCTCACGCACAAATGCCAAATTCAAAATTCAAAATTCAATCCAACGGCGTCATAATGCCGGATTTTCAAGTCCAAATTCCAAGTTCCAAATTCAAAATTCAATCCAACGACGCCATAATGCTGGATTTTCGAGTCCAAATTCCAAGCTCCAAATTCAAAATTCAATCTAACGGCGCCATAATGCCGGAATTTTCGAGTCCAAATTCAAAATTCAAAATTCAATCCAACGACGTCATAATGCCGGATTTTCTAGTCCAAATTTCAAGTTTCAAATTCAATCCAAAATTTCAAGTCCAAACCTCAAAATTCAAAGTTCAAATCCAACAGCGTCATAATGCCGGAATTTCTAGTCCAAATTTCGAGTTTCAAGTCCGAATTTTCTAGAACCTCAATTTTCAAATCCAAATCCAACGGCACCATAATGCCGGACTTTCTAGTTCAAATTTCGAGTCTCAAGTTTCAAGTCAATACTCAATCCAACGGCACCATAACGCCGGATCTTCTAGTCAAAATTTCCATTTCCAAACTCAAACCTCAAATCCAACGGCGCCATAATGCCGGATTTTGCTAGTTCAAACTTCAAGTTTCAAGTTTCAAGTCCAAATCCAACGGCGTCATGCCGGATGTCCTATTTCAAACATTCAAGTCTTCAAACCTCAAACTCAAGTTGCCAATTCCAACCTCAAAATCTCAAATTCAAATATTCGAGCCCATGCCGGCATAATGCCAACTTTCCAACTCGACCTTTCAAAATTTCAAAGCTTCAAGGATCAAGTTCCAAATTCATACCGTCGTAATGCCGACTTTTCTATTCCATATTTCAAACCTCAAAGTCCTATACTTCAAGATTCCGAGTCCACGGCGGCATAATGTCGGACTTTCAAGTTCCTAAATTCAATGTTTCAAATCCACGGCGGCATAATGCCGGATTTTTCAAATACAAAGCCCCATACAAAAGCGCGTCCTTTCCATCTCAAAGTTCAAATTTCAAGCCAAATTCAAATTCCAAATTCATCTTCAAGCTACAAAGAAATCTTGCTTTCCAATGCTCCCCAATAAAAAATTCAAAACATTTCCAACGGGTTGAAAATCCCCTGAAATAATACAAGTTCAAATTCTATCGACGGGTTGAAACTCCCCAGAAATAATACAAGTTCGAGATTCCATTCAATGGGTTGAAAATCCCCTGAAATAATACAAGTTCAAATTCTATCGACGGGTTGAAACTCCCCAGAAATAATACAAGTTCGAGATTCCATTCAACGGGTTGAAAATCCCCTGAAATAATACAAGTTCAAATTCTATCAACGGGTTGAAACTCCCCTAAAATAATACAAGTCCAATCTTCCGACGGGTTGAAACTCCCCTAAAATAATACAAATTCCAGTTCTCGAGCGGGTTGAAATCCCTTCAAATATTCCAGATCCAATGGGTTGAAACTCCCCTAAAATATTGACGGGTTGAAATTCCCTTGAAATAATACAAAGTCAATTCCCTTTTCAATCGGGTTGAAATTCCCTTCAAATACTCCAAGTCCAATGGGTTGAAATTCCCCTGAAATATTGACAGGTTGAAATTACCTTGAAATAATACAAAATTCAATTTCCTAGTACAAGTCCAATTTCCAAATTCTTGAGCGGGTTGAAATTCCCTTCGAATAAGTCCAATTTCCAATGGGTCGAAATATTCTTTTTCGACATTCCAAGTTCTAGTACAAGAGCCAACTTTCACAAAAGAATGAACGCTCCTTTCAAACATTTCCAACGGGTTGCAAATCCCGAATACAAGTAAAAAATCCAAAATCCCAAATCTTCGGAGTGGCACTTAGAGTCAAAGTCTATGTCTCATTCATTGCATGCATATCATATCATGTGTCGGGAAGTCCAAGTTCTAAAATCGTCTGGTATGTTCTAACTAGGAGTCCAAAGATCCTGTGGGTTCGCCGAAGAGGAGAAAGGTTGAAAAGAAATCCATCAGCCCTAGCTTCCCTCATAGCCGGCATCGAACGAGCAGCCAGTTCATCTCCTACAAATCAAGCTTCAAGTCCCTTTCAAGAATCATTCAAATGGCAAAATGTTCAAGATTACTGTGGGTGAAGGATCTATGATGAGCGAGTCCGAGTCTGAGGATGAGTCTGGATCTGAGTCTAGCAATGAGTCTAAGTGTCTAGAACTAGAGTCTTGCATCAATCAAGAGCCTCTAAAGGCCGAGCTTCAAGTCAAAACAGTCGATGTAATGATTGCAGATTTCAGTAACACTTCAATTTCTACTTACTCTTCGAGTCCTAATTCAAAACACAATCCTAATCCAAACAAATTTGCTTTACAAGAAATTGATTTTGAATTTCTAAAAGCTATCGAAAATCATGAAAACAGGACGCCCATAATTGAGGAAACAGAAAAAATCAACCTTTCTAACAATAGTGATTCAAAACTAGTTCAGATTGGTTTAACTCTTTCTCAAGCAGAGCGGGATGATCTTATCAAGCTACTTTCAGAGTATGTAGACGTCTTCGCATGGTCCTATCATGATATGCCAGGGGTTGATTCAAGCATCGGTCAGCATACAATTACCCTTATTCCAGGTTCAAAACCCATCAAGCAGAAACTCCGTCGCATGAAACCGGATGTTTCCCTCAAAATTCAAGAAGAGGTCTCTAACCAGCTAGAGGCCGGGTTTAATCGAGAGTCCAAGTTTCCAGATCTTTCAAGGTGTTGGGTTCCAAGCAAGTGTCCCAGTTCATTCAAGAAAACATTATATGCAGATACGGTGTTCCTCACAAGTTCATCAGTGATCAGGGAACCCATTTCCAAGGAAAATGTGAAGACCCATTCAACAAGTACAAAATTCAAAATTCAAGTTCTATAATCTCTAACCGAGCAAGGTTGTGCCAAGCAAGGCATCTACAATTCCAAAGTACAAAATTCAAGTTACAAACTCCAAAGGTTCAAGTTCTAAAAACATCTCCAAGCTTCAAGAGTACAATCTTCAATACAACAATCCTAACGGACCCATGCTCCGGGAAATTCAACATCATCGCTCTTCACCTTATCGCCCACAAACCAATGACGCAGTCGAAGCAGCCAACAAGAATGTCAAGACCATCATCATGAAAATAACTACCAATTACAAGGACTGGCCCCAAAAGCTGCATTTCGCATTGTGGGGATATCGAACTTCAATTCGCACTTCAACTGGTGCAACTCCGTCCTCATTGGTCTATGGAATGGAAGCAGTATAACCTATCGAGCTAGAGATACCCTCTCTAAGGATAGTCCTCGAAAGAAAAATCCCAGAAGCTGCATGGGTACAATCCAGATATGATGAACTAGTCATGCTCGATGAGCGACGGCTTCAAGCCGCTCACCATGTACAAGTCTATCAGCGCCGAGTGGCCAGACATTTCAACAAAAGGGTCAGAACCCGAAACATCAAGGAAAGCGAGCTTGTCCTGAAAGCCCTTCGCAAAAGCACCATGGACCCAAGGGGAAAATTCAAACCCAACTGGGCAGGCCCATACATTGTCAAGAAGATCCTCTCCGGAGGAGCAGTCGAACTAACAGACATCGACGGAACAGAATTCAGATCTCTGACCAACCTCGATCAACTCAAGAAGTTCTATGTCTAAGTTCCATGTTCAAATTCAAGAATCCAAATTCTAGTCCTGTAAGGTAGTCAGAACTACGCCCGGCCTGATTCCCTAACGGGACATGTAGGCAACCTCATTTCGAGGCCCAGCCACTTTAATACAAAAAAATTCAAAATTTCCTCAATTAAGGGCATCCTAAAAATCAAATCAAATCAAAATTCAAAACTCAAAATTGTTGTTGTTTTTATTCCAAATGTGCCAATTCAAAGCAAAGCATGTTCAAGCGGAATTTAACACAATAACTCTTTATTTGGGCCCTAAGGCCTTCAAAGCTAATTCAAATACAAAGTCAGGATCAAGTGAAGCAAAGTTCAAAAGCCTTTTCACTTTCTAAACACATCTTCTAAACACATCTTCCAAACACATTACTAACACATTCCAAACACATTTATCCTACAAAGATCTAGGGTCGGGCGACTATGCTCTCGAGTCTTGGCACCTTGAGTACTATCCCTTGACTCCTCCCGCAATCAATCATCAATCTTCCCCTTGCCCAAGCGGCGGGAGAAGGAACTTGCAAGCCTTCCAAGACGGGAGGACGACGAACCTCCTTTGGATTCCGAACGGTCAAGCACCGAATGGGCCACACTCCCGTCACCTTCCTCATAGTCAGTTGATGCAGGACGTCTAGCTCTAGAACCTCGGACTCTAGCTGGTCCGGAGAAAGAAATGTCCCTCTGGCTTAGGCCTCTCATCCATACAATATACCCCGCAGACAGAGTAACAGACTCAAGTGGGAACTTGATACTCAAGAATGGTTTGGCAACCCAATACCACCTCCAAACTTCAAGCCGATTCGCATTTTTTTAGCTAAGCAAGAGAGAAATATATTAATTGGATCAAACAATTACACCTTAAGCCAATTCCAAGTCATACAAACCAACTAGGTTGGACTCTATGCCCTTGAAATCAGCAAACACAAAGCTAAACAAGCTCTAATACACAACCAGAATGCCTAAAAGGCTATTACAAATTTGTGCCGATTCGCATTCAGCACAACAAGTTTCGGGTTCTCTTCAGTACGGTCCGGAATCTCCTGTTTCAAGCCATATTGTCTCATCACTCGAGCAGGCGAGTAGAAGACTAGCATTGTGAGGCTTGGCACCCTCAAAGCAGTAGAACCAGGGGCATGTCTCATAGCAGCAATTCCCCACCAAGGAACTACCCACTTTATACAAGATTCAATCCCAGAGAGTGCACACCGCCACTCATCCAATGAAAGCCGCCATACAATGTGGGTCGCACAGTTAATCCCTTTCTATTATAGCTCGCCATGTTCTCCGGTAGCGCCACCAACATGAGCCTCTCCATAAGCCAAACCTTGGGGAGTATACAAGAAGCACGTTCCAAAGTTCAACATTCAAAATTCAAATACAAGTACAAAATTCAATATGCAAGAGAGCTCCAGATCCTTACTTGGAGTAACACCGAATTTCCCGATGGCAAGGAAGAGGGGTCCGACTTCAACATATCAAGGCCCATCAATGTTTCGCCAATCACAAGCGGCATTGGGTCCCGACCATTAGCAAACTGCTCTACAATTTCTATTAGGGAGGCATCACCATTGCCAAACCCCTGTTCGAAAAGAGAAAGCGAGCGAAAATACAAAAACTCAAGGCTCTCAGGCGGAAAACTTTGGGAACATCAAGCCCAGCAAAGTAGGTGACAAAGAGGGACAAATCCACCCCTCTGCCATATACAACATCACTCAAAAGTGGGGGTTTCAAGCCCAAATACCTTTCAAAACTCAAGAAAAAGTGTTCTTCAACACTAGGCATGCATGGCTCCAGCATGATGGGCCACCCCAATATAGCACTAAATTCCTCAGGGAGGGGACATACCTCATGCTTGGGACATACCTCATGATTCGGGTCCCAAGCCTCCAGAGCAGCAAGAATGAAGTGCAAATCCAATTTTACAAACCAGAAAGAGACGAGCACCCCAAGATGCATGCCATCAAGCTCCCTTTTCTCCAATTTGCTTAGCGAACCAAGCCACGAGCTCAAGGCACTCTCAAAGGGCACAACCATATTTTCTTTTCTTTTCGAGAGGAAGCAGTATGCAATGATAGCAGGGAAGGATTGATGCAAGAAATGATCCAACAAGCTCCCTATTTATACAAGAGTCGGCTTGCACGACAGCCCACGGGCGCCAAGCCTGTGCCAGGCGCAGGGGCCTGCATCTAAGGACGAGGCCACCGTCCTCTCTTATGACTCCGAGTACACACTCTTTAGTGTTTCGGACAGCAGAGTACAACCTCCATTATTCAAGTTTCCAAAGCCGCAAACCGCGCAACTTCAAGCAGTCCGGATCAACGCTTCGGGTAGATTTTGGGTCATTTCAAAATTCAAGCATCCTAGTCCTAGATCGGCGTTCTAAGTCGAGTTTGCATATGCATAGCAAGAGTTGAATATACTTTGACTTGCGCTTTTCCTAACCAAAAAACCTCAGTCAAAGTGGGGGCTTATAGTGGGTATATACACCTGAAAAAATGGGGCAAATTTTTTTTCAAAATTTTTGGCAAATTTCTCATGCATGCATTTAGCCACAAATTTCAAGGCACACACCACGCATACAATTCAAAACATTCAAGCATACAAAAAACCAATCTTCAAATTTTGCAAACCAATTCAAAGTTCAAAGGCCGTACAAACCATACTAAAATTCAAGTTTCAATCCACACAAATACAATACAATACAACCTATACAAAATCAACACAGGCAAGCTGGAACTCGCTACCATGCAGGGTCAGTCCGAGTCGTCACCAGCAGTGATATCAACCACATGTGCCTTGCCCCTGTTCCGGCTCCTGAGACGCTCCAACTCCTGATCCAGCTCCATCCCAGGGGTACTAGGATCCTGCTTCGAGATACGAAGTGTGCTAGTGGTAGGATGAACTCCCTGCTGAGGAGAGGAATACTGATACGGCGGCGGCATCGGCATATACTGGTACGCCCCAAACATCTGAGTCTGGCGCATCCTCTCCATCTCTGCATAGTAAGCCTAGGAATCTGCACCCCAGGGCTGAGGACCACTTCCTCCGAAATAGTAACCAGGGGAAGAAACAAAGGGCGAACCGCCTGCACCTCCAAATGAATGCCTGGTGGGATCAACATGTACAAAAGGGGAAGCTCCCCGCTCAGCATCAAAATGTCTCTGATGAGCACCAGCGCCGGACCCCTGTCTCAGATCCAAGCTCGGCCCCTCCTGCCGCAAGGACGTCTCCGCCTGGGGTTCTCTGTCAACGGATCCTCTACGGTCTCGACGGCGCTCCTATACAAAATACAATTTCAAAAGTCAATATCCAAGTTCAAATTTCCAGAATACAAATTTCAAGATCAAGAAAGGCACCTCTCTGTCCCGGCCAGAAAGCTTCCGGGTCAACTTAGCACACTGCCTCTTCAAAGAATCAAGCAAGAGCATCCAGCGACGCACTCTCGCCCGAGGCACCTGCATACAAAATCCAAGATCAATTCCCCAGTACAAGATTACAAACAATTTCAAAAAATGCAACAATACTTACAGCGGCATAATGCTTGGGTACAGCATCATATGATTTCTGGTGCGGAGGAGAAGCAAAAGGGATGGTCTCCACCACCTCTTCTCCGTCCGAGTTCTCATAACGGAGGATCCTATCAGCATGGGGAATGTCCTCAGGATCAACCTCCTCTTCCTATATACAATCATACAATTATACAATCATACAATCATCCAATCAATACAAGAATACAAGAATACAAGGTTCAAAGCTCACCGGCAGTACGAAGTGTACTGGTGGAGCCAGCCTCCTCAGGAAGTCGTCATAGCTCCCCTTCCTGTGTACAAAATCCCTCCAAGAGCGGCGAACAGCATCGCCCCTAGCCTCCGCATAGAGCTGGGCCAACTCTTCATCCAACGCCAGCATGGACCTTGGTGGATCCTTGGGGATAAGTCTTTCCCCCGAATGGCGCTGAGGGGACACTCTCTCTCCTAGGTACCACATATGGCGGTACACACCTGGAAGAAAAACCCGCCGCCCAGACAGGAAATGGGCACGATTAGCCGAGGCAGGTATGAGCGCGTTGGCAAAAGGACGCCATACCACCTGCAAACAGACAACTCAAGCAACAACACAAATACAAATACAAAGAGGGCACAACAGTACAAGAATATTACCTCGTCAGCAGGTAGGACTCTCCAAGCCTTGCGGGAGGCCGCCAGAGGCATACCGCTGCCCACCGCTCCTATCCAAGAGGCAGCATACGGGTAAGCCGCATCCCTAGTATGATCCGGCGCCAAAGTTGGAAAGTGCTCATGTATCCAAATCTTTCAAGAAGCAAGAAAAACATCAGTCAAGTTCAAATACAAGCATACAAGTACAATTACAAGGTACAAGGAGTCTTAAATACCTCCAGCACACTCCACAGAGCAGCCATGCTCGGGTCACTCCCCACCGCAGTCCGGGAAGCCCACGTCATCTCATACAAAAGATGGCTATATGCCAAGCCACCCCAATTATAGCTCAAAATAGTTCTCAAGTCCCTCAGAACGGACAGGAACCGGATGTGCACCCGACTGTGCCTACTCGGGACCATCACTCTGCTCACCAAGGCTAGGAGGAAGAGCCTAACCCTCTGCTCCGCGGATACACCCACACCGCAGATAGCCTCCACGATCACAGTCATAGAAGCATGAGCATCATCATCTAACAAGTCAACAACAGGGCCAAGCAAGTCCCTGGCAGCGGCAGAGCGCCACGTCAGCTCCGGATCAAAGGTCACGTTCCTCTCAGAAAAAGGAAGACCCGTGATCATAGAAAACTCAGATGGGGTAATGGTGATCTCCCCCCATGCCATGTGGAAAGTGTTGGTGGTATCCCACCACCGCTCCAACAAAGCCCACAGTCGGGGCTTGATCCTCGTTCTCCTCGAGGAGCCTCCCATGGCACGCCAGAAGTCGGACAGGCCCGTCTGCGACCAAATCTCCATGGCCTCCTCATCAGCACGAAGAGCTTTAAAAGCCCTCTGAACCTCCACCAAGGACCAAAAAGTGCGAAACGGCTTTCCATCGGCCTACAGGTGAACGAGTTAACTCCAAAACTATACACGATACAAATTCAAAGCACAATACAAGACTCACCATGCCAGCGCGAGGCCGCTGAGACAAGTGCCACTCCGGCCGAAACACTAGGTCGGAAGGATTCCAACCAGCACCACTAAACGCAGGCGCATCCCGGGGAATCATACCCCCGTTGGGCGCATTTATTGCAGCCACTTCATCATCCGAAACGTCCTCCTCAGCAGCTCGAACTACCGACGATTCGGCGAGCTTCCTCCGAGTGTGACGAGGCACACTAAATCAAGTGGAGTACAAGGCGACAAAATTCTAAACTGAGGGCTATCCTATACTAGCCTAAACAAAGTCAAAAAATTCAAGACGAATCCCCAGTGGATCTCTAGTTCAAGGTACAAGTTCAACACCAACGCCTAGGCTACCCACGCCAAAGCAGGTATGCAAGTTCAACACCAATGCCTAGGCTACCCACACCAAAGCAGGTATACAAGTTCAAACACCAACGCCTAGGCTATCCATGCCAAAAACATGTATACAAGTTCAAACACCAACGCCTAGGCTATCCATGCCAAAACAGGTATACAAATTCCACAACAACGCCTAGGCTATCCATGCCGAAGCCGATACAAGAAATAGACATTCAAGAAAACTTTCAAAAATTCAAAACTACAAGTTCCAACAGTTCAAGTTCAAGTGGCTATCAAACAATCTTCTACAAGATTCAAGAAGCTTAAGCATACAAGCATTATTTCAAAGTACGAGAAAATCAAAACTACATGCAATCCTTCATAAGCAAAAACATGAAATACTTACATGGATAAGGCAAGAACAAGATCAAGGGAAGAGCCTAATCGACCTTTGAGAGAAAAGAGCAAAGAATTCAAGAGATTGTGCCTCAAAATGGCACGACAAGGGGCACTTATATAGTGCAGCCTCGCGCCACATGCAGCACCAGCGCCCAGCGCTGCCCCCTTGCATGCGCGAATCTTCAGCGCGCGGTCTCCCGTGCTGATTGCACGTCCTTTGCTGCTACGGTCTTCCGCACCAAGCATCAAACATCGCATCAAACCATCCATCGAAAATACAGGTATACACCTGTATCTCCAAAGGCAAACAGATGCATATTTCAAGAATACAAAGTCCAAAAAATACAACGACTCAGGCATTCAACTCCCAACGGAGCCAAGCTTCGGGAAAGTCAGTCGAAATTCCAAATTTTAAGGGCCAGCAAAAAGCTCTTATCCCCAGCAAAGCACATCCCCAACGTATTAACTCCAGGTAATCAAAAATTCAAGATTCAAAAAATTCAAGATTCAAAATTTTCGATGCCAAGCTCCGTCCTGAACCAAAGGCGGAAAAATACAAGTACAAACCGGAGTCATCACCAACCGCACCGAGGTAGACTCTATCCTTTTTTCTAACGCCTGTTTTATGCATGTACCGGCGTACAAAGAGTGGTCTCGATTGCAGAACATCTTGATCATTCTCCGTCCCTTTCGAAATACTTTGACTTGCGCTTTCCTAACCGAACGCTCAGTCAATGTGGGGGCTTCTGTAGACACCTAATTTGTGTCTCCCCTTTGGGATGATGACGATACCATTATCCTTATTAGGTGATTGGAATAACTCCAGGAGGAAATACCAATTGCTAAGAATGCTTCCGAAAGTCAAGATCCAAAATTCAACCCCCGAGACCGTTCCCCTTTCGGTTCTCGGTACAAAATACAATTTTCCAAATTCAATTTCAAAATCCAAGTACAATCTCATCTAGTAGACCATCCCATTGGTTTTACTAAGCCTTTTCCACTCAAAATCAGATAAGGCAAGTCGAATTCGGGCACCGACCCACAAAACCGAGCATGCCGGGCCCCGTCCCGTAAAACCGGAATTCAAAAACCCGAGAAAGGCTTGTTTTTAGACGCTAAACGATGACTTAACCTCCAAGCAAATAAAAAAGCCAAACCTAGTACTATTCGTACAACAGGTACACCACTACAAGACGAAACAAGGACTATTCCCCGTCCTTGCTTTGGCGGCATTCAAGCCACGTCACCAGCGCCCTGCGCTGATGTGTGCTGGTGCCTTGCACCAATTCCTTCTATAAATACCCCTTATTTCCAGAATAATGGGGAGGAGAACAACAATACAACGTCGTAATTTCGACATTACGCCTCAAAATACAACTCAAAAACTCCTCAAAAACACACACAAAATTCCTAATTTCAAAAAAGCAATTGGGAGCTCTTGCCTAAACCTAACTAGGTAAATCCGAATCCCATTCTAATCAACTATGTGGCTTTGATTTCTAAATGATTAGCAAGTTGGTGTTTTTAATCATTCAAAAACACCACTTGCAACAATCACACATGTTTTCCAAAAATACAAACTTTTCCAAAATAAAAAATACAATTTTCAAAGATTCAAGGATGTCCAAGTTGTTTACAATCACCTCTTGGACTAGAATCACCATCAAACATGGGGTAATCAAAGATAACACATTTTAACATTTAAACGTTTAGTCTTTTGAGATTCAAAACTCCATTTTCAATATACAAGTTCAAGTTTTCAATTTTCCAGATCTTACCATGTTTAGGGTTATTCATAGTTATTTCCCTAAACTAGGATCATTCCAAGTTAAAGTTTCAATCATTTCAAGTTCAAAACTTCAATATTCAAGCTTTCAAGTTCAAGTTTAACATGCAAAATCTAGGATATTTAGGTTGAGCAACCTCTCCCGTTGAGATTTTTGGCTTTGAATTCGTGTCGGGCGCACTTATTTTTAAGGAGCTGCTTGGCGTTCGAATCTCATGTGCCCAAGTACAAATTTCAATTATGCACCTTTCAATATTGCAATTTCAATATCGCACCTTTCAATACCGCAATTTCAATATTGCACTTTCAATATCGCACTTTCAATACCGCAATTTCAATACCGCACATTCAATTCTGCATCTTTACTTGCCTAGTCCATTTCTAGGCAATGTGGACCTAGTCCCTAGTCCTTTTCTAGGGGGTCTTGTATTTACTAATTCCGCACTTTATTTAGTATTGTGATGTTGCTTTATTTGCTTTATCGCTTTCATCACCAACATGCTAAATACAACAAAATACAAAGGTTACATCACGCTTAACAAAGATATTTTTGGACAAACCGGCCTTAGGTTCCTTAAATCAATCTTTAAAGCAAAGTGACCACCATACAATTAGAGATTCAATTTTCTCTTAATGCAAACCCACATAGTCTAAATCTAGGGTTTATTTTCGAAAACAATGTTGTGCCAACGTACTTGAATATTTCTAAAGCTCGCCGAATAAGCATTTTGTTCCCGTGCCCGGATCTCACCCATCCATTTCAAGGATTCAAGGCCTTATCCAACATAGAGTCACTTGCGGTCTTTCCAAACGAGACTTTAAAAAATGTTTGGTGGCGACTCCTTCGAGGTACAAAAATTCTACGGTTTTCTAAAGAACCGCCCCTCTTGTAGAACGGGAAACAAGTTTTGACACAAAAAAACCCCCTACAATTCTGGCGACTCCACTGGTGACTCTCCTAATTTCAATTCGAAAATGCGGGCAGATTTCGAGCAACAAGCCTCTGATCTGCTTAAGTACTAGATGCCAGCACTGGCGCCAGGCGCAGCCCCTGCGCGCAACGCCACTGCCTGCATCCAGGACAGTGGTGTAGGGGAATACAGTTAAACATAATAACATGTGCGGAACAATCCCCAAAGCCAGGAAACATGTATAAAGCATAGATTAAGCAAACTTACATTCGAAGCGTGTTTTCCACAATAATATGTCAACGAGCACGAACAAAGAACTCCACTTGTCGTTCCTCTACTTGGTTCACCGACACGTTCAGATCCGTCTTGATTATCGTAGCTTAGAAAATTGATCAAGATACTTTGCCTTTTGGGATGAACACATTATGGAGGCACAGAGAGAATTATGGTTCTCTATTTTCTCCAAGGGTTGTGTGTATTGTGTTCTGATTGTGCTAAGTTGGAAAAAAATAGGTTATAAGGTTATTTACATAACCTAACTAACCGACCAAGCCATGAGGCAAGGCCGGCTAGCAAGCCCGCACGCCAAACACACGGACACGCACAGCCAGTGGGCCGTGGGCCGCGCTGCTTCTGTGTCGTGGTCTTGGCTCGCACGCACACGAACAGCCCCGCGCCACAAGGGCCTCGCTGCTGCTGCGTTTGCTTTGCTTGCTCGCCTAGTCGTGCGCGCGCCCATGGGCCTTGAGTGCTTCGTGCACTCGGCTCGTGGGCCGCTCCTCGTATTCACGATTAAATATATTTCCGATATATTATTTATCGTTTCGTATACGACGAATCACCGTCGTACGATACGATTTATTTGTCTCGCCTATCTTACGAATACTCGCGATACGATATACGATTCCGATGCAAGGTCGTATCGTATAATACGTTTCCAACTTAAATCCCGAAAGGCTATTAAATGAATTTCCGATTCATTTAATCCGGTGATCTGTTACGTGTCATTGGTGTGACCTTGTAGGTTCAGTCAAGAGTAAGTTGTGAGTTCAATATCCATTAGAACTCACTGATCGGAAGCATTGCTCCAGCTAGCTGTTCCGATCACTTGATCTCACTGAATTAATTGTTCGCAATTAATATGAACCTTGGTATTAGACTTAATGCACCTTGGGTGAAGGACATATTTCCTTCAAGTGGCTCACAGTGGCTTGTTGCCCACTTTTGCTCAACTTTTCGTGTTGGGAGTTAGTCTGTTTTTGAATCTGGAAGGACGCTCCCAAGCCTCGTGAACAAGTGCCGAAAAAAGAGCTTTACAAATACAAATTCAAGTTCGATTTCAATTTCAATGTCTAGGCATTTCATGCATTTTTCGAAAACCATACTGTGCAAAATGAATTTCCACCCTTGCCCAAACGGATGTGTTCTACATTCGGGCTAGCCTAGGGGGCAACGAAATGGTGACTCTCCATACGGTTCCCGACCAAAGTGTGTGACCATTTCCGCACCTACTGTAGATTGATGCCCAGTATGTACTGTGCTTCTCCTAGATCCTTCATCGAAAAACATTTCCCAAGCCAAATCTTGACAGAGTTCAACATAGGAATGTCATTTCCGATAAGTAATATGTCGTCAACATATAATACTAGAAAAGCAATTTTGCTCCCACTGACCTTCGGAAGGAAATATGTCCTTCACCCAAGGTGCATTAAGTCTAATACCAAGGTTCAGATTAATTGCGAATAATTAATTCAGTGAGATCAAGTGATCGGAACAGCTAGCTAGCTGGAGCAATGCTTCCGATCAGTGAGTTCTAATGGATATTGAACTCACAACTTACTCTTGACTGAACCTACAAGGTCACACCAATGACACGTAACAGGTCACCGGATTAAATGAATCGGAAATTCATTTAATAGCTTTTCGGGAATTAGTTGGAAACGTATTATACGATACGACCTTTGTCGAAATCGTATATCGTATCGCAAATATTCGTAAGCTGGGCGACACGAATAAATCGTATCGTACGACGGTGATTCGTCGTATACGAAACGATAAATAATATATCGGTAATATATTAAATCGCGAATACGAAGGGCATCGGAGTTGCCGGCCCGTCGAGCCAAGTACGTAAGCGTGCAAGGCCCAACGAGCCAGCAAGCTCGCGAGCAAAGGCGAGCAAGGCCAGCCCATTGGGCACGAGCACGCACAGCACGAAACAGCGCAAGCATCGCAGTGACGAGCGAGCAGGCCCACGGCCCAGCTGCTCGGCGCGCGCTCTGTGGGCTTCGGCCTGCAGTGTGTCGCTGAGCGCGGGGCTGTGCGGTCCGTGGCTTGCGTGATGTGGCCGGTCAAGGCCTTTGGTTCTTGGTCGGTTACATCATTAATACAATAGGCATATTGTATTTTCCAACACACACAATTCATATTACTAAAATCCTAGAGACACAGAGAACCCTAATTCTCTTTGTGCCTCCATAGTGAGTTCTTCCCAAAAGCAAAGTATCTTGATCGATTGTCTAAGCTACGATAATCAAGACGGATCTGACGTGTCGGTTAACCAAGTAGAGGAACGACAAGTCGAGTTCTTTGTTCGTGTTCGTTGACAGATTATTGTGGAAAACACGCTTCGAATGTAAGTTTGCTTAATCAGTGCTTTATACATGTTTCCTGGCTTTGGGGATTGTTTCGCACATGTTATTATGTTTAACTGTATTTATGAACAGGTTGTTTATTTATGAACAGGTTGTTTATTTATGAACAGGTTGTTTATTTATGAACAGGTTGTTTATTTATGAACAGCATGTCTTAAGATGTTTTGGGCCATACTAGATCACCATTTATTTATGCACTTCAATATATATATTATACTAGATCACCATTTATTTATGAACAGGTTGTTTCCTATGAATTGATTAGTTTTAAGTTCACAAAATAATCGAACCAACATAGAAACAACTAGGTCCAAGTAATATTGAGTTTAAAAATTGCCTTCCAAATCAACACTTACAAAAATCTAGGGATCTAAGATAGCAGGTTTACGCTAAAGCGAGGTGCTATTTTAGTTGACTTAGGTGGTAAGGCGTCCTAAAGGAGCATGTTGATTGTGGTTACAATTCAAACAACAATGGCATTAAGTTGTGGCAATGGGATAAATTATGGCATTAATTTATTAACCAAGAGTAATTTGGAGATTACTAGCAATAGGTTTTGCTTACCTGAAATCTTAATCTACTTAAGACATGCTAAAGCTGCTTAAGGATTTAGGACTTTTGGGTTCTTGGAATCGTTTCATTCATTTTGGACCATGTTTTTGCTTTTGCATGAATGAAATGTTTTAATAGCTTTAATGATTGCATGTTTTGCTTTTATTTCAAAGTTATTGAATTGTATGAATGGTTATTTATTGCAAATTCTTTTCGATTGTAGTAATCAAAATGGCCGCAAACAATAACACTTTCAACCTGTGTTCAATTCTCGACAAAGAGAAGTTGAATGGCAACAATTTCCTCGACTGGCAAAGGAACTTACAAATAGTTCTTATGCATGAGGAAAAGGAATATGTCCTTGAGGAAGAGTTACCGGAAGAGGCTGGGCCGGAGGTAACTCAAGCTGCCCTTAATCGTTGGATTCAGGCCAACAGGGATGTCAAATGTGTGATGCTTGCATCCATGAGTCCTGAACTTCAGAAAACGTTCATTAACTCAGATGCTTACCAAATCATCTCGGAGTTGAAGAACATGTTTCAGGACCAAGCCAGAATCGAAAGATTCGAGACTCAAAGGTTGATCCTTGAGACTAAGCTCAAGAAAGGAGAACCAGTGAGCCCACATGTTCTTAAAATGATTGGACTCTTTGTGTACATGAGAGCTCTAGATTCTGACGTCTCAAATAAAATGGCTATTGACATCATTCTCCATTCGCTTCATAATGGCTATGATCAGTTCAAGTTGAATTACAACATGAACAGCATGGAGAAATCTCTTACTGAGCTTCACGATATGCTGAAAACCGCTGAAAAGACGCTCAAGAAAGAGAACAAGCACGATATGCTTATGGTGCGTAAGGGCAAGAAATTCAAGAAATCAGGCAAGAATAAGGGCAAGAAGGGTAAGGGCAAGGCTTCTCCCTCATCCAAGTCCAACGGCGCCAGTTCTGGTAAACAGAAAAGGGCGACTCATTCTCCTGCCGACTCTGAATGCTTCTACTGCAAGAAGAAGGGGCATTGGAAGAGGGATTGCTTGAAGAAGAAGGAAGATGAAAAGAACGGGAACGTTGCTTCTACTTCAGATAGATATGTTATACATTGTAATCTTGCTAATTCTACTTCTTGGGTATTAGATACTAGTTGTGGCTCACACTTATGTTCCAATTCGCAGGGACTAAGGAGAAGTAGAAAGCTTGATAAAGGCGAGATCGATCTACGCGTGGGAAATGGAGCACGGATTTCTGCATTAGCCGTAGGATCTTATTTTATTTCTTTGCACTGTTACTATGTTCCTAGTATCACCAGAAACATTATTTTCGTTTCAAGTTTGGATTCTAAAGGTTTTAGTTTTCAATTTAAAGACAATAGTTGTTCGTTTTCTTTGAATGGAATGTTTTATGGTTCAGCACAACAAGAAATCGGCCTTTATGTGCTAGATACGAGCAAACACATTTATAACATAAATACCAAAAAGGCTAAAACTGGTGATTCGGATCTCACATTTCTGTGGCATTGTCGATTAGGCCATATAAACATAAAGCGCATGGAATTACTTCAACGGAAAGGAATTCTAGAATCATTCGACTTAGAGAAGATTAATCAATGCGAATCTTGTTTACTTGGCAAAATGACAAAGAAACCTTTCTCAAAGGTGGGAGAAAGAGCAAGCGAACTACTAGGGCTAATACATACGGACGTATGTGGGCCTATGAGTACGAAAGCTAGATGTGAGTTCAGCTATTTCATAACGTTTACGGACGACTTCAGTAGATATGGCTATATTTACTTAATGAAACACAAGTCTGAATCGTTTGAGAAATTCAGAGAATTTCAAAATGAAGTAAAGAATCAACATGGCAAGAAAACCAAAGCTCTAAGATCGGATCGAGGAGGTGAATATCTTAGCCACGAGTTTGATGACCATCTAAAAGAATGCGGTATTCTTTCTGAATTGACTGCTCCGGGGACACCTCAATGGAATGGAGTGTCGGAACGGAGAAATAGGACCTTACTCAATATGGTCAGGTCAATGATGGGTCAGGCCGAACTTCCTTTACAGTTATGGGGACATGCGTTGCAAACTGCAGCACTCACACTGAATCGTGCTCCATCAAAAGCTGTTGAAAAGACTCCATACGAATTATGGACTGGGAAACTTCCAAAGTTGTCTTTTCTGAAGATTTGGGGTTGCGAAGCATATGTCAAGCGATTAATTTCGGACAAGCTACAACCTAAATCTGACAAATGTTTCTTCGTTGGGTATCCAAAAGAAACTATGGGGTATTATTTCTACAACAAGACAGACAACAAGGTATTCGTTGCTCGTGACGGTGTCTTTTTGGAAATAAATCATATTTCCAAATTGACAAGTGGGAGAATAATAGACCTCGAAGAGATTCGAGACGAACAACGAACTCAGAACTCTTTAGAAGCAGTTCAGGTTGATGAACCTCCAAGGTCTTTAGAAGAGCCAGTGGGAGTAGTTCCTCAAAACGTTGTTGCCCCTCGTAGGTCAAATAGAACTATTTTTCAGCCGGACAGATGGACAGGCGTCCTCTTGACTGAAAACTTAGACGTTCTCATATTGGATAGTGATGAACCTATGACTTACAAGAAAGCTATGACGAGCCCAAGCTCCATTAAATGGTTAGAGGCCATGCAATCTGAAATAGACTCCATGTCTGAAAATCAAGTCTGGGATTTGGTTGATTTGCCGGATGGGTTCACACCTATCGGATGCAAATGGGTCTTCAAGTTGAAGAAAGACAAAGATGGAATTGTATACATATACAAGGCTAGATTGGTAGCAAAAGGTTACAGGCAAGTTCACGGCGTTGACTACGATGAAACCTTTTCTCCAGTCGCGATGCTTAAGTCTATTCGGATAATCCTTGCGATTGCCGCTTTTCATGACTATGAAATATGGCAAATGGATGTCAAAACTGCCTTCTTGAACGGTGTTCTTGAAGAGACTGTGTTCATGACACAGCCGGAGGGTTTTGTCGATCAAAAGAACCAAGGAAAGGTATGCAAGCTTAAGAAGTCCATCTACGGACTAAAGCAGGCATCAAGGAGTTGGAATAAACGATTTGATGAAGCAGTCAATAAGTTTGGCTTCATCAAGAATCAGGACGAATCTTGTGTATACAAGAAGGTCAGTGGGAGTAAAATTGCATTCCTAGTCTTGTATGTTGACGACATACTGCTTATTGGAAACGAAATTCCTATGTTGGAGTCTGTAAAGACTTGGCTCGGGAAGTGTTTCTCAATGAAGGACTTAGGATAGGCACAGTACATATTGGGCATCAAGATCTATAGGGATAGATCTAAGAGGATGATTGGACTAAGCCAAAGCACTTACATTGACAAAGTGCTAGCTAGGTTCAATATGATGGAAGCCAAGAGAGGCCATCTACCCATGTCACATGGCATATATCTAAGCAAGAATCAGTGTCCCAAAACATCTAATGAGCGTAGAAAGATGAGTGGAATTCCATACGCTTCGGCTATTGGATACATCATGTATGCTATGATTTGTACAAGGCCAGATGTTTCGTTCGCACTCAGTGCGACAAGCAGGTACCAATCAGAACCAGGTGAGGCGCATTGGACTGCTGCCAAGAACATCCTAAAGTACCTGAAAAGGACTAAGGATCATTTTCTGGTTTATGGTGGTGCAGATGAGTTGATTGTTAAGGGCTATACGGACCCAAGCTTTCAAACTGGCAGAGATGATTTCAGATCACAGTCTGGGTTTGTGTTCTGCCTCAACGGCGGAGCAGTAATCTGGAAAAGTGCTAAGCAAAGCACTATTGCGGATTCTACAACTGAAGCCGAGTACATTGCTGCCTCAGAAGCAGCAAAGGAAGCTGTTTGGATTCGGAAGTTCATCGAAGAACTTGGTGTTGTCCCCTCCATTAAAGGACCAGTGGCTTTGTATTGCGACAATAGCAGAGCCATTGCCCAGGCAAAGGAGCCTAGGAGCCACCAGAAGTCCAAGCACGTACTGCGGCGATTTCATATACTTCGAGAGATCGTTGAAAGAAAGGAAATCGAGATTTGCAAGGTTGGAACTGACGACAACGTCGCGGATCCATTGACTAAACCGTTGCCACAAGTGAAACACAACGCACATGTAGCAACCATGGGAATCAAGCATGTTGGAGAATGGCTTTGATTTTCTAAGTATTGTTTTAGAACATCTGTTAGATCTATGTTTAAAACAATTGGTTTAACCATTTCATATTTATGAAATTTATTTATTTCATATTCATTTAATTGTGGTTTAGAATTAAATGATAAGTCCATGTGATTCAAATCATTCAAATGGGATGTCAAGATGGATTCTTCGACAAAGAAACACCCATAAGTGAACTTGAATATTGAAGTCACAAAGGATCCCTAATCCAGGTCATTGAAAGGTGGACGACCAATGACTAATGAAGATTAGATTGCAAGTAGATTGCTTAGTTCTGTTTCTTGAACTAGAGTGACTGGATGTCAGAATCTTTTGCATAGATACTTATTGGATCTTGTATCGGATTGACCATGAGAACGCTTTAAGAGATTAAAGTCATGTCATAGGTAGTTCTCATTAATGGTGATTAGAAACCGTTCCTCAGAACATGAGCGATTATGTCTGCTCGTTTGAGAATTAGTTCGCTTTGATACTAGCTAAACGTCGCACCGTAAAAGGAGGCTATAAAAGCAGTTATTGGGCGTACTATGAAGCAAAGTGAGTATTCATAGATTGTAAGAATGGATTGTCCTCCTATCTTTGATAGGATATGGTGTTGTTGTGTAACAAGGCCTATCCGAGAGTTAGATACTGTAAAATGCATGGCCGTGCTCAGAATGGTTAGGCTTAACCTTCTGCAAAAGTTTGACAGTTGAACTCTGTAATCCGAGAAACACTTCTGGACCTAATAAGGATGGCTTGGATCTTACCTTATGTTCAGTAAGTAACACTAAGCGACAAAGGAATGTGGATGCACACTTGTCTGAATGACAAGTGGGAGATTGAAGGAAATATGTCCTTCACCCAAGGTGCATTAAGTCTAATACCAAGGTTCAGATTAATTGCGAACAAATAATTCAGTGAGATCAAGTGATCGGAAGAGCTAGCTGGAGCAATGCTTCCGATCAGTGAGTTCTAATGGATATTGAACTCACAACTTACTCTTGACTGAACCTACAAGGTCACACCAATGACACGTAACAGATCACCGGATCAAATGAATCGAAAATTCATTTAATAGCTTTTCGGGAATTAGTTGGAAACGTATTATACGATACGACCTTTTTCGAAATCGTATATCGTATCGCGAATATTCGTAAGCTGGGCGACACGAATAAATCGTATCGTACGACAGTGACTCGTCGTATACGAAACGATAAATAATATATCGGAAATATATTAAATCGCGAATACGAAGGGCATCGGAGTTGCCGGCCCCTCGAGCCAAGCACGTAAGCGTGCAAGGCCCAACGAGCCAGCAAGCTCGCGAGCAAAGGTGAGCAAGGCCAGCCCATTGGGCGCGAGCACGCACAGCACGCAACAGCGCAAGCATCGCAGCGACGAGCGAGCAGGCCCACGGCCCAGCTGCTCGGCAGCGCGCTGTGGGCTTCGGCCTGCAGTGTGTCGCTGGGCGTGGGGCTGTGCGGTCTGTGCCTTGCGTGATGTGGGCGGTCAAGGCCTTTGGTTCTTGGCCGGTTACATCATTAATACAATAGGCATATTGTATTTTCCAACACACACAATTCATATTACTAAAACCCTAGAGACACAAAGAACCCTAATTCTCTCTGTGCCTCCAAAGTGAGTTCTTCCCAAAAGCAAAGTATCTTGATCGATTGTCTAAGCTACGATAATCAAGACGTATCTGACGTGTCGGTGAACCAAGTAAAGGAACGACAAGTGGAGTTCTTTGTTCGTGTATGTTGACAGATTATTGTGGAAAACACGCTTCGAATGTAAGTTTGCTTAATCTGTGCTTTATACATGTTTCCTGGCTTTGGGGATTGTTCCGCACATGTTATTATGTTTAACTGTATTCCCCTACACCTTCTTGTATACACAAGATTCGTCTGCGTTCTTGATGAAACCAAAGTCACTGACTGCATCATCAAAACGTATATTCCAGCTCCTTGATGCTTGCTTCAATCCGTAGATTGATTTCTTAAGCTTGCATACCATTTTAGCATTCTTTGGATCCTCAAAACCTTCAGGTTGTGTCATAAACACAGTTTCTGTTAAAACACGTTTAAGAAAGCGGTTTTGACATCCATCTGCCATATTTCGTAATCGTAATATGCAGCGATTGCTAACATTATCCGAATAGACTTTAGCATTGCAACTGGTGAAAAGGTTTCATCGTAATCCACACCGTGGACTTGCCGGTAACCTTTTGCAACCAATCTAGCTTTGAAAACTTCAAGTTTCCCATCCTTGTCCTTTTTCAGTTTGAAAACCCATTGCTTCCTATGGCTTGGTAGCCATCTGGCAAATCGACCAAATCCCAAACTTGGTTTTCAGACATGGAGTCTAATTCAGATTGCATGGCTTCTTGACATTGCTTGGAGCTAGGGCTCGTCATAGCTTGTTTGTAAGTCACAGGTTCATCACTTTCAAGTAATAGAACGTCATAGCTCTCGTTCGTCAAAATACCTAAGTACCTTTCCGGTTGAGATCTATATCTCTGCGATCTACGCGGGGTTACATTTCTAGATGGTCCTTGATTCTCACCAGATACTTGTAAAGATCTCTGAGTTTAATCCTGAATGTCATCTTGAGCATTCTCTAGAGTTTGTTGTTCGACTCGAATTTCTTCGAGGTCCACTTTTCTCCCACTTGTCATTTTGGAAATTTGATCTCTTTCCAAAAAGATACCATCTCGAGCAAAAAACACCTTGTTCTCAAATGTATTGTAGAAGTCTTTCTATGCGTTTCAAGTTAATATGGCCTAATCGACAATGCCACAGATAGGTGAGATCTGAATCATCCTTTTTGGCCTTTTTGGTATTTATGTTATAAACTTGTTTGTCGTGATCTAATAAATAAAGTCCATTGACTAATCTAGCAGATCCATAAAACATCTCTTTAAAATAAAACGAACAACTATTGTCTTTTATTAAAAAGAAAAATCCCTTAGCATCTAAGCAAGAAACAGAAATGATGTTTTTAGTAAGACTTGGAACATGGAAACAGTCTTCCAGTTCCAAAACTAGCCCAGAGGGCAACGACAAATAATAAGTTCCTACAGCTAATGCAGCAATCCGTGCTCCATTTCCCACTCGTAGGTCGACTTCACCCTTGCTTAACCTTCTACTTCTTCTTAGTCCCTGTGAATTGGAACATAAGTGTGAGCCACAACCTGTATCTAATACCCAAGAAGTTGAATTAGCAAGTATACAGTCTATAACGAAAATACCTGAAGATGGAACGACTGTTCCGTTCTTCTGATCTTCCTTAAGCTTCAAGCAATCTATCTTCCAATGCCCCTTCTTCTTGCAGTAGAAGCATTCAGATTTAGAAGTGGATTGGCTCACCTTCTTCTTTTCAGATTTGGTGCCGCCTGGTTGCTTAGTCTGGCTGGCCTTGTTGCCACCTTTCTTAGTATTCCTCTTCTTACCAGATTTCTTGAACTTGCCCCCACGCACCATAAGCACATCTTGCTTATCACTTTTGAACGTCTTTTCAGCGGTCTTCAGCATACCGTGAAGCTCAGTGAGCATTTTGTCCAGACTATTCATACTGTAGTTCAGCTTGAACTGATCATACCCGCTATGAAGAGAATGGAGGATGGTGTCTACAGCCATTTCTTGAGAGAAGTGCAGATCCAGCCGACTCATATTCTCAATGAGTCCAATCATTTTGAGAACATGTGGACTTACGGGCTCGCCTTTCTTAAGCTTGGTCTCAAGAATTTGCCTATGGGTCTTGAACCTTTCGACTCGAGCCAGATCTTGGAACATGTTCTTTAACTCACTGATGATCGTGAAAGCATCTGAGTTGATGAACGTTTTCTGTAGATTGCACTCATGGTTGCAAGCATTAGACATTTCACATCCTTGTTGGCATCAATCCAACGATTAAGGGCTGCCTGAGTGACGTCGTCGCCAGCGGCTTCGGGCATCGCCTCTTCTAGGACATACTCCTTTTCTTCCTGCATAAGAACTATTTGCAAGTTCCTTTGCCAGTCAAGGAAGTTCTTCCCGTTCAACTTCTGCTTTTCGAGAATTGATCGGATGTTGAATGAATTGTTGTTTGCCATAGTTAAAACTACAATTGAAAAAGAATAAACAAATAAATAACCATTCACAGTTTCCCTTAATAAACTTTAAATTCTAGCAAACATGAATAATTTATCATTTATTAAGCATTTTATTCAAGTTATGTGTTCCGGCAGGTGTGAATAAAATGATTCCAAGATCCTTAAATCATTGAAGAATTAAGCACATTATGTATTTTGACTCAATTCTAAAATATTTTAGGTAAGCAAAGCCTTTGCTAATAGTCTAGAAACTACTCTTGGTTAATAGGTTGGGGACGGGGTTACTTCATTGGTTTGTATAAGTCTTTTTGTTTCATTAATTAGTACTATTCTAAATACATCTTGGTATGGGATTATTTGGACTACAAAATCAAACCAGATTCTCGAACAAGATTTAATAAACGCTAGTCAACAAATTGGAATTCATTTATCAACCGATTTTTTTCTTCCATTTGAACTCATTTCAATAATTCTTTTAGTTTCTTTAATAGGTGCAAATGTCTAAGAACTTATTAGGTAAACCTATCGCATTTGCCACGACATAAAAGGACTCCTTACTTATATCGTTGAGTTTGTATACCTTACCCCTTTAGAATCAATAAGTAACACCTTGCTATGGCGGAAAACTATTACTAAGATTGATGTAAAGGTTATCCAAGTAAGAGTTATTTTGGCATGGCACCTTTTAACTCAATTTTTAAATTTGGAACTTAAGGCTCTTACTATGTTGGTTAGATTTTAAGTGAACTAAAATCCTTAATCATGCAACATAATCAAGCCATAATCTCATGCATAATTAAGACATATTTAAAGCAATAAATAACTTAAAACATGCATAAGATATAAATGTAATCTAGTATGGCCCGACTTCATCTTGAAGCTTCAACTTCAAAGTCCGTCTTGAAAATGGATTGGAAACTCCGTCTTGAATTTTACCAAGGGAGGCGCCATTTTCTTCAAATAGGATAAGCTATAATTAAACTAATTACAACTATTTGATGGTACGCAGACCATATTTAAAAGCAATAAAATTTGGTGCTTTAGACCAATATTACATTCAAATTAATGGTACGCAGACCATATTTTCTATCCTTTTTGGGCCATACTAGTCACTTTTCAATAACCTGCAAAACAGTACATATACAATATATAACATTCACCCATTCATTATCATGAATGGCCCACATAGCTGGTTAGTAGAACATGTTATGCATCACATAAATATTTGCAGCAATTAATCAAGGGCACCAATAATCTACCAATTATTCAGTCCTTATTAATTCTAATCGAGTTGTTTAACTTTAAAGGATTTGTAGACCTAATCAAGAGTTTATGACTAAAATGCTCCCACTTAAACCAATAAATGCACATGCTTTACTAATTTTAAACATAAAAATGTATTTCCTAGTTTAACCGGAAACATACAAATTTAATTAAAATTTATAGCTCATATAAATTTAAAATTGAATCCATTTAATTTATTTTCAGTTGAATTAAAATGAATTTAAATTAATTCAAGGTTTTAATTTTAGTAAAATAATTAGTATAAATTAAAATTTATAATAATTAGATTATTCAAAATTAAATTCCGAGAAAACAATTTAAATTACGAATTTTAAAATTATTTAAAATCTTTTCCGAACTGAAAATTTAAGATTAAAATCATAACGAATCAATCGTAACAAGACGAGGCACTTGGGCTTCCGCCCAAGCCCCGTCGAGTGCACGAGGAAGCATCACCCCTCGACTGATCGTACAACACCACGCGAGCAGGCCACACGCAACGCAGCAAGCCCAGGCAACGTTGCGCGCAGCCCGATCACTCGACGCGTCTGCTTGCTTCGATGGATGCGGCAGCGCGCGCTGTGGCGCAGCTCGCTTGCTGCCCACAAGCAACTGCACGCTTGGCTTGCGCCAACGCCCCTCGCCCTCGCCCTTGCCCCTTCGCCCATGCTGCACACAGCACTCGACACAAGGGCAGCGTGCTGCCTTCCGCTCGTGTGCCATGGCCCTGCTCGCTGCATTGTACCGCATGGGCGACGAGCTCCCTTGCTCGTCGTTGCATGCCCGCACTATACAACACCCCTTAAGGGTAACACGTAGCGTCCATTGCTTTGTGCGTGCAAGTTTTATGAGCGAATTGCATAAAAATTTAAACTTTTATTTAAAATCAATGACAAATTAATAAATCATATTAATTTCATAATTTTAGGGCGAAAAATCAAAAATTCATTAATCAATTAATTTCTGATTATCATGGATTCAAATCTAGGTCATAAAAATCTAAAATTTATCAAAAAATTAAAAAATTTATGGTGGTTTTTAATCATGGATACCTAATTAAATCGTCAATTAATTATGACAATCAAATCAAAATCTAAATTATTCGAATTTCAACAAATTAATTACAATTACAAATTAGGTTGTATAATTAACATTCGTAGGCATTCAAATTTGTTAAACATATACAGTAGGTCAATCAAAAATTCAAGATTTAACAACAAGAATCGCAAATATTCAATTTAACATCTTAAAATTACAAACTTTTGCGTTCGAAAAACTAAAACCTCCTAAAAAATCAAAATTTTAGAATGCCTTTTACATGCGGAATTGACACACAAATTAATCGATTTCGTTGAGTAACGAAGAAACTGCCGAAAAAACTGCGTACATATAATTAAATAAACGCAATTTGCAATTAATTAACAATTACGAAAATTAATCACCCGTTTTAATTCTTTGCAAATTTGTAAAATTTAACCATGTTAAGAAATTATTATGGAATTAATTAGAGGCTCTGATACCACTATAAGCTTATGATACATATAAACGAATATAAATCATGCGGAAAAACCATAAACGCCAGGATTCCAAATTAATTGCCAAGCGTGCCCTCCCCTGCAGCGCCCGAACCGAACAAGAACAAGTCTTTAGGACTCCAAGTGTCGTCCCTCCATAGAAAGTCCACAGCACGTCCGGATCCGCCTTAAGATTGACCAACTAGAATCGCCTTTAAGGTACTAATAATACGCGGCTATATGGGCAAGTGTTTTGGCTGAATTTTTGCTCAAATTCTTACCTTTGAATACTTGGAACTCGTTATAAATTATAAGCCAGAACTCATATTTATAGGCTATGGAATAAGCAATCGAATCCTACTAGGATACGAATTAATTAAATTAGAATCCTAGCAGAACTCTAAACTGATTACTCTATCTTTTTTAGGATTTAGGAAATTCAATCATTAAACGAATCCTATACGCTTTAGGTTTCGTAAGTGAACACAAACACACACGCACGCACAACAGCCCACGAGGGGAGCCATGCACGCGCGCGCAGCCCGAGCAATCGCAGCCCACTGCCACGAAGCCCACACGCTGCAGCAGCCTTGGGCGCGCGCTGGGCCTGCCTTGCGGTGGGCCTGGCGCAGCCTTGGGCTGGCGTATTGTGGCGCGCGTTTCCCTTGCTGGACATGGGCCTGGCTTCGTGCTGGGCCTTCGTCTAGCAAGCTCGTCCGATGCTAATTCGTACGACGCGCTTTCCAATTAATTTCCCGATTCCGGAATTTATTTCCGATACGAACAATATTTAACATTTCCGATTCCGGAATTATTTTCCGTCTCGAACAAATATTTAATATTTCCGTTTCCGGAATTATTTTCCGTTTCCGCTTCTGACAATATTTCCGTTTCCGGCAATATTCCCGATTCCGGCAATATTTCCATTTCCGATAATATTTTCCGATACGTACCATGTTTCCGTTTCCGGCAACATCTACGACTTGGATAATATTTATATTTCCGATACGATCCATATTTCCGTTTCCAGGAATATCATCGTTTCCGGAGTATTCATTTATTTGCCTTTGACGATCTCAGCTCCCACTAAAACTAAGATCCCTCGATTCCGAATATGTATTAGATAGAGTATTCAATGCCATTAAATACTTGATCCGTTTACGTACTATTTGTGTGACCCTACGGGTTCAGTCAAGAGTAAGCTGTTGATTAATATCATTAATCCACTTGAACTGAAGCGCCCTCTAGCTAGGCATTCAGTTCACTTGATCTCACTGAATTATTAACTTGCATAATTAATACTGAACCGCATTTATTAGACTTATCATTAAATGCATCTTTGGACCAAGGGCTTTATTTCCTTCAAAACAGAGCTATGCGACCGAACATGGCCATGTGCGCCCGAGCAGTGAAGAAAAGGTGGACTCAAGGAAGAAGCAGCTCTGTGCGATCGAACGGCCTTTCTTGTTCGATCGCACAGTGGAGCTCATGTGCGGTCGTGATCTGTACCACGACCGCACAAAATGGAATTTAGAGACAGAATGTCCCCAGTTATCGCACAAAAATATCACTCGATCGCACAAGTCAGGTGTGTTCGATCGCACAGAAATTCTGTGCGGTCGAACATGACGAAGGAAGTTGGTCTTCGCTCTGTTTGCTCGCAAAAACATTAGTTGTGCCCACACGAGTTTCCTTTGTTCGATCGCACAGAGGGTCTGTGCGACCGAACGTCGACGCGGGCTGGGTTTATTTGAAATTTCGAGGTTCTATTTGGGGAAACATATAAATAACTCTTTCGATTATTTTTCAGTAACAATTCATTTTAGAGTTTCCTAATTAGATTTCCAGAATATTAGGGAGATAATTCTTAGTTTTTCAAGCTTTGGATTAGGAGAGAGAAACTTCATTGGAGGAAGCTTCAACTTGTAATTCTCTTTCAACTCTTGAATTCTTATTGCAATTTCAATTCAATCTTTAATGCTTTGCTATTATTCTTGAAGTTTTGATTGTTCAATTGCTTTGATGTTAGTCTTTGTTGATTCTAATTTTCCATTGATTCTCAATTGAATTCTTAGTTTCTTGATTCTTTAATTCAACTTTTCAATTAAATGTCTAGTTGCTTTGAATCCTTAATTTCCTTAGTTAAAACCATGAGTAGTGAGTAGTTTTTAGTTAGGGATAGGGGTGAAACTAGGGCTAAATTGGGGGAAATTGATGGATGATTGTTGATTATTGATGTGATTAAATTTGATTTGATGCTAGGAATTCCATGACTAGTGAATTAGTAGTTGCAAATGCTAGTTCAATTAGGATTAATTGGAGTGCTTCATTTTGATTTGGCAAGAGATTGTGAATCTCTATTATGCATGTGAAAAGTAGGTCTCAATTGCGAGTTGTTTAGTCCTAGGATCATGCGAGAGCTTTTCCTAGATTAGAGGACTTAGCGCGCTCTATCCGAGAGGTGGCGAGCTCGTCAATAGTTGCTTTTCCCCTATATGTCAAGTTATTTCATCGTAATTGTGTGATTAGCCTTTGTCCTTCCCCGATTACCCTAGTCTATCCCCAATTCCCTAACGCTTTCCTTTATTTGCAAAATGTGGTTGATAGCTTAGAATTGTAGTCGATAATTCAAATTCAAACTCCGTCCTAAACTAGCTTAACAATTGAACTCACTTCACTCCGTTTCCTTGGGACGATCCCTAGCCTGCCACTATAATCAAATATAGTCGGTTAGCTAGTTTAGGTGTTTATAAATTTTGTTTGATAAGGGTAAGTTTCATTGAACGACGGAAAATACCTCTATCAAAATGGCGCCGTTGCCGGGGACTGGTTGTTGTTTTGGAGTTAAGTTGAGTCTAGTTTAACCATAGAAAATACAAAAACATTTCATTTTTGCTTTAGTTTTCCTTTGCATTGCTCACGGTTTGTTTGAGTTTTGTATGCAAGATAGGAGTCGAACTCGTCATAGGCCTATCTACCCTCTCGACCTAGAGTTAGAGAGGACTTTGCGAAGCTTGAGGCGTATCCGAACCCGTTCGTCGAGCTACAATAGATTCGAACCTTTGAGTGAAGCTACGGAACGAGAGTCAACAAGTCCAATCATTGAGAGAATGGCTCTCCCAGTCAAGAACCTTGGAATTCCGGGAGCCTTTGAGGCGACTTGTGGCATTCAAGCCCCGACTACCAATGTAAACAATTTTGAAATAAAGCCTGCATTAATTAATTTGGTGCAAAGTCATCCATTTTGCGGAAAGAGTAGTGAATCACCGCATGAGCACTTTAAGCAATTCGAGCACTATTTTGATACAATCAAGCACAATGGAGTGACTTCGGATTACATAAGGTTGACGTTATTCCGTTCTCCCTCTTGGGGCGTGCTAGTGAATGGCTTGACAAGGAGGTCAAGCCAAACTCACTTCGGACTTGGAATGAAGTGACAAGTGCGTTCTTGAGCAAGTTCTATTCGCACGGGAAGACGGCGGAGTATCGTCCTAAGATCCAATCATTTGAGCAAAAGCGGCATGAGTCTCTATTTTAAGCATGGGACCGATTCAAGGAATATCAAAGGGAGTGCCCTCACCATGGATTCCTAAATGGCTCCTCCTCTAAACCTTCTACTTGGGATTGAGCCCTACCTCCAAAACAAGTCTTGATGCGGGGGCGGGTGGTCCTATAATGAATAAGACGGAGGACCAAATAGAGGAGATCATAGAGGATGTCGTGCAAAACTACCAAGCATGGCATGTAGGAACAAGGAGCTATGATTGCAAGAGCAAAGGTGAGGATGAAAAGGGTTCGATCTATGCAATTGAGCAAGCGCACATCATCGAGAAGCTTAGCTCAAGGTAAGAAAAGCTTGAGAGCACTCCAAGTCAACCCCCATCACCATCAAGAATTCCTCCACCATCGGCTACTCTTCTCACTAAGGGGAAGAGCAAGGTGAGTTCCTACAACACTATGCCATTAGATACATCCTTTTGTGAAAATTGTCATGACTATGGGCATTTCCCTAACATGTGTCCTTTAGTGCATAATGTTTCATATATGGATTATGGCCCTTCTTATGGAGGAGATTTTGAGGTGGAATATGCCAATGCTATGAATGAGAGGCCTAGATATGATGGCCCCCTGAACCAAAACTTTAATAGGCAAGCACCTAGAGGCCCCCCAATGCATGGACCCTACCAAAGCTTCGGCCAAGGAGGTGGGTATGATAGTCAAGGCCGGGGTAACTATAGGGCACAAGGCTATCAAGGCCAAGCACCCTATGGTCAATCTCACGGTCTTGGCAATCAAACTCAATACAATCAAGGTAGTTATAATCCTAGCCATCAAGGTGGAGGGGGTTACAACTATCCTTATGGTTAATATAGGGGTACTTCTAGTGGGGGCTATCCGTCGAACCCGGGAGGACAATATGGTAGTTCTCAATTTCCTCCTCCCGGATTCAATGGGCCAAGGACCTATGACAATCAATACCCTCAAAATCCTATGGGTTATGGCAATGCACCTCCATCAAGTCTAACATTGAGGCTCTTACGGAGTCGTTCGTGGGGGCGCAAGCCAAGAAAAATGTTGAGTTTGAGGATAGATTCAAGCAATCCAACACTCATTTGAAAATGAGCGAAACCCAACTAGCATAACTTGCTAGCACCATCAAGGAACAACAAGTGCATACTAGTCTCCCACCCCAAGGTCAAGCTCCTAGGAAAATGAATGCCATTATGACAAGGAGTGGGAAGATTCTAGATGGTGGTGCTAGAGCTAGTAAGGTTTCCGAGTCAAAAGGGAAAGATAAAAATGGGATTGTTGAGTCGAATGACGATGATGCGGTAGAAGAGGAGCCTCATATAGATGATGTGAATGATGTTTCAAAGCCAAAAGAGGCTACACTTCTACCTCTCCCCATTCCTAAACTTCCCTACCCCAAAGGTTTATAAGGCATAAGTTGGATGTTCAATTCTCGAAATTCCTAAAAGTTCTTAGGAAATTTCATATTACCATTCCCTTTACGGACGCATTGAAGCAAATGCCAACCTACTCAAGATTTCTTAAGGTAATTTTGAGTGGGAAGAGAGATTGCGACGTAAAGGAAACGGTGAATTTGACCGAGAATTGTAGCGCCATCATTCTTAATCAAATGCCCCCAAACCTCAAGGATCCGGGAAGTTTTTCTATCCCATGTGCTATTAAAGCCCTTGAGAATGGGAATGCCATATGTGATTTGGGGGCTAGTGTGAGTTTGATGCCATATTCGGTGTTCACTACACTTGACATTGGAGAGTTGGTACCTACCAATATGACACTTCAACTTGCCGACCGATTGGTCAAATATCCAATCGGCAAGGTTGAAGATGTGCCATTGCGAGTAAGCAAGTTTGTCATCCCCGTGGACTTTGTGGTGCTCGATATTGATGAGGACGCTCATGTCCCAATCATTCTCGGGAGACCATTTTTGGCCACGGCGGGAGCTATCATAAATGTTAAACAAGGAGTTGTCACACTTAAGGTGCGCAAGGATAGTCTTACATTTGACTTGATTAACACTATGCACTATCCTAGCTCAATTAGTGAGGATTGCTTCTTTGTGGACTCTCTAGACCCCCTCGTTCATAATATGCATGAGCACTTGCTCAATTCTAATGATCCCCTTGAGTTTCTCTCTTGAAGAGAGTAGGTGTAGGAAATGTAGGTGTGGAAGCGGCACAATACAAGGAGCAATTGAACACCACCCCACTTGGTGAGGAATGTTGCGTTTTGCTTGACCGGGAGGACGTCCTTGATGATCTTAAGCAACGTAATGGTAAGGAAGCTCCCAAGGTCGAGCTCAAGGCTCTACCTTCGAGCTTGAGGTATGTTTTCCTTGGTCCCAACTCTTCCTACCCCGTCATTGTTAATGCTAGTCTTGATGATGAGCAAGTCCTTCAGCTCGTTCAAGTTTGGAGGAGGCATCAAAGTGCTTTGGGGTATACCATTAATGATTTGAAAGGCATAAGCCCGACACTTTGCATGCACCACATTGAACTTGAGGACAATGCCATCTCACATCGGGAAAGACAACGCATGATTAATCCACCAATGGGTGAGGTGGTTAAGAAAGAAATTGTCAAGCTCTTGGCGGCCAGGATCATCTATCCTATTTCCAATAGTAGATGGGTGTCCCCGGTCCATGTTGTCCCCAAGAAAAGTGGGATGACTGTAGTAAAAAATGCACAAGGCGAGCTTATTTCTACCCGGACGGTGACCGGGTGGCGTATGTGCATTGACTATTGTCAACTCAATCTTTCCACCAAGAAAGATCACTTCCCCTTGCCATTTATTGATCAAATTCTTGAACGACTAACCAAACACAAGTATTTTAGCTTTCTTGATGGCTATTCCGGGTTCTTTCAAATCTCTATAAACCCGGAAGACCAAGAGAAAACTACATTTACTTGTCCATATGGGACATTTGCCTATAGAAAATGCCATTCGGGCTTTGCAATGTCCCCGGGACGTTCCAAAGGTGCATGATGAGTATTTTTGGTGACATGCTCGAGGAGGAAATGGAGGTTTTCATGGACGACTTTTCGGTGGGTGGTGCCACCTATGATGAGTGCCTCGTCAATCTTGAAAAGTATCTTGAGAGATGTGAAAAGGTTCAATTGGTGCTTAACTGGGAAAAGTGTCACTTCATGGTACAAGAAGGGATTGTACTCGGGCATAAGGTCTTACACCTTGGTATTGAAGTGGATAGGGCGAAAATTGAGGTTATAGAGAAGCTCCCTCCTCCGGTTAATGTTAAGGGAATCCGCTCCTTTCTTGGGCATGCCGGTTTTTATAGGAGATTCATTAAGGATGTCTCGTTGATTGCTAGGCCCCTTACCAATCTCCTACAAAAGGAGTGTGATTTCCAATTCGATGCCGCATGCCTCAAATCTTTCAACACACTCAACCACGCCCTAGTTTCTACTCCTATTGTGCAAGCCCCCGATTGGTCCCTTCCTTTTGAATTGATGTGTGATGCTAGCGACTATTCGATTGCTGGTGTCCTAGGCCAAAGGAAGGATAAGAAGCTCCATGTGATATATTACATGTCCAAAACTCTCAACCAATCCCAATCCAACTACACTACCACCGAAAAGGAGTTTCTTGCCATTGTACATGCCTTTGAGAAATTTCGGACTTATTTGGTGGGTTCGAAGACTATTGTGAACACGGTCCATGCAGCAATCCGATATCTCATGGCAAAAAAGGAGGCCAAGCCTAGACTAATTCGTTGGGTGCTCCTCCTCCAAGAGTTCGACATCGAGATTCGTGATAAAAAAGGAGCCGAGAATGTGGTACCCGATCATCTCTCTAGGCTAGAACTTGGGGATGGGGCTAAGGATGATGTGCCAATTGAGGATGCTTTGTTCGATGATACCTTGTACATGGTAGAAAGCTCCCCTCTTCCTTGGTTCATTGATATTGTGAATGTCTTAGCTTGTGGGGTGATCCCCGAAGATCTTTCTACCCAACAACGCCGGAAGTTGAATTATGATGCTCGGCGCTATATTTGGGATGATCCCGTCTTGTTGAGAAGGTGCCCGGACGGGCTATTGAGGAGATGTGTTCCGAATGAGGACTTTGCTAATGTCCTCCGTATGTGCCACTCATCCCCTTGTGGTGGGCATATGGGAAGTGATAAAACCGCCGCCAAGGTCCTTCAAAGTATGTTGTGGTGGCCCACCCTCTTCCAGGATGCTTGGTCCTTTGTCAAATCTTGTGATCGTTGTCAACGAATGGGGAATGTGTCTAAGAGGCAAGAGATGCCACAATCTTTCATTCTTGAGCTTGAAGTGTTTGATGTTTGGGGCATTGACTTTATGGGCCCCTTTCCTTCTTCCTACGACAATTTGTACATCTTAGTGGCCGTTGACTATGTGTCCAAATGGGCGGAAGCACTCGCCTAACCCACCAATGATCATAAGGTGGTGATTTCCCTTTTCAAGAAGATTGTTTTCCCCCGTTTTGGTGTCCCTAGGGCGGTTATAAGTGATGGAGGATCCCACTTTGCTCATGGGAAGTTCAAGGCACTTTTGAAGAAATATGGTGTGCAGCACAAGATAGGTTTGGGGTACCATCCCCAAACAAGTGGCCAAGTTGAAGTGACTAACCGAGAAATCAAGTCTATCCTTGAGAAGACGGTTGCCAAGAACTGAAAGGATTGGGCAATCAAGCTCGATGATGCTCTATGGGCTTATAGGACGGCTTTAAAGACCCCAATTAGGTTGACCCCGTACAAGCTTGTGTATGGTAAAAATTGCCACTTGCCGGTTGAATTGGAGCATCGGGCTATGTGGGCCATTAAAACATTGAATTTCGAACTTTCTTGTGCGGGTGAGCGGCGTTTACTTGACTTACATGAGCTTGAAGAGCTAAGAATGAATGCATATGATTCGACAAGTATCTACATGGCTCGTTCTAAGCAATATCACGACGCCCGTATTGAGAAAAGAGTGTTCAAAGAGGGAGAGAAACTCCTCCTCAATAATTCTCGATTGAAGTTATTCCCGGGTAAGCTCAAGTCCGACCAACCAAATTCATCCGCGAATGCATAATGGATGAGTCGGATGTGGATGGAGGGTAAATGGAGTGACGGATGGGTTGGATCATAGATGAAAAGTTGACGGATGGAGGCGGATGAATCTCCACCCGATCCATCTCCATCCATTGCCACCCCTACTTCAAATTACACCTCTATTTAATTCATATATTACCAAAAATTACAAGTCATCACTAATTAAAACTTTAAAAGACAGCTGAACAACCATTATACAACCGTCCGTTCTATGAACGGGCTCAAAATCAAGTTGAATCTAAATTAGCTTCCAGACCCGAGGCTTTGGTGAATTTATTAAAAGCCTAAAAAGAAACTTATAACACCACCTCTAGAAAATAGAAGAAGATCATGTGTAAACATAAGATGAGTGATTTGCATTTTCTCAAAATTGGGATGAAAATTGATGTCTGGCACATAAATTAAAGAGTTCATGCATCGAGTAAGGTACTCCATACCAATAGAAAAAAGGAAAGGGGAGAGAGGGTCTTCCTGCCTAAGACATTTTCTAAGCTCCAAAAGGAGGAGTAGGTTTCCCATTCAGTAAAATTGAGTATGGGACTGAAGTGATGCAACTCATAATCCATTTAACAAATATGGATGGAAACTGTTATCCCACTTTTTGAACTGACGACATAACTGCTTTGACGTTTGATCATGTTGTGTCGACCAGGTACTGTCGTGTCGCAGGAAGCATCGTGTCGGATGAACAGGTCGGACGCATCATCAGGCGACGAGGCACAGGCGATAGAAGACCAACGACAAAGGATAGGCGATAAGCGACCAACGACAATAGATAAGCGACGAAGAGAAGATAGGTAAAGATCCAAGCCCAAGGCCCAAGATGTGTAGCGCCGTCAAGCAAACAGAATAGGTCAAGTAAGCCACCCAAAATCTCGGAAGTTGTTGAAGACGAGCAAAGAACGTGGAGACAACGGTCGTCAACTAATTCCTATTTTCCAGGGAGCCTATCAACTAATAATGTCGGTTGGCTTCACTTATATAAGGACGGAGCAGCGACCTAAGAAGCACAAGTTAACTCAAGCTCTCAAGCAAGATAATAAGCATTATATTTCAGCCATTAAATCATTGTACTCGTTTATTTTCCTTTACAAAGCATAACATTTATTTAGTTATTTCTTAGGATACTTAGTGGATTGATAGCCTCATAGCTATTCGCGGTTTTTTACCTTATTCCCGGGTTTTCCGAGTCAACAGCTCCTTGTGTCGTCGCTCTCTTTATTCGTTTTTTGCATTCATTACTTAGTTAGTGTCGACCCAAGCCAAGTGTCGCCCCTAGACGAAATTTGGCATAAACAATTTGGCGCCGGCTGTGGGGACATTAACTAGGTTTCACACAGAAAATCCCCTGACAAAACACCTCTCTCAAAATGACTTCCGGAGACATGACACTTGCAGAGCTGGCTCGAGAAAAAGCAGAAAAGGCCCATGTCTTGGCCCAGAACGAGCACCTCGCGTCCAAAAATCTGTCCTCCAAAGTATCTGTTGAAAACCTCCAGAAAGAGCTAGAATCTGCAAAGAGCACCGAGTACCAGTCGCGTTACAAACCCGATGGAAAGACAAAAAAGCTGACATTTGAAATGCCCGATGAGTTCGAGGATCTGACCGACGATGAGAGCCCTACGAGGAAGAAGAAGGAGCGACACCTGACCCTGTGACCCGACGCCTGAACAAGATGGAAACTCATATGAAGAAGCAGTGTTCGTTGATGTTGAAACTGATGACCAAGCTACCAGGAGCACCTACACCAGTGGAGACAGATCCGACCGACGGATACGCAGCATCACCATTCTGTGAGGCGATCGCCAGGGTAACAGTCCCACACCAGCTTCGACTACCTATCTAGACCACCCTCTATGACGACACATCCGACCCTTACAAGCACGTCAACGTCTACAAGCAGCGAATGTGGAAAATCGGCATCCCCTACCACCTGGTTGAACATGTCATGTGCAAATCTTTCGGAGGTACCCTCGACGGAGCAGCTCTGGAATGGCTCATGAACATCACTCCTGAATCTATATCCTACCTTGTTGATCTCATCAACGCCTTCTATCAACTGTTCGCTAGCAGCCGTCAATTGGAAAAGGAGACGGGTGACCTCTATCGGTTGGTCCAAGCTCCCACCGAGTCGGTACGCGATTATTTTAACCGCTTTAATTGTGAAAAAATTAGTATCAAAAACTTTGATGTCAAGACATCTATCGAAGCATTCAAGAGTGGTCTCATCCCCAACTCAGAGTTGTACCGGGAGATTACCAAATATCCCTGCGCAACCTTCGAGGAGGTCAGATCGAGAGCCACTGCCCAGATGCAGATCGAGGACGACGAGATTACACGGACGACAGCGCCACGATCAATAGGGGACAGCAGCGACAGGCGGTCGTACACCCCAAGGAACAACAGCTGGCGGGACCAACCATACAACCACCAAAACCAGGTACAAAATGTCAATAAGTATAATGATACTAACAATGTTTACATGAACGAATGGGCCGATCACCCCGACATCTCCGAATATGGCTTCAACGTCGACATCAGAGGCGTCGTCAACGCCCTTCAAAATGTAGGTGGAACACTCAGATGGCCTAGGAAGAGCGACATACCAGATTCCATGAAAGACATGAGCAAATGGTGCGAGTTCCACCGCAACAACGGCCACAAAACCGAGGAGTGCATCTCCCTTAAAAAGGAGGTCGCATATATTTTGAAACGGGGGCACCTGAAGGAGCTGCTGAGCGACAAAGGGAAGGAGACATACAACATGGAGAAACCCGCCCAACCCGACCCAGCGACGCGCAGCGACCAACCGGCCCCACCTAAATTTAACAAAGTGGTAAACGTTATTTCTGGTGGTTCAGAGACTAACTTCCTCTGCAGCTAAAAAGATTAGCAGGGGAGAATCTGGAGCCGTCAAAGAGGGGCAGACTGAGGATGAGATCGCACTCGAAAAATCCCTAGCAGCAATGTCAATCACCTTCGACGACTCAGATTCAGTGGATGCACAGCAAGAGCATCATGACGGATTGGTAATATCGCTCCCAATAGGCAACGCTCTAATCAAAAGGATATTGATCGACAACGGCAGCTCGGCAAACGTATTGTTCTTGGAGGCCCTACAAGAAATGGGGCTCGAGGAAAAGAACATTGTCAGGAGATCGCCGGTGTTGGTAGGGTTCAGTGGAGAATCGATGCGAACAGTCGGAGAGATATCATTGCCCACATATGCAGAAGGTGTCAACATCATGACCAAGGTCAACGTCGTCGACTGCCCATCAGCATACAACGTCATCTTAGGGTGACCATGGATCCACAAAATGAAAGCAGTACCATCAACATACCACCAGTCAATCAAATTCCCAACCAAATGGGGTGTCATGGAGATCAAAGGACAACAAAGGGACGCAAAGAGATGCTACGAAACCGCGCTAAAACTATCAAAGTCATCCATCTAGCAATTACAGCTAGGGTCGATAGCAGATGAACCGGACGACCAACATATCGATAAAATCATACTAGACCCGACAAAGCCAGATCAAGTCGTAAGGATTGGATTGTCGCTGCCTGACAACATCAGAAGTCAGATAGTAGCGTTCCTAAGAGAAAACTTGGACTGCTGCGCCTGGTTGCATGAAGACATGACAGGAATTAGCGCGGACGTCATCACCCACAAACTCAACGTCAACCCCAACTTCAAACCAGTAAAACAGAAACGACGAAAGTTCGCACCTGAAAGGAATAAGATCATAGATGAAGAGGTTCAGAAATTGATAGATTCGGGGAAAATCAGAGAGGTAAAGTATCCAGACTGGTTAGCAAATGTCGTCATCGTCAGCAAAAAGAACGGGAAATGGAGAGTCTGCATTGACTTCACTGACATCAACAAAGCGTGCCCCACAGATCCGTTCCCTCTGCCGTACATAGACGCCATGGTCAACGCCACCGCCGGTCACGAGCTACTCACTTTCATGGACGCCTACTCGGGATACAACCAGATCCTCATGCACCCGGAGGATCAAGAAAAAACATCTTTTGTAACAAATAGAGGAATTTATTGTTATAAAGTCATGCCTTTTGGTCTTAAAAATGCAGGTGCGACGTACCAACGAATGGTCAACAAAATGTTCAAAGATAAACTTGGAGACACGATGGAGGTCTACATCGACGACATGCTGGTGAAATCAAAGAAAGCGGACGACCACGTAGAGCATCTTTGACAGTACTTCGAAATATTAAGGAAATACGGTATGAAACTTAAACCAACTAAATGTTCTTTTGGAGTATCTGAAGTAAAATTCTTGCGCTACATCGTCACCCAACGAGGAATCGAGGCGAGCCTCGACCAAGTACGTGCAATCATCAACATCCAATCGCCCGGAAACATAAAAGAGGTACAACGCTTGATAGGGAGAGTGGCAACATTAAACTGTTTCATCTCTAGGTCGTGATACGAGTTTAAAAACTCGTTGTATAAACAAGGATAGTTGATTAACAAGCTAGACCTTTAACTCGTTGATCGTGAATGCAAGACAAGACCTATTGACTCACAATCAGTTCTTTGAATAGGAAACGCGTCCAAAACAAAGAAAAAGGCTGAATTATATACTATAATTCGAAATGTAACAAACAAGTGTTTTAATCATCCAGTTGGTTGTTTATTCCAATCAAGAAGCTGACTATAAATAGCCAAAAACCAACAGCTACAAGAGCTTTAACCGGCTAATTAAGAGCCATTTAAGAGCCTTTAAAACTGGCAGTTACAAGCTCTAAAGCCTCCTAATTCAGTCACTAAATTGGAGGTTACAAAGGCTTAAAACTCTCCTTACAAACAGCAATAATCAAAGCTAAGTAATGACTGAATTTAAATTGGGGATTTAAACAAATATCCCTTTATTAAACCGACTTTAACCAAAGCAATTAAAAATAATAAGTGCGTACAATCTGTTTAAACAAGCGGACCAATGTGATTAAACCGACCAGTTTGATTAACGTACCACCTTGATAATAAGGACCATATAACGAGCTCACTCAATCCAAGTCACCATGCACACAAAATGAGCCATTGAACCCAAATCAGTTTTGGTTCCAATTGCTAGCATAAGACTATCACTTTCATCCATAACCGTATCATCCCCTCCCCCTTTAAAAGGAATTGACCTCAATTCAGCAAGGCCATCATCATCAAGATAAGGTGAAAGATCACCTACATTGAAAGTCGCATGGACACCATAGTCTCCCGGAAGCTCAATCTTGTAAGCATTATCATTCACACGTGCAACCACCTTGTAAGGACCTTCAGCCCTAGGCATAAGCTTGTTCTTGCGTTTGCTTGGAAAACGCTCTTTCCTTAAATGAACCCAAACCAAATCACCTTCTTCAAACAACCTCGGTTTGCGATTCTTATTTGATTTCTGTTTATAAGAGGCATTAATAGCTTCAATTCGCTCACGAACTTGTTGGTGCAGTTTCATCATAGACTTTAACTTAGCATCGGCATCCTTGTGAACCAACTCATCTTTTGGTAATGGAATTAAATCCAAGGGCAAGTATGGATTAATCCCATATACTACCTCAAATGGAGAATGACCAGTAGCATAAGTAGGAGACCGATTATAAGCAAATTCAGCGTGAGCAAGCTTGACATCCCAATCCTTTTGCGTTTTACTTACCAACCCTCTCAATAGCGTTCCCAAGGTTCGATTTGTCACCTCTGTTTGCCCATCGGTTTGAGGGTGATGTGAAGTGCTAAACAACAACTTGGTTCCCACCTTTCTCCACAATGTATTCCAAAAGTAACTCAAGAACTTGGAATCTCGATCAGAAACAATAGTCTTTGGAATTCCATGCAAACGAACAATCTCCTTATAATACAAATCAGCCACATTATAAGCATCATCCGTTTTGTGACAAGCAACGAAGTGAGCCATTTTTGAAAATCTATCCACCACGACCATAATAGCATCCTTACCTCTTTGAGTACGAGGCAAAGCCACTATAAAATCCTTGGATACATCTTCCCAAGGGCGAACTGGAACCGGCAAAGGTGAGTATAAACCGGGTTTGAAAGAACTCTTGGCCATATGACAAGTCACACATTTATTCACAATGTTCGTTACATCACCTAACATTTTAGGCCAAAAGAAATGTTCTCTCAATATTTCCAAGGTCTTGGCTATGCCAAAGTGACCAGCCAATCCTCCACCATGAGCCTCACGCACTAGTAACTCACGAATTGAATGCTTAGGAATACAAAGGCGATTACCTTTGAAAAGAAACCCATCTTGCAACATGTACTCCCCATAAGCACCAACTGCACATTTCTCGAATGCAACTCCAAAATCACCATCATCATGATAATAATCTTTTAAGGTTTCAAACCCCAACAAACGAACATCAAGTGTAGCAAGCAAAGTGTACCTTCGTGATAATGCATCAGCCACCACATTGCTTTTACCATCTTTGTATTTCAAAGAAAAATGAAAGGATTGCAAGAACTCAACCCATTTAGCATCCCTTGGGCTCAATTTTTGTTGCCCATTAATATACTTCAAAGATTCATGATCAGAATGCAAAACAAAGTGGCTAGAACGCAAATAATGACTCCAATGATCCAAAGCTCTAACAATGGCATAGAACTCTTTATCATAAGTGCAATAATTCAAACGAGCACCCCCTAACTTTTCCGAAAAATAAGCTATGGGACGCTTACCTTGGATCAAAACAGCACCAATCCCCACTCCACTAGCATCACACTCGACCTCAAAAGGTTGAGAGAAATCTGGCAGCGCCAAAATTATTAGCAGCACACAAACGCTCTTTAATCACATCAAACGCCTTTTGAGCGTCCTCTCCCCATACAAAAGCACCTTTCTTCAAGCAACTAGTGATAGGACTAGTAATAGTACTGAAATCACGAATGAAACGTCTATAAAATGAAGCAAGACCATGAAATGAACGCACCTCACTTATAGTTTTAGGATTAGGCCACGATTTGATAGCCTCGATCTTGGACTGATCCACGGACACTCATACAAACCATGTTTTGTCTTGAAAGCCGTTTTCCACTCATCTCCTTCACGCATCCGAATCTGATGATAACCACTTCGCAAATCAATTTTTGAGAACAACTTCGAACCATGGAGCTCATCTAACATATCATCAAGTCTCGGAATTGGAAAACGATACTTGATGGTAATGTTATTCACAGCCTTGCTATCAACACTCATTCGCCATGTTCCATCTTTCTTAGGCACAAGCAACACCGGAACAGCACATGGACTCAAGCTTTCTCTAACATAGCCTCGATTCACAAGTTCATCAATTTGCTTTTGTAATTCCTTTGTTTCCTCCAGATTGCAACGATAGGCAGCCTTATTAGGCAAAGAAGTTCCTGGAATAAGATCAATTTGATGTTCAATACCACGAATAGGGGGCAAACCACCGGTAATTCATCCGGAAATACATCCTTGAACTCAAACAGCAATTCGGCAATGGGACTGCCTTCTTTCCAATTTTGGCCTTCAATTGGACTCTCCTTAGCCACGAGCAAATACACCAACTCTCCATGATCAAGAGCTTGCTCAATTTCTCGTTCACTAGCCAACATGGTGAGATTCGGCTTTTTCTTTTGTTTCACACTCATGGATCGAACCGCTTGAGATGACATAGGCTTTAGCACAATTTTCTTGCCTTTGTCTCTCAATTCATACTCATTGCTTCTCCCTTTATGAATCACGTCCCTATCAAACTGCCAAGGACGACCCAACAAAATATGACAAGCATCCATAGGAATAACATCACAAAGAACTTCATCCACATACGAACCCATAGTCAAACCAACCCTTACTTGCTTCGACACTTTTACACTATTACCATCATCAAGCCAATGGAGTGCGTATGGCCTAGGATGGGCAGTAGTGATTAAGCCTAATTTTGACACCATTTCACTAGAAGAGCAATGTACAACTCCCCCCATCAACAATTACACTACACCACTTATCTTTCACTAGACATTTAGTATGAAACAACTGATCTCGTTGGTCTAGATCAGTAGGTGAAATTTGAGTTTGTAGCGCTCTAAGAACCAGATTAGTGTCATAAATTGGAGCCTCATACCCTTCCTCTTCCTCCTCATCACCACTCTCATCAAACACAAATACGTCCCCCAACCTCTTTTCCTCTTCCAACAACTCCTCACGACATTCAACAGCTTCTCTCAAGGTCACTACTCGTTTATTTGGACACGCATTTTGATAATGCCCGAACCCTTGACACTTAAAACAACGCACCTTGGACAGACTTGTTTCTTTGGTTGGGTTAGATAGTTTAGGGGCAGCCGTAGAATTACTTGAACCTACGGTACTAGGTGATGTGTTTGGTTTCAAGCTAGGTTCGGATTTAGCCCAAGACTTGGCTTTACCATCCATACTAGACCCTCCCCCATATTTTGCCTTCCCTTGATTTTCCAATTTTAAACAAAGTCCACAAAGAGTGTCAAAATCAGAATATGGATAAAGGTCTACGGTATTGGCAATATTATAATTTAGACCCCTTAAAAATCTGGACAGTTTTTGTTCCTCAATTTCCTCAATTTCTCCCATTAAGGACAACTTTTCAAACTCATCAATATATTCAGCCACACTCATTTTTCCTTGCCTCAATTCGGCAATTTTACGATAAGTTGTTATTCTATGAGTTGTTGGCACATACCTTTTACGTAGCTTACGTTTGAAAGACTCCCAATAGGTAATTTTCTCCTTCCCTTCACGTATTCTCTTGGATTTCAGTCCCTCGAACCACAATGAAGCCCCTCGTCCTAGCTTCAATATGGCATATTTGCAACGCTTCTCATCATCAATGTCCTTGAAATCGAACATTCTCCCTATTTTGCGCTCCCACTCCAAATAGGCTTCCGGATCTGTTCCACCAACAAATTCAGGAAGTTCGGTGACCTTGAATTCATCCATAGCCCGTAGATCACGCCTAGGAGGCCTACGATACCCCCCATCTCTAACGTTCTTCAAGGCTTCTTGGAGATGTTGTAGAAAGTCAGGATCATCAAAATCCATATTTCAGTTTGTAAGAATTACGAACAGCAGCTTTTTTTTTTTTTTCTTTTGTTTTTTTTTTTGGGCGGATCACACGAACAGCAGCTCTGATACCACTAATGATACGAGTTTAAAAACTCGTTGTATGAACAAGGATAGTTGATTAACAAGCTAGACCTTTAACTCGTTGATCGTGAATGCAAGACAAGACCTATTGACTCACAATCAGTTCTTTGAATAGGAAACGCGTCCAAAACAAAGAAAAAGGCTGAATTATAAACTATAATTCGAAATGTAACAAACAAGTGTTTTAATCATCCAGTTGGTTGTTTATTCCAATCAAGAAGCTGACTATAAATAGCCAAAAACCAACAGCTACAAGAGCTTTAAACGGCTAATTAAGAGCCATTTAAGAGCCTTTAAAACTGGCAGTTACAAGCTCTAAAGCCTCCTAATTCAGTCACTAAATTGGAGGTTACAAAGGCTTAAAACTCTCCTTACAAACAGCAATAATCAAAGCTAAGTAATGACTGAATTTAAATTAGGGGTTTAAACAAATATCCCTTTATTAAACCGACTTTAACCAAAGCAATTAAAAATAATAAGTGCGTACAATCTGTTTAAACAAGCGGACCAATGTGATTAAACGGACCAGTTTGATTAACGTACCACCTTGATAATAAGGACCATATAACGAGCTCACTCAATCCAAGTCACCATGCACACAAAATGAGCCATTGAACCCAAATCAGTTTTGGTTCCAATTGCTAGCATAAGACTATCACTTTCATCCATAACCGTATCATCCCCTCCCCCTTTAAAAGGAATTGACCTCAATTCAGCAAGGCCATCATCATCAAGATAAGGTGAAAGATCACCTACATTGAAAGTAGCATGGACACCATAGTCTCCCGGAAGCTCAATCTTGTGATAATCTTGTGAAAGATAAGGTGAAAGATCACCTACAATGATAATGCTAAGGCATTATTTTGAAACTCACCAAATAGTGGTGATAACTAATTATCCAATTAAGTATGTGATGCGTAGGCCAGAACTGACAGGTCGAATGGAATAATGGACAATGGCACTGGGAGGATTCGACATCAAATACCAACCCATGACGGCTGTAAAGTTGCAGGCCCTAGCAGACTTTATGGCCGACTTCAGCCCCGACTTGGAGAAAATAGCAGACGACGAAGTCAAACACATCAACAACATAGGAGGAACGTGGACACTCTTCGTGGACGGCTCTTCTAACTTTTGTGGTGCAGGATTAGGCGTCGTGATGTAATCACCACAAGAGGACATGATAGCATAGGCCATATGCTGCGACTTTAAAGCGACGAACAACGAAGCAGAGGACGAGGCATTGATCGCCGGAATGACATTAGCTGAAAAACTAGGAGCAAGCAGGCTCGACATCTTCAGCGACTCCCAACTGATCGTCAACCAAATCAACGGCGACTACGAAGCTAAAGACCTCAAAATGACCTTGTACCTCGAGAAAGCTAAAAAACTAACCACAAAGTTCAAACCCTTTTCCATCAAGCAAGTGCCACGAGACCAAAACACACAGGCCGATGCACTCGCAAACTTAGGATCCGCACTCAGAAAATCACCATTCTCAACCATACCCTTAGTACGCCTACTGCCACCCACTATGGACAAAGAAATTCCACAAAACGCCAGCCTCGTCCTATCAACCACAAACACAGACAGTTGGACCAAACCCATTCTCGACTACCTAACACACGAAACCCTTCCCAACGACAATATCGAAGCCAGAAAAATCCTTTTCAAAGCTTCACGATATGTTATTTTGCAGGACGTGTTATTTAAAAAATCAGCCAACGGAATGATGATGCGATGCGCGAAAAAAACAAAATGGGAAGGACTGCTCCAGCAATACCACGAAGGAGAATGCGGAGGACACTAGGGGGCACGAAGCTTGTCAACCAGGATCAAGAGAAACGGATACTATTGGCCGACGATGTTCAAAGACGCCATGAGGTACGTCACCAAGTGCAACAAATAAACCATCCGAGTTCTTGCATCCAACTTTAACACCTTGGACTTTCATGAAATAGGGGATGAACATCGTCGGTAAATTACCCGTCCCCCTAGGACAAAAGGTCTTTATGTTAGCACTAACGGATTAATTTTCTAAGTAGATAGAAGTAGGTGCGTTCCAACAAGTGAGGGACAAAGAAGTATGCTCGTTTATCTGGACTAACATAATATGCAGGTTTGGAGTACCCTCATAGATCATATGTGACAACGGATCGCAGTTCATAAGCGACAAGACGAGAGCTTTCTGCAAAACGTGGAACATCGAGCTAAAGACGTCGACGCCAAGATACCCCCAAACAAATGGCCAAGCAGAATCTAGCAACAAGACGATAATCGGGTCGCTGAAGAAACGCCTAGACGACAAGAAGGGACGTTGGGAAGAAGAGTTTCCTTCCATCCTATGGGCCAACAGGACGACGCCTAGGACGGCGACGGGGCAGACACCTTTCTTACTCGTCTACGGGTGCGAAGCGGTACTGCCCCCAGAAGTGAAACTGCCCAGTGCACGGTACGGTCTCATGACGCTAGAACAGAACGACGTGGAACTAAGTGAGAACCTCGACAATACGGAGGATTTAAGGGAAGCAGATCCTCGCAAAGTGTTTCAACAAAAACGTCAAGGTGAAGATGGTCAAGGAGGGCGACTGGGTGCTACGCAAAGTGTTCCAAAACACAAAGGAATTAAACGCAGGTAAATTGGCACCAGCTTGGGAAGGACCATACTTAATCGACAAGATCATCGGAAAGGGGGCATACAAACTCGTCACCAAAGACGGCAAGTCGGTCCCCCGAAGCTGGAACGCCGCCCACCTTAAACTTTATCACTTTTGAATCTTCGTCGTTACAATTTTATCAGCTGTTACATTATCTTTTCGTTTTTTCCTTTTTATCGCTTTCTTTTAAATTCATAAACCATTACTGACTTAGGCATCAGAGGGCCGTTGGCACCCCCAACGGCGTATTCCCCTAGCAACCCGTGTTCGTTTTGCAGGTCATACAGTCGACAGAGTTACCAACACACAAGAGGAGACAACAACATAACCAACAATGGACGACGTCGCCCCCGGAGGTCATGACCCTTAAACAAAATTGGATCCTAACAACGACGCATCACTTCTGAAACACAACAACTACAGACGACGCAGGTACTATTTTATGTGCACATAACTTTGTCCTTCGAGTACCTATTTTTGTGACATCTAACACACTACGCGCGACAGTACCACCGAAACACAATGAGTTATCACACGTCCACAGGAAAAACGCAATCGAAAATCAAACACACTTGTCATAAACGTAGCAAAATGAGCGACCTCTAGGGCCGCGACTTCCAAACCCAAGTTATCACCTCATAAGGGCGACATAAACACACAAATTATCCAAACACCTCGTCGCCGCCATCGACGACGAGTAAAAACATCCACATAATAAAACCACAAAATAAAAACAAGTTCAAACTACATGCTATTACAGTCATTCTTGAGTAGAAACGGGGGCTTAATCCTCCTATTCAGGGGGAACGACAGTTTCATTAGTGATCATCACCTTCGTGGTCTCTTTCTCTAGCATCTCCTCCTGCGGGGCGACGATGGGGGCACCTTCCTCTTCCTGTATGGCGGGGGCGACGGGGGCATCCTCAACCAATGGGGCGACGGTGGCCTCAGTAACTCCCATACTAGTAGTATCATCCATATCTCCCACTTCCACCACTGGCACCGCCAACTCCTCCATGGTGCCACCATTAGCCAAATAGTCTTCCACCTCTTTTTGCGCGAGCCAGATGCTAGTTTCCCCAATCAAATGTGAGTACATCATCTGCGCCCTCGTCCTCCAGATAGCCAACACTTCGTAGTCCTTAAACTCCTCCTACAAAGCGTCATACAAGCTCTATAGCCCCTCCATCTCCGTCACCTTCAAAGTCAACACCTCTCTCACTTCCTTAACCTCATTCGTCACATTGACGATCTGTTCATCCTTAGCCTTCAACAACCCGTCCTTCGCCTTTACGACCGCAGTAAGGTCGTTCACCTTCTTCTCTGCAACCTTTAGCTTCGATTCCCACGAGAGGGCCGCCTTTGGAGGACGCAGCCAACTTTCCATCATCAGACAAGTCATCGCACAACTGCATATAATACTTGCAAGAAGCCATCAAGGCTTGAAACGCCTGCACGTAGAGATGTCACAACAATCAGCGATACACGGACGTAATGCGCTCAAAATACAAACGACGCACTAACACACGACGGGCGACAAAACAATGTAAATAACATAAAGTAAACTTACTTGCGAGCTAAGTTCTGCAGCGTCCGACGCAACATACACCAGTGTCGCCTCGCTATATCGCCGATATGTCGAAGGCACAAATACCAAAAGCACAAATACCTGAAGTATCTTCCATATCACCTTCCTCCCCTTCGGTAGATGATGAATTCTCTACTACCTCGTCAAGCAGATCCAACCTCCTACGTCGACGAGTCAAACAACCTGCCTCTTTTTCCACTTCCTCCTCGTCGACGTCGCGTGATCGACCCTCCTCTTGACCTTCCAAGCGACCATCGTCACGATGGAATGACCTCTCGTCGACAGAGTACCCAAAAAACTTAAGATACTTGTCGTGCGAATCTGAGATTAGCCCAGCCAACGACGTCTTGACAACTGCAAAACAAAGCCAAGTAAGGCGATGTTCATTAAAATAGCAAAAGTTGAAAATAAAAAATAAGTTTACCTTCCGACATCCACCCTTCAACCAAGAAATTTCCCACTTCTCCCAGGGAATCCTTATTCACAAACACAAAACGACTTTGCCACCCTCTGTCGTTCACACTTAAGCCAATACCCAAATTCATCATCCCTTTCCTTGTGACCAAAGTGTATCGACAACACTCCTTTAATGCCAGGTCATAGGTATGCATCAAATTGGCCAAATCAAACGGCACCCGCCATTCTGAAGTAATTCTTTGCACCATAGTGAAAATTCTCCCGATCTGAGGCATTAACTGACGAGGACTCAAATGAAACACTTCAATGAAAGACCTAGCTAAGGGCGTGAAAGGAAAACGCAAACCAATCACAAATGGGTATTCGTACAACACCACATAACCCTGGGGGCAATGGAGGGCTCGTCTTCCGAACCCAGAATTACAACTTCCGCCGACGGCGGCAAACCAGCAAGCTTAATAAATGCATCCGGACTCTCAATAGTGGAATAAAACGGATTAAGTGACGTAACCCGACTAGACCCAGCTTCCTCCTTCTCCTTGACCGCCATCTACTTAGATCTAACTATTGTTTCTATGATATTCTACAGGAAAAACTAAAGGAAATGGTCAAAATTTACCTTAATTTGGGCGAAATTAAATAGGAAAACGATCCCACTTCTCTTTTTCTCTCTCTTGTTTTCAGATCTAGAAATTCTCGAAGGTTTCTATATGAAAAAACTATTGCATGCTCTGATTCGTATTTATTGGCTTTAATTCGCAGCGGTTTCCCACAACCAAAGCAGTTGGGCAGTTTATTTTTTGAATTTTGAAATTGTCGTTTTTACTTCACGAACCTTCGTAAAATCACAATTGGGGGCAAACTGTTATCCCACTTTTTGGACTGACGACATAACTTCTTTGACGTTTGATCATGTCGTGTCGACCAGGTACTGTCGTGTCACAGGTAGCATCGTGTCGGATGAACAGGTCGGACGCAGCATCAGGCGACAAGGCACAAGCAACAGAAGACCAACGACAAAGGATAGGCGATAAGCGACCAACGACAATAGATAAGCGACGAAGAGAAGATAGGTCAAGATCCAAGCCCAAGGCCCAAGATGTGTAGCTCCGTCAAGAAAACAGAATAGGTCAAGTAAGCAACCCAAGATCTCGGAAGTTGTTGAAGACGAGCAAAGAACGTGGAAACAACGATCGTCAACTAATTCCTATTTTCCAGGGATTCTATCAACTAATAATGCCGTTGGGCTTTACTTATATAAGGACGGAGGAGAGACCTTAGAGGCACAAGTTAACTCAAGCTCTCAAGCAAGACAATAAGCATTATATTTCAGCCATTAAAGCAGTCATTGTACTCGTTTATTTTCCTTTACAAAGCATAACACTTTTTAGTTATTTCTTAGGATACTTAGTGGATTGATAGCCTCATAGCTATCCGCGGTTTTTTACCTTATTCCTGGGTTTTTCGAGTCAACATCTCCTTGTTTCGCCTCTCTCTTTATTCGTTTTTTGCATTCATTACTTAGTTAGTGTCGACCCAAGTCAAGTGTCGCCCCTAGACGAAATTTGGCATAAACAGAAACCCAAGCTCCTGCATGATTTATTGCATGAAGCTCCACTCAATCGAGTCATATGCTTTCTTCCGGTGTACTTTCAACATGCATATCTAGGAGAAAGACTAGCCTTATTGTAGCCTTCTACCAATTCAGTTGTTATGATATTGTTGTCGAGATATGTTTGTCTGGAATAAACCCTGCTTGATAGTCACTCACCACCTCTGCAACCACTTGTTGAAGTCTTGCAGTTAATACTTAGAGATTATCATATACTTAGAGTAGCCAGCATGAGAGAAACCAAGTTCTACACGTGTACGTCAAACAACCACAAAGTTCTATACATGCAAACACTTGTCATTCCTTACCAACACTTCCCATTAAAAATTAAAAACACACTTGCCATTCCTTACCAAACATACTCACGTCTCACCGCTTTTATTTTTAACCCTCTTCATGTACCCCCCTTTCTTAACAATATAATCCTCTCCTTCTCCACTCTCACCAAAAATTAAAAAAAGAACTCATTAATTAATTACATTACATCTCTGTTATATATGTAAGCCAATATGTCATCCTATGAACAACAAAGGCAACACCAACGCAATCCTATAAGCCCAACCATGATGTCAAGTTCTTAACCGCCTCCACCCAGGGTACCGTCCTCGGGCATGGCCTTAACCGCCACCGTCATAGCCCTCGTTATCGCCACTCCTATCCTAGATCTGAAGAAATTTGATTTCATCTCTTTGTCAAATTTGGAGAAAGAGTGAAAACTGGAGTGAGAAATTCGGAGTGAGAAATTCATCTGTAGATTTCATCGATTTTTGAAATCCGGAGTGAGAAATTTCATCCATTTTAGCACTCCGGTTCAATTGATTTGTGAGAATGAAAATCGGAGCCTAGAAATCGACAATTATTTTCCTCAAATTCTTAAAATATTGAAGATTATATAAGGTGTTTTGATGAAATTTTGAAGAATTTGTTAAAAGAATAGGTGGATATTTGGAGAAATTGGTGAAATCTACAGGGATTTTGCAGAGAGGAAATTGAGGATTTTTAGAGAGGGGGACCAGGAGGTTTAGGAGAAAGAAAATGGAGTGGAAATTTCAACCCCCAATTGTTCCGATCTTTGACCACAGTTTGATGAATATGCTTGAAGTTGGAATTTAAAAATTGCAATGCAATTGAATTAGCAGGAATTTTCGGGTAGGGTTTACGAAATCCTGCGATTTAGGGGTGATTGAATGAGGGATATCCATTAACGATTGAATGAGGGGTGATTGAATGAGTGATTTAGGGGTGATTGAATGAGTGTTTTTGAATTTTTGGAGAGAGAGATTGGAAGGGTTTCTGAGATTTTCTCTCTTTGTGATTGGTTTTCTGAGTGTTTTTTATTTGTGGGATTCGTAAGTTTTCGGTTACTAATTGAATTAGAATAGCGGTTCTTTTATAATTAATTTGTTTTTCAATTACCAAGGCCCTAAGGGTATAATGGACTATTTTAAGGTGAATACCAAAAGTCGTGTTACTAAAATGTCCCTCCCCTCTTGGCTTATATAATAGAGATAGTTGTTCAATCGTTTTTTTACAAATGATTCATATTATGAATAATAGATGTTCCGGTGTTGAAACGATTGGCTTCGTATGAAGGCCCTTTTCATTAGTGTTGAAGATCTTGCTTGCTTGAATGAGTTGTGTCCGAATTTACCTACACAATAACAATGTTACAAGCCTCGGGGGTGTTTCCGAGGAAAGCCCCTCCGATGCCTAAGTAAGAACGACGCTCGGATTCTAGAGAGAGTTCTCTAGAGAGTAGTCTTAAGGCAATAAATTGGACGTACCTTGAGGTGTGAGCCTTGACGGCCTATTTATAGTGTTCGTATAATAAATTCCCATAGGTCATTTATTGTGATTGGGCCTTGAGCCTTTGTTTGTGGCTGACAAGCCATGTAGTTTAGAATGGGATTGATGTTGTTGTATTGAGCCCTCGGGCTTTGGACTTAGCGGCCCAATTGGTATTCAACTGGGAGCCCAAACAACATGCCCTTGGACCTGGTCCATTTAGAATTAAATGGGTGTCCAAAAGTTCCCTCTCTTTTTTCAAAAAGGAGCATTTGAATTCGTGTCTTTGTGGGACAAGTGTCAAAAAAGGTCCCCGGAAGTGCCTTTGATCGAGTGGGTTGGAATAAAGTGGAAGTTGGGCGGTTTTTAAGTCGTGGCCTATAAATACTGGACCCATTTCTCCGTTTCAAACTTTATTCACTCAAATCTCTCAAAGTTTCCAAAGAATTCCGGCGATTTCCTTGCGAGTTTTCTTCAGATCTTCGCAAATTCACTGAGAATATGCTTCGGGATCTCACTCCGTTCGTTTCATCGGCGATTTCTGCTTCAGGAAAGGTAATTTGTTTCCAGTTTTCGGTTTTTTTTTCTTGTTGCCCATTTCTGTTCTTCGGCGCTCTAGACTTTGGAGTTTGCCATGGCTGGGGGAAGATGGAAAAAGAATTCTGGCATGGTGTCTTTCTCCAGTGAAGAAGAAGAAAACAGGGTTTCCTTGGGGAGGCCGAGGGAAGCTTCTCCCGAGGTTGATGCTGAAGAGAGCTCGGGGGAGGAAGCTATAATTATGATGGATCGAGCCATGGGGCTGGTGTCACTGGCCGTTTTGCAGTTCGCCCTCACTTTCCGAGGAGATGGGAGGAGGCTGATCCTTTAAGGAGGCTTGCGGCCCTCTTCAATGATAAGACCGAGATTGCCGGTCCGGATGGTACGGCAGTCGACGGGAAATGGTTGGTAAAGGTGAGAGAAGGGCATTACCATCGGCTGGCCGAAGATCTATACGACATCCAGTATGCCTTGGGGTACTGGTGCGAGCTCCTGACCCAGAAGAATGCGAGGGTGACTCGTCCTCCTCCGAACCATATTGCTGTGTATCTTCATCACTTTGACTATAGGCTTTGGTTCCCTGTGGATTCGTTAATTGCTCGTGTTTTGGAGGAGTACAACATTTCTTTGGCTTAGTTGACGTCGAAGTCTATGCGTCACCTTGTGGGGTACCGTTGGATGTGTGACTACCTCGGTTACGAGCCATCCATTGGAGTTTTCAAGGAGATGCATGAGCTTTTGAGGAACTCGAATGCTGAAGCCGATTGGTGGGCTATAAACAATAAGAATAAACGGAAAGGCAAGGCCCTCTACATGACCGCGTATCCGTATGTTTCTTCGGTCCACGAGTGGAAGAAGCAGTGGCTCTTGGTTCGAGTGCCTATGGATCCGAAGCATACTCACTACTATTCGCCCCCGAAGTGGTTTGTGAGAGTGGATCCGTTGATGTCGAGGGTTGAACCTGTCGATAGGCGAAATACGGATCACACTTTGCAGTTGAAGTGGTTCAAAGCGAAGTCATCTCAGGAGCCTGAGCATTAGCTCCCGAACTTGCATTGTATTACCCAGGAGGTCATCCTCGCTGCTGCCGGTCTCAGTAGGATCTATGACAGGGGTGAGAGATTTTTTATGCTGAGATCGTGCTTCAGTTGAGGTGTTTGCCTCCCTCTTTTTTGTGCTTTTTAGGTCTCATCTTTTGTTTTCCTTTTTCGTGCAGAGCAAGGCAAAAGAGCTATTGTTCCCAAGGTGCTTGGCTTCAAGTCTGAATGTTGCGAGGTCCTTGTTCGTTGTCCTCCGTACGATTTTAAGAATCAAAATCCTCGGCAGCCGAAGCTAGAAGATCACGAGTTCTCGTCCCACGCTCTTGCGCATCTCAACGACGTTCGGGCTGATCCTTGGGATTCTCAAAGTCCTGGAGAGGCAGTTCCGAGGCAAACCGTTCTTCCTGAATTGGTAACTACCTGATTCGGTAACAATATTTGATAAAATTCTTTGTTTTCGGATTCGTGTCTCCTGTCGTCTAGGTGTGAGTCTCACTTTATTCTTTCTACCTTTCAGGGGCCTTAGGTAACAGATGTTGCTCTTATCGTCTCATCTGCCTCATCTCCTCCTTCTCTCGTTGTGCCCAAAGTAAGCAACAAATCATTTTTGGTTTTTAATTTGTCTTTTCATCAACTCATTCTGATGCCCTGCTTTTGCTGTTGGCTTTAGGAGAGGAAGAAGTCGAGGAAGAGGGAGACTTCGGAGGAGAGGTCTTCACCTAAAAGGAAGAAGATTTCTAAGGAGAGATCTCCTTCGAAATCGAAGAGGAATACTTCTTCGTCTTCGGGGAAGGTAACTCCTCGTCCCGAAGTTCTCGAATTTTTGAGTCGTCGTCCTCACCTTACTGAGGAGCGCATTCGACAGGTTGTTGCTGAAGATCCAAGTCTCGCCAAAGCGTGTGAGCGCTATCTTGCAGATCAATGAGAGCGAGAGATGGGTCCACCATCGAGCCTTCGCAATCTCCTCCCCTTTCCTGGCCAGAAGCTGAAAAGCATGGCGGTGTTGGTCGGGAGAGAGCCAGTGGACCAACCCTTGGTCAAGGAGACTCCCATTCCTTCTCCGTTGAAGCCGGTGACCCCTTCGAGAGTGATATTCGAGGACATCACTCACGAGGTGGAGGCTTTCGAGGTTGATCTTCTGCTGGGCTCTATCGAGCCTCCTGTACTTGGAAGTGAGGGTGTCGTGGGTGGTTCTGAGGAAGATCCAAAGACTCCTCCTAAGGTCCTTGTGGACCTTACTAATTCGGACACTCCGATGGCTCCTGAGAAGGAAACTCAGGGTACTGACCTCGCTGCTACTGAGGATGGTGATGTTGATCCGAGGCAAGGGGTCAAAAGGCGTCGCGAGACACTGGGTTCCACTTCAACTTCTGCGTTGGAGAGGTTGATTTAAGCTGACTCTTGCCTCGATGTCCCTGTGAAGAGGATTCCTGAGGAGGTTCGGGAGATCATGGCTCGGCATGCTCGTCCCGCGGTTTTGGGTGAGGATCCTGCTGCTCACGCGGGATCCATGGTTGGACCTGATGCGGCTCGTGAGAACATGCTGCGGGGTATTCCTCAATTCCGAGTTCCAGGAGACGAGGCGAGTCATCCCACTCAGATGGCTCAGTTTCATATGAACGAGGTATGCAACTTTCTTCGGGTCATTCTTTTATTTTATTTTCTTGTTTTCCTAACTCAAACCCCTTTGTCTCTTCTTTCTAGGCCCACTTCTGGACTGTCTTTCCGACGAATGCCAGTATCACGATGAGAAGCGTTTGGCCAAGTTTGAAGATCTTTATGCTCGGGACGTGCCAAACCTTGAACGGAAGGCCAACTACCTCATTTCTGAGATGGCGGAGGCTAAGAAGTTGGTCGCTGAGTTCACGTTCAAGGGGATTTCTGCACTGGAGCTGATTGGCAAGGAGGTTGGGGATCTCAAGGTCCGTGTGACGCTTGACTGCGAGAGGTTTAAGACCCTTGAGAAGGAGAGGGCCGAGGACAAGGCCAGTTTTGAGGTCGCGCTGCTGGATAAGGATAAGACCATCCTTCAGCTTCGGGAGAGTACTCTACTGGTGAAGGAGACTCTTGAGAAGGTTCCCGTGCTGGAGGATGATGCTTGGAAGCTAAAGGATGATATCCGAAAGCTTGAGCAGGAGAAGGCCCAGATATTCACGGGCGAGCAGTGCCAGGATTCGTGCTGCGACGGGCTCCTCGGCGCCCGTTGCATGTTTGCTAAGCACATGCCGGATTTCAAGTGGGCCGAGCATGTGCGTAAGTGGCATGAGTCTCGGGACCATATGGAAGAGTGCCAGGTCGACAGGGATGATGCTGCCAAGACACGAGAGGAAGCTGCTAAGGCGCAGCAAGCTCGGAAGGTTGCTTCTGAGGGTGACACTAATGTGGGCACTTCTTCGAAGGTTGCACCTCAGGAGCCTGTTGGTCGTCTTCCTCAAAGTCGGTTGGCTCCAGTTGAGAGCTTCCGAACTTTTGCTTAAACCTCTTCCCTTTTTGCCTCGGCGCTGCGTTGTACTTCAATAATTTCTTTTTGCTTTCCTTGTACTTTGGTAGGCCGATATCATCTGTTGATGGCTGCCGATTTTAGCTTAATGGTCATTTTGCTTTCAATTTTTTAGGATTTCTCGGGTCATGCCGAGTTTAGTTGATGTACGCATACTTTGTTCCCCCGAATATTGAATGAATAATTGCCTCACTTTTCTATTTGATTGCTTTGCCTTTGTCTATTTTTTCTTTTTGCTCCGAAAGTTTGTTTTGCCCAGCTCGGAGCTTGTTTTGCTTTTCAGATCAGTAGATCTGCTAGGAGACTCATTTTGTTTTCGAGTTCTTCAGATCCGTAGATCTGCTAAGAGACTCGTTTTGTTTTCGAGTTCTTCAGATCCGTCGATCTGCTAAGAGGCGCTTCGAGTTCTTTAGATCCGTCGATATGCTAAGAGGCTCGTTTTGTTCTTCCGGTTTCTTGTGGTCGGAAACTTGGGCAAGAAACCACTAGTCTGGCTCTTAGTTATGACTTCGGCGATCCGTAATTCTGAGCCGAACTCGTTATAACTTGATTTGAGAGACTGTTGTTTTGAACAGAGTTTTCCGAGGCATCGCAAATCCGGGGATTTTGGACGATACCTTGGGCGTTGGTTTTCTGGGTTAACCATTTCTTGGCATTTTATCCATGGAACGTTTAATTTTGGATTGATCACTTCCGAGGTTGCATGCATATAATAAAAAGACAATGAAATAAATAGGGGGATATGTTTAATGAAACACATGGTGCCAAGGGCTTTCCTCTTCTCATTAAACGACTTACTTGGATTACAAAGAAGGTTTGATCATACAAAATATTTTTTGAGAAAATCGGCATTCCAATTGTTCTTCAAGATTGTTACATCTAATTGTTTAAGCATAAAAGTGTCAGCCCTCTTCTCAGAGTGGATGATGTATGGTCCCTCCCAGGTTGCTGAGAGTTTTCCATGGATTCTTCCTTTCTGAACTGCGGCAGCGTTTCTGAGCACTAGGTCACCGACCTTCAGGGGTCTGGCGTTGACTCTTTGATTATAGTGCTTGCTAACCCTTTGTAAGTAGGCTGCGTTGAGATTTCTGGCGTCGTTTCGGGCTTCATATAGTAGATCGAGAGCTTCGAACAGAAGTTGGTCATTGCTTTCTCCATGGACTCCATCATACTTCTTGTAGGACTGGATCCTCAAGCTTTCTGTTTCGATTTCTACAGGGATGATAGCCTGGAACCTTATACTAGATGGAAGGGTGTTTGTCCAGTGGCTTCTTTCTCGGTGGTCCGAAGGGACCAAAGCGTTCCGGGAAGCTCCTCGAGCCATTTGCTCTTCTCGTCCTCAACTCTCTTTTTGAGTGCGTTGAGGATGAGTTTGTTCGCAGCTTCGGCTTGCCCGTTTCTCTGAGGATGGCACACTGCTGTGTAAGCTAGGTGAATACCGAACTGCTTGCACCAGCTTTGTAGTGGGGTGTTATCAAACTGTTTCCCTTGATCAAAGACCATCAGCCTTGGTATGCCGAACCTTGTGATGATGTTTTGCCAGATGAACTTGCGGACTTGTGTTTCGGTGATGGAAGAAACTGCCTCGGCTTCAATCCACTTATTGAAGTAATCAACGCCTACTATCAACCACTTCTTCTGGTTCACAGCCGAGGGGAAGGGACCGATGATGTCCCACCCCCATTGCGCGAATGGTAAGGGGTAGAGTGTTGATTGTAGGGTTTGAGCTGGTTGGTGGATAGCCGGTGCGAATTTCTGGAATTTCTCACACTTCCTTGTCATTTCTTTTGCTTCGGAAACCATGGTGGGCCACCGATATCCGGCCCGAAGTGCCTTATGTGCCATGGTTCTACCTCCAATGTGATTTCCACATATGCCGAGGTGGATCTCTCTTAGGATGTAGTCAGTATCGGTTGGCCCGACACATTTCAACAGTGGGGCTGAGAATGACTTTCTCATGAGTTCTCCGCTGGCATCAATGATGAACCACTTGTTGAATCTTTTCAACTTTCTTGCTTGCAGCTTATCTTTGGGAAGTTCTCCCCTCTCCTTGTATGATATGACTGCGTCCATCCAGCTCGGTTCGGGACGTACATTGCATACTGTAGGGGGTGGAAAATCAATGCTCCTTTCTTAGTTTACTTCCACATGGACCGACCTGTTTAGGTCGATGAGCGTTGAGCATGCAAGTTTTGACAATGCGTCAGCTTGCGTATTTTGGCCTCGGGGGATGAGGATGACTTCGAATGATCTTAACTTTGACGTTAAGGATTATATTTTTGCTAGGTAGGCTGTCATACTTGGCCATTTGGCCTCATACTCCCCTCCGATTTGATTGGCTACAAGCTGTCAATCAGTCTTAAGGAAAACATGTTCGACTTCCAGAGATAAACAAACCTCTATCCCTGCGATTGCAGCCTCATATTCGGCCTCATAGTTAGTTGCCTTGAAGCCAAACTTCAGGGCATACTCTATGCTTTTTCCTGTTGGGGGGGATCAACACAACTCCGGCTCCCAAGCCATTTACTGTGGAAGATCCATCAGTGTAGATTTCCCAAGTACTCTTTGTGTCGTCCAACATCTCCTGGTATGAGCATTCGGCCAAAAAGTCAGCAAGTGCCTGCGCCTTGATGGCTGTCCTCGGCTGATACTTGATGCCGAATTCTGATAGTTCAAAAGCCCATGCAGTCAATCTTCCCGACCTCTCTATTTTATCTAGTACTTTTTCGAGTGGGTTGTCGGTCAATACTACGATCTGATGAGAGTCGAGTAGGGTCTTAGCTTGCGTGCAGCTACCACCACTGCATAAGCTACTTTCTCGATGAGTGGGTACCGAGTTTCGACACCTGTTAGAGTTCGGTGAAGTAGATGGTTGTTGCTTTTTCTCCTCCTCCCGAAGGAGTACTGCGCGTACTGCGCTTACGTCCCGAGACTAACTGCGACGTATAAGTATAGGGTTTCCCCCTCTTTTGGTCTAGCCAGTGTCGGCAGTTAGGCCAGATGAGCCCTGAGATGTTGGAACGCATCTCTTTGCTCCTGCTCCCATGGTAGCTCGAGGTCCACCTTCCTTGCGACGCCTTTCTTTTATTAGTTCTGCTTCTCCTCCTGGGAGGGTTTTTGGTTTTAGAGCTTTGAAGAAGGGAGCCCCTTTGTCCGAAACTTTCGATATGAATCTTGACAGTGCGGCTAACCTGCCAGGTAGTCTCTGCACGTCTCTTTTTGTCTTCGGCTCGGGAGGTCCAATGCTGCCTGGACTTTGTCCGAGTTTGCGTTGATTCCCCTTTCGCTCACCATGAATCTGAGGAACTTTCCTGACTTTACCCCGAAGACGCATTTCTTTGGGTTCAGTTTCATGTTATACTTCCTCAGATTGCCGAGGGTCTCGGCCATGTCTTTCATGTGGTCCTCTTCCTTGATGCTTTTCACTATGGAATCGTCCACATAAAACTCGACGTTCCTTCCCTTTTGATCAGGGAAGACGTGATCAACTAGCCTTTGGTAGGTTGCTCCAGCGTTTTTCAGGCCGAAGGGCATCATTTTCTAGTTGAACACTCCTGCACTTGTGATAAATGTCGTTTTTGCCCTATCATCGGGGTGCATGAATACTTGATGGTAACCTGAAAAGGCATCCATGAAGCTGAGCAGTGCGTGACCACTTGTAGAGTCTACCAACTGATCTATCCTCGACAGTGGATAGCAATCTTTGGGGCTGGCTCGGTTCAGATCCGTGAAGTCTACGCACATGCGCCACGAACCGTTTGCTTTTTTGACCATCACCACATTGGCCAACCACTTGGGGTACATGCACGGCTCGATGAAACCGACCTCTTGCAGCTTTTTCACCTCTTCAGAGATGGCTTTGATTTTCTTCGAGGAGTAATTCCTCTTTTTCTTCTTGATTGGTCGGGCTTCGGCGCTGACATCCAGCTTGTGACATATCATCTTCGGATCTATCCCTGGCACGTCAGCCGCCGACCATGCAAAAATATCCTTGTGATCCCTTAGTAGTTGAACAAATCGATTCGCAGTCTCGAACTTAAGCCTTTGCCTATTCGGACACTCCTGTCTGAGTCATCTTCGAGGAAGATATCCTCCATTTCTTGATCTAGCTCGGGAGAAGTGGTTTCGGGCCGAGCATCAACCTCTGCGGGTTTCACCATACTGCTCGGTCCAGCCTTTCTCCTTTTTGCTTCTGATCTTCATCATCTTCAGAACCATCCCCCAGCCTTTGCTTTCATATGGCGGTGTGGCAAGTCCTTCTTGCCACCTCTTGATCTCCTCTAACTCGTTCGGCGAAGCCTGCGTCCGAGACGTATATCATCAATTGCATTTTGTGTATCATGGTGCGGCCCATGATGACGTTGTACACTGAATCACAATCCATCACTAAGAACTCCCCTCGGACGTTTCTTGCTGCTTGGCCTTGGCCAACTGTGACTGGTAGGGTGATCTTTCCTCGGGGAATTGATGCGGAGCCTTTGAAACCGATCAATGGGTAGCTGACCTTGTTCAGTGACTCCTCTCCCTCCTCGAGGATCAACTGTTCGAAGCAGTTTCTGAAGATGATGCTTACGACGCTTCCTCCGTCCACCAATACTCTATGAACATTGTGGTTGTTTAGATCCATGGATATCACCAAAGGATCCTCATCTTTGTATTGGACTCCGAGGCAGTCATCAGCGGTGAAGGTCATGTTTGGAGGATGGGGTTCGTTATCCCCCACATCGCTGAAGTTGACTTGGTGGGAAAGTGCTCTCAAGTGCTTCTTACTGGCATGGTTGGACTTCTGCCCCCCCAAATACCACTAAGATGTCATTTTTTTTTTGCCCGGTGGCCTTGTAGATCCTTTTCCGAGTCTTCTCTTGTGGCTTGCCATTTGTGGCTTTCTCCTTTTTCCTCCCTTTGGTCTAGTAGATACTGCTTTAGGTATCCTCGGCGGACGAGGTACTCGATGTTGTCTTTCAGCGCGTTACACTCCTCGGTGTGGTGGCCAAAGTCATCGTGGAACTCGCACCATTTGTTCTTGTTTCTGCGAAGGGGGTCGGTTCTGAGCTTCCCTAATTTCCAATTTTCATCGTTCTTGTGGAGGCTGAAAATCTCTTTTCGGGGCAGAGTGGGTGGAGTGTAGTTGGTATATTTGGGTTGAAGTTCACCCTTTCTCCCGTCTTTCTTCGGGCTCGCATCTCTCGCACCCTGTTTCTCTTTCCCTTTTCTTGAGCTGCCCTCGGGCTTGCTCTGGTTGGTTTTCATGTCCTTTGGGTCCGAGAACCCTTTCAGCCTGGCAGCAGCTTTGTTGAACTCTTTGGTTCTGATGAATGCATCTTCCATTTGACGCACGTTGGCTATTTTGGTGGGGTTTTTCATTGACAGTTTGTCACGGAACCTCCCTTCCTGGAGGGTGTGCTTCAAAGCGAAGATTGCCACATCGGGCTGTAGATTCGGGATGTTGGTTGATTCCTTCATGAACCGAGCCATGAAGTCACGGAGGCTTTCATCTCTCTCTTGTTGGATGGAAGTTAGTTCGGCAGTAGTTCGCTCGGGGAGATTGTTGCTCACGAACTATACACAAAACTTTTCTTTCTGATCTTTCCAGCCGCCAACTGTTCCCTTCGGCAGCGATCTGAACCACTCTCCTGCCAATCCGGTCAACGTGGTTGGGAAGTACATGCTGAAGGAAATAATGCCCTTGGTCCAAGTACGCATTCAAAGCTAAGTCTAATAAATGCGGTTCAGTATTAATTATGCAAGTTAATAATTCAGTGAGATCAAGTGAACTGTATGCCTAGCTAGAGGCCGCTTCAGTTCAAGTGGAATTAATAATATTAATCCACAGCTTACTCTTGACAGAACCCGTAGGGTCACACAAATAGTACGTGAACGGATCAAGTATTTAAGTGAATTAAATACTCCATTTATGAATATTCAGAATTGACGGATCTCGGTTCCAGTGGGAGCTGAAATCGTCAAAGGCAAATTTTGAATACTCCGGAAACGATGATATTGCCGTAAACGGAAATATGGATCATATCGGAAACATAAATATTATCCAAGTCGTAGATGTTGCCGAAACGGAAACATGGTACGTATCGAAAAATATTATCGGAAATGGAAATATTGCCGGAATCGGAAATATTGCTGAAAACGGAAATATTGTCAGAATCGAAAATATTATCGGAATCGGAAAATAATTCCGGAATCGGAAATATTAACTATTTGTTCGAAACGGAAATTAATTCCAGAATCGGAAATATTAAATATTGTTCGAATCGGAAATGAATTCCGAAATCGGAAAATTAATCGGAAGCGCGTCGTATGAAATAAACATCGGACGAGCATGCTAGACGCAAGGCCCATCACGAAGCCAGGCATGCGCCTAGCAAGCCCATGCGCGCAACACAGCAAGCCAAGGCACGCAGGCCCAGCCAAGCAAGCACGCAAGGCCAGGCCCCACGCGCAAGGCCACTGGCGCGCCCAAGGCAGTGGGCTGCGCAACGCTGTGGGCCGAGCTGCTCCGCGCGCGGCATGCCCAACGCCCCTCGTGGGATGTGCGTGCGTGTGTGCGTAGAGTTCGTGCATACGTCGAATCCTTAAGCAATTAGGATTAGATTAAAAGATTAAATTTCCTAAAGTTACTAGAGTTAGTTGTTTAATTAAACAATAACTTTATTAGTTTTAATTAATGTCTAATTCTAATAGGATTAGATTAATTGAAACCTAGTAGACTTCTAATTCCATTATTCCAACCCTATAAATATGTGATGGCATTCACAATTTATACACATATAATTCAAGTATTCACATAAGTTTTAAGGATTAAAACTAACGTTAATTTTCCACAAATTATTCGAATAACTTAAAACCTTAAGTGCAATTCTAGTTAATTAAATCTAAGGCGGATCCGAACATGTTGTGGACTATCTACGGAGGGACTACACTTGGATTCCTAAACTTGTTCTTGTGCGCTTCGTGAGCAGCTAGGGAGGGCACGCTTCAAATGTATGCATCCTAAATTATGCTAATTGTTATGTGGCAATTAATTGGGATTCCTAGCTTTATGGTTTTTCCGCATAAAATATATATGCTTTATATGTATCATAACCTAACAAACGGAAATATAAATATTATCCAAGTCGTAGATGTTGCTTGAAACGGAAATATGGGTCGTATCGGAAACATAAATATTATCCAAGTCGTAGATGTTGCCAGAAATGGAAACATGGTACGTATCGGAAAATATTATCGGAAATGGAAATATTGCCGGAATCGGAAATATTGTCGGAAACGGAAATATTGTCAGAATCGGAAATATTATCGGAATCGAAAAATAAATCCGGAATCGGAAATATTAAAATATTTGTTCGAAACGTAAATTAATTCCGGAATCGGAAATATTAAATATTGTTCGAATCGGAAATGAATTCCGAAATCGGAAAATTAATCGAAAGCGCGTCGTACGAAATAATCATCGGGCGAGCTTGCTAGAAGCAAGGCCCAACACGAAGCCAGGCCTGCGCCTAGCAAGCCCATGCGCGCAACACAGCAAGCCAAGGCACGCAGGCCCAGCCAAGCAAGCACGCAAGGCCAGGCCCGACGCGCAAGGCCACTGGCGCGCCCAAGGCAGTGGGCTGCGCAGCGCTGTGGGGCGAGCTGCTCCGCGCGCGGCATGCCCAACGCCCCTCGTGGGCTGTGCGTGCGTGTGTGCGTAGAGTTCGTGCATACGTCGAATCCTTAAGCAATTAGGATTAGATTAAAAGATTAAATTTCCTAAAGTTACTAGAGTTAGTTATTTAATTAAACAATAACTTTATTAGTTTTAATTAATGTCTAATTCTAATAGGATTAGATTAATTGAAACCTAGTAGACTTCTAATTCCATTATTCCAACCCTATAAATATGTGATGGCATTCACAAGTTATACACATATAATTCAAGTAATCACATAAGTTTTTACTTCCTCTCTCTGGTGGCGCACGTTAGGGCGAAACTACTATCGTGGACCCACCTCCATTAATGGGTAAGAAGAAGAAATCTACGAACCGTTCTTCACCTTAAGCTAGCGATGCTTCACTATAACACAATGCAACCCACAAAAACGCAACTTTAGGCCATAATTCAGCTACATCTCAATCTCAAGCAACTGGTAGCTCTGCTTCCATGGAGTCGTCGGGTGAGTTGATTTCTTCCCCCCTGGTTCATGCTAGTGCTGGTTTAATACCTATTGAACTTCACAATACTATTTTACAATATCATCACTCTCTTGGCATCCCTGTTTCCACTATGAACCGAAATGAGCCGTTGGGTTCAAATCTGGAGGGGGGTGGGATTTCAGGTCATGATAGTAGAAGTAGGGGAGGTTCTCAAGGAGGGGAGGAGGTTAATGAGAGGATTAGAAGTTTGGCTGTGCAACTTGAGGAAACTTTGGTCCAAAGTAACCAGATCTGTGAGCCCATTCAAGGAGTTGTTAGAAATCAGCAGGTTCAAAGAAGGTTGAATTTGCAGGATCCTCCTGTAGTGGCAACTGCTACAACTGCTCCTGCTTGGTCCAGTTTTTTTCCAACGTTCACCATTAACTAGTAAGGGTGCCTCTCTTCAATTTGTTGCCCCAATTTTGAAGGAAGGGAAGAAAATGGCTCAAGTGCAGAAACCTGAGGTTGATGGCTTGACTGAGAAGTGGATTAGATCTTTGGTGTTATACATAGTGGGTGAAGTACCTACTATTGCCTCTATTAAAAGATATATTGCTGCAAATTGGAGTCACGTTAGTTCCCCTAGTATCTATCTACATGATGATGGGTATTTTGTAGTACATTTTAATTCTATTGAAGAGAGAAATGAAGTGCTGAGTGGAGGTCCTTATACATTCTTCAGTAGACCAATAATCATCAAGCCTTGGTCATCTGATTTTGACTTTTATGAAGAGGTTCTTAGGGTCATTCCCCTATGGATTAGGTTGCCTAATTTACCCCTTAACTGCTGGAGTTGTGATTCACTAAGCAGGATTGGAAGTTTACTGGGAGTGCCTGTATGTGCTGATGACTGTACTACCAAGCAACAAAGAGTATCATTTGCAAGACTTCTGGTTAAAATGGATGTCACTGCTGAACTTCCAGAACACATTTGAATTGAAGATATAAGTGGCAATGTGTTCAAACAGAAGGTTCAGTATGATTGGAGACCTACGTACTGTCACCAATGTCAAATGCCAGGCCACAATTGTGAAGAAGTGAGCTACACTCACCATCAACCCACCAGGAAAGAACCACAGAAAGTGAAGAAGGTGTGGGTTCCCAAGAAACAACAACCTGTAGCTGTTGGTGCACCCACACCTGCATCCACCCCTTTGAACCAATCAGTTGCAGTTACACATTCTGGTGCTGATGCGGGATGGAGGGTTGCTACTAAGAGCACAAGAAATAGGGGTGTGCCTGTTCCTACTAGCAACACTTTCTGCACTTTGGTTGAAGATGATTCTGATACTCCTGATACTGATGATGATATTGATGGGGATACTGATGTGGGACAAGGGGATGGGATTGTGCTTCCTCCACATCCTTTATGTTAAGCTTATGCACATGGAATGTTAGAGGGATGAATGATCCCTCTAAGGTTACTGAGGTAAAAAAAATTATAAGTCAATATAATGTTACTATTATAGCTATACTAGAAACTAGAGTAAAGAGCAGTAAATTTTAACCATTGCCAGAAAGTTTGGCACTCAATGGCAGTGGGAACACAATTATCTTTTTTGTAGTAGGGGAAGAATCTGGTTAGGGTGGCAATCTGGCCTTGTTACAGTTAAAGTTGGCAAGACTCATGAGCAATTCATTCATTGTGAGATCATTGACTCACAGGGTGATTTTGCTTTTTATTTTACTGCTGTGTATGGCTTGCACACTATTGATGACAGGAAGCAATTATGGAGTGAGCTTGGTAGAATTGGGAGTGGAATTGGTAATATTCCATGGCTCATTGCTGGAGATTTCAATGCTATTCTTGGTGTTCAAGATAGAATTAATGGAGCTCCAGTCTCTTGGGCTGAAATTAGGGATTTTGCTGCCTTTATTGATGATTACAAACTTTCTGAATTAAGGAGTAGGGGTCACTTCTACTCATGGCACAAAGGAGGGGATTCTACTAAAACTGTTAGCAGAATAGACAGATGCTTAGGCAATACTGAGTGGATGCATAACAAGAGTGCTATCTGTTTTGACTATCTCAATTCTTCTCTTTCTGATCATTGCCCCCTTCTTATCAAATGTATTCCAGAATTTAAGGGGGGTGGAAGACCTTTCAAGTTCTTCAACTATCTTGCTGATCACCCTAGCTTTCTCACTATGGTGGAACTTGGCTGGAAAAAGAATGTTCATGGGTATGCTATGTTCAAGGTGTGGGGAAGACTCAAATTGGTTAAAGCAAAGCTCAAATCTCTACACCAGCAAGAATTCAAAGGGATCCAGGACAAAATTGATCAAGCTAGAGCTCAGTTAGATATTGTTCAAACCCAACTTCAGAACTCTCATTCTGATTCCTCTATGTTGGATCTGGAACAAAGGTGCATGTGTTTCTCAGTTAAGGAAATGGTTAAAAACTGAAGAAAGTGCTCTGAAGCAGAAGGCTAGGCTCCATTGGTTGAAGGATGGTGACTCAAACAGTAGTTATTTCTTTGCTGCAGTCAAAGAAAGACACATGATCAACAGGATTGCTGAGCTTACTGATGATGCCAATAATAAGCTGGTGAGACCTGCAGACATTCAGACTGAAATAGTTCAGTTCTATACTTCTCTCTTGGGTTCTTCTGCCCAAAGTCTACCTATGATTGATATCCCCACTATGAGGAGTGGACCCCAGCTGAATGATGAGGATAGAGCTTATCTGTGTTGCCCAGTTACTAATGCAGAAATTGACCTTGCACTGAAAGGTATTGATGATTGTAAGGCCCCTGGTATTGATGGGTTGAATGCTGTGTTTTTCAAAAAAGCATGGCCAATTCTTAAAAATGATATTTATGCTGCAGTTAGAGAATTTTTTGACAAAAAAGTATTGCTGAAACAAATTAACTGCGCATCTATTACTCTAGTCCCTAAAGTCCCAAATCCCACCAAGATCAAAGAATACAGACCAATTGCCTGCTGCACAGTTCTTTACAAGATCATCTCAAAAATTCTTACTGCTAGACTGCAGAGAGTGGTGAGCTCTGTAGTTAGTGAGTGCCAAGCTGGTTTCATCCCTAGAAGACATATTGCTGACAATATATTGTTGGCTACTGAACTTGTTAAAGGCTACAACAGGAAGCACCTATCCCCTAGATGTATGATCAAAGTGGATCTCAAAAAAGCCTATGATTCCATTGAATGGAGTTTCCTTAGGTGTGTTATGACTGAATTGGGCTTTCCTACTGTGTTCCTAGATTGGATTTTTGCTTGCATCACTTCTGTCTCCTATAGTGTACAACTCAATGGAAGACCATGTCCTCCCTTTGCTGCTAAGAAAGGTCTTAGACAGGGAGACCCTCTCTCTCCTTTCCTATTTGCTATGGGTATGGAGTATCTCTCAAGAAACATGAACATGCTCAAGGCTGATCCTAATTTTAATTTTCACCCCAAGTGTGAAAGATTGAACATCACTCATATGATGTTTGCTGATGATCTCCTCATGTTCTGTAGAGGGGATCCTATCTGTGTCTCCATGTTGTTTCAGAAATTCCAGAATTTCTCTATTGCTTCTGGATTGGAAGCTAACCTGGATAAAAGAAATGTCTATCTATGTGGTATTACAAGTGCAATGCAGAACCAGATTCTCTCAAGTCTTAATATTCCAATGGGTGAATTTCCATTCAGATACCTGGGTGTCCCTCTTTCTACCACAAAGTTATCCTATATCCAATGTAAACCTTTAATTGAGAAGGTTCTTGTCAGAGCCAAGTCTTGGACTACAAGATTTCTTTCCTATGCTGGCAGGTTACAATTGGTCAAATCTATTCTACTCAGTTTACAGAACTTCTGGTGGCAGATCTTTGTTCTTCCTAAAAAAGTTATAAAGGAAATTCAGGGGTACCGCAGGCTCTTCTTGTGGACTGGTGACACTACTAGCTCAAAGAAAGCTCTGGTTTTTTGGGCAACTCTACGTCTTCCCAAAACTGCTGGTGGTTTAAACATCAAGAACATGGAACTGTGGAACAAGGCATCTATATGTAAGCTTCTCTGGGCTCTTTCTCACAAAAAAGATAAACTTTGGGTGAGATGGGTTGATAGATATTACATTAAAGGGAGATCTCTTGGTAGTTTTCAGTGCTCTAGTAACATGTCCTGGGCTCTGAAAAAGATTTTTGGTTGTCTGTCTCTAGTGGAGAGTGTGGGTGGATGGGATAGTGTAATGAAGAATGATCAATTTTCCATCAATCAGATGTATAAGAAACTATGTGGTGACTTTCCTAAGGTTCCATGGAGAAGGGTAACATGTAACAACTATGCTACTCCTAAGAGCTTATTCATTCTTTGGTTGGTGATCTTGAAGAGAATTCCTACCCTTGACAGGTTGCTGAAATGGTCAATTGTTACTTGTGATAGCTGTCTTTACTGCCATACTACTTCTGAATCTGTTGAGCATCTATTTTTTGAGTGTGGGTTTACATCTCAAGTCTGGCAAAGGGCACTCACTCTCCTTCAGTTTGCTAAGGCTCCTGCTGGTTTTCATGATGAATTAGAGTGGGTATTGAAATGCAATAAGAAGAATGGAGCCAGGCAGAAGCTCTTGGTGATGTTTTTTGCTGAAGCAGTTTACTCTATCTGGCTCAATAGGAATGATAAACTGTACAACCAACATTGTAGAACTCCTGCTGAATTGTTTAAGGACATTCAGTTTAGAGTTGCTGCTAGATGTCCTCCTGATCTTTGTTCTAAACTGTTGGATTTAAGCTGTTAGCTTTGTAATCTGTAGGCTGTTTAGGCTCTGTGCTTGTATGGCTGTTGCCTGATTTCCCCTCTTTGGTAATAAAATTCCCCTTTTATTTGCCACAAAAAAAAATTAAAAAAAAAAAAAATCACATAAGTTTTAAGGATTAAAACTAACGTTAATTTGCCACAAATTATTTGAATAACTTAAAACCTTAGGTGCAATTCTAGTTAATTAAATTTAAGGCGGATTCGAATGTGTTGTGGTCTATCTATGGAGGGACTACACTTGGAGTCCTAAATTTGTTCTTGTTCGGTTCAGGAGCAGCTAGGGAGGGCACGCTACAAATGTATGCATCCTAAATTATGCTAATTGTTATGTGGAAATTAATTTGGATTCCTGGTGTAGACACCTAATTTGTGTCTCCCCTTTGGGATGATGACGATACCATTATCCTTGTTAGGTGATTGGAGTAACTCCAGGCGGAAATCCCAATTGCTAAGAATATTTCCAAATTCAAGATCCGAAATCCAACCCCCGAGACCGTTCCCCTTTCGGTTCTCGGTACAAAATACAACTTTCCAAATACAATTTCAAAATCCAAGTACAAAATCATCTAGTAGACCATCCCATTGGTTTTACTAGGCCTTTTCCACTCAAAATCATATAAGGCAAGTCAAATTCGGGGGCCGACCCACAAAACCGAGCATGCCGGGCCCCGTCCCATAAAACCAAATTCAAATTCAAGATCCAAATTCAAAAAACCCGAGAAAGGCTTGTTTTTAGACGCTAAACGATGCCTTAACCTCCAAGCAAATACAAAACGCCAAACCTAGTACTATTCGTACAACAGGTACAACACTACAAGGCGAAACAAGGACGATTCCCCGTCCTTGTTTTGGCGGCATTCAAGCCACGTCACCAGCGCCCAGCGCTGGTCCAGCGCCCTGCGCTGACGTGTGCTGGTGCCTTGCACCAATTCCTTCTATAAATACCCATCATTTCCAGCATAATGGAGAGGAGAACAACAATACAACGTCGTAATTTCGACATTACGCCTCAAAATACAATTCAAAAACTCCTCAAAAACACATACAAAATTCCTAAATTCAAAAAAGCAATTGGGAGCTCTTGCCTAAATCTAACTAGGTAAATCCGAATCCCATTCTAATCAACTATGTTGCTTTGATTTCTAAATGATTAGCAAGTTGGTGTTTTTAATCATTCAAAAACACCACTTGCAACAATCACACATGTTTTCCAAAAATACAAACTTTTCCAAAATACAAAATACAATTTTCAAAGATTCAAGGATGTCCAAGTTGTTTACAATCACCTCTTGGACTAGAATCACCATCAAACATGGGGTAATCAAAGATAACACCTTTTAACATTTAAAGGTTTAGTCTTTTGAGATTCAAAACTCCATTTTCAATATACAAGTTCAAGTTTTCAATTTTCAAGATCTTACCATGTTTAGGGTTATTCATAGTTATTTCCCTAAACTAGGATCTTTTCAAGTTCAAGTTTCAATCATTTCAAGTTCAAAACTTCAATATTCAAGCTTTCAAGTTCAAGTTTAACATACAAAATCTAGGACATTTGGGTTGAGCAACCTCTCCCAAGTTGAGATTTTTGGCTTTGAATTCGTGTCGGGCGCACTTATTTTTAAGGAGCCGCTTGGCGTTCGAATCTCATGTGCCCAAGTACAAATTTCAATTATGCACCTTTCAATATTGCAATTTCAATATTGCACCTTTCAATACCGCAATTTCAATATCGCACTTTCAATATCGCACTTTCAATACCGCAATTTCAATACCGCAATTTCAATACCGCACTTTTAATTCCGCATCTTTACTTGCCTAGTCCATTTCTAGGCAATGTGGACCTACTCCCTAGTCCTTTTCTAGGGGGTCTTCTATTTACTAATTCCGCACTTTATTTAGTATTGTGATGTTGCTTTATTTTCTTTATCGCTTTCATCACCAACATGCTAAATACAACAAAACACAAAGGTTACATCACGCTTAACAAAGATATTTTTGGACAAACCGGCCTTAGGTTCCTTAAATCAATCTTTAAAGCAAAGTGACCACCATACAATTAGAGATTCAATTTGCTCTTAATGCAAACCCACATAGTCTAAGCTAGGGTTTATTTTCGAAAACAATGTTGTGCCAACGTACTTGAATATTTCTAAAGCTCGCCGAATAAGCATTTTGTTCCCGTGCCCGGATCTCACCCATCCGTTTCAAGGATTCAAGGCCTTATCCAACATAGAGTCACTTGCGGTCTTTCCAAACGAGACTTAAAAAAATGTTTGGTGGCGACTCCTTCGAGGTACAAAAATTCTACGGTATTCTAAAGAACCGCCCCTCTTGTAGAACGGGAAACAAGTTTTGACAAAAAAAAACCCCCTACAATTCTGGCGGCTCCGCTGGGGACTTTACTAATTTCAATTCGAAAATGCGGGCAGATTTCGAGCAACAAGCCACTGATCTGCTTAAGTACTGGATGCCAGCACTGGCGCCAGGCGCAGCCCCTGCGCCCAACGCCACTGCCTGCATCCAGGACAGTGGCTCACAGTGGCTTGTTGCCCACTTTTGCTCAACTTTTCGTGTTGGGAGTTAGTCTGTTTTTGAATCTGGAAGGACGCTCCCAAGCCTCGTGAACAAGTGCCGAAAAACGAGCTTTACAAATACAAATTCAATACGATTTCAATTTCAATTTCTAGGCATTTCATGCATTTTTCGAAAACCATATTGTGCAAAATGAATTTCTACCCTTGCCCAAACGGATGTGTTCTACATTCGGGCTAGCCCCAGGGGGCAACGAAATGGTGACTCTCCATACGGTTCCCGACCAAAGTGTGTGACCATTTCCGCGCCTACCGAAACTTGGCATTTACTTGACATTCCCGATGTCAAGTATGGAGGCCGTCTGCCGACACACACTTCCCTTAGGCGGATGTGAATGCTTGTCGCCGGATCCGTCTCTTAGCCGAGTACCTTTTGACACCCAAAGCCGACCACTTGCATCATACAAAACATAGACCGACCTTAGGTTGAGAACTTTGCATGTCGCATTCATATTCATGATTAGTGTGACAACGTGCTACTTGTGCATTGTGTGGGCGTCTTTGCACGCGTGAATGCTAACCTCGAGTTCTAGCTTGCCAAAACCAATTAGCCTCCAACTAGGAAACCAAACCCCTAGGAGCATCATTCAAACCTCATGCATCTAAATCGCCGATCTTAGGGTCTTTAGGAGTGTCACTCCATTTGATTCCAAACCCTTAAACACGCCTCACGCACAAATGCCAAATTCAAAATTCAATCCAACGACGTCATAATGCCGATTTTCAAGTCCAAATTCCAAATGCCAAATTCAAAATTCAATCCAACGGCGTCATAATGCCGGATTTTCGAGTCCAAATTCCAAGCTCCAAATTCAAAATTCAATCCAACGGCGTCATAATGCCGGATTTTCGAGTCCAAATTCAAAATTCAAAATTCAATCCAACGGCGTCATAATGCCGGATTTTCTAATCCAAATTTCAAGTTTCAAATTTCAAATCCAAAACCTCAAGTTTTCAAGTCAAATTTCAAATCCAACGGCGTCATAATGCCGGATTTTCTAGTCAAATTTCAAGTTTCAAATTCAATCCAAAATTTCAAGTCCAAACCTCAAAAGTCAAATCCAACGACGTCATAATGCCGGATTTTCTAGTCCAAATTTCGAGTTTCAAGTTCAAATCCGAATTTTCTAGAACCTCAATTTTTCAAATCAAAATCCAACGGTGCCATAATGCCGTACTTTCTAGTTCAAATTTCGAGTCTCAAGTTTCAAGTCAATACTCAATCCAACGGCACCATAACGCCGGATCTTCTAGTAGTCAAAATTTCCATTTCCAAACTCAAAACTCAAATCCAACGGCGCCATAATGCCGGATTTTCTAGTTCAAATTTCAAGTTTCAAGTTTCAAGTCCAAATCCAACGGCGTCATGCCAGATTTCCTATTTCAAACAATTAATTCTTCAAACCTCAAACTCAAGTTGCCAATTCCAACCTCAAAGTCTCAAGTTCAAATATTCGAGCCCATACCGGCATAATGCCAACTTGCCAACTCGACCTTTAAAAATTTCAAAGCTTCAAGGATCAAGTTCCAAGTTCATACCGTCGTAATGCCGACTTTTCTATTCCATGTTTCAAACCTCAAGGTCCTATACTTCAAGGTTCCGAGTCCACGGCGGCATAATGCCGGACTTTCAAGCTCCTAAATTCAATGTTTCAAATCCACAGCGGCATAATGCCGGATTTTTCAAATACAAAGCCCCATACAAAAGTGCGTCCTTTCCATCTCAAAGTTCAAATTTCACGCCAAATTCAAATTCCAAGAAATCTTGCTTTCCATTGCTCCCCAATACAAAATTCAAAACATTTCCAACGGGCTGAAAATCCCCTGAAATAATACAAGTTCAAATTCTATCGACGGGTTGAAAATCCCCTGAAATAATACAAGTTCAAATTCTATCGACGGGTTGAAACTCCCCTAAAATAATACAAGTCCAATCTTCTGACGGGTTGAAACTCCCCAGAAATAATACAAGTCCAATCTTCCGACGGGTTGAAACTCCCCTAAAATAATACAAGTCCAATCTTCCGACGGGTTGAAACCCCCCTAAAATAATACCAATTCCAATTCTCCCGCGGGTTGAAATTCCCTTCAAATATTCCAGATCCAATGGGTTGAAACTCCCCTAAAATATTGACGGGTTGAAATTCCCTTGAAAAAATACAAAGTAAATTCCCTTTTCAATTGGGTTGAAATTCCCTTCAAATGCTCCAAGTCCAATGGGTTGAAATTCCCCTAAAATATTGACGGGTTGAAATTCCCTTGAAATAAATACAAAATTCAATTTCCTAGTACAAGTCCAATTTCCGAATTCTTGAGCGGGTTGAAATTCCCTTCAAATAAGTCCAATTTCCAATAGGTAGAAATATTCTTTTTTCGACATTCCAAGTTCTAGTACAAAGAGTCAACCTTCACAAAAGAATGAACGCTCCTCTCACACATTTCCAACGGGTTGCAAATCCCGAATACAAGTACAAAATCCAAAATCCCGAATTTTCAGAGTGGCACTTAGAGTCAAAGACTAGGTCTCATTCATTGCATGCATATCATATCATGTGTCGGGAAGTCCAAGTTCTAAAATCGTCTGGTATGTTCTAACTAGGAGTCCAAAGATCCTGTGGGTTCGGCGAAGAGGAGAAAGGTTGAAAAGAAATCCATCAACCCTAGCTTCCCTCATAGCCGGCATCGAACGGACAGCCAATTCATCGCCTACAAATCAAACTTCCAGTTCCTTTCGAGAATCAGTTCAAATGGCCACTGCCGATCAACTCACTCTGCTCATGGCCGCCGTAGCCAACCTCAATACCAACCTGGAGAATGTTCAAGATTACTGTGGGCGAAGGATCTATAATGAGCGAGTCCGAGTCAGAGGATGAGTCTGGATCTGAGTCTAGCAATGAGTCTAAGAGTCTAGAACTAGAGTCTTGCATCAATCAAGAGCCTCTAAAGGCCAAGCTTCAAGTCAAAATAGTCGATGTAATGATTGCTGATTTCAATAACACTTCAAATTCTACTTACTCTTCGAGTCCTAATTCAAAACACAATCCTAATCCGAACAACTTTGCTTCACAAAAAACTGACATTGAATTTCTAAAAGCAATCGAAAATCACGAAAACAGGACACCCATAATTGAGGAAACAGAAAAAATCAACCTTTCTAACAACAGTGATTCAAAACTAGTTCAGATTGGGTTAACTCTTTCTCAAGCAGAGCAGGACGATCTTATCAAGCTACTTTCAAAGTATGTAGATGTCTTCGCATGGTCCTATCATGATATGCCAGGGGTTGATCCAAGCATCGGTCAGCATACAATTCCCCTCATTCCAGGTTCAAAACCCATCAAGCAGAAACTCCGTCGCATGAAACCGGATGTTTCCCTCAAAATTCAAGAAGAAGTCTCTAAGCACCTAGAGGCCGGGTTTATTCAAGAAGTCCAAGTATCCAGATCTTTCAAAGGAACCCATAAGGAGAATGTGAAGACCCATTCAACAAGTACAAAGATTCAAAATTCAAGTTCTATAATCTCTAACCGAGCAAGGTTGTGCCAAGCAAGGCATCTACAATTCCAAAGTATAAAATTCAAGTTCTATAATCTCTAACCGAGCAAGGTTGTGCCAAGCAAGGCATCGACAATTCCAAAGTACAAAATTCAAGTTCTATAATCTCTAACCGAGCAAGGTTGTGCCAAGCTAGGCATCTACAATTCAAAAGTACAAAATTCAAGTTACAAACACCGAAGGTTCAAGTTCTAGAAACATCTACAAGCTTCAATAGTTCAAACCTCAAAAGGGGGTACCGTACAATCTTCAATGCAACAATCCCAACGGACCCATGCTCCGGGAAATTCAGCATCATCGCTCTTCACCTTATCGCCCACAAACCAATGGGGCAGTCGAAGCAGCCAACAAGAATGTCAAGACCATCATCATGAAAATGACTACCAATTACAAGGACTGGCCCCAAAAGCTGCATTTTGCATTGTGGGGATATCGAACTTCAATTCGCACTTCAACTGGTGCAACTCCGTTCTCATTGGTCTATGGAATGGAAGCAGTACAACCTATCGAGCTAGATATACCTTCTCTAAGGATAGTCCTCGAAAGCAAAATCCCAGAAGCTGCATGGGTACAAGCCAGATATGACGAACTAGTCATGCTCGATGAGCGACGGCTTCAAGCCGCTCACCATGTACAAGTCTATCAGCGCCGAGTGGCCAGACATTTCAACAAAAGGGTCAGAACCCGAAACATCAAGGAAGGCGAGCTTGTCCTGAAAGCCCTTCGAAAAAGCACCATGGACCCAAGGGGAAAATTCAAACCCAACTGGGCAGGCCCATACATTGTCAAGAAAATCCTCTCCGGGGGAGCAGTCGAACTAACAGACATCGACGGGACAGAGTTCAGATCTCTGACCAACCTCGATCAACTCAAGAAGTTCTATGTCTAAGTTCCATGTTCAAATTCAAGAATCCAAATTCAGGTCCTGTAAGGTAGTCAGAACTACGTCCGACCTGATTCCCTAACGGGACACGTAGGCAACCTCATTTCGAGGCCCGGCCACTTTAATACAAAAAAATTCAAAATTTCCTCAATTAAGGGCATCCTAAAAATCAAATCAAATCAAAATTCAAAACTCAAAATTGTTGTTGTTTTTATTCCAAATGTGCCAATTCAAAGCAAAGCATGTTCAAGCGGAATTTAACACAATAACTCTTTATTTGGGCCCTAAGGCCTTCAAAGCTAATTCAAATACGAAGTCAGGATCAAGTGAAGCAAAGTTCAAAAGCCTTTTCACTTCCTAAACGCATCTTCTAAACACATCTTCTAAACACATCTTCCAAACACATTCCAAACACAATTCATTCCAAACACATTTAGCCTACAAAGATCTAGGGTCGGGCGACTATGCTCTCGAGTCTTGGCACCTTGAGTACTATCCCCTGACTCCTCCCGCAATCAATCATCAATCTTCCCCTTGCCCAAGCGGCGAGAGAAAGAACTTGCAAGCCTTCCAAGACGGGAGGACGACGAACCTCCTTTGGATTCCGAACGGTCAAGCACCGGATGGGCCACACTCCCGTCACCTTCCTCATAGTCAGTTGATGCAGAACGTCTAGCTCTAGAACCTCGGACTCTAGCTGGTCCGGAGAAAGAAATGTCCCTCTGGCTTAGGCCTCTCATCCATACAATATACCCCACAGACAGAGTAACTGACTCATGTGGGAACTGATTACTCGAGAATGGTTTGGCAACCCAATACCGCCTCCAAACTTAAAGTCGATGCGCATTCAGCACAACAGGTTTCGGGTTCTCTTCAGTACGGTCCGGGATCTCCTATTTCAAGCCATATTGTCTCATCACTCGAATAGGCGAGTAGAAGACTAGCATTGTGAGGCTTGGCACCCTCAAAGCAGTAGAACCAGGGGCATGTCTCATAGCAGCAATTCACCACCAAGGAACTACCCACCTTATACAAGATTCAACCCCAGAGAGTGCACACCGCCACTCATCCAATGAAGGCCGGCCATACAACGTGGGTCGCACAGTGAATCCCTTTCTATTATAGCTCGCCATGTTCTCCGGTGGTGCCACCAACATGAGCCTCTCCATAAGCCAAACCTTGGGGAGTATACAAGAAGCACATTTCAAAATTCAAATACAAGTATAAATTCAACATACAAGAGAGCTCCAGATCCTTACTTGGAGTAACACCGGACTTCCCGATGGCAAGGAAGAGGGGTCCGACTTCAGCATATCAAGGCCCGTCAATGTTTCGCCAATCACAAGCGGCATTGGGTCCCGACCATTAGCAAACTGCTCTACAATCTCTATTAGGGAGGCATCACCATTGCCAAACCCCTGTTCCGAAAAGAGAAAGCGAGCGAATATAAGGCGGAATACTTTGGGAACATCAAGCCCAGCAAAGTAGGTGACAAAGAGGGACAAATCCACCCCTCTGCCATATACAACATCACTCAAAAGTGGGGGCTTCAAGCCCAAATACCTTTCGAAATTCAAGAAAAAGTGTTCTTCAACACTGGGCATGCATGGCTCCAGCATGATGGGCCACCCCAATATAGCACTGAATTCCTCAGGGAGGGGATATACCTCATTATTGCCGAAACGGAAGACATGATGATTCGGGTCCCAAGCCTCTAGAGCAGCAAGAATGAAGTGCAAATCCAATTTTACAAACCGGAAAGAGACCAGCACCCCAAGATGCATGCCATCAAGCTCCTTTTTCTCCAATTTGCCTAGCGAACCAAGCCACGAGTTCAAGGCACTCTCAAAGGACACAGCCTTATTTCCTTTCGAGAGGAAGCGGTATGAAATGATAGCAGGGAAGGATTAATGCAAGAAATGATCCAACAAGCTCCCTATTTATACAAGAGTCGGCTTGCAGGATAGTCCACGGGGGCCAGGCGCCAAGCCTGCGCCAGGCGCAGGGGCCTGCATCTAAGGACGAGGCCACCGTCCTCTCTTATGACTCTGAGTACACACTCTTTAGTGCTTCGGACAGCAGGGTACAACCTCCATTATTTAAGTTTCCAAAGCCGCAAACCGCGCAACTTCAAGCAGTCCAGATCAACGCTTCGGGCAGATTTCGGGTAAATTTTATTCAAAATTCAAGCATTCTAGTCCTAGATCGGCGTCCTAAGTCGAGTCTGCATATGCATAGCAAGAGTTGAATATACTTTGACTTGCGCTTTTCCTTACCAAA